>NC_092525.1:54235866-54930866 GCF_037038585.1 Patagioenas fasciata
AGGGGAGGGGGAGCCTGTAGCCCCGGGCCTGTCACTGCCTGCTGTCCCCCGTGTCACCAGCGAAGCCTCTGAAAAGTTTCTAAAACATGCCCAGACTTGGGTCCAAAGTGGCCAAAAGGCTCCAACAGACAAGTCGGGAAGAAGGATATGGAAGAGAGGGAGAAAGCCAAGGGAGCAGGCCAAAGGGAGGCAAGAGGAAAAAGTAGTGCCGGGCTGCAGGACTGAAATGGAGGAATTGAAAGACGAAAGCCAGGAAGCAGGAGAGTTTGAGAAAAGGAGAGAGGAAAGAAGAGACATGCAGCCAGACGAGGGCTTAGTGAGAGAGGCTGGGACAGAGAACAGGATGAGAAGGAAATAAGGCAAGGCAAGGCAAGGCAAGGCAAGGCAAGGCTAGGCCAAAGGACGTTTCTTTGATTTATATTTTCTACCACATTCATCTTGAGATGAGGAGGAAAGCCATCAGACCTTATGGATTAGGCCTAAACAAAAACCCCGGCTACTTGAGACACTTAGACTAAGCCTAAACCACAAAGATCTCTCCATAAAGATGGTTTTTATACTGTACTTTCACAATCAGCTGGCAGTACAAAAGAACAAGCGGCAGATGTACTTAGCCTGAGTCATGGTGGTTTGGTGCAGAGACCATGCATATCATGGGAATATTTCAGCATTTCTGCTCTGGTTTTCAGTGTATTACACCAAAACACCCACCTGATGACATCATTTCAAGAGCAAAAGCAGCAAGTTGCAGAATTCAGCTTCTTAGGGGAACTGAGCAATTGCTGAGCTGACAGCAAGTGCTGCTGGGTTCCTGCCACCTGCAGAGTGCCGGCATCCTCACCACAGTAGCGGGCATTGTGACAAAGGTTCTATGTCAGCTGGGTGTGGCAGCCGAGCGCCCGCTAGGGGAGGGGGAGCCTGTCAGCCCCGGGCCTGTCACTGCCTGCTGTCCCCCGTGTCACCAGCGAAGCCTCTGAAAAGTTTCTAAAACATGCCCAGACTTGGGTCCAAAGTGGCCAAAAGTCTCCAACAGACAAGTCGGGAAGAAGGATATGGAACAGAGGGAGAAAGCCAAGGGAGCAGGCCCAAGGGAGGCAAGAGGAAAAACTAGTGAGGGGGCTGCAGGACTGAAATGGAGGAATTGAAAGACGAAAGCCAGGAAGCAGGAGAGTTTGAGAAAAGGAGAGAGGAAAGAAGAGACATGCAGCCAGATGAGGGGTTAGTGAGAGAGGCTGGGACAGAGAACAGGATGAGAAGGAAATAAGGCAAGGCAAGGCAAGGCTAGGCCAAAGGACGTTTCCTTGATTTATATTTTCTACCACATTCATCTTGAGATGAGGAGGAAAGCCATCAGACCTTATGGATTAGGCCCAAACAAAAGCCCCGGCTACTTGAGACACTTAGACTAAACCTAAACCACAAAGATCTCTCCATAAAGATGGTTTTTCTACTGTACTTTCACAATCAGCTGGCAGTACAAAAGAACAAGCGGCAGATGTACTTAGGCTGAGTCATGGTGGTTTGGTGCAGAGACCATGCATATCATGGGAATATTTCAGCATTTCTGCTCTGGTTTTCAGTGTATTACACCAAAACACCCACCTGATGACATCATTTCAAGAGCAAAAGCAGCAATTTGCAGAATTCAGCTTCTTAGGGGAACTGAGCAATTGCTGAGCTGACAGCAAGTCCTGCTGGGTCCCTGCCACCTGCAGAGTGCCCGCATCCTCACCACAGTAGCGGGCATTGTGACAAAGGTTCTATGTCAGCTGGGTGTGGGAGCCGAGCGCCCGCTAGGGGAGGGGGAGCCTGTAGCCCCGGGCCTGTCACTGCCTGCTGTCCCCCGTGTCACCAGCGAAGCCTCTGAAAAGTTTCTAAAACATGCCCAGACTTGGGTCCAAAGTGGCCAAAAGGCTCCAACAGACAAGTCGGGAAGAAGGATATGGAAGAGAGGGAGAAAGCCAAGGGAGCAGGCCAAAGGGAGGCAAGAGGAAAAAGTAGTGCCGGGCTGCAGGACTGAAATGGAGGAATTGAAAGACGAAAGCCAGGAAGCAGGAGAGTTTGAGAAAAGGAGAGAGGAAAGAAGAGACATGCAGCCAAACGAGGGCTTAGTGAGAGAGGCTGGGACAGAGAAAAGGATGAGAAGGAAATAAGGCAAGGCAAGGCAAGGCAAGGCAAGGCAAGGCTAGGCCAAAGGACGTTTCTTTGATTTATATTTTCTACCACATTCATCTTGAGATGAGGAGGAAAGCCATCAGACCTTATGGATTAGGCCTAAACAAAAACCCCGGCTACTTGAGACACTTAGACTAAGCCTAAACCACAAAGATCTTACCATAAAGATGGTTTTTATACTGTACTTTCACAATCAGCTGGCAGTACAAAAGAACAAGCGGCAGATGTACTTAGGCTGAGTCATGGTGGTTTGGTGCAGAGACCATGCATATCATGGGAATATTTCAGCATTTCTGCTCTGGTTTTCAGTGTATTACACCAAAACACCCACCTGATGACATCATTTCAAAAGCAAAAGCAGCAAGTTGCAGAATTCAGCTTCTTTGGGGAACTGAGCAATTGCTGAGCTGACAGCAAGTCCTGCTGGGTCCCTGCCACCTGCAGAGTGCCCGCATCCTCACCACAGTAGCGGGCATTGTGACAAAGGTTCTACGTCAGCTGGGTGTGGCAGCCGAGCGCCCGCTAGGGGAGGGGGAGCCTGTCAGCCCCGGGCCTGTCACTGCCTGCTGTCCCCCCTGTCACCAGCGAGGCCTCTGAAAAGTTTCCAAAACATGCCCAGACTTGGCTCCAAAGTGGCCAAAAGTCTCCAAGAGACAAGTCGGGAAGAAGGATATGGAAGAGAGGGAGAAAGCCAAGGGAGCAGGCCCAAGGGAGGCAAGAGGAAAAACTAGTGAGGGGGCTGCAGGACTGAAATGGAGGAATTGAAAGACGAAAGCCAGGAAGCAGGAGAGTTTGAGAAAAGGAGAGAGGAAAGAAGAGACATGCAGCCAGACGAGGGCTTAGTGAGAGAGGCTGGGACAGAGAACAGGATGAGAAGGAAATAAGGCAAGGCAAGGCAAGGCAAGGCTAGGCCAAAGGACGTTTCTTTGATTTATATTTTCTACCACATTCATCTTGAGATGAGAGGAAAGCCATCAGACCTTATGGATTAGGCCCAAACAAAAGACCCGGCTACTTGAGACACTTAGACTAAGCCTAAACCAGAAAGATCTCTCCATAAAGATGGTTTTTATACTGTACTTCCACAATCTTCTGTCAGTACAAAAGAACAAGCGGCAGACATACTTAGGCTGAGATATGGTGGTTTGGTGCAGAGACCATGCATATCATGGGAATATTTGAGTATTTCTGCTCTGGTTTTCAGTGTATTACACCAAAACACCCACCTGATGACATCATTTCAAGAGCAAAAGCAGCAAGTTGCAGAATTCAGCTTCTTTGGGGAACTGAGCAATTGCTGAGCTGACAGCAAGTCCTGCTGGGTCCCTGCCACCTGCAGAGTGCCCGCATCCTCACCACAGTAGCGGGCATTGTGACAAAGGTTCTACGTCAGCTGGGTGTGGCAGCCGAGCGCCCGCTAGGGGAGGGGGAGCCTGTCAGCCCCGGGCCTGTCACTGCCTGCTGTCCCCCCTGTCACCAGCGAGGCCTCTGAAAAGTTTCTAAAACATGCCCAGACTTGGGTCCAAAGTGGCCAAAAGTCTCCAACAGACAAGTCGGGAAGAAGGATATGGAACAGAGGGAGAAAGCCAAGGGAGCAGGCCAAAGGGAGGCAAGAGAAAAAAGTAGTGCCAGGCTGCAGGACTGAAATGGAGGAATTGAAAGAGGAAAGCCAGGAAGCAGGAGAGTTTGAGAAAAGGAGAGAGGAAAGAAGAGACATGCAGCCAGACGAGGGCTTAGTGAGAGAGGCTGGGACAGAGAACAGGATGAGAAGGAAATAAGGCAAGGCAAGGCAAGGCTAGGCCAAAGGACGTTTCCTTGGTTTATATTTTCTACCACATTCATCTTGAGATGAGGAGGAAAGCCATCAGACCTTATGGATTAGGACCAAACAAAAGGCCCGGCTACTTGAAACACTTAGAATAAGTCTAAACCACAAAGATATCTCCATAAAGATGGTTTTTATACTGTACTTTCACAATCAGCTGGCAGTACAAAAGAACAAGCGGCAGATGTACTTAGGCTGAGTCATGGTGGTTTGGTGCAGAGACCATGCATATCATGGGAATATTTCAGCATTTCTGCTCTGGTTTTCAGTGTATTACAGCAAAACACCCACCTGATGACATCATTTCAAGAGCAAAAGCAGCAAGTTGCAGAATTCAGCTTCTTTGGGGAACTGAGCAATTGCTGAGCTGACAGCAAGTCCTGCTGGGTCCCTGCCACCTGCAGAGTGCCCGCATCCTCACCACAGTAGCGGGCATTGTGACAAAGGTTCTACGTCAGCTGGGTGTGGCAGCCGAGCGCCCGCTAGGGGAGGGGGAGCCTGTCAGCCCCGGGCCTGTCACTGCCTGCTGTCCCCCGTGTCACCAGCGAGGCCTCTGAAAAGTTTCCAAAACATGCCCAGACTTGAGTCCAAAGTGGCCAAAAGTCTCCAACAGACAAGTCGTGAAGAAGGATATGGAATAGAGGGAGAAAGCCAAGGGAGCAGGACAAAGGGAGGCAAGAGGAAAAAGTAGTGCTGGACTGCAGGACTGAAATGGAGGAACTGAAAGACGAAAGGCAGGAAGCAGGAGAGTTTGAGAAAAGGAGAGAGGAAAGAAGAGACATGCAACCAGACGAGGGCTTAGTGAGAAAGGCTGGGACAGAGAACAGGATGAGAAGGAAATAAGGCAAGGCAAGGCAAGGCTAGGCCAAAGGACGTTTCTTTGATTTATATTTTCTACCACATTCATCTTGAGATGAGAGGAAAGCCATCAGACCTTATGGATTAGGTCCAAACAAAAGCCCCGGCTACTTGAGACACTTAGACTAAGCCTAAACCAGAAAGATCTCTCCATAAAGATGGTTTTTATACTGTACTTCCACAATCAGCTGGCAGTACAAAAGAACAAGCGGCAGACATACTGAGGCTGAGTCATGGTGGTTTGGTGCAGAGACCATGCATATCATGGGAATATTTCAGCATTTCTGCTCTGGTTTTCAGTGTATTACACCAAAACACCCACCTGATGACATCATTTCAAGAGCAAAAGCAGCAAGTTGCAGAATTCAGCTTCTTAGGGGAACTGAGCAATTGCTGAGCTGACAGCAAGTCCTGCTGGGTCCCTGCCACCTGCAGAGTGCCCGCATCCTCACCACAGTAGCGAGCATTGTGACAAAGGTTCTATGTCAGCTGGGTGTGGCAGCCGAGCGCCCGCTAGGGGAGAGGGAGCCTGTCAGCCCCGGGCCTTTCACTGCCTGCTGTCCCCCCTGTCAGCAGCGAGGCCTCTGAAAAGTTTCTAAAACATGCCCAGACTTGGGTCCAAAGTGGCCAAAAGTCTCCAACAGACAAGTCGGGAAGAAGGATATGGAACAGAGGGAGAAAGCCAAGGGAGCAGGCCAAAGGGAGGCAAGAGAAAAAAGTAGTGCCAGGCTGCAGGACTGAAATGGAGGAATTGAAAGAGGAAAGCCAGGAAGCAGGAGAGTTTGAGAAAAGGAGAGAGGAAAGAAGAGACATGTAGCCAGATGAGGGCTTAGTGAGAGAGGCTGGGACAGAGAACAGGATGAGAAGGAAATAAGGCAAGGCAAGTCAAGGCTAGGCCAAAGTACGTTTCCTTGGTTTATATTTTCTACCACATTCATCTTGAGATGAGGAGGAAAGCCATCAGACCTTATGGATTAGGCCCAAACAAAAGCCCCGGCTACTTGAGACACTTAGACTAAGCCTAAACCAGAAAGATCTCTCCATAAAGATGATTTTTATACTGTACTTCCACAATCAGCTACAGTACAAAAGAACAAGCGGCAGACATACTTAGGCTGAGACATGGTGGTTTGGTGCAGAGACCATGCTTATCATGGGAATATTTCAGCATTTCTGCTCTGGTTTTCAGTGTATTACACCAAAACACCCACCTGATGACATCATTTCAAGAGCAAAAGCAGCAAGTTGCAGAATTCAGCTTCTTTGGGGAACTGAGCAATTGCTGAGCTGACAGCAAGTCCTGCTGGGTCCCTGTCACCTGCAGAGTGCCCGCATCCTCACCACGGTAGCCGTTATTGTGACAAAGGTTCTATGTCAGCTGGGTGTGGCAGCGGAGCGCCCGCTAGGGGAGGGGGAGCCTGTCAGCCCCAGGCCTGTCACTGCCTGCTGTCCCCCGTGTCACCAGCGAGGCCTCTGAAAAGTTTCCAAAACATGCCCAGACTTGGGTCCAAAGTGGCCAAAAGTCTCCAAGAGTCAAGTCGGGAAGAAGGATATGGAAGAGAGGGAGAAAGCCAAGGGAGCAGGCCCAAGGGAGGCAAGAGGAAAAACTAGTGAGGGGCTGCAGGAATGAAATGGAGGAATTGAAAGACGAAAGCCAGGAAGCAGGAGAGTTTGAGAAAAGGACAGAGGAAAGAAGAGACATGCAGCCAGACGAGGGCTTAGTGAGAGAGGCTGGGACAGAGAACAGGATGAGAAGGAAATAAGGCAAGGCAAGGCTAGGCCAAAGGACGTTTCTTTGATTTATATTTTCTACCACATTCATCTTGAGATGAGAGGAAAGCCATCAGACGTTATGGATTAGGTCCAAACAAAAGCCCCGGCTACTTGAGACACTTAGACTAAGCCTAAACCACAAAGATCTCTCCATAAAGATGGTTTTTATACTGTACTTCCACAATCAACTGGCAGTACAAAAGAACAAGCGGCAGACATACTGAGGCTGAGACATGGTGGTTTGGTGCAGAGACCATGCATATCATGGGAATATTTCAGCATTTCTGCTCTGGTTTTCAGTGTATTACACCAAAACACCCACCTGATGACATCATTTCAAGAGCAAAAGCAGCAATTTGCAGAATTCAGCTTCTTTGGGGAACTGAGCAATTGCTGAGCTGACAGCAAGTCCTGCTGGGTCCCTGTCACCTGCAGAGTGCCCGCATCCTCACCACGGTAGCGGGCATTGTGACAAAGGTTCTATGTCAGCTGGGTGTGGCAGCCGAGCGCCCGCTAGGGGAGGGGGAGCCTGTCAGCCCCGGGCCTGTCACTGCCTGCTGTCCCCCCTGTCACCAGCGAGGCCTCTGAAAAGTTTCCAAAACATGCCCAGACTTGGGTCCAAAGTGGCCAAAAGTCTCCAAGAGACAAGTCGGGAAGAAGGATATGGAACAGAGGGAGAAAGCCAAGGGAGCAGGCCCAAGGGAGGCAAGAGGAAAAACTAGTGAGGGGGCTGCAGGACTGAAATGGAGGAATTGAAAGACGAAAGCCAGGAAGCAGGAGAGTTGGAGAAAAGGACAGAGGAAAGAAGAGACATGCAGCCAGACGAGGGCTTAGTGAGAGAGGCTGGGACAGAGAACAGGATGAGAAGGAAATAAGGCAAGGCAAGGCTAGGCTAGGCCAAACGAGGTTTCCTTGATTTATATTTTCTACCACATTCATCTTGAAATGAGGAGGAAAGCCATCAGACCTTATGGATTAGGCCCAAACAAAAGCCCCGGCTACTTGAGACACTTAGACTAAGCCTAAACCAGAAAGATCTCTCCATAAAGATGGTTTTTATACTGTACTTCCACAATCAGCTACAGTACAAAAGAAGAAGCGGCAGACATACTTAGGCTGAGACATGGTGGTTTGGTGCAGAGACCATGCTTATCATGGGAATATTTCAGCATTTCTGCTCTGGTTTTCAGTGTATTACACCAAAACACCCACCTGATGACATCATTTCAAGAGCAAAAGCAGCAATTTGCAGAATTCAGCTTCTTTGGGGAACTGAGCAATTGCTGAGCTGACAGCAAGTCCTGCTGGGTCCCTGTCACCTGCAGAGTGCCCGCATCCTCACCACGGTAGCCGTTATTGTGACAAAGGTTCTATGTCAGCTGGGTGTGGCAGCGGAGCGCCCGCTAGGGGAGGGGGAGCCTGTCAGCCCCAGGCCTGTCACTGCCTGCTGTCCCCCGTGTCACCAGCGAGGCCTCTGAAAAGTTTCCAAAACATGCCCAGACTTGGCTCCAAAGTGGCCAAAAGTCTCCAAGAGTCAAGTCGGGAAGAAGGATATGGAAGAGAGGGAGAAAGCCAAGGGAGCAGGCCCAAGGGAGGCAAGAGGAAAAACTAGTGAGGGCCTGCAGGAATGAAATGGAGGAATTGAAAGACGAAAGCCAGGAAGCAGGAGAGTTTGAGAAAAGGAGAGAGGAAAGAAGAGACATGCAGCCAGACGAGGGCTTAGTGAGAGAGGCTGGGACAGAGAACAGGATGAGAAGGAAATAAGGCAAGGCAAGGCAAGGCTAGGCCAAAGACGTTTCTTTGATTTATATTTTCTACCACATTCATCTTGAGATGAGAGGAAAGCCATCAGACCTTATAGATTAGGACCAAACAAAAGCCCCGGCTACTTGAGACACTTAGACTAAGTCTAAACCACAAAGATCTTACCCTAAAGATGGTTTTTATACTGTACTTTCACAATCAGCTGGCAGTACAAAAGAACAAGCGGCAGATGTACTTAGGCTGAGTCATGGTGGATTGGTGCAGAGACCATGCTTATCATGGGAATATTTCAGCATTTCTGCTCTGGTTTTCAGTGTATTACACCAAAACACCCACCTGATGACATCATTTCAAGAGCAAAGCAGCAATTTGCAGAATTCAGCTTCTTTGGGGAACTGAGCAATTGCTGAGCTGACAGCAAGTCCTGCTGGGTCCCTGTCACCTGCAGAGTGCCCGCATCCTCACCACGGTAGCGGGCATTGTGACAAAGGTTCTACGTCAGCTGGGTGTGGCAGCCGAGCGCCCGCTAGGGGAGGGGGAGCCTGTCAGTCCCGGGCCTGTCACTGCCTGCTGTCCCCCCTGTCACCAGCGAGGCCTCTGAAAAGTTTCCAAAACATGCCCAGACTTGGGTCCAAAGTGGCCAAAAGTCTCCAACAGACAAGTCGGGAAGAAGGATATGGAAGAGAGGGAGAAAGCCAAGGGAGCAGGCCAAAGGGAGGCAAGAGAAAAAATTAGTGCCGGGCTGCAGGACTGAAATGGAGGAATTGAAAGACGAAAGCCAGGAAGCAGGAGAGTTTGAGAAAAGGAGAGAGGAAAGAAGAGACATGCAGCCAGACGAGGGGTTAGTGAGAGAGGGTGGGACAGAGAACAGGATGAGAAGGAAATAAGGCAAGGCAAGGCAAGGCTAGGCCAAAGGACGTTTCTTTGATTTATATTTTCTACCACATTCATCTTGAGATGAGAGGAAAGCCATCAGACGTTATGGATTAGGTCCAAACAAAAGCCCCGGCTACTTGAGACACTTAGACTAAGCCTAAACCACAAAGATCTCTCCATAAAGATGGTTTTTATACTGTACTTCCACAATCAGCTACAGTACAAAAGAACAAGCGGCAGACATACTTAGGCTGAGACATGGTGGTTTGGTGCAGAGACCATGCTTATCATGGGAATATTTCAGCATTTCTGCTCTGGTTTTCAGTGTATTACACCAAAACACCCACCTGATGACATCATTTCAAGAGCAAAAGCAGCAATTTGCAGAATTCAGCTTGTTTGGGGAACTGAGCAATTGCTGAGCTGACAGCAAGTCCTGCTGGGTCCCTGTCACCTGCAGAGTGCCCGCATCCTCACCACGGTAGCGGTTATTGTGACAAAGGTTCTATGTCAGCTGGGTGTGGCAGCGGAGCGCCCGCTAGGGGAGGGGGAGCCTGTCAGCCCCAGGCCTGTCACTGCCTGCTGTCCCCCGTGTCACCAGCGAGGCCTCTGAAAAGTTTCCAAAACATGCCCAGACTTGGGTCCAAAGTGGCCAAAAGTCTCCAAGAGTCAAGTCGGGAAGAAGGATATGGAAGAGAGGGAGAAAGCCAATGGAGCAGGCCAAAGGGAGGCAAGAGGAAAAAGTAGTGCCGGGCTGCAGGAATGAAATGGAGGAATTGAAAGACGAAAGCCAGGAAGCAGGAGAGTTTGAGAAAAGGAGAGAGGAAAGAAGAGACATGCAGCCAGACGAGGGCTTAGTGAGAGAGGCTGGGACAGAGAACAGGATGAGAAGGAAATAAGGCAAGGAAAGGCAAGGCAAGGCTAGGCCAAACGAGGTTTCCCTGATTTATATTTTCTACCACATTCATCTTGTGATGAGGAGGAAAGCCATCAGACCTTATGGATTAGGCCCAAACAAAAGCCCCGGCTACTTGAGACACTTAGACTAAGTCTAAACCACAAAGATCTCTCCATAAAGATGGTTTTTATACTGTACTTTCACAATCAGCTGGCAGTACAAAAGAACAAGCGGCAGATGTACTTAGGCTGAGTCATGGTGGATTGGTGCAGAGACCATGCATATCATGGGAATATTTCAGCATTTCTGCTCTGGTTTTCAGTGTATTACACCAAAACACCCACCTGATGACATCATTTCAAGAGCAAAGCAGCAATTTGCAAAATTCAACTTCTTTGGGGAACTGAGCAATTGCTGAGCTGACAGCAAGTCCTGCTGGGTCCCTGTCACCTGCAGAGTGCCCGCATCCTCACCACGGTAGCGGGCATTGTGACAAAGGTTCTATGTCAGCTGGGTGTGGCAGCCGAGCGCCCGCTAGGGGAGGGGGAGCCTGTCAGCCCCGGGCCTGTCACTGCCTGCTGTCCCCCCTGTCACCAGCGAGGCCTCTGAAAAGTTTCTAAAACATGCCCAGACTTGGGTCCAAAGTGGCCAAAAGTCTCCAAGAGACAAGTCGGGAAGAAGGATATGGAAGAGAGGGAGAAAGCCAAGGGAGCAGGCCAAAGGGAGGCAAGAGAAAAAAGTAGTGCGGGGCTGCAGGACTGAAATGGAGGAATTGAAAGACGAAAGCCAGGAAGCAGGAGAGTTTGAGAAAAGGAGAGAGGAAAGAAGAGACATGCAGCCAGACGAGGGCTTAGTGAGAGAGGCTGGGACAGAGAACAGGATGAGAAGGAAATAAGGCAAGGCAAGGCAAGGCTAGGCCAAAGGACGTTTCTTTGATTTATATTTTCTACCACATTCATCTTGAGATGAGGAGGAAAGCCATCAGACGTTATGGATTAGGCCCAAACAAAAGCCCCGGCTACTTGAGACACTTAGACTAAGCCTAAAACAGAAAGATCTCTCCATTAAGATGGTTTTTATACTGTACTTCCACAATCAGCTGGCAGTACAAAAGAACAAGCGGCAGACATACTTAGGCTGAGACATGGTGGTTTGGTGCAGAGACCATGCATATCATGGGAATATTTCAGAAATTCTGCTCTGGTTTTCAGTGTATTACACCAAAACACCCACCTGATGACATCATTTCAAGAGCAAAAGCAGCAATTTGCAGAATTCAGCTTCTTTGGGGAACTGAGCAATTGCTGAGCTGACAGCAAGTCCTGCTGGGTCCCTGTCACCTGCAGAGTGCCCGCATCCTCACCACGGTAGCGGGCATTGTGACAAAGGTTCTACGTCAGCTGGGTGTGGCAGCCGAGCGCCCGCTAGGGGAGGGGGAGCCTGTCAGCCCCGGGCCTGTCACTGCCTGCTGTCCCCGCTGTCACCAGCGAGGCCTCTGAAAAATTTCCAAAACATCCACAGATTTGGCTCCAAAGTGGCCAAAAGTCTCCAAGAGACAAGTCGGGAAAAGGATATGGAAGAGAGGGAAAAAGCCAAGGGAGCAGGCCAAAGGGAGGCAAGAGAAAAAAGTAGTGCCGGGCTGCAGGACTGAAATGGAGGAATTGAAAGAGGAAAGCCAGGAAGCAGGAGAGTTTGAGAAAAGGAGAGAGGAAAGAAGAGACATGCAGCCAGACGAGGGGTTAGTGAGAGAGTCTGGGACAGAGAACAGGATGAGAAGGAAATAAGCCAAGGCAAGGCAAGGCTAGGCCAAAGGACGTTTCTTTGATTTATATTTTCTACCACATTCATCTTGAGATGAGAGGAAAGCCATCAGACCATATGGATTAGGCCCAAACAAAAGCCCCGGCTACTTGAGACACTTAGACTAAGTCTAAAACAGAAAGATCTCTCCATAAAGATGGTTTTTATACTGTACTTCCACAATCAGCTGGCAGTACAAAAGAACAAGCGGCAGACATACTTAGGCTGAGACATGGTGGTTTGGTGCAGAGACCATGCATATCATGGGAATATTTCAGCATTTCTGCTCTGGTTTTCAGTGTATTACACCAAAACACCCACCTGATGACATCATTTCAAGAGCAAAAGCAGCAATTTGCAGAATTCAGCTTCTTTGGGGAACTGAGCAATTGCTTAGCTGACAGCAAGTCCTGCTGGGTCCCTGTCACCTGCAGAGTGCCCGCATCCTCACCACGGTAGCGGTTATTGTGACAAAGGTTCTATGTCAGCTGGGTGTGGCAGCCGAGCGCCCGCTAGGGGAGGGGGAGCCTGTCAGCCTTGGGCCTGTCACTGCCTGCTGTCCCCCGTGTCACCAGCGAGGCCTCTGAAAAGTTTCCAAAACATGCCCAGACTTGGGTGCAAAGTGGCCAAAAGTCTCCAAGAGACAAGTCGGGAAGAAGGATATGGAACAGAGGGAGAAAGCCAATGGAGCAGGCCAAAGGGAGGCAAGAGGAAAAAGTAGTGCCGGGCTGCAGGACTGAAATGGAGGAATTGAAAGACGAAAGCCAGGAAGCAGGAGAGTTTGAGAAAAGGAGAGAGGAAAGAAGAGACATGCAGCCAGACGAGGGCTTAGTGAGAGAGGCTGGGACAGAGAACAGGATGAGAAGGAAATAAGGCAAGGCAAGGCAAGGCTAGGCCAAACGAGGTTTCCCTGATTTATATTTTCTACCACATTCATCTTGAGATGAGGAGGAAAGCCATCAGACCTTATGGATTAGGCCCAAACAAAAGCCCCGGCTACTTGAGACACTTAGACTAAGCCTAAACCAGAAAGATCTCTCCATAAAGATGGTTTTTATACTGTACTTCCACAATCAGCTGGCAGTACAAAAGAACAAGCGGCAGACATACTTAGGCTGAGACATGGTGGTTTGGTGCAGAGACCATGCATATCATGGGAATATTTCAGCATTTCTGCTCTGGTTTTCAGTGTATTACACCAAAACACCCACCTGATGACATCATTTCAAGAGCAAAAGCAGCAATTTGCAGAATTCAGCTTCTTTGGGGAACTGAGCAATTGCTGAGCTGACAGCAAGTCCTGCTGGGTCCCTGTCACCTCAGAGTGCCCGCATCCTCACCACGGTAGCGGGCATTGTGACAAAGGTTCTATGTCAGCTGGGTGTGGCAGCCGAGCGCCCGCTAGGGGAGGGGGAGCCTGTCAGCCCCGGGCCTGTCACTGCCTGCTGTCCCCCCTGTCACCAGCGAGGCCTCTGAAAAGTTTCTAAAACATGCCCAGACTTGGGTCCAAAGTGGCCAAAAGTCTCCAAGAGACAAGTCGGGAAGAAGGATATGGAAGAGAGGGAGAAAGCCAAGGGAGCAGGCCAAAGGGAGGCAAGAGAAAAAAGTAGTGCGGGGCTGCAGGACTGAAATGGAGGAATTGAAAGACGAAAGCCAGGAAGCAGGAGAGTTTGAGAAAAGGAGAGAGGAAAGAAGAGACATGCAGCCAGACGAGGGCTTAGTGAGAGAGGCTGGGACAGAGAACAGGATGAGAAGGAAATAAGGCAAGGCAAGGCAAGGCTAGGCCAAAGGACGTTTCTTTGATTTATATTTTCTACCACATTCATCTTGAGATGAGGAGGAAAGCCATCAGACGTTATGGATTAGGCCCAAACAAAAGCCCCGGCTACTTGAGACACTTAGACTAAGCCTAAAACAGAAAGATCTCTCCATTAAGATGGTTTTTATACTGTACTTCCACAATCAGCTGGCAGTACAAAAGAACAAGCGGCAGACATACTTAGGCTGAGACATGGTGGTTTGGTGCAGAGACCATGCATATCATGGGAATATTTCAGAAATTCTGCTCTGGTTTTCAGTGTATTACACCAAAACACCCACCTGATGACATCATTTCAAGAGCAAAAGCAGCAATTTGCAGAATTCAGCTTCTTTGGGGAACTGAGCAATTGCTGAGCTGACAGCAAGTCCTGCTGGGTCCCTGTCACCTGCAGAGTGCCCGCATCCTCACCACGGTAGCGGGCATTGTGACAAAGGTTCTACGTCAGCTGGGTGTGGCAGCCGAGCGCCCGCTAGGGGAGGGGGAGCCTGTCAGCCCCGGGCCTGTCACTGCCTGCTGTCCCCGCTGTCACCAGCGAGGCCTCTGAAAAATTTCCAAAACATCCACAGATTTGGCTCCAAAGTGGCCAAAAGTCTCCAAGAGACAAGTCGGGAAAAGGATATGGAAGAGAGGGAAAAAGCCAAGGGAGCAGGCCAAAGGGAGGCAAGAGAAAAAAGTAGTGCCGGGCTGCAGGACTGAAATGGAGGAATTGAAAGAGGAAAGCCAGGAAGCAGGAGAGTTTGAGAAAAGGAGAGAGGAAAGAAGAGACATGCAGCCAGACGAGGGCTTAGTGAGAGAGTCTGGGACAGAGAACAGGATGAGAAGGAAATAAGCCAAGGCAAGGCAAGGCTAGGCCAAAGGACGTTTCTTTGATTTATATTTTCTACCACATTCATCTTGAGATGAGAGGAAAGCCATCAGACCATATGGATTAGGCCCAAACAAAAGCCCCGGCTACTTGAGACACTTAGACTAAGTCTAAAACAGAAAGATCTCTCCATAAAGATGGTTTTTATACTGTACTTCCACAATCAGCTGGCAGTACAAAAGAACAAGCGGCAGACATACTTAGGCTGAGACATGGTGGTTTGGTGCAGAGACCATGCATATCATGGGAATATTTCAGCATTTCTGCTCTGGTTTTCAGTGTATTACACCAAAACACCCACCTGATGACATCATTTCAAGAGCAAAAGCAGCAATTTGCAGAATTCAGCTTCTTAGGGGAACTGAGCAATTGCTTAGCTGACAGCAAGTCCTGCTGGGTCCCTGTCACCTGCAGAGTGCCCGCATCCTCACCACGGTAGCGGTTATTGTGACAAAGGTTCTATGTCAGCTGGGTGTGGCAGCCGAGCGCCCGCTAGGGGAGGGGGAGCCTGTCAGCCTTGGGCCTGTCACTGCCTGCTGTCCCCCGTGTCACCAGCGAGGCCTCTGAAAAGTTTCCAAAACATGCCCAGACTTGGGTGCAAAGTGGCCAAAAGTCTCCAAGAGACAAGTCGGGAAGAAGGATATGGAACAGAGGGAGAAAGCCAATGGAGCAGGCCAAAGGGAGGCAAGAGGAAAAAGTAGTGCCGGGCTGCAGGACTGAAATGGAGGAATTGAAAGACGAAAGCCAGGAAGCAGGAGAGTTTGAGAAAAGGAGAGAGGAAAGAAGAGACATGCAGCCAGACGAGGGCTTAGTGAGAGAGGCTGGGACAGAGAACAGGATGAGAAGGAAATAAGGCAAGGCAAGGCAAGGCTAGGCCAAACGAGGTTTCCCTGATTTATATTTTCTACCACATTCATCTTGAGATGAGGAGGAAAGCCATCAGACCTTATGGATTAGGCCCAAACAAAAGCCCCGGCTACTTGAGACACTTAGACTAAGCCTAAACCAGAAAGATCTCTCCATAAAGATGGTTTTTATACTGTACTTCCACAATCAGCTGGCAGTACAAAAGAACAAGCGGCAGACATACTTAGGCTGAGACATGGTGGTTTGGTGCAGAGACCATGCATATCATGGGAATATTTCAGCATTTCTGCTCTGGTTTTCAGTGTATTACACCAAAACACCCACCTGATGACATCATTTCAAGAGCAAAAGCAGCAATTTGCAGAATTCAGCTTCTTTGGGGAACTGAGCAATTGCTGAGCTGACAGCAAGTCCTGCTGGGTCCCTGTCACCTCAGAGTGCCCGCATCCTCACCACGGTAGCGGGCATTGTGACAAAGGTTCTATGTCAGCTGGGTGTGGCAGCCGAGCGCCCGCTAGGGGAGGGGGAGCCTGTCAGCCCCGGGCCTGTCACTGCCTGCTGTCCCCCGTGTCACCAGCGAGGCCTCTGAAAAGTTTCCAAAACATGCCCAGACTTGGGTCCAAAGTGGCCAAAAGTCTCCAAGAGACAAGTCGGGAAGAAGGATATGGAAGAGAGGGAGAAAGCCAGGGAGCAGGCCAAAGGGAGGCAAGAGGAAAAAGTAGTGCCGGGCTGCAGGACTGAAATGGAGGAATTGAAAGACGAAAGCCAGGAAGCAGGAGAGTTTGAGAAAAGGACAGAGGAAAGAAGAGACATGCAGCCAGACGAGGGCTTAGTGAGAGAGGCTGGGACAGAGAACAGCATGAGAAGGAAATAAGGCAAGGCAAGGCAAGGCAAGGCAAGGTTAGGCCAGGCCAAACGAGGTTTCCTTGATTTATATTTTCTACCACATTCATCTTGAGATGAGGAGGAAAGCCATCAGACGTTATGGATTAGGCCCAAACAAAAGCCCCGGCTACTTGAGACACTTAGACTAAGCCTAAACCAGAAAGATCTCTCCATAAAGATTGTTTTAATACTGTACATCCACAATCAGCTGGCAGTACAAAAGAACAAGCGGCAGACATACTTAGGCTGAGACATGGTGGTTTGGTGCAGAGACCATGCTTATCATGGGAATATTTCAGCATTTCTGCTCTGGTTTTCAGTGTATTACACCAAAACACCCACCTGATGACATCATTTCAAGAGCAAAAGCAGCAATTTGCAGAATTCAGCTTCTTTGGGGAACTGAGCAATTGCTGAGCTGACAGCAAGTCCTGCTGGGTCCCTGTCACCTGCAGAGTGCCCGCATCCTCACCACGGTAGCGGGCATTGTGACAAAGGTTCTATGTCAGCTGGGTGTGGCAGCCGAGCGCCCGCTAGGGGAGGGGGAGCCTGTCAGCCCCGGGCCTGTCACTGCCTGCTGTCCCCCCTGTCACCAGCGAGGCCTCTGAAAAGTTTCCAAAACATGCCCAGACTTGGGTCCAAAGTGGCCAAAAGTCTCCAAGAGACAAGTCGGGAAGAAGGATATGGAAGAGAGGGAGAAAGCCAAGGGAGCAGGCCAAAGGGAGGCAAGAGAAAAAAGTAGTGCCGGGCTGCAGGACTGAAATGGAGGAATTGAAAGACGAAAGCCAGGAAGCAGGAGAGTTTGAGAAAAGGAGAGAGGAAAGAAGAGACATGCAGCCAGACGAGGGCTTAGTGAGAGAGGCTGGGACAGAGAACAGGATGAGAAGGAAATAAGGCAAGGCAAGGCAAGGCAAGGCTAGGCCAAAGGACGTTTCTTTGATTTATATTTTCTACCACATTCATCTTGAGATGAGAGGAAAACCATCAGACCATATGGATTAGGCCCAAACAAAAGCCCCGGCTACTTGAGACACTTAGACTAAGTCTAAACCACAAAGATCTTACCATAAAGATGGTTTTAACACTGTACTTCCACAATCAGCTGGCAGTACAAAAGAACAAGCGGCAGACATACTTAGGCTGAGACATGGTGGTTTGGTGCAGAGACCATGCTTATCATGGGAATATTTCAGCATTTCTGCTCTGGTTTTCAGTGTATTACACCAAAACACCCACCTGATGACATCATTTCAAGAGCAAAAGCAGCAATTTGCAGAATTCAGCTTCTTTGGGGAACTGAGCAATTGCTGAGCTGACAGCAAGTCCTGCTGGGTCCCTGTCACCTGCAGAGTGCCCGCATCCTCACCACGGTCGCGGGCATTGTGACAAAGGTTCTATGTCAGCTGGGTGTGGCAGCCGAGCGCCCGCTAGGGGAGGGCTAGCCTGTCAGCCCCGGGCCTGTCACTGCCTGCTGTCCCCCCTGTCACCAGCGAGGCCTCTGAAAAGTTTCCAAAACATGCCCAGACTTGGGTCCAAAGTGTCCAAAAGTCTCCAAGAGGCAAGTCGGGAAGAAGGATATGGAAGAGAGGGAGAAAGCCAAGGGAGCAGGCCCAAGGGAGGCAAGAGGAAAAACTAGTGAGGGGCTGCAGGAATGAAATGGAGGAATTGAAAGACGAAAGCCAGGAAGCAGGAGAGTTTGAGAAAAGGAGAGAGGAAAGAAGAGACATGCAGCCAGACGAGGGCTTAGTGAGAGAGGCTGGGACAGAGAACAGGATGAGAAGGAAATAAGGCAAGGCAAGGCAAGGCAATGCTAGGCCAAAGAGGTTTCCCTGATTTATATTTTCTACCACATTCATCTTGAGATGAGGAGGAAAGCCATCAGACCATATGGATTAGGCCCAAACAAAAGCCCCGGCTACTTGAGACACTTAGACTAAGTCTAAACCACAAAGATCTTACCATAAAGATGGTTTTTATACTGTACATTCACAATCAGCTGGCAGTACAAAAGAACAAGCGGCAGATGTACTTAGGCTGAGTCATGGTGGTTTGGTGCAGAGACCATGCATATCATGGGAATATTTCAGCATTTCTGCTCTGGTTTTCAGTGTATTACACCAAAACACCCACCTGATGACATCATTTCAAGAGCAAAGCAGCAATTTGCAAAATTCAACTTCTTTGGGGAACTGAGCAATTGCTGAGCTGACAGCAAGTCCTGCTGGGTCCCTGTCACCTACAGAGTGCCCGCATCCTCACCACAGTAGCGGGCATTGTGACAAAGGTTCTATGTCAGCTGGGTGTGGCAGCCGAGCGCCCGCTAGGGGAGGGGGAGCCTGTCAGCCCCGGGCCTCTCACTGCCTGCTGTCCCCCTGTTCAGCAGCGAGGCCTCTGAAAAGTTTCCAAAACATCCCCAGACTTGGCTCCAAAGTGGCCAAAAGTCTCCAAGAGACAAGTCGGGAAGAAGGATATGGAAGAGAGGGAGAAAGCCAAGGGAGCAGGCCAAAGGGAGGCAAGAGAAAAAAGTAATGCCGGGCTGCAGGACTGAAATGGAGGAATTGAAAGACGAAAGTCAGGAAGCAGGAGAGTTTGAGAAAAGGAGAGAGGAAAGAAGAGACATGCAGCCAGACGAGGGCTTAGTGAGAGAGGCTGGGACAGAGAACAGGATGAGAAGGAAATAAGGCAAGGCAAGGCAAGGCTAGGCCAAAGGACGTTTCTTTGATTTATATTTTCTACCACATTCATCTTGAGATGAGAGGAAAGCCATCAGACGTTATGGATTAGGCCCAAAGAAAAGCCCCGGCTACTTGAGACACTTAGACTAAGCCTAAACCAGAAAGATCTCTCCATAAAGATTGTTTTAACACTGTACTTCCACAATCAGCTGGCAGTACAAAAGAACAAGCGGCAGACATACTTAGGCTGAGACATGGTGGTTTGGTGCAGAGACCATGCTTATCATGGGAATATTTCAGCATTTCTGCTCTGGTTTTCAGTGTATTACACCAAAACACCCACCTGATGACATCATTTCAAGAGCAAAAGCAGCAATTTGCAGAATTCAGCTTCTTTGGGGAACTGAGCAATTGCTGAGCTGACAGCAAGTCCTGCTGGGTCCCTGTCACCTGCAGAGTGCCCGCATCCTCACCACGGTAGCGGGCATTGTGACAAAGGTTCTATGTCAGCTGGGTGTGGCAGCCGAGCGCCCGCTAGGGGAGGGCTAGCCTGTCAGCCCCGGGCCTGTCACTGCCTGCTGTCCCCCCTGTCACCAGCGAGGCCTCTGAAAAGTTTCCAAAACATCCCCAGACTTGGGTCCAAAGTGTTCAAAAGTCTCCAAGAGGCAAGTCGGGAAGAAGGATATGGAAGAGAGGGAGAAAGCCAAGGGAGCAGGCCCAAGGGAGGCAAGAGGCAAAACTAGTGAGGGGCTGCAGGAATGAAATGGAGGAATTGAAAGACGAAAGCCAGAAAGCAGGAGAGTTTGAGAAAAGGAGAGAGGAAAGAAGAGACATGCAGCCAGACGAGGGCTTAGTGAGAGAGGCTGGGACAGAGAACAGGATGAGAAGGAAATAAGGCAAGGCAAGGCAAGGCAAGGCTAGGCCAAACGAGGTTTCCCTGATTTATATTTTCTACCATCTTCATCTTGAGATGAGGAGGAAAGCCATCAGACCTTATGGATTAGGCCCAAACAAAAGCCCCGGCTACTTGAGACACTTAGACTAAGTCTAAACCACAAAGATCTTACCATAAAGATGGTTTTTATACTGTACTTTCACAATCAGCTGGCAGTACAAAAGAACAAGCGGCAGATGTACTTAGGCTGAGTCATGGTGGATTGGTGCAGAGACCATGCATATCATGGGAATATTTCAGCATTTTTGCTCTGGTTTTCAGTGTATTACACCAAAACACCCACCTGATGACATCATTTCAAGAGCAAAGCAGCAATTTGCAAAATTCAACTTCTTTGGGGAACTGAGCAATTGCTGAGCTGACAGCAAGTCCTGCTGGGTCCCTGTCACCTACAGAGTGCCAGCATCCTCACCACAGTAGCGGGCATTGTGACAAAGGTTCTATGTCAGCTGGGTGTGGCAGCCGAGCGCCCGCTAGGGGAGGGGGAGCCTGTCAGCCCCGGGCCTGTCACTGCCTGCTGTCCCCCGTGTCACCAGCGAGGCCTCTGAAAAGTTTCCAAAACATGCCCAGACTTGGCTCCAAAGTGGCCAAAAGTCTCCAAGAGACAAGTCGGGAAGAAGGATATGGAAGAGAGGGAGAAAGCCAAGGGAGCAGGCCAAAGGGAGGCAAGAGAAAAAAGTAGTGCCGGGCTGCAGGACTGAAATGGAGGAATTGAAAGAGGACAGCCAGGAAGCAGGAGAGTTTGAGAAAAGGAGAGAGGAAAGAAGAGACATGCAGCCAGACGAGGGGTTAGTGAGAGAGGCTGGGACAGAGAACAGGATGAGAAGGAAATAAGCCAAGGCAAGGCAAGGCTAGGCCAAAGGACGTTTCTTTGATTTATATTTTCTACCACATTCATCTTGAGATGAGAGGAAAGCCATCAGACCATATGGATTAGGCCCAAACAAAAGCCCCGGCTACTTGAGACACTTAGACTAAGCCTAAACCACAAAGATCTCTCCATAAAGATGGTTTTTATACTGTACTTCCACAATCTTCTGTCAGTACAAAAGAACAAGCGGCAGACATACTTAGGCTGAGACATGGTGGTTTGGTGCAGAGACCATGCTTATCATGGGAATATTTCAGCATTTCTGCTCTGGTTTTCAGTGTATTACACCAAAACACCCACCTGATGACATCATTTCAAGAGCAAAAGCAGCAATTTGCAGAATTCAGCTTCTTAGGGGAACTGAGCAATTGCTGAGCTGACAGCAAGTCCTGCTGGGTCCCTGTCACCTGCAGAGTGCCCGCATCCTCACCACGGTAGCGGGCATTGTGACAAAGGTTCTACGTCAGCTGGGTGTGGCAGCCGAGCGCCCGCTAGGGGAGGGGGAGCCTGTCAGCCCCGGGCCTGTCACTGCCTGCTGTCCCCCCTGTCACCAGCGAGGCCTCTGAAAAGTTTCCAAAACATCCCCAGACTTGGGTGCAAAGTGGCCAAAAGTCTCCAAGAGACAAGTCGGGAAGAAGGATATGGAACAGAGGGAGAAAGCCAATGGAGCAGGCCAAAGGGAGGCAAGAGGAAAAAGTAGTGCGGGGCTGCAGGACTGAAATGGAGGAATTGAAAGACGAAAGCCAGGAAGCAGGAGAGTTTGAGAAAAGGAGAGAGGAAAGAAGAGACATGCAGCCAGATGAGGGCTTAGTGAGAGAGGCTGGGACAGAGAACAGGATGAGAAGGAAATAAGGCAAGGCAAGGCAAGGCTAGGCCAAACGAGGTTTCCTTGATTTATATTTTCTACCACATTCATCTTGAGATGAGGAGGAAAGCCATCAGACCTTATGGATTAGGCCCAAACAAAAGCCCCGGCTACTTGAGACACTTAGACTAAGCCTAAACCAGAAAGATCTCTCCATAAAGATGGTTTTTATACTGTACTTCCACAATCAGCTGGCAGTACAAAAGAACAAGCGGCAGACATACTTAGGCTGAGACATGGTGGTTTGGTGCAGAGACCATGCTTATCATGGGAATATTTCAGCATTTCTGCTCTGGTTTTCAGTGTATTACACCAAAACACCCACCTGATGACATCATTTCAAGAGCAAAAGCAGCAATTTGCAGAATTCAGCTTCTTTGGGGAACTGAGCAATTGCTGAGCTGACAGCAAGTCCTGCTGGGTCCCTGTCACCTGCAGAGTGCCCGCATCCTCACCACGGTAGCGGGCATTGTGACAAAGGTTCTACGTCAGCTGGGTGTGGCAGCGGAGCACCCGCTAGGGGAGGGGGAGCCTGTCAGCCCCAGGCCTGTCACTGCCTGCTGTCCCCCCTGTCACCAGCGAGGCCTCTGAAAAGTTTCCAAAACATGCCCAGACTTGGGTCCAAAGTGGCCAAAAGTCTCCAAGAGGCAAGTCGGGAAGAAGGATATGGAACAGAGGGAGAAAGCCAAGGGAGCAGGCCCAAGGGAGGCAAGAGGAAAAACTAGTGAGGGGCTGCAGGAATGAAATGGAGGAATTGAAAGACGAAAGCCAGGAAGCAGGAGAGTTTGAGAAAAGGAGAGAGGAAAGAAGAGACATGCAGCCAGACGAGGGCTTAGTGAGAGAGGCTGGGACAGAGAACAGGATGAGAAGGAAATAAGGCAAGGCAAGGCAAGGCAAGGCTAGGCCAAACTAGGTTTCCTTGATTTATATTTTCTACCACATTCATCTTGAGATGAGGAGGAAAGCCATCAGACCTTATGGATTAGGCCCAAACAAAAGCCCCGGCTACTTGAGACACTTAGACTAAGTCTAAACCACAAAGATCTTACCATAAAGATGGTTTTTGTACTGTACTTTCACAATCAACTGGCAGTACAAAAGAACAAGCGGCAGATGTACTTAGGCTGAGACATGGTGGTTTGGTGCAGAGACCATGCATATCATGGGAATATTTCAGCATTTCTGCTCTGGTTTTCAGTGTATTACACCAAAACACCCACCTGATGACATCATTTCAAGAGCAAAAGCAGCAAGTTGCAGAATTCAGCTTCTTTGGGGAACTGAGCAATTGCTGAGCTGACAGCAAGTCCTGCTGGGTCCCTGTCACCTGCAGAGTGCCCGCATCCTCACCACGGTAGCGGGCATTGTGACAAAGGTTCTACGTCAGCTGGGTGTGGCAGCCGAGCGCCCGCTAGGGGAGGGGGAGCCTGTCAGCCCCGGGCCTGTCACTGCCTGCTGTCTCCCCTGTCACCAGCGAGGCTTCTGAAAAGTTTCCAAAACATCCCCAGACTTGGCTCCAAAGTGGCCAAAAGTCTCCAAGAGACAAGTCGGGAAAAGGATATGGAAGAGAGGGAGAAAGCCAAGGGAGCAGGCAAAAGGGAGGCAAGAGAAAAAAGTAGTGCCGGGCTGCAGGACTGAAATGGAGGAATTGAAAGAGGACAGCCAGGAAGCAGGAGAGTTTGAGAAAAGGAGAGAGGAAAGAAGAGACATGCAGCCAGACGAGGGGTTAGTGAGAGAGGCTGGGACAGAGAACAGGATGAGAAGGAAATAAGCCAAGGCAAGGCAAGGCTAGGCCAAAGGACGTTTCTTTGATTTATATTTTCTACCACATTCATCTTGAGATGAGAGGAAAGCCATCAGACCATATGGATTAGGCCCAAACAAAAGCCCCGGCTACTTGAGACACTTAGAGTAAGCCTAAAACAGAAAGATCTCTCCATAAAGATGGTTTTTATACTGTACTTCCACAATCAGCTGGCAGTACAAAAGAACAAGTGGCAGACATACTTAGGCTGAGACATGGTGGTTTGGTGCAGAGACCATGCTTATCATGGGAATATTTCAGCATTTCTGCTCTGGTTTTCAGTGTATTACACCAAAACACCCACCTGATGACATCATTTCAAGAGCAAAAGCAGCAATTTGCAGAATTCAGCTTCTTTGGGGAACTGAGCAATTGCTGAGCTGACAGCAAGTCCTGCTGGGTCCCTGTCACCTGCAGAGTGCCCGCATCCTCACCACGGTAGCGGGCATTGTGACAAAGGTTCTATGTCAGCTGGGTGTGGCAGCCGAGCGCCCGCTAGGGGAGGGGGAGCCTGTCAGCCCCGGGCCTGTCACTGCCTGCTGTCCCCCGTGTCACCAGCGAGGCCTCTGAAGAGTTTCCAAAACATGCCCAGACTTGGCTCCAAAGTGGCCAAAAGTCTCCAAGAGACAAGTCGGGAAGAAGGATATGGAAGAGAGGGAGAAAGCCAAGGGAGCAGGCCAAAGGGAGGCAAGAGAAAAAAGTAGTGCCGGGCTGCAGGACTGAAATGGAGGAATTGAAAGAGGAAAGCCAGGAAGCAGGAGAGTTTGAGAAAAGGAGAGAGGAAAGAAGAGACATGCAGCCAGACGAGGGCTTAGTGAGAGAGGCTGGGACAGAGAACAGGATGAGAAGGAAATAAGGCAAGGCAAGGCAAGGCAATGCTAGGCCAAAGAGGTTTCCCTGATTTATATTTTCTACCACATTCATCTTGAGATGAGGAGGAAAGCCATCAGACCATATGGATTAGGCCCAAACAAAAGCCCCGGCTACTTGAGACACTTAGACTAAGTCTAAACCACAAAGATCTTACCATAAAGATGGTTTTTATACTGTACATTCACAATCAGCTGGCAGTACAAAAGAACAAGCGGCAGATGTACTTAGGCTGAGTCATGGTGGTTTGGTGCAGAGACCATGCATATCATGGGAATATTTCAGCATTTCTGCTCTGGTTTTCAGTGTATTACACCAAAACACCCACCTGATGACATCATTTCAAGAGCAAAGCAGCAATTTGCAAAATTCAACTTCTTTGGGGAACTGAGCAATTGCTGAGCTGACAGCAAGTCCTGCTGGGTCCCTGTCACCTACAGAGTGCCCGCATCCTCACCACAGTAGCGGGCATTGTGACAAAGGTTCTATGTCAGCTGGGTGTGGCAGCCGAGCGCCCGCTAGGGGAGGGGGAGCCTGTCAGCCCCGGGCCTCTCACTGCCTGCTGTCCCCCTGTTCAGCAGCGAGGCCTCTGAAAAGTTTCCAAAACATCCCCAGACTTGGCTCCAAAGTGGCCAAAAGTCTCCAAGAGACAAGTCGGGAAGAAGGATATGGAAGAGAGGGAGAAAGCCAAGGGAGCAGGCCAAAGGGAGGCAAGAGAAAAAAGTAATGCCGGGCTGCAGGACTGAAATGGAGGAATTGAAAGACGAAAGTCAGGAAGCAGGAGAGTTTGAGAAAAGGAGAGAGGAAAGAAGAGACATGCAGCCAGACGAGGGCTTAGTGAGAGAGGCTGGGACAGAGAACAGGATGAGAAGGAAATAAGGCAAGGCAAGGCAAGGCTAGGCCAAAGGACGTTTCTTTGATTTATATTTTCTACCACATTCATCTTGAGATGAGAGGAAAGCCATCAGACGTTATGGATTAGGCCCAAAGAAAAGCCCCGGCTACTTGAGACACTTAGACTAAGCCTAAACCAGAAAGATCTCTCCATAAAGATTGTTTTAACACTGTACTTCCACAATCAGCTGGCAGTACAAAAGAACAAGCGGCAGACATACTTAGGCTGAGACATGGTGGTTTGGTGCAGAGACCATGCTTATCATGGGAATATTTCAGCATTTCTGCTCTGGTTTTCAGTGTATTACACCAAAACACCCACCTGATGACATCATTTCAAGAGCAAAAGCAGCAATTTGCAGAATTCAGCTTCTTTGGGGAACTGAGCAATTGCTGAGCTGACAGCAAGTCCTGCTGGGTCCCTGTCACCTGCAGAGTGCCCGCATCCTCACCACGGTAGCGGGCATTGTGACAAAGGTTCTATGTCAGCTGGGTGTGGCAGCCGAGCGCCCGCTAGGGGAGGGCTAGCCTGTCAGCCCCGGGCCTGTCACTGCCTGCTGTCCCCCCTGTCACCAGCGAGGCCTCTGAAAAGTTTCCAAAACATCCCCAGACTTGGGTCCAAAGTGTTCAAAAGTCTCCAAGAGGCAAGTCGGGAAGAAGGATATGGAAGAGAGGGAGAAAGCCAAGGGAGCAGGCCCAAGGGAGGCAAGAGGCAAAACTAGTGAGGGGCTGCAGGAATGAAATGGAGGAATTGAAAGACGAAAGCCAGAAAGCAGGAGAGTTTGAGAAAAGGAGAGAGGAAAGAAGAGACATGCAGCCAGACGAGGGCTTAGTGAGAGAGGCTGGGACAGAGAACAGGATGAGAAGGAAATAAGGCAAGGCAAGGCAAGGCAAGGCTAGGCCAAACGAGGTTTCCCTGATTTATATTTTCTACCATCTTCATCTTGAGATGAGGAGGAAAGCCATCAGACCTTATGGATTAGGCCCAAACAAAAGCCCCGGCTACTTGAGACACTTAGACTAAGTCTAAACCACAAAGATCTTACCATAAAGATGGTTTTTATACTGTACTTTCACAATCAGCTGGCAGTACAAAAGAACAAGCGGCAGATGTACTTAGGCTGAGTCATGGTGGATTGGTGCAGAGACCATGCATATCATGGGAATATTTCAGCATTTTTGCTCTGGTTTTCAGTGTATTACACCAAAACACCCACCTGATGACATCATTTCAAGAGCAAAGCAGCAATTTGCAAAATTCAACTTCTTTGGGGAACTGAGCAATTGCTGAGCTGACAGCAAGTCCTGCTGGGTCCCTGTCACCTACAGAGTGCCAGCATCCTCACCACAGTAGCGGGCATTGTGACAAAGGTTCTATGTCAGCTGGGTGTGGCAGCGGAGCGCCCGCTAGGGGAGGGGGAGCCTGTCAGCCCCGGGCCTGTCACTGCCTGCTGTCCCCCGTGTCACCAGCGAGGCCTCTGAAAAGTTTCCAAAACATCCCCAGACTTGGCTCCAAAGTGGCCAAAAGTCTCCAAGAGACAAGTCGGGAAGAAGGATATGGAAGAGAGGGAGAAAGCCAAGGGAGCAGGCCAAAGGGAGGCAAGAGAAAAAAGTAGTGCCGGGCTGCAGGACTGAAATGGAGGAATTGAAAGAGGACAGCCAGGAAGCAGGAGAGTTTGAGAAAAGGAGAGAGGAAAGAAGAGACATGCAGCCAGACGAGGGGTTAGTGAGAGAGGCTGGGACAGAGAACAGGATGAGAAGGAAATAAGGCAAGGCAAGGCAAGGCTAGGCCAAAGGACGTTTCTTTGATTTATATTTTCTACCACATTCATCTTGAGATGAGAGGAAAGCCATCAGACCATATGGATTAGGCCCAAACAAAAGCCCCGGCTACTTGAGACACTTAGACTAAGCCTAAACCACAAAGATCTCTCCATAAAGATGGTTTTTATACTGTACTTCCACAATCTTCTGTCAGTACAAAAGAACAAGCGGCAGACATACTTAGGCTGAGACATGGTGGTTTGGTGCAGAGACCATGCTTATCATGGGAATATTTCAGCATTTCTGCTCTGGTTTTCAGTGTATTACACCAAAACACCCACCTGATGACATCATTTCAAGAGCAAAAGCAGCAATTTGCAGAATTCAGCTTCTTAGGGGAACTGAGCAATTGCTGAGCTGACAGCAAGTCCTGCTGGGTCCCTGTCACCTGCAGAGTGCCCGCATCCTCACCACGGTAGCGGGCATTGTGACAAAGGTTCTACGTCAGCTGGGTGTGGCAGCCGAGCGCCCGCTAGGGGAGGGGGAGCCTGTCAGCCCCGGGCCTGTCACTGCCTGCTGTCCCCCCTGTCACCAGCGAGGCCTCTGAAAAGTTTCCAAAACATCCCCAGACTTGGGTGCAAAGTGGCCAAAAGTCTCCAAGAGACAAGTCGGGAAGAAGGATATGGAACAGAGGGAGAAAGCCAATGGAGCAGGCCAAAGGGAGGCAAGAGGAAAAAGTAGTGCGGGGCTGCAGGACTGAAATGGAGGAATTGAAAGACGAAAGCCAGGAAGCAGGAGAGTTTGAGAAAAGGAGAGAGGAAAGAAGAGACATGCAGCCAGACGAGGGCTTAGTGAGAGAGGCTGGGACAGAGAACAGGATGAGAAGGAAATAAGGCAAGGCAAGGCAAGGCTAGGCCAAACGAGGTTTCCTTGATTTATATTTTCTACCACATTCATCTTGAGATGAGGAGGAAAGCCATCAGACCTTATGGATTAGGCCCAAACAAAAGCCCCGGCTACTTGAGACACTTAGACTAAGCCTAAACCAGAAAGATCTCTCCATAAAGATGGTTTTTATACTGTACTTCCACAATCAGCTGGCAGTACAAAAGAACAAGCGGCAGACATACTTAGGCTGAGACATGGTGGTTTGGTGCAGAGACCATGCTTATCATGGGAATATTTCAGCATTTCTGCTCTGGTTTTCAGTGTATTACACCAAAACACCCACCTGATGACATCATTTCAAGAGCAAAAGCAGCAATTTGCAGAATTCAGCTTCTTTGGGGAACTGAGCAATTGCTGAGCTGACAGCAAGTCCTGCTGGGTCCCTGTCACCTGCAGAGTGCCCGCATCCTCACCACGGTAGCGGGCATTGTGACAAAGGTTCTACGTCAGCTGGGTGTGGCAGCGGAGCACCCGCTAGGGGAGGGGGAGCCTGTCAGCCCCAGGCCTGTCACTGCCTGCTGTCCCCCCTGTCACCAGCGAGGCCTCTGAAAAGTTTCCAAAACATGCCCAGACTTGGGTCCAAAGTGGCCAAAAGTCTCCAAGAGGCAAGTCGGGAAGAAGGATATGGAACAGAGGGAGAAAGCCAAGGGAGCAGGCCCAAGGGAGGCAAGAGGAAAAACTAGTGAGGGGCTGCAGGAATGAAATGGAGGAATTGAAAGACGAAAGCCAGGAAGCAGGAGAGTTTGAGAAAAGGAGAGAGGAAAGAAGAGACATGCAGCCAGACGAGGGCTTAGTGAGAGAGGCTGGGACAGAGAACAGGATGAGAAGGAAATAAGGCAAGGCAAGGCAAGGCAAGGCTAGGCCAAACTAGGTTTCCTTGATTTATATTTTCTACCACATTCATCTTGAGATGAGGAGGAAAGCCATCAGACCTTATGGATTAGGCCCAAACAAAAGCCCCGGCTACTTGAGACACTTAGACTAAGTCTAAACCACAAAGATCTTACCATAAAGATGGTTTTTGTACTGTACTTTCACAATCAACTGGCAGTACAAAAGAACAAGCGGCAGATGTACTTAGGCTGAGACATGGTGGTTTGGTGCAGAGACCATGCATATCATGGGAATATTTCAGCATTTCTGCTCTGGTTTTCAGTGTATTACACCAAAACACCCACCTGATGACATCATTTCAAGAGCAAAAGCAGCAAGTTGCAGAATTCAGCTTCTTTGGGGAACTGAGCAATTGCTGAGCTGACAGCAAGTCCTGCTGGGTCCCTGTCACCTGCAGAGTGCCCGCATCCTCACCACGGTAGCGGGCATTGTGACAAAGGTTCTACGTCAGCTGGGTGTGGCAGCCGAGCGCCCGCTAGGGGAGGGGGAGCCTGTCAGCCCCGGGCCTGTCACTGCCTGCTGTCTCCCCTGTCACCAGCGAGGCTTCTGAAAAGTTTCCAAAACATCCCCAGACTTGGCTCCAAAGTGGCCAAAAGTCTCCAAGAGACAAGTCGGGAAAAGGATATGGAAGAGAGGGAGAAAGCCAAGGGAGCAGGCAAAAGGGAGGCAAGAGAAAAAAGTAGTGCCGGGCTGCAGGACTGAAATGGAGGAATTGAAAGAGGACAGCCAGGAAGCAGGAGAGTTTGAGAAAAGGAGAGAGGAAAGAAGAGACATGCAGCCAGACGAGGGGTTAGTGAGAGAGGCTGGGACAGAGAACAGGATGAGAAGGAAATAAGCCAAGGCAAGGCAAGGCTAGGCCAAAGGACGTTTCTTTGATTTATATTTTCTACCACATTCATCTTGAGATGAGAGGAAAGCCATCAGACCATATGGATTAGGCCCAAACAAAAGCCCCGGCTACTTGAGACACTTAGAGTAAGCCTAAAACAGAAAGATCTCTCCATAAAGATGGTTTTTATACTGTACTTCCACAATCAGCTGGCAGTACAAAAGAACAAGTGGCAGACATACTTAGGCTGAGACATGGTGGTTTGGTGCAGAGACCATGCTTATCATGGGAATATTTCAGCATTTCTGCTCTGGTTTTCAGTGTATTACACCAAAACACCCACCTGATGACATCATTTCAAGAGCAAAAGCAGCAATTTGCAGAATTCAGCTTCTTTGGGGAACTGAGCAATTGCTTAGCTGACAGCAAGTCCTGCTGGGTCCCTGTCACCTGCAGAGTGCCCGCATCCTCACCACGGTAGCGGGCATTGTGACAAAGGTTCTATGTCAGCTGGGTGTGGCAGCCGAGCGCCCGCTAGGGGAGGGGGAGCCTGTCAGCCCCGGGCCTGTCACTGCCTGCTGTCCCCCGTGTCACCAGCGAGGCCTCTGAAGAGTTTCCAAAACATGCCCAGACTTGGCTCCAAAGTGGCCAAAAGTCTCCAAGAGACAAGTCGGGAAGAAGGATATGGAAGAGAGGGAGAAAGCCAAGGGAGCAGGCCAAAGGGAGGCAAGAGAAAAAAGTAGTGCCGGGCTGCAGGACTGAAATGGAGGAATTGAAAGAGGAAAGCCAGGAAGCAGGAGAGTTTGAGAAAAGGAGAGAGGAAAGAAGAGACATGCAGCCAGACGAGGGCTTAGTGAGAGAGGCTGGGACAGAGAACAGGATGAGAAGGAAATAAGGCAAGGCAAGGCAAGGCAAGGCTAGGCCAGGCCAAACGAGGTTTCCTTGATTTATATTTTCTACCACATTCATCTTGAGATGAGGAGGAAAGCCATCAGACCTTATGGATTAGGCCCAAACAAAAGCCCCGGCTACTTGAGACACTTAGACTAAGTCTAAACCACAAAGATCTTACCATAAAGATGGTTTTTATACTGTACTTTCACAATCAGCTGGCAGTACAAAAGAACAAGCGGCAGATGTACTTAGGCTGAGACATGGTGGTTTGGTGCAGAGACCATGCATATCATGGGAATATTTCAGCATTTCTGCTCTGGTTTTCAGTGTATTACACCAAAACACCCACCTGATGACATCATTTCAAGAGCAAAGCAGCAATTTGCAAAATTCAACTTCTTTGGGGAACTGAGCAATTGCTGAGCTGACAGCAAGTCCTGCTGGGTCCCTGTCACCTACAGAGTGCCCGCATCCTCACCACAGTAGCGGGCATTGTGACAAAGGTTCTATGTCAGCTGGGTGTGGCAGCTGAACGCCCGCTAGGAGAGGGGGAGCCTGTCAGCCCCGGGCCTGTCACTGCCTGCTGTCCCCCCTGTCACCAGCGAGGCCTCTGAAAAGTTTCCAAAACATCCCCAGACTTGGGTCCAAAGTGGCCAAAAGTCTCCAAGAGACAAGTCGGGAAGAAGGATATGGAAGAGAGGGAGAAAGCCAAGGGAGCAGGCCAAAGGGAGGCAAGAGAAAAAAGTAGTGCCGGGCTGCAGGACTGAAATGGAGGAATTGAAAGACGAAAGCCAGGAAGCAGGAGAGTTCGAGAAAAGGAGAGAGGAAAGAAGAAACATGCAGCCAGACGAGGGCTTAGTGAGAGAGGCTGGGACAGAGAACAGGATGAGAAGGAAATAAGGCAAGGCAAGGCAAGGCTAGGCCAAAGGACGTTTCTTTGATTTATATTTTCTACCACATTCATCTTGAGATGAGAGGAAAGCCATCAGACGTTATGGATTAGGCCCAAAGAAAAGCCCCGGCTACTTGAGACACTTAGACTAAGCATAAACCAGAAAGATCTCTCCATAAAGATTGTTTTTATACTGTACTTCCACAATCAGCTGGCAGTACAAAAGAACAAGCGGCAGACATACTTAGGCTGAGACATGGTGGTTTGGTGCAGAGACCATGCTTATCATGGGAATATTTCAGCATTTCTGCTCTGGTTTTCAGTGTATTACACCAAAACACCCACCTGATGACATCATTTCAAGAGCAAAAGCAGCAATTTGCAGAATTCAGCTTCTTTGGGGAACTGAGCAATTGCTGAGCTGACAGCAAGTCCTGCTGGGTCCCTGTCACCTGCAGAGTGCCCGCATCCTCACCACGGTAGCGGGCATTGTGACAAAGGTTCTATGTCAGCTGGGTGTGGCAGCCGAGCGCCCGCTAGGGGAGGGCTAGCCTGTCAGCCCCGGGCCTGTCACTGCCTGCTGTCCCCCCTGTCACCAGCGAGGCCTCTGAAAAGTTTCCAAAACATGCCCAGACTTGGGTCCAAAGTGTTCAAAAGTCTCCAAGAGGCAAGTCGGGAAGAAGGATATGGAAGAGAGGGAGAAAGCCAAGGGAGCAGGCCCAAGGGAGGCAAGAGGCAAAACTAGTGAGGGGCTGCAGGAATGAAATGGAGGAATTGAAAGACGAAAGCCAGAAAGCAGGAGAGTTTGAGAAAAGGAGAGAGGAAAGAAGAGACATGCAGCCAGACGAGGGCTTAGTGAGAGAGGCTGGGACAGAGAACAGGATGAGAAGGAAATAAGGCAAGGCAAGGCAAGGCAAGGCTAGGCCAAACGAGGTTTCCCTGATTTATATTTTCTACCATCTTCATCTTGAGATGAGGAGGAAAGCCATCAGACCTTATGGATTAGGCCCAAACAAAAGCCCCGGCTACTTGAGACACTTAGACTAAGTCTAAACCACAAAGATCTTACCATAAAGATGGTTTTTATACTGTACTTTCACAATCAGCTGGCAGTACAAAAGAACAAGCGGCAGATGTACTTAGGCTGAGTCATGGTGGATTGGTGCAGAGACCATGCATATCATGGGAATATTTCAGCATTTTTGCTCTGGTTTTCAGTGTATTACACCAAAACACCCACCTGATGACATCATTTCAAGAGCAAAGCAGCAATTTGCAAAATTCAACTTCTTTGGGGAACTGAGCAATTGCTGAGCTGACAGCAAGTCCTGCTGGGTCCCTGTCACCTACAGAGTGCCAGCATCCTCACCACAGTAGCGGGCATTGTGACAAAGGTTCTATGTCAGCTGGGTGTGGCAGCGGAGCGCCCGCTAGGGGAGGGGGAGCCTGTCAGCCCCGGGCCTGTCACTGCCTGCTGTCCCCCCTGTCACCAGCGAGGCCTCTGAAAAGTTTCCAAAACATGCCCAGACTTGGCTCCAAAGTGGCCAAAAGTCTCCAAGAGACAAGTCGGGAAGAAGGATATGGAAGAGAGGGAGAAAGCCAAGGGAGCAGGCCAAAGGGAGGCAAGAGAAAAAAGTAGTGCCGGGCTGCAGGACTGAAATGGAGGAATTGAAAGACGAAAGCCAGGAAGCAGGAGAGTTTGAGAAAAGGAGAGAGGAAAGAAGAGACATGCAGCCAGACGAGGGCTTAGTGAGAGAGGCTGGGACAGAGAACAGGATGAGAAGGAAATAAGGCAAGGCAAGCAAGGCTAGGCCAAAGGACGTTTCTTTGATTTATATTTTCTACCACATTCATCTTGAGATGAGAGGAAAGCCATCAGACCATATGGATTAGGCCCAAACAAAAGCCCCGGCTACTTGAGACACTTAGACTAAGCCTAAACCACAAAGATCTCTCCATAAAGATGGTTTTTATACTGTACTTCCACAATCTTCTGTCAGTACAAAAGAACAAGCGGCAGACATACTTAGGCTGAGACATGGTGGTTTGGTGCAGAGACCATGCTTATCATGGGAATATTTCAGCATTTCTGCTCTGGTTTTCAGTGTATTACACCAAAACACCCACCTGATGACATCATTTCAAGAGCAAAAGCAGCAATTTGCAGAATTCAGCTTCTTAGGGGAACTGAGCAATTGCTGAGCTGACAGCAAGTCCTGCTGGGTCCCTGTCACCTGCAGAGTGCCCGCATCCTCACCACGGTAGCGGGCATTGTGACAAAGGTTCTACGTCAGCTGGGTGTGGCAGCCGAGCGCCCGCTAGGGGAGGGGGAGCCTGTCAGCCCCGGGCCTGTCACTGCCTGCTGTCCCCCCTGTCACCAGCGAGGCCTCTGAAAAGTTTCCAAAACATCCCCAGACTTGGGTGCAAAGTGGCCAAAAGTCTCCAAGAGACAAGTCGGGAAGAAGGATATGGAACAGAGGGAGAAAGCCAATGGAGCAGGCCAAAGGGAGGCAAGAGGAAAAAGTAGTGCGGGGCTGCAGGACTGAAATGGAGGAATTGAAAGACGAAAGCCAGGAAGCAGGAGAGTTTGAGAAAAGGAGAGAGGAAAGAAGAGACATGCAGCCAGACGAGGGCTTAGTGAGAGAGGCTGGGACAGAGAACAGGATGAGAAGGAAATAAGGCAAGGCAAGGCTAGGCCAGGCCAAACGAGGTTTCCTTGATTTATATTTTCTACCACATTCATCTTGAGATGAGGAGGAAAGCCATCAGACCTTATGGATTAGGCCCAAACAAAAGCCCCGGCTACTTGAGACACTTAGACTAAGCCTAAACCAGAAAGATCTCTCCATAAAGATGGTTTTTATACTGTACTTCCACAATCAGCTGGCAGTACAAAAGAACAAGCGGCAGACATACTTAGGCTGAGACATGGTGGTTTGGTGCAGAGACCATGCTTATCATGGGAATATTTCAGCATTTCTGCTCTGGTTTTCAGTGTATTACACCAAAACACCCACCTGATGACATCATTTCAAGAGCAAAAGCAGCAATTTGCAGAATTCAGCTTCTTTGGGGAACTGAGCAATTGCTGAGCTGACAGCAAGTCCTGCTGGGTCCCTGTCACCTGCAGAGTGCCCGCATCCTCACCACGGTAGCGGGCATTGTGACAAAGGTTCTACGTCAGCTGGGTGTGGCAGCGGAGCACCCGCTAGGGGAGGGGGAGCCTGTCAGCCCCAGGCCTGTCACTGCCTGCTGTCCCCCGTGTCACCAGCGAGGCCTCTGAAAAGTTTCCAAAACATGCCCAGACTTGGGTCCAAAGTGGCCAAAAGTCTCCAAGAGGCAAGTCGGGAAGAAGGATATGGAAGAGAGGGAGAAAGCCAAGGGAGCAGGCCCAAGGGAGGCAAGAGGAAAAACTAGTGAGGGGCTGCAGGAATGAAATGGAGGAATTGAAAGACGAAAGCCAGGAAGCAGGAGAGTTTGAGAAAAGGAGAGAGGAAAGAAGAGACATGCAGCCAGACGAGGGCTTAGTGAGAGAGGCTGGGACAGAGAACAGGATGAGAAGGAAATAAGGCAAGGCAAGGCAAGGCAAGGCTAGGCCAAACTAGGTTTCCTTGATTTATATTTTCTACCACATTCATCTTGAGATGAGGAGGAAAGCCATCAGACCTTATGGATTAGGCCCAAACAAAAGCCCCGGCTACTTGAGACACTTAGACTAAGTCTAAACCACAAAGATCTTACCATATAGATGGTTTTTGTACTGTACTTTCACAATCAACTGGCAGTACAAAAGAACAAGCGGCAGATGTACTTAGGCTGAGACATGGTGCTTTGGTGCAGAGACCATGCATATCATGGGAATATTTCAGCATTTCTGCTCTGGTTTTCAGTGTATTACACCAAAACACCCACCTGATGACATCATTTCAAGAGCAAAAGCAGCAAGTTGCAGAATTCAGCTTCTTTGGGGAACTGAGCAATTGCTGAGCTGACAGCAAGTCCTGCTGGGTCCCTGTCACCTGCAGAGTGCCCGCATCCTCACCACGGTAGCGGGCATTGTGACAAAGGTTCTACGTCAGCTGGGTGTGGCAGCCGAGCGCCCGCTAGGGGAGGGGGAGCCTGTCAGCCCCGGGCCTGTCACTGCCTGCTGTCTCCCCTGTCACCAGCGAGGCTTCTGAAAAGTTTCCAAAACATCCCCAGACTTGGCTCCAAAGTGGCCAAAAGTCTCCAAGAGACAAGTCGGGAAAAGGATATGGAAGAGAGGGAGAAAGCCAAGGGAGCAGGCCAAAGGGAGGCAAGAGAAAAAAGTAGTGCCGGGCTGCAGGACTGAAATGGAGGAATTGAAAGAGGACAGCCAGGAAGCAGGAGAGTTTGAGAAAAGGAGAGAGGAAAGAAGAGACATGCAGCCAGACGAGGGCTTAGTGAGAGAGGCTGGGACAGAGAACAGGATGAGAAGGAAATAAGCCAAGGCAAGGCAAGGCTAGGCCAAAGGACGTTTCTTTGATTTATATTTTCTACCACATTCATCTTGAGATGAGAGGAAAGCCATCAGACCATATGGATTAGGCCCAAACAAAAGCCCCGGCTACTTGAGACACTTAGAGTAAGCCTAAAACAGAAAGATCTCTCCATAAAGATGGTTTTTATACTGTACTTCCACAATCAGCTGGCAGTACAAAAGAACAAGTGGCAGACATACTTAGGCTGAGACATGGTGGTTTGGTGCAGAGACCATGCTTATCATGGGAATATTTCAGCATTTCTGCTCTGGTTTTCAGTGTATTACACCAAAACACCCACCTGATGACATCATTTCAAGAGCAAAAGCAGCAATTTGCAGAATTCAGCTTCTTAGGGGAACTGAGCAATTGCTGAGCTGACAGCAAGTCCTGCTGGGTCCCTGTCACCTGCAGAGTGCCCGCATCCTCACCACGGTAGCGGGCATTGTGACAAAGGTTCTATGTCAGCTGGGTGTGGCAGCCGAGCGCCCGCTAGGGGAGGGGGAGCCTGTCAGCCCCGGGCCTGTCACTGCCTGCTGTCCCCCGTGTCACCAGCGAGGCCTCTGAAGAGTTTCCAAAACATGCCCAGACTTGGCTCCAAAGTGGCCAAAAGTCTCCAAGAGACAAGTCGGGAAGAAGGATATGGAAGAGAGGGAGAAAGCCAAGGGAGCAGGCCAAAGGGAGGCAAGAGAAAAAAGTAGTGCCGGGCTGCAGGACTGAAATGGAGGAATTGAAAGAGGAAAGCCAGGAAGCAGGAGAGTTTGAGAAAAGGAGAGAGGAAAGAAGAGACATGCAGCCAGACGAGGGCTTAGTGAGAGAGGCTGGGACAGAGAACAGGATGAGAAGGAAATAAGGCAAGGCAAGGCAAGGCAAGGCTAGGCCAGGCCAAACGAGGTTTCCTTGATTTATATTTTCTACCACATTCATCTTGAGATGAGGAGGAAAGCCATCAGACCTTATGGATTAGGCCCAAACAAAAGCCCCGGCTACTTGAGACACTTAGACTAAGTCTAAACCACAAAGATCTTACCATAAAGATGGTTTTTATACTGTACTTTCACAATCAGCTGGCAGTACAAAAGAACAAGCGGCAGATGTACTTAGGCTGAGACATGGTGGTTTGGTGCAGAGACCATGCATATCATGGGAATATTTCAGCATTTCTGCTCTGGTTTTCAGTGTATTACACCAAAACACCCACCTGATGACATCATTTCAAGAGCAAAGCAGCAATTTGCAAAGTTCAACTTCTTTGGGGAACTGAGCAATTGCTGAGCTGACAGCAAGTCCTGCTGGGTCCCTGTCACCTACAGAGTGCCCGCATCCTCACCACAGTAGCGGGCATTGTGACAAAGGTTCTATGTCAGCTGGGTGTGGCAGCTGAACGCCCGCTAGGAGAGGGGGAGCCTGTCAGCCCCGGGCCTGTCACTGCCTGCTGTCCCCCCTGTCACCAGCGAGGCCTCTGAAAAGTTTCCAAAACATCCCCAGACTTGGGTCCAAAGTGGCCAAAAGTCTCCAAGAGACAAGTCGGGAAGAAGGATATGGAAGAGAGGGAGAAAGCCAAGGGAGCAGGCCAAAGGGAGGCAAGAGAAAAAAGTAGTGCCGGGCTGCAGGACTGAAATGGAGGAATTGAAAGACGAAAGCCAGGAAGCAGGAGAGTTTGAGAAAAGGAGAGAGGAAAGAAGAAACATGCAGCCAGACGAGGGCTTATTGAGAGAGGCTGGGACAGAGAACAGGATGAGAAGGAAATAAGGCAAGGCAAGGCAAGGCTAGGCCAAACGAGGTTTCCTTGATTTATATTTTCTACCACATTCATCTTGAGATGAGGAGGAAAGCCATCAGACCTTATGGGTTAGGCCCAAACAAAAGCCCCGGCTACTTGAGACACTTAGACTAAGCCTAAACCAGAAAGATCTCTCCATAAAGATTGTTTTTATACTGTACTTCCACAATCAGCTGGCAGTACAAAAGAACAAGCGGCAGACATACTTAGGCTGAGACATGGTGGTTTGGTGCAGAGACCATGCTTATCATGGGAATATTTCAGCATTTCTGCTCTGGTTTTCAGTGTATTACACCAAAACACCCACCTGATGACATCATTTCAAGAGCAAAAGCAGCAATTTGCAGAATTCAGCTTCTTTGGGGAACTGAGCAATTGCTGAGCTGACAGCAAGTCCTGCTGGGTCCCTGTCACCTGCAGAGTGCCCGCATCCTCACCACGGTAGCGGGCATTGTGACAAAGGTTCTATGTCAGCTGGGTGTGGCAGCGGAGCGCCCGCTAGGGGAGGGGGAGCCTGTCAGCCCCAGGCCTGTCACTGCCTGCTGTCCCCCGTGTCACCAGCGAGGCCTCTGAAAAGTTTCCAAAACATGCCCAGACTTGGGTCCAAAGTGGCCAAAAGTCTCCAAGAGTCAAGTCGTGAAGAAGGATATGGAAGAGAGGGAGAAAGCCAAGGGAGCAGGCCCAAGGGAGGCAAGAGGAAAAACTAGTGAGCGGCTGCAGGAATGAAATGGAGGAATTGAAAGACGAAAGCCAGGAAGCAGGAGAGTTTGAGAAAAGGAGAGAGGAAAGAAGAGACATGCAGCCAGACGAGGGCTTAGTGAGAGAGGCTGGGACAGAGAACAGGATGAGAAGGAAATAAGGCAAGGAAAGGCAAGGCAAGGCTAGGCCAAACGAGGTTTCCCTGATTTATATTTTCTACCACATTCATCTTGTGATGAGGAGGAAAGCCATCAGACCTTATGGATTAGGCCCAAACAAAAGCCCCGGCTACTTGAGACACTTAGACTAAGTCTAAACCACAAAGATCTTACCATAAAGATGGTTTTTATACTGTACTTTCACAATCAGCTGGCAGTACAAAAGAACAAGCGGCAGATGTACTTAGGCTGAGTCATGGTGGATTGGTGCAGAGACCATGCATATCATGGGAATATTTCAGCATTTTTGCTCTGGTTTTCAGTGTATTACACCAAAACACCCACCTGATGACATCATTTCAAGAGCAAAGCAGCAATTTGCAAAATTCAACTTCTTTGGGGAACTGAGCAATTGCTGAGCTGACAGCAAGTCCTGCTGGGTCCCTGTCACCTACAGAGTGCCAGCATCCTCACCACAGTAGCGGGCATTGTGACAAAGGTTCTATGTCAGCTGGGTGTGGCAGCGGAGCGCCCGCTAGGGGAGGGGGAGCCTGTCAGCCCCGGGCCTGTCACTGCCTGCTGTCCCCCGTGTCACCAGCGAGGCCTCTGAAAAGTTTCCAAAACATCCCCAGACTTGGCTCCAAAGTGGCCAAAAGTCTCCAAGAGACAAGTCGGGAAGAAGGATATGGAAGAGAGGGAGAAAGCCAAGGGAGCAGGCCAAAGGGAGGCAAGAGAAAAAAGTAGTGCCGGGCTGCAGGACTGAAATGGAGGAATTGAAAGACGAAAGCCAGGAAGCAGGAGAGTTTGAGAAAAGGAGAGAGGAAAGAAGAGACATGCAGCCAGACGAGGGGTTAGTGAGAGAGGCTGGGACAGAGAACAGGATGAGAAGGAAATAAGGCAAGGCAAGGCAAGGCTAGGCCAAAGGACGTTTCTTTGATTTATATTTTCTACCACATTCATCTTGAGATGAGAGGAAAGCCATCAGACCATATGGATTAGGCCCAAACAAAAGCCCCGGCTACTTGAGACACTTAGACTAAGCCTAAACCACAAAGATCTCTCCATAAAGATGGTTTTTATACTGTACTTCCACAATCTTCTGTCAGTACAAAAGAACAAGCGGCAGACATACTTAGGCTGAGACATGGTGGTTTGGTGCAGAGACCATGCTTATCATGGGAATATTTCAGCATTTCTGCTCTGGTTTTCAGTGTATTACACCAAAACACCCACCTGATGACATCATTTCAAGAGCAAAAGCAGCAATTTGCAGAATTCAGCTTCTTAGGGGAACTGAGCAATTGCTGAGCTGACAGCAAGTCCTGCTGGGTCCCTGTCACCTGCAGAGTGCCCGCATCCTCACCACGGTAGCGGGCATTGTGACAAAGGTTCTACGTCAGCTGGGTGTGGCAGCCGAGCGCCCGCTAGGGGAGGGGGAGCCTGTCAGCCCCGGGCCTGTCACTGCCTGCTGTCCCCCCTGTCACCAGCGAGGCCTCTGAAAAGTTTCCAAAACATCCCCAGACTTGGGTGCAAAGTGGCCAAAAGTCTCCAAGAGACAAGTCGGGAAGAAGGATATGGAACAGAGGGAGAAAGCCAATGGAGCAGGCCAAAGGGAGGCAAGAGGAAAAAGTAGTGCGGGGCTGCAGGACTGAAATGGAGGAATTGAAAGACGAAAGCCAGGAAGCAGGAGAGTTTGAGAAAAGGAGAGAGGAAAGAAGAGACATGCAGCCAGACGAGGGCTTAGTGAGAGAGGCTGGGACAGAGAACAGGATGAGAAGGAAATAAGGCAAGGCAAGGCAAGGCTAGGCCAAACGAGGTTTCCTTGATTTATATTTTCTACCACATTCATCTTGAGATGAGGAGGAAAGCCATCAGACCTTATGGATTAGGCCCAAACAAAAGCCCCGGCTACTTGAGACACTTAGACTAAGCCTAAACCAGAAAGATCTCTCCATAAAGATGGTTTTTATACTGTACTTCCACAATCAGCTGGCAGTACAAAAGAACAAGCGGCAGACATACTTAGGCTGAGACATGGTGGTTTGGTGCAGAGACCATGCTTATCATGGGAATATTTCAGCATTTCTGCTCTGGTTTTCAGTGTATTACACCAAAACACCCACCTGATGACATCATTTCAAGAGCAAAAGCAGCAATTTGCAGAATTCAGCTTCTTTGGGGAACTGAGCAATTGCTGAGCTGACAGCAAGTCCTGCTGGGTCCCTGTCACCTGCAGAGTGCCCGCATCCTCACCACGGTAGCGGGCATTGTGACAAAGGTTCTACGTCAGCTGGGTGTGGCAGCGGAGCACCCGCTAGGGGAGGGGGAGCCTGTCAGCCCCAGGCCTGTCACTGCCTGCTGTCCCCCGTGTCACCAGCGAGGCCTCTGAAAAGTTTCCAAAACATGCCCAGACTTGGGTCCAAAGTGGCCAAAAGTCTCCAAGAGGCAAGTCGGGAAGAAGGATATGGAAGAGAGGGAGAAAGCCAAGGGAGCAGGCCCAAGGGAGGCAAGAGGAAAAACTAGTGAGGGGCTGCAGGAATGAAATGGAGGAATTGAAAGACGAAAGCCAGGAAGCAGGAGAGTTTGAGAAAAGGAGAGAGGAAAGAAGAGACATGCAGCCAGACGAGGGCTTAGTGAGAGAGGCTGGGACAGAGAACAGGATGAGAAGGAAATAAGGCAAGGCAAGGCAAGGCAAGGCTAGGCCAAACTAGGTTTCCTTGATTTATATTTTCTACCACATTCATCTTGAGATGAGGAGGAAAGCCATCAGACCTTATGGATTAGGCCCAAACAAAAGCCCCGGCTACTTGAGACACTTAGACTAAGTCTAAACCACAAAGATCTTACCATAAAGATGGTTTTTGTACTGTACTTTCACAATCAACTGGCAGTACAAAAGAACAAGCGGCAGATGTACTTAGGCTGAGACATGGTGGTTTGGTGCAGAGACCATGCATATCATGGGAATATTTCAGCATTTCTGCTCTGGTTTTCAGTGTATTACACCAAAACACCCACCTGATGACATCATTTCAAGAGCAAAAGCAGCAAGTTGCAGAATTCAGCTTCTTTGGGGAACTGAGCAATTGCTGAGCTGACAGCAAGTCCTGCTGGGTCCCTGTCACCTGCAGAGTGCCCGCATCCTCACCACGGTAGCGGGCATTGTGACAAAGGTTCTACGTCAGCTGGGTGTGGCAGCCGAGCGCCCGCTAGGGGAGGGGGAGCCTGTCAGCCCCGGGCCTGTCACTGCCTGCTGTCCCCCCTGTCACCAGCGAGGCCTCTGAAAAGTTTCCAAAACATCCCCAGACTTGGGTGCAAAGTGGCCAAAAGTCTCCAAGAGACAAGTCGGGAAGAAGGATATGGAACAGAGGGAGAAAGCCAATGGAGCAGGCCAAAGGGAGGCAAGAGGAAAAAGTAGTGCGGGGCTGCAGGACTGAAATGGAGGAATTGAAAGACGAAAGCCAGGAAGCAGGAGAGTTTGAGAAAAGGAGAGAGGAAAGAAGAGACATGCAGCCAGACGAGGGGTTAGTGAGAGAGGCTGGGACAGAGAACAGGATGAGAAGGAAATAAGCCAAGGCAAGGCAAGGCTAGGCCAAAGGACGTTTCTTTGATTTATATTTTCTACCACATTCATCTTGAGATGAGAGGAAAGCCATCAGACCATATGGATTAGGCCCAAACAAAAGCCCCGGCTACTTGAGACACTTAGAGTAAGCCTAAAACAGAAAGATCTCTCCATAAAGATGGTTTTTATACTGTACTTCCACAATCAGCTGGCAGTACAAAAGAACAAGTGGCAGACATACTTAGGCTGAGACATGGTGGTTTGGTGCAGAGACCATGCTTATCATGGGAATATTTCAGCATTTCTGCTCTGGTTTTCAGTGTATTACACCAAAACACCCACCTGATGACATCATTTCAAGAGCAAAAGCAGCAATTTGCAGAATTCAGCTTCTTTGGGGAACTGAGCAATTGCTTAGCTGACAGCAAGTCCTGCTGGGTCCCTGTCACCTGCAGAGTGCCCGCATCCTCACCACGGTAGCGGGCATTGTGACAAAGGTTCTATGTCAGCTGGGTGTGGCAGCCGAGCGCCCGCTAGGGGAGGGGGAGCCTGTCAGCCCCGGGCCTGTCACTGCCTGCTGTCCCCCCTGTCACCAGCGAGGCCTCTGAAGAGTTTCCAAAACATGCCCAGACTTGGCTCCAAAGTGGCCAAAAGTCTCCAAGAGACAAGTCGGGAAGAAGGATATGGAAGAGAGGGAGAAAGCCAAGGGAGCAGGCCAAAGGGAGGCAAGAGAAAAAAGTAGTGCCGGGCTGCAGGACTGAAATGGAGGAATTGAAAGAGGAAAGCCAGGAAGCAGGAGAGTTTGAGAAAAGGAGAGAGGAAAGAAGAGACATGCAGCCAGACGAGGGGTTAGTGAGAGAGGCTGGGACAGAGAACAGGATGAGAAGGAAATAAGGCAAGGCAAGGCAAGGCTAGGCCAAAGGACGTTTCTTTGATTTATATTTTCTACCACATTCATCTTGAGATGAGAGGAAAGCCATCAGACCATATGGATTAGGCCCAAACAAAAGCCCCGGCTACTTGAGACACTTAGACTAAGCCTAAACCAGAAAGATCTCTCCATAAAGATGGTTTTTATACTGTACTTCCACAATCTTCTGTCAGTACAAAAGAACAAGCGGCAGACATACTTAGGCTGAGACATGGTGGTTTGGTGCAGAGACCATGCTTATCATGGGAATATTTCAGCATTTCTGCTCTGGTTTTCAGTGTATTACACCAAAACACCCACCTGATGACATCATTTCAAGAGCAAAAGCAGCAATTTGCAGAATTCAGCTTCTTAGGGGAACTGAGCAATTGCTGAGCTGACAGCAAGTCCTGCTGGGTCCCTGTCACCTGCAGAGTGCCCGCATCCTCACCACGGTAGCGGGCATTGTGACAAAGGTTCTACGTCAGCTGGGTGTGGCAGCCGAGCGCCCGCTAGGAGAGGGGGAGCCTGTCAGCCCCGGGCCTGTCACTGCCTGCTGTCCCCCCTGTCACCAGCGAGGCCTCTGAAAAGTTTCCAAAACATCCCCAGACTTGGGTGCAAAGTGGCCAAAAGTCTCCAAGAGACAAGTCGGGAAGAAGGATATGGAACAGAGGGAGAAAGCCAATGGAGCAGGCCAAAGGGAGGCAAGAGGAAAAAGTAGTGCGGGGCTGCAGGACTGAAATGGAGGAATTGAAAGACGAAAGCCAGGAAGCAGGAGAGTTTGAGAAAAGGAGAGAGGAAAGAAGAGACATGCAGCCAGACGAGGGCTTAGTGAGAGAGGCTGGGACAGAGAACAGGATGAGAAGGAAATAAGGCAAGGCAAGGCAAGGCTAGGCCAAACGAGGTTTCCTTGATTTATATTTTCTACCACATTCATCTTGAGATGAGGAGGAAAGCCATCAGACCTTATGGATTAGGCCCAAACAAAAGCCCCGGCTACTTGAGACACTTAGACTAAGCCTAAACCAGAAAGATCTCTCCATAAAGATGGTTTTTATAGTGTACTTCCACAATCAGCTGGCAGTACAAAAGAACAAGCGGCAGACATACTTAGGCTGAGACATGGTGGTTTGGTGCAGAGACCATGCTTATCATGGGAATATTTCAGCATTTCTGCTCTGGTTTTCAGTGTATTACACCAAAACACCCACCTGATGACATCATTTCAAGAGCAAAGCAGCAATTTGCAGAATTCAGCTTCTTTGGGGAACTGAGCAATTGCTGAGCTGACAGCAAGTCCTGCTGGGTCCCTGTCACCTGCAGAGTGCCCGCATCCTCACCACAGTAGCGGGCATTGTGACAAAGGTTCTATGTCAGCTGGGTGTGGCAGCTGAGCGCCCGCTAGGAGAGGGGGAGCCTGTCAGCCCCGGGCCTGTCACTGCCTGCTGTCCCCCGTGTCACCAGCGAGGCCTCTGAAAAGTTTCCAAAACATCCCCAGACTTGGGTCCAAAGTGGCCAAAAGTCTCCAAGAGACAAGTCGGGAAGAAGGATATGGAAGAGAGGGAGAAAGCCAAGGGAGCAGGCCAAAGGGAGGCAAGAGAAAAAAGTAGTGCCGGGCTGCAGGACTGAAATGGAGGAATTGAAAGACGAAAGCCAGGAAGCAGGAGAGTTTGAGAAAAGGAGAGAGGAAAGAAGAGACATGCAGCCAGACGAGGGGTTAGTGAGAGAGGCTGGGACAGAGAACAGGATGAGAAGGAAATAAGGCAAGGCAAGGCAAGGCTAGGCCAAACGAGGTTTCCTTGATTTATATTTTCTACCACATTCATCTTGAGATGAGGAGGAAAGCCATCAGACCTTATGGATTAGGCCCAAACAAAAGCCCCGGCTACTTGAGACACTTAGACTAAGCCTAAACCACAAAGATCTCTCCATAAAGATGGTTTTTATACTGTACTTCCACAATCAGCTGGCAGTACAAAAGAACAAGCGGCAGACATACTTAGGCTGAGACATGGTGGTTTGGTGCAGAGACCATGCTTATCATGGGAATATTTCAGCATTTCTGCTCTGGTTTTCAGTGTATTACACCAAAACACCCACCTGATGACATCATTTCAAGAGCAAAAGCAGCAATTTGCAGAATTCAGCTTCTTTGGGGAACTGAGCAATTGCTGAGCTGACAGCAAGTCCTGCTGGGTCCCTGTCACCTGCAGAGTGCCCGCATCCTCACCACGGTAGCGGGCATTGTGACAAAGGTTCTATGTCAGTTGGGTGTGGCAGCCGAGCACCCGCTAGGGGAGGGGGAGCCTGTCAGCCCCAGGCCTGTCACTGCCTGCTGTCCCCCGTGTCACCAGCGAGGCCTCTGAAAAGTTTCCAAAACATGCCCAGACTTGGGTCCAAAGTGGCCAAAAGTCTCCAAGAGGCAAGTCGGGAAGAAGGATATGGAAGAGAGGGAGAAAGCCAAGGGAGCAGGCCCAAGGGAGGCAAGAGGAAAAACTAGTGAGGGGCTGCAGGAATGAAATGGAGGAATTGAAAGACGAAAGCCAGGAAGCAGGAGAGTTTGAGAAAAGGAGAGAGGAAAGAAGAGACATGCAGCCAGACGAGGGCTTAGTGAGAGAGGCTGGGACAGAGAACAGGATGAGAAGGAAATAAGGCAAGGCAAGGCAAGGCAAGGCTAGGCCAAACTAGGTTTCCTTGATTTATATTTTCTACCACATTCATCTTGAGCTGAGGAGGAAAGCCATCAGACCTTATGGATTAGGCCCAAACAAAAGCCCCGGCTACTTGAGACACTTAGACTAAGTCTAAACCACAAAGATCTTACCATAAAGATGGTTTTTGTACTGTACTTTCACAATCAACTGGCAGTACAAAAGAACAAGCGGCAGATGTACTTAGGCTGAGACATGGTGGTTTGGTGCAGAGACCATGCATATCATGGGAATATTTCAGCATTTCTGCTCTGGTTTTCAGTGTATTACACCAAAACACCCACCTGATGACATCATTTCAAGAGCAAAAGCAGCAAGTTGCAGAATTCAGCTTCTTTGGGGAACTGAGCAATTGCTGAGCTGACAGCAAGTCCTGCTGGGTCCCTGTCACCTGCAGAGTGCCCGCATCCTCACCACGGTAGCGGGCATTGTGACAAAGGTTCTACGTCAGCTGGGTGTGGCAGCCGAGCGCCCGCTAGGGGAGGGGGAGCCTGTCAGCCCCGGGCCTGTCACCGCCTGATGTCCCCCCTGTCACCAGCGAGGCCTCTGAAAAGTTTCCAAAACATCCCCAGACTTGGCTCCAAAGTGGCCAAAAGTCTCCAAGAGACAAGTCGGGAAAAGGATATGGAAGAGAGGGAGAAAGCCAAGGGAGCAGGCCAAAGGGAGGCAAGAGAAAAAAGTAGTGCCGAGCTGCAGGACTGAAATGGAGGAATTGAAAGAGGACAGCCAGGAAGCAGGAGAGTTTGAGAAAAGGAGAGAGGAAAGAAGAGACATGCAGCCAGACGAGGGGTTAGTGAGAGAGGCTGGGACAGAGAACAGGATGAGAAGGAAATAAGGCAAGGCAAGGCAAGGCAAGGCTAGGCCAGGCCAAACGAGGTTTCCTTGATTTATATTTTCTACCACATTCATCTTGAGATGAGGAGGAAAGCCATCAGACCTTATGGATTAGGCCCAAACAAAAGCCCCGGCTACATGAGACACTTAGACTAAGTCTAAACCACAAAGATCTTACCATAAAGATGGTTTTTATACTGTACTTTCACAATCAGCTGGCAGTACAAAAGAACAAGCGGCAGATGTACTTAGGCTGAGACATGGTGGTTTGGTGCAGAGACCATGCATATCATGGGAATATTTCAGCATTTCTGCTCTGGTTTTCAGTGTATTACACCAAAACACCCACCTGATGACATCATTTCAAGAGCAAAAGCAGCAATTTGCAGAATTCAGCTTCTTAGGGGAACTGAGCAATTGCTGAGCTGACAGCAAGTCCTGCTGGGTCCCTGTCACCTGCAGAGTGCCCGCATCCTCACCACGGTAGCGGGCATTGTGACAAAGGTTCTACGTCAGCTGGGTGTGGCAGCCGAGCGCCCGCTAGGGGAGGGGGAGCCTGTCAGCCCCGGGCCTGTCACTGCCTGCTGTCCCCCCTGTCACCAGCGAGGCCGCTGAAGAGTTTCCAAAACATCCCCAGACTTGGGTCCAAAGTGGCCAAAAGTCTCCAAGAGACAAGTCGGGAAGAAGGATATGGAAGAGAGGGAGAAAGCCAAGGGAGCAGGCCAAAGGGAGGCAAGAGAAAAAAGTAGTGCCGGGCTGCAGGACTGAAATGGAGGAATTGAAAGAGGAAAGCCAGGAAGCAGGAGAGTTTGAGAAAAGGAGAGAGGAAAGAAGAGACATGCAGCCAGACGAGGGGTTAGTGAGAGAGGCTGGGACAGAGAACAGGATGAGAAGGAAATAAGGCAAGGCAAGGCAAGGCTAGGCCAAAGGACGTTTCTTTGATTTATATTTTCTACCACATTCATCTTGAGATGAGAGGAAAGCCATCAGACCATATGGATTAGGCCCAAACAAAAACCCCGGCTACTTGAGACACTTAGACTAAGCCTAAACCAGAAAGATCTCTCCATAAAGATGGTTTTTATACTGTACTTCCACAATCTTCTGTCAGTACAAAAGAACAAGCGGCAGACATACTTAGGCTGAGACATGGTGGTTTGGTGCAGAGACCATGCTTATCATGGGAATATTTCAGCATTTCTGCTCTGGTTTTCAGTGTATTACACCAAAACACCCACCTGATGACATCATTTCAAGAGCAAAAGCAGCAATTTGCAGAATTCAGCTTCTTAGGGGAACTGAGCAATTGCTGAGCTGACAGCAAGTCCTGCTGGGTCCCTGTCACCTGCAGAGTGCCCGCATCCTCACCACGGTAGCGGGCATTGTGACAAAGGTTCTACGTCAGCTGGGTGTGGCAGCCGAGCGCCCGCTAGGGGAGGGGGAGCCTGTCAGCCCCGGGCCTGTCACTGCCTGCTGTCCCCCCTGTCACCAGCGAGGCCTCTGAAAAGTTTCCAAAACATCCCCAGACTTGGGTGCAAAGTGGCCAAAAGTCTCCAAGAGACAAGTCGGGAAGAAGGATATGGAACAGAGGGAGAAAGCCAATGGAGCAGGCCAAAGGGAGGCAAGAGGAAAAAGTAGTGCGGGGCTGCAGGACTGAAATGGAGGAATTGAAAGACGAAAGCCAGGAAGCAGGAGAGTTTGAGAAAAGGAGAGAGGAAAGAAGAGACATGCAGCCAGACGAGGGCTTAGTGAGAGAGGCTGGGACAGAGAACAGGATGAGAAGGAAATAAGGCAAGGCAAGGCAAGGCTAGGCCAAACGAGGTTTCCTTGATTTATATTTTCTACCACATTCATCTTGAGATGAGGAGGAAAGCCATCAGACCTTATGGATTAGGCCCAAACAAAAGCCCCGGCTACTTGAGACACTTAGACTAAGCCTAAACCAGAAAGATCTCTCCATAAAGATGGTTTTTATACTGTACTTCCACAATCAGCTGGCAGTACAAAAGAACAAGCGGCAGACATACTTAGGCTGAGACATGGTGGTTTGGTGCAGAGACCATGCTTATCATGGGAATATTTCAGCATTTCTGCTCTGGTTTTCAGTGTATTACACCAAAACACCCACCTGATGACATCATTTCAAGAGCAAAGCAGCAATTTGCAGAATTCAGCTTCTTTGGGGAACTGAGCAATTGCTGAGCTGACAGCAAGTCCTGCTGGGTCCCTGTCACCTGCAGAGTGCCCGCATCCTCACCACAGTAGCGGGCATTGTGACAAAGGTTCTATGTCAGCTGGGTGTGGCAGCTGAGCGCCCGCTAGGAGAGGGGGAGCCTGTCAGCCCCGGGCCTGTCACTGCCTGCTGTCCCCCGTGTCACCAGCGAGGCCTCTGAAAAGTTTCCAAAACATCCCCAGACTTGGGTCCAAAGTGGCCAAAAGTCTCCAAGAGACAAGTCGGGAAGAAGGATATGGAAGAGAGGGAGAAAGCCAAGGGAGCAGGCCAAAGGGAGGCAAGAGAAAAAAGTAGTGCCGGGCTGCAGGACTGAAATGGAGGAATTGAAAGACGAAAGCCAGGAAGCAGGAGAGTTTGAGAAAAGGAGAGAGGAAAGAAGAGACATGCAGCCAGACGAGGGCTTAGTGAGAGAGGCTGGGACAGAGAACAGGATGAGAAGGAAATAAGGCAAGGCAAGGCAAGGCTAGGCCAAACGAGGTTTCCTTGATTTATATTTTCTACCACATTCATCTTGAGATGAGGAGGAAAGCCATCAGACCTTATGGATTAGGCCCAAACAAAAGCCCCGGCTACTTGAGACACTTAGACTAAGCCTAAACCACAAAGATCTCTCCATAAAGATGGTTTTTATACTGTACTTCCACAATCAGCTGGCAGTACAAAAGAACAAGCGGCAGACATACTTAGGCTGAGACATGGTGGTTTGGTGCAGAGACCATGCTTATCATGGGAATATTTCAGCATTTCTGCTCTGGTTTTCAGTGTATTACACCAAAACACCCACCTGATGACATCATTTCAAGAGCAAAAGCAGCAATTTGCAGAATTCAGCTTCTTTGGGGAACTGAGCAATTGCTGAGCTGACAGCAAGTCCTGCTGGGTCCCTGTCACCTGCAGAGTGCCCGCATCCTCACCACGGTAGCGGGCATTGTGACAAAGGTTCTACGTCAGCTGGGTGTGGCAGCGGAGCACCCGCTAGGGGAGGGGGAGCCTGTCAGCCCCAGGCCTGTCACTGCCTGCTGTCCCCCGTGTCACCAGCGAGGCCTCTGAAAAGTTTCCAAAACATGCCCAGACTTGGGTCCAAAGTGGCCAAAAGTCTCCAAGAGTCAAGTCGGGAAGAAGGATATGGAAGAGAGGGAGAAAGCCAAGGGAGCAGGCCCAAGGGAGGCAAGAGGAAAAACTAGTGAGGGGCTGCAGGAATGAAATGGAGGAATTGAAAGACGAAAGCCAGGAAGCAGGAGAGTTTGAGAAAAGGAGAGAGGAAAGAAGAGACATGCAGCCAGACGAGGGCTTAGTGAGAGAGGCTGGGACAGAGAACAGGATGAGAAGGAAATAAGGCAAGGCAAGGCAAGGCAAGGCTAGGCCAAACTAGGTTTCCTTGATTTATATTTTCTACCACATTCATCTTGAGATGAGGAGGAAAGCCATCAGACCTTATGGATTAGGCCCAAACAAAAGCCCCGGCTACTTGAGACACTTAGACTAAGTCTAAACCACAAAGATCTTACCATAAAGATGGTTTTTGTACTGTACTTTCACAATCAACTGGCAGTACAAAAGAACAAGCGGCAGATGTACTTAGGCTGAGACATGGTGGTTTGGTGCAGAGACCATGCATATCATGGGAATATTTCAGCATTTCTGCTCTGGTTTTCAGTGTATTACACCAAAACACCCACCTGATGACATCATTTCAAGAGCAAAAGCAGCAAGTTGCAGAATTCAGCTTCTTTGGGGAACTGAGCAATTGCTGAGCTGACAGCAAGTCCTGCTGGGTCCCTGTCACCTGCAGAGTGCCCGCATCCTCACCACGGTAGCGGGCATTGTGACAAAGGTTCTACGTCAGCTGGGTGTGGCAGCCGAGCGCCCGCTAGGGGAGGGGGAGCCTGTCAGCCCCGGGCCTGTCACTGCCTGCTGTCTCCCCTGTCACCAGCGAGGCTTCTGAAAAGTTTCCAAAACATCCCCAGACTTGGCTCCAAAGTGGCCAAAAGTCTCCAAGAGACAAGTCGGGAAAAGGATATGGAAGAGAGGGAGAAAGCCAAGGGAGCAGGCCAAAGGGAGGCAAGAGAAAAAAGTAGTGCCGGGCTGCAGGACTGAAATGGAGGAATTGAAAGACGAAAGCCAGGAAGCAGGAGAGTTTGAGAAAAGGAGAGAGGAAAGAAGAGACATGCAGCCAGACGAGGGCTTAGTGAGAGAGGCTGGGACAGAGAACAGGATGAGAAGGAAATAAGGCAAGGCAAGGCAAGGCTAGGCCAAAGGACGTTTCTTTGATTTATATTTTCTACCACATTCATCTTGAGATGAGAGGAAAGCCATCAGACCATATGGATTAGGCCCAAACAAAAGCCCCGGCTACTTGAGACACTTAGAGTAAGCCTAAAACAGAAAGATCTCTCCATAAAGATGGTTTTTATACTGTACTTTCACAATCAGCTGGCAGTACAAAAGAACAAGTGGCAGACATACTTAGGCTGAGACATGGTGGTTTGGTGCAGAGACCATGCTTATCATGGGAATATTTCAGCATTTCTGCTCTGGTTTTCAGTGTATTACACCAAAACACCCACCTGATGACATCATTTCAAGAGCAAAAGCAGCAATTTGCAGAATTCAGCTTCTTTGGGGAACTGAGCAATTGCTTAGCTGACAGCAAGTCCTGCTGGGTCCCTGTCACCTGCAGAGTGCCCGCATCCTCACCACGGTAGCGGGCATTGTGACAAAGGTTCTATGTCAGCTGGGTGTGGCAGCCGAGCGCCCGCTAGGGGAGGGGGAGCCTGTCAGCCCCGGGCCTGTCACTGCCTGCTGTCCCCCGTGTCACCAGCGAGGCCTCTGAAGAGTTTCCAAAACATGCCCAGACTTGGCTCCAAAGTGGCCAAAAGTCTCCAAGAGACAAGTCGGGAAGAAGGATATGGAAGAGAGGGAGAAAGCCAAGGGAGCAGGCCAAAGGGAGGCAAGAGAAAAAAGTAGTGCCGGGCTGCAGGACTGAAATGGAGGAATTGAAAGAGGAAAGCCAGGAAGCAGGAGAGTTTGAGAAAAGGAGAGAGGAAAGAAGAGACATGCAGCCAGACGAGGGCTTAGTGAGAGAGGCTGGGACAGAGAACAGGATGAGAAGGAAATAAGGCAAGGCAAGGCAAGGCAAGGCTAGGCCAGGCCAAACGAGGTTTCCTTGATTTATATTTTCTACCACATTCATCTTGAGATGAGGAGGAAAGCCATCAGACCTTATGGATTAGGCCCAAACAAAAGCCCCGGCTACTTGAGACACTTAGACTAAGTCTAAACCACAAAGATCTTACCATAAAGATGGTTTTTATACTGTACTTTCACAATCAGCTGGCAGTACAAAAGAACAAGCGGCAGATGTACTTAGGCTGAGACATGGTGGTTTGGTGCAGAGACCATGCATATCATGGGAATATTTCAGCATTTCTGCTCTGGTTTTCAGTGTATTACACCCAAACACCCACCTGATGACATCATTTCAAGAGCAAAAGCAGCAAGTTGCAGAATTCAGCTTCTTAGGGGAACTGAGCAATTGCTGAGCTGACAGCAAGTCCTGCTGGGTCCCTGTCACCTGCAGAGTGCCCGCATCCTCACCACGGTAGCGGGCATTGTGACAAAGGTTCTACGTCAGCTGGGTGTGGCAGCCGAGCGCCCGCTAGGGGAGGGGGAGCCTGTCAGCCCCGGGCCTGTCACTGCCTGCTGTCCCCCCTGTCACCAGCGAGGCCGCTGAAGAGTTTCCAAAACATCCCCAGACTTGGGTCCAAAGTGGCCAAAAGTCTCCAAGAGACAAGTCGGGAAGAAGGATATGGAAGAGAGGGAGAAAGCCAAGGGAGCAGGCCAAAGGGAGGCAAGAGAAAAAAGTAGTGCCGGGCTGCAGGACTGAAATGGAGGAATTGAAAGAGGAAAGCCAGGAAGCAGGAGAGTTTGAGAAAAGGAGAGAGGAAAGAAGAGACATGCAGCCAGACGAGGGGTTAGTGAGAGAGGCTGGGACAGAGAACAGGATGAGAAGGAAATAAGGCAAGGCAAGGCAAGGCTAGGCCAAAGGACGTTTCTTTGATTTATATTTTCTACCACATTCATCTTGAGATGAGAGGAAAGCCATCAGACCATATGGATTAGGCCCAAACAAAAGCCCCGGCTACTTGAGACACTTAGACTAAGCCTAAACCAGAAAGATCTCTCCATAAAGATGGTTTTTATACTGTACTTCCACAATCTTCTGTCAGTACAAAAGAACAAGCGGCAGACATACTTAGGCTGAGACATGGTGGTTTGGTGCAGAGACCATGCTTATCATGGGAATATTTCAGCATTTCTGCTCTGGTTTTCAGTGTATTACACCAAAACACCCACCTGATGACATCATTTCAAGAGCAAAAGCAGCAATTTGCAGAATTCAGCTTCTTTGGGGAACTGAGCAATTGCTGAGCTGACAGCAAGTCCTGCTGGGTCCCTGTCACCTGCAGAGTGCCCGCATCCTCACCACGGTAGCGGGCATTGTGACAAAGGTTCTACGTCAGCTGGGTGTGGCAGCCGAGCGCCCGCTAGGGGAGGGGGAGCCTGTCAGCCCCGGGCCTGTCACTGCCTGCTGTCCCCCCTGTCACCAGCGAGGCCTCTGAAAAGTTTCCAAAACATCCCCAGACTTGGGTGCAAAGTGGCCAAAAGTCTCCAAGAGACAAGTCGGGAAGAAGGATATGGAACAGAGGGAGAAAGCCAATGGAGCAGGCCAAAGGGAGGGAAGAGGAAAAAGTAGTGCGGGGCTGCAGGACTGAAATGGAGGAATTGAAAGACGAAAGCCAGGAAGCAGGAGAGTTTGAGAAAAGGAGAGAGGAAAGAAGAGACATGCAGCCAGACGAGGGCTTAGTGAGAGAGGCTGGGACAGAGAACAGGATGAGAAGGAAATAAGGCAAGGCAAGGCAAGGCTAGGCCAAACGAGGTTTCCTTGATTTATATTTTCTACCACATTCATCTTGAGATGAGGAGGAAAGCCATCAGACCTTATGGATTAGGCCCAAACAAAAGCCCCGGCTACTTGAGACACTTAGACTAAGCCTAAACCAGAAAGATCTCTCCATAAAGATGGTTTTTATACTGTACTTCCACAATCAGCTGGCAGTACAAAAGAACAAGCGGCAGACGTACTTAGGCTGAGTCATGGTGGTTTGGTGCAGAGACCATGCATATCATGGGAATATTTCAGCATTTCTGCTCTGGTTTTCAGTGTATTACACCAAAACACCCACCTGATGACATCATTTCAAGAGCAAAAGCAGCAATTTGCAGAATTCAGCTTCTTTGGGGAACTGAGCAATTGCTGAGCTGACAGCAAGTCCTGCTGGGTCCCTGTCACCTCAGAGTACCCGCATCCTCACCACGGTAGCGGGCATTGTGACAAAGGTTCTATGTCAGCTGGGTGTGGCAGCCGAGCGCCCGCTAGGGGAGGGGGAGCCTGTCAGCCCCGGGCCTGTCACTGCCTGCTGTCCCCCGTGTCACCAGCGAGGCCTCTGAAGAGTTTCCAAAACATGCCCAGACTTGGGTCCAAAGTGGCCAAAAGTCTCCAAGAGACAAGTCGGGAAGAAGGATATGGAAGAGAGGGAGAAAGCCAAGGGAGCAGGCCAAAGGGAGGCAAGAGAAAAAAGTAGTGCCGGGCTGCAGGACTGAAATGGAGGAATTGAAAGAGGAAAGCCAGGAAGCAGGAGAGTTTGAGAAAAGGAGAGAGGAAAGAAGAGACATGCAGCCAGACGAGGGCTTAGTGAGAGAGGCTGGGACAGAGAACAGGATGAGAAGGAAATAAGGCAAGGCAAGGCAAGGCAAGGCTAGGCCAGGCCAAACGAGGTTTCCTTGATTTATATTTTCTACCACATTCATCTTGAGATGAGGAGGAAAGCCATCAGACGTTATGGATTAGGCCCAAACAAAAGCCCCGGCTACTTGAGACACTTAGACTAAGTCTAAACCACAAAGATCTTACCATAAAGATGGTTTTTATACTGTACTTCCACAATCAGCTGGCAGTACAAAAGAACAAGCGGCAGATGTACTTAGGCTGAGTCATGGTGGTTTGGTGCAGAGACCATGCATATCATGGGAATATTTCAGCATTTCTGCTCTGGTTTTCAGTGTATTACACCAAAACACCCACCTGATGACATCATTTCAAGAGCAAAAGCAGCAATTTGCAGAATTCAGCTACTTTGGGGAACTGAGCAATTGCTGAGCTGACAGCAAGTCCTGCTGGGTCCCTGTCACCTGCAGAGTGCCCGCATCCTCCCCACGGTAGCGGGCATTGTGACAAAGGTTCTACGTCAGCTGGGTGTGGCAGCTGAGCGCCCGCTAGGGGAGGGGCAGCCTGTCAGCCCCGGGCCTGTCACTGCCTGCTTTCCCCCCTGTCACCAGCGAGGCCTCTGAAAAGTTTCCAAAACATCCCCAGACTTGGCTCCAAAGTGGCCAAAAGTCTCCAAGAGACAAGTCGGGAAAAGGATATGGAAGAGAGGGAGAAAGCCAAGGGAGCAGGCCAGAGGGAGGCAAGAGAAAAAAGTAGTGCCGGGCTGCAGGACTGAAATGGAGGAATTGAAAGAGGAAAGCCAAGAAGCAGGAGAGTTTGAGAAAAGGAGAGAGGAAAGAAGAGACATGCAGCCAGACGAGGGGTTAGTGAGAGAGGCTGGGACAGAGAACAGGATGAGAAGGAAATAAGCCAAGGCAAGGCAAGGCTAGGCCAAAGGACGTTTCTTTGATTTATATTTTCTACCACATTCATCTTGAGATGAGAGGAAAGCCATCAGACCTTATGGATTAGGCCCAATCAAAAGCCCCGGCTACTTGAGACACTTAGACTAAGCCTAAACCAGAAAGATCTCTCCATAAAGATGGTTTTTATACTGTACTTCCACAATCTTCTGTCAGTACAAAAGAAAAAGCGGCAGACATACTTAGGCTGAGACATGGTGGTTTGGTGCAGAGACCATGCATATCATGGGAATATTTCAGCATTTCTGCTCTGGTTTTCAGTGTATTACACCAAAACACCCACCTGATGACATCATTTCAAGAGCAAAAGCAGCAATTTGCAGAATTCAGCTTCTTAGGGGAACTGAGCAATTGCTTAGCTGACAGCAAGTCCTGCTGGGTCCCTGTCACCTGCAGAGTGCCCGCATCCTCACCACGGTAGCGGTTATTGTGACAAAGGTTCTATGTCAGCTGGGTGTGGCAGCTGAGCGCCCGCTAGGGGAGGGGGAGCCTGTCAGCCCCGGGCCTGTCACTGCCTGCTGTCCCCCGTGTCAACAGCGAGGCCTCTGAAAAGTTTCCAAAACATCCCCAGACTTGGCTCCAAAGTGGCCAAAAGTCTCCAAGAGACAAGTCGGGAAGAAGGATATGGAACAGAGGGAGAAAGCCAAGGGAGCAGGCCAAAGGGAGGCAAGAGAAAAAAGTAGTGCCGGGCTGCAGGACTGAAATGGAGGAATTGAAAGACGAAAGCCAGGAAGCAGGAGAGTTTGAGAAAAGGAGAGAGGAAAGAAGAGACATGCAGCCAGACGAGGGCTTAGTGAGAGAGGCTGGGACAGAGAACAGGATGAGAAGGAAATAAGGCAAGGCAAGGCAAGGCAAGGCTAGGCCAGGCCAAACGAGGTTTCCTTGATTTATATTTTCTACCACATTCATCTTGAGATGAGGAGGAAAGCCATCAGACCTTATGGATTAGGCCCAAACAAAAGCCCCGGCTACTTGAGACACTTAGACTAAGTCTAAACCACAAAGATCTTACCATAAAGATGGTTTTTATACTGTACTTTCACAATCAGCTGACAGTACAAAAGAACAAGCGGCAGATGTACTTAGGCTGAGTCATGGTGGATTGGTGCAGAGACCATGCATATCATGGGAATATTTCAGCATTTCTGCTCTGGTTTTCAGTGTATTACACCAAAACACCCACCTGATGACATCATTTCAAGAGCAAAAGCAGCAATTTGCAGAATTCAGCTTCTTTGGGGAACTGAGCAATTGCTGAGCTGACAGCAAGTCCTGCTGGGTCCCTGTCACCTGCAGAGTGCCCGCATCCTCACCACGGTAGCGGGCATTGTGACAAAGGTTCTATGTCAGCTGGGTGTGGCAGCCGAGCGCCCGCTAGGGGAGGGGGAGCCTGTCAGCCCCGGGCCTGTCACTGCCTGCTGTCCCCCCTGTCACCAGCGAGGCCTCTGAAAAGTTTCCAAAACATGCCCAGACTTGGGTCCAAAGTGGCCAAAAGTCTCCAAGAGACAAGTCAGGAAGAAGGATATGGAAGAGAGGGAGAAAGCCAAGGGAGCAGGCCCAAGGGAGGCAAGAGAAAAAAGTAGTGCCGGGTTGCAGGACTGAAATGGAGGAATTGAAAGACGAAAGCCAGGAAGCAGGAGAGTTTGAGAAAAGGAGAGAGGAAAGAAGAGACATGCAGCCAGACGAGTGGTTAGTGAGAGAGGCTGGGACAGAGAACAGGATGAGAAGGAAATAAGGCAAGGCAAGGCAAGGCAAGGCTAGGCCAAACGAGATTTCCTTGATTTATATTTTCTACCACATTCATCTTGAGATGAGGAGGAAAGCCATCAGACCTTATGGATTAGGCCCAAACAAAAGCCCCGGCTACTTGAGACACTTAGACTAAGTCTAAACCACAAAGATCTTACCATAAAGATGGTTTTTATACTGTACTTTCACAATCAGCTGGCAGTACAAAAGAACAAGCGGCAGATGTACTTAGGCTGAGTCATGGTGGTTTGGTGCAGAGACCATGCATATCATGGGAATATTTCAGCATTTCTGCTCTGGTTTTCAGTGTATTACACCAAAACACCCACCTGATGACATCATTTCAAGAGCAAAAGCAGCAATTTGCAGAATTCAGCTTCTTTGGGGAACTGAGCAATTGCTGAGCTGACAGCAAGTCCTGCTGGGTCCCTGTCACCTGCAGAGTGCCCGCATCCTCACCACGGTAGCGGGCATTGTGACAAAGGTTCTATGTCAGCTGGGTGTGGCAGCGGAGCGCCCACTAGGGGAGGGGGAGCCTGTCAGCCCCGGGCCTGTCACTGCCTGCTGTCCCCCCTGTCACCAGCGAGGCCTCTGAAAAGTTTCCAAAACATGCCCAGACTTGGCTCCAAAGTGTCCAAAAGTCTCCAAGAGACAAGTCGGGAAGAAGAATATGGAACAGATGGAGAAAGCCAAGGGAGCAGGCCAAAGGGAGGCAAGAGAAAAAAGTAGTGCTGGGCTGCAGGACTGAAATGGAGGAATTGAAAGACGAAAGCCAGGAAGCAGGAGAGTTTGAGAAAAGGAGAGAGGAAAGAAGAGACATGCAGCCAGACGAGGGCTTAGTGAGAGAGGCTGGGACAGAGAACAGGATGAGAAGGAAATAAGGCAAGGCAAGGCTAGGCCAAAGGACGTTTCTTTGATTTTTATTTTCTACCACATTCATCTTGAGATGAGAGGAAAGCCATGAGACCTCATGGACTAGGCCCAAACAAAAGCCCCGGCTACTTGAGACACTTAGACTAAGCCTAAACCACAAAGATCTCTCCATAAAGATGGTTTTTATACTGTACTTCCACAATCAGCTGGCATTACAAAAGAACAAGCGGCAGACATACTTAGGCTGAGTCATGGTGGTTTGGTGCAGAGACCATGCATATCATGGGAATATTTCAGGATTTCTGCTCTGGTTTTCAGTGTATTACACCAAAACACCCACCTGATGACATCATTTCAAGAGCAAAGCAGCAATTTGCAAAACTCAACTTCTTTGGGGAACTGAGCAATTGCTGAGCTGACAGCAAGTCCTGCTGGGTCCCTGTCACCTGCAGAGTGCCCGCATCCTCACCACGGTAGCGAGCATTGTGAAAAAGGTTCTATGTCAGCTGGGTGTGTCAGCCGAGCGCCCGCTAGGGGAGGGGGAGCCTGTCAGCCCCGGGCCTGTCACTGCCTGCTGTCCCCCCTGTCACCAGCGAGGCCTCTGAAAAGTTTCCAAAACATGCCCAGACTTGGGTCCAAAGTGGCCAAAAGTCTCCAAGAGACAAGTCGGGAAGAAGGATATGGAAGAGAGGGAGAAAGCCAAGGGAGCAGGCCAAAGGGAGGCAAGAGAAAACAGTAGGGCCGGGCTGCAGGACTGAAATGGAGGAATTGAAAGACGAAAGCCAGGAAGCAGGAGAGTTTGAGAAAAGGAGAGAGGGAAGAAGAGACATGCAGCCAGACGAGGGCTTAGTGAGAGAGGCTGGGACAGAGAACAGGATGAGAAGGAAATAAGGCAAGGTAAGGCAAGGCTAGGCCAAAGGACGTTTCTTTGATTTATATTTTCTACCACATTTATCTTGAGATGAGAGGAAAGCCATCAGACGTTATGGATTAGGCCCAAACAAAAGCCCCGGCTACTTGAGACACTTAGACTAAGCCTAAACCAGAAAGATCTCTCCATAAAGATGGTTTTTATACTGTACTTCCACAATCTTCTGTCAGTACAAAAGAACAAGCGGCAGACATACTTAGGCTGAGACATGGTGGTTTGGTGCAGAGACCATGCATATCATGGGAATATTTCAGCATTTCTGCTCTGGTTTTCAGTGTATTACACCAAAACACCCACCTGATGACATCATTTCAAGAGCAAAAGCAGCAATTTGCAGAATTCAGCTTCTTTGGGGAACTGAGCAATTGCTGAGCTGACAGCAAGTCCTGCTGGGTCCCTGTCACCTGCAGAGTGCCCGCATCCTCACCACGGTAGCGGGCATTGTGACAAAGGTTCTACGTCAGCCTGGTCTGGCAGCCGAGCGCTCGCTAGGGGAGGGGAAGCCTGTCAGCCCCGGGCCTGTCACTGCCTGCTGTCCCCCGTGTCACCAGCGAGGCCTCTGAAAAGTTTCCAAAACATGCCCAGACTTGGGTCCAAAGTGGCCAAAAGTCTCCAAGAGACAAGTCGGGAAGAAGGATATGGAAGAGAGGGAGAAAGCCAAGGGAGCAGGCCCAAGGGAGGCAAGAGAAAAAAGTAGTGCCGGGCTGCAGGACTGAAATGGAGGAATTGAAAGACGAAAGCCAGGAAGCAGGAGAGTTTGAGAAAAGGAGAGAGGAAAGAAGAGACATGCAGCCAGACGAGGGGTTAGTGAGAGAGGCTGGGACAGAGAACAGGATGAGAAGGAAATAAGGCAAGGCAAGGCTAGGCCAAAGGACGTTTCTTTGATTTATATTTTCTACCACATTCATCTTGAGATGAGAGGAAAGCCATGAGACCTTATGGACTAGGCCCAAACAAAAGCCCCGGCTACTTGAGACACTTAGACTAAGCCTAAACCACAAAGATCTCTCCATAAAGATGGTTTTTATACTGTACTTCCACAATCAGCTGGCAGTACAAAAGAACAAGCGGCAGACATACTTAGGCTGAGTCATGGTGGTTTGGTGCAGAGACCATGCATATCATGGGAATATTTCAGCATTTCTGCTCTGGTTTTCAGTGTATTACACCAAAACACCCACCTGATGACATCATTTCAAGAGCAAAGCAGCAATTTGCAAAATTCAACTTCTTTGGGGAACTGAGCAATTGCTGAGCTGACAGCAAGTCCTGCTGGGTCCCTGTCACCTGCAGAGTGCCCGCATCCTCACCACAGTAGCGGGCATTGTGACAAAGGTTCTATGTCAGCTGGGTGTGGTAGCGGAGCGCCAGCTAGGGGAGGGGGAGCCTGTCAGCCCCGGGCCTGTCACTGCCTGCTGTCCGCCGTGTCACCAGCGAGGCCTCTGAAAAGTTTCCAAAACATGCCCAGACTTGGCTCCAAAGTGGCCAAAAGTCTCCAAGAGACAAGTCGGGAAGAAGGATATGGAAGAGAGGGAGAAAGCCAAGGGAGCAGGCCAAAGGGAGGCAAGAGAAAACAGTAGGGCCGGGCTGCAGGACTGAAATGGAGGAATTGAAAGACGAAAGCCAGGAAGCAGGAGAGTTTGAGAAAAGGAGAGAGGGAAGAAGAGACATGCAGCCAGACGAGGGCTTAGTGAGAGAGGCTGGGACAGAGAACAGGATGAGAAGGAAATAAGGCAAGGCAAGGCAAGGCAATGCTAGGCCAAAGGACGTTTCTTTGATTTATATTTTCTACCACATTCATCTTGAGATGAGAGGAAAGCCATCAGACCGTATGGATTAGGCCCAAACAAAAGCCCCGGCTACTTGAGACACTTAGTCTAAGCCTAAACCAGAAAGATCTCTCCATAAAGATGGTTTTTATACTGTACTTCCACAATCAGCTGGCAGTACAAAAGAACAAGCGGCAGACGTACTTAGGCTGACTCATGGTGGTTTGGTGCAGAGACCATGCATATCATGGGAATATTTCAGCATTTCTGCTCTGGTTTTCAGTGTATTACACCAAAACACCCACCTGATGACATCATTTCAAGAGCAAAAGCAGCAATTTGCAGAATTCAGCTTCTTTGGGGAACTGAGCAATTGCTGAGCTGACAGCAAGTCCTGCTGGGTCCCTGTCACCTGCAGAGTGCCCGCATCCTCACCACGGTAGCGGGCATTGTGACAAAGGTTCTATGTCAGCTGGGTGTGGCAGCCGAGCGCCCGCTAGGGGAGGGGGAGCCTGTCAGCCCCGGGCCTGTCACTGCCTGCTGTCCCCCCTGACACCAGCGAGGCCTCTGAAAAGTTTCCAAAACATGCCCAGACTTGGCTCCAAAGTGGCCAAAAGTCTCCAAGAGACAAGTCGGGAAGAAGGATATGGAAGAGAGGGAGAAAGCCAAGGGAGCAGGCCCAAGGGAGGCAAGAGAAAAAAGTAGTGCCGGGCTGCAGGACTGAAATGGAGGAATTGAAAGACGAAAGCCAGGAAGCAGGAGAGTTTGAGAAAAGGAGAGAGGAAAGAAGAGACATGCAGCCAGACGAGGGCTTAGTGAGAGAGCCTGGGACAGAGAACAGGATGAGAAGGAAATAAGGCAAGGCAAGGCAAGGCAAGGCTAGGCCAAACGAGGTTTCCTTGATTTATATTTTCTACCACATTCATCTTGAGATGAGGAGGAAAGCCATCAGACCTTATAGATTAGGCCCAAACAAAAGCCCCGGCTACTTGAGACACTTAGACTAAGTCTAAACCACAAAGATCTCTCCATAAAGATGGTTTTTATACTGTACTTTCACAATCAGCTGGCAGTACAAAAGAACAAGCGGAAGATGTACTTAGGCTGAGTCATGGTGGTTTGGTGCAGAGACCATGCATATCATGGGAATATTTCAGCATTTCTGCTCTGGTTTTCAGTGTATTACACCAAAACACCCACCTGATGACATCATTTCAAGAGCAAAAGCAGCAATTTGCAGAATTCAGCTTCTTTGGGGAACTGAGCAATTGCTGAGCTGACAGCAAGTCCTGCTGGGTCCCTGTCACCTGCAGAGTGCCAGCATCCTCACCATGGTAGCGGGCATTGTGACAAAGGTTCTACGTCAGCTGGGTGTGGCAGCCGACCGCTCGCTAGGGGAGGGGAAGCCTGTCAGCCCCGGGCCTGTCACTGCCTGCTGTCCCCCGTGTCACCAGCGAGGCCTCTGAAAAGTTTCCAAAACATGCCCAGACTTGGCTCCAAAGTGGCCAAAAGTCTCCAAGAGACAAGTCGGGAAGAAGGATATGGAAGAGAGGGAGAAAGCCAAGGGAGCAGGCCCAAGGGAGGCAAGAGAAAAAAGTAGTGCCGGGCTGCAGGACTGAAATGGAGGAATTGAAAGACGAAAGCCAGGAAGCAGGAGAGTTTGAGAAAAGGAGAGAGGAAAGAAGAGACATGCAGCCAGACGAGGGCTTAGTGAGAGAGGCTGGGACAGAGAACAGGATGAGAAGGAAATAAGGCAAGGCAAGGCTAGGCCAAAGGACGTTTCTTTGATTTATATTTTCTACCACATTCATCTTGAGATGAGAGGAAAGCCATCAGACGTTATGGATTAGGCCCAAACAAAAGCCCCGGCTACTTGAGACACTTAGACTAAGCCTAAACCAGAAAGATCTCTCCATAAAGATGGTTTTTATACTGTACTTCCACAATCAGCTGGCAGTACAAAAGAACAAGCGGCAGACGTACTTAGGCTGAGTCATGGTGGTTTGGTGCAGAGACCATGCATATCATGGGAATATTTCAGCATTTCTGCTCTGGTTTTCAGTGTATTACACCAAAACACCCACCTGATGACATCATTTCAAGAGCAAAAGCAGCAATTTGCAGAATTCAGCTTCTTTGGGGAACTGAGCAATTGCTGAGCTGACAGCAAGTCCTGCTGGGTCCCTGTCACCTGCAGAGTGCCCGCATCCTCACCACGGTAGCGGGCATTGTGACAAAGGTTCTACGTCAGCTGGGTGTGGCAGCCGAGCGCTCGCTAGGGGAGGGGAAGCCTGTCAGCCCCGGGCCTGTCACTGCCTGCTGTCCCCCCTGTCACCAGCGAGGCCTCTGAAAAGTTTCCAAAACATCCCCAGACTTGGCTCCAAAGTGGCCAAAAGTCTCCAAGAGACAAGTCGGGAAGAAGGATATGGAAGAGAGGGAGAAAGCCAAGGGAGCAGGCCCAAGGGAGGCAAGAGAAAAAAGTAGTGCCGGGCTGCAGGACTGAAATGGAGGAATTGAAAGACGAAAGCCAGGAAGCAGGAGAGTTTGAGAAAAGGAGAGAGGAAAGAAGAGACATGCAGCCAGACGAGGGCTTAGTGAGAGAGGCTGGGACAGAGAACAGGATGAGAAGGAAATAAGGCAAGGCAAGGCAAGGCAAGGCTAGGCCAAACGAGGTTTCCTTGATTTATATTTTCTACCACATTCATCTTGAGATGAGGAGGAAAGCCATCAGACCTTATGGATTAGTCCCAAACAAAAGCCCCGGCCACTTGAGACACTTAGGCTAAGTCTAAACCACAAAGATCTTACCATAAAGATGGTTTTTATACTGTACTTTCACAATCAGCTGGCAGTACAAAAGAACAAGCGGAAGATGTACTTAGGCTGAGTCATGGTGGTTTGGTGCAGAGACCATGCATATCATGGGAATATTTCAGCATTTCTGCTCTGGTTTTCAGTGTATTACACCAAAACACCCACCTGATGACATCATTTCAAGAGCAAAGCAGCAATTTGCAGAAATCAGCTTCTTTGGGGAACTGAGCAATTGCTGAGCTGACAGCAAGTCCTGCTGGGTCCCTGTCACCTGCAGAGTGCCCGCATCCTCACCACGGTAGCGGGCATTGTGACAAAGGTTCTATGTCAGCTGGGTGTGGCAGCCGAGCGCCCGCTAGGGGAGGGGGAGCCTGTCAGCCCCGGGCCTGTCACTGCCTGCTGTCGCCCCTGTCACCAGCGAGGCCTCTGAAAAGTTTCCAAAACATGCCCAGACTTGGCTCCAAAGTGGCCAAAAGTCTCCAAGAGACAAGTCGGGAAGAAGGATATGGAAGAGAGGGAGAAAGCCAAGGGAGCAGGCCCAAGGGAGGCAAGAGAAAAAAGTAGTGCCGGGCTGCAGGACTGAAATGGAGGAATTGAAAGACGAAAGCCAGGAAGCAGGAGAGTTTGAGAAAAGGAGAGAGGAAAGAAGAGAAATGCAGCCAGACGAGGGCTTAGTGAGAGAGGCTGGGACAGAGAACAGGATGAGAAGGAAATAAGGCAAGGCAAGGCAAGGCAAGGCAAGGCTAGGCCAAACGAGGTTTCCTTGATTTATATTTTCTACCACATTCGTCTTGAGATGAGGAGGAAAGCCATCAGACCTTATGGATTAGGCCCAAACAAAAGCCCCGGCTACTTGAGACACTTAGACTAAGTCTAAACCACAAAGATCTCTCCATAAAGATGGTTTTTATACTGTACTTTCACAATCAGCTGGCAGTACAAAAGAACAAGCGGAAGATGTACTTAGGCTGAGACATGGTGGTTTGGTGCAGAGACCATGCATATCATGGGAATATTTCAGCATTTCTGCTCTGGTTTTCAGTGTATTACACCAAAACACCCACCTGATGACATCATTTCAAGAGCAAAAGCAGCAATTTGCAGAATTCAGCTTCTTTGGGGAACTGAGCAATTGCTGAGCTGACAGCAAGTCCTGCTGGGTCCCTGTCACCTGCAGAGTGCCCGCATCCTCACCACGGTAGCGGGCATTGTGACAAAGGTTCTACGTCAGCTGGGTGTGGCAGCCGAGCGCTCGCTAGGGGAGGGGAAGCCTGTCAGCCCCGGGCCTGTCACTGCCTGCTGTCCCCCCTGTCACCAGCGAGGCCTCTGAAAAGTTTCCAAAACATGCCCAGACTTGGGTCCAAAGTGGCCAAAAGTCTCCAAGAGACAAGTCGGGAAGAAGGATATGGAAGAGAGGGAGAAAGCCAAGGGAGCAGGCCCAAGGGAGGCAAGAGAAAAAAGTAGTGCCGGGCTGCAGGACTGAAATGGAGGAATTGAAAGACGAAAGCCAGGAAGCAGGAGAGTTTGAGAAAAGGAGAGAGGAAAGAAGAGACATGCAGCCAGACGAGGGCTTAGTGAGAGAGGCTGGGACAGAGAACAGGATGAGAAGGAAATAAGGCAAGGCAAGGCAAGGCAAGGCTAGGCCAAACGAGGTTTCCTTGATTTATATTTTCTACCACATTCATCTTGAGATGAGGAGGAAAGCCATCAGACCTTATGGATTAGGCCCAAACAAAAGCCCCGGCTACTTGAGACACTTAGGCTAAGTCTAAACCACAAAGATCTTACCATAAAGATGGTTTTTATACTGTACTTTCACAATCAGCTGGCAGTACAAAAGAACAAGCGGAAGATGTACTTAGGCTGAGTCATGGTGGTTTGGTGCAGAGACCATGCATATCATGGGAATATTTCAGCATTTCTGCTCTGGTTTTCAGTGTATTACACCAAAACACCCACCTGATGACATCATTTCAAGAGCAAAGCAGCAATTTGCAGAAATCAGCTTCTTTGGGGAACTGAGCAATTGCTGAGCTGACAGCAAGTCCTGCTGGGTCCCTGTCACCTGCAGAGTGCCCGCATCCTCCCCACGGTAGCGGGCATTGTGACAAAGGTTCTATGTCAGCTGGGTGTGGCAGCCGAGCGCCCGCTAGGGGAGGGGGAGCCTGTCAGCCCCGGGCCTGTCACTGCCTGCTGTCGCCCCTGTCACCAGCGAGGCCTCTGAAAAGTTTCCAAAACATGCCCAGACTTGGCTCCAAAGTGGCCAAAAGTCTCCAAGAGACAAGTCGGGAAGAAGGATATGGAAGAGAGGGAGAAAGCCAAGGGAGCAGGCCCAAGGGAGGCAAGAGAAAAAAGTAGTGCCGGGCTGCAGGACTGAAATGGAGGAATTGAAAGACGAAAGCCAGGAAGCAGGAGAGTTTGAGAAAAGGAGAGAGGAAAGAAGAGACATGCAGCCAGACGAGGGCTTAGTGAGAGAGGCTGGGACAGAGAACAGGATGAGAAGGAAATAAGGCAAGGCAAAGCAAGGCAAGGCAAGGCTAGGCCAAACGAGGTTTCCTTGATTTATATTTTCTACCACATTCATCTTGAGATGAGGAGGAAAGCCATCAGACCTTATGGATTAGGCCCAAACAAAAGCCCCGGCTACTTGAGACACTTAGACTAAGTCTAAACCAGAAAGATCTCTCCATAAAGATGGTTTTTATACTGTACTTTCACAATCAGCTGGCAGTACAAAAGAACAAGCGGAAGATGTACTTAGGCTGAGACATGGTGGTTTGGTGCAGAGACCATGCATATCATGGGAATATTTCAGCATTTCTGCTCTGGTTTTCAGTGTATTACACCAAAACACCCACCTGATGACATCATTTCAAGAGCAAAGCAGCAATTTGCAGAATTCAGCTTCTTTGGGGAACTGAGCAATTGCTGAGCTGACAGCAAGTCCTGCTGGGTCCCTGTCACCTGCAGAGTGCCCGCATCCTCACCACGGTAGCGGGCATTGTGACAAAGGTTCTATGTCAGCTGGGTGTGGCAGCCGAGCGCCCGCTAGGGGAGGGGGAGCCTGTCAGCCCCGGGCCTGTCACTGCCTGCTGTCCCCCCTGTCACCAGCGAGGCCTCTGAAAAGTTTCCAAAACATGCCCAGACTTGGCTCCAAAGTGGCCAAAAGTCTCCAAGAGACAAGTCGGGAAGAAGGATATGGAAGAGAGGGAGAAAGCCAAGGGAGCAGGCCCAAGGGAGGCAAGAGAAAAAAGTAGTGCCGGGCTGCAGGACTGAAATGGAGGAATTGAAAGACGAAAGCCAGGAAGCAGGAGAGTTTGAGAAAAGGAGAGAGGAAAGAAGAGACATGCAGCCAGACGAGGGCTTAGTGAGAGAGGCTGGGACAGAGAACAGGATGAGAAGGAAATAAGGCAAGGCAAGGCAAGGCAAGGCTAGGCCAAACGAGGTTTCCTTGATTTATATTTTCTACCACATTCATCTTGAGATGAGGAGGAAAGCCATCAGACCTTATAGATTAGGCCCAAACAAAAGCCCCGGCTACTTGAGACACTTAGACTAAGTCTAAACCACAAAGATCTCTCCATAAAGATGGTTTTTATACTGTACTTTCACAATCAGCTGGCAGTACAAAAGAACAAGCGGAAGATGTACTTAGGCTGAGTCATGGTGGTTTGGTGCAGAGACCATGCATATCATGGGAATATTTCAGCATTTCTGCTCTGGTTTTCAGTGTATTACACCAAAACACCCACCTGATGACATCATTTCAAGAGCAAAAGCAGCAATTTGCAGAATTCAGCTTCTTTGGGGAACTGAGCAATTGCTGAGCTGACAGCAAGTCCTGCTGGGTCCCTGTTCACCTGCAGAGTGCCAGCATCCTCACCATGGTAGCGGGCATTGTGACAAAGGTTCTACGTCAGCTGGGTGTGGCAGCCGACCGCTCGCTAGGGGAGGGGAAGCCTGTCAGCCCCGGGCCTGTCACTGCCTGCTGTCCCCCGTGTCACCAGCGAGGCCTCTGAAAAGTTTCCAAAACATGCCCAGACTTGGCTCCAAAGTGGCCAAAAGTCTCCAAGAGACAAGTCGGGAAGAAGGATATGGAAGAGAGGGAGAAAGCCAAGGGAGCAGGCCCAAGGGAGGCAAGAGAAAAAAGTAGTGCCGGGCTGCAGGACTGAAATGGAGGAATTGAAAGACGAAAGCCAGGAAGCAGGAGAGTTTGAGAAAAGGAGAGAGGAAAGAAGAGACATGCAGCCAGACGAGGGCTTAGTGAGAGAGGCTGGGACAGAGAACAGGATGAGAAGGAAATAAGGCAAGGCAAGGCTAGGCCAAAGGACGTTTCTTTGATTTATATTTTCTACCACATTCATCTTGAGATGAGAGGAAAGCCATCAGACGTTATGGATTAGGCCCAAACAAAAACCCCGGCTACTTGAGACACTTAGACTAAGCCTAAACCACAAAGATCTCTCCATAAAGATGGTTTTTATACTGTACTTCCACAATCAGCTGGCAGTACAAAAGAACAAGCGGCAGACATACTTAGGCTGAGACATGGTGGTTTGGTGCAGAGACCATGCATATCATGGGAATATTTCAGCATTTCTGCTCTGGTTTTCAGTGTATTACACCAAAACACCCACCTGATGACATCATTTCAAGAGCAAAAGCAGCAATTTGCAGAATTCAGCTTCTTTGGGGAACTGAGCAATTGCTGAGCTGACAGCAAGTCCTGCTGGGTCCCTGTCACCTGCAGAGTGCCCGCATCCTCACCACGGTAGCGGGCATTGTGACAAAGGTTCTACGTCAGCTGGGTGTGGCAGCCGAGCGCCCGCTAGGGGAGGGGGAGCCTGTCAGCCCCGGGCCTGTCACTGCCTGCTGTCCCCCCTGTCACCAGCGAGGCCTCTGAAAAGTTTCCAAAACATGCCCAGACTTGGCTCCAAACTGGCCAAAAGTCTCCAAGAGACAAGTCGGGAAGAAGGATATGGAAGAGAGGGAGAAAGCCAAGGGAGCAGGCCAAAGGGAGGCAAAAGGAAAAAGTAGTGCGGGGCTGCAGGACTGAAATGGAGGAATTGAAAGACGAAAGCCAGGAAGCAGGAGAGTTTGAGAAAAGGAGAGAGGAAAGAAGAGACATGCAGCCAGACGAGGGCTTAGTGAGAGAGGCTGGGACAGAGAACAGGATGAGAAGGAAATAAGGCAAGGCAAGGCAAGGCTAGGCCAAAGCACGTTTCTTTGATTTATATTTTCTACCACATTCATCTTGAGATGAGAGGAAAGCCATCAGACGTTATGGATTAGGCCCAAACAAAAGCCCCGGCTACTTGAGACACTTAGACTAAGCCTAAACCAGAAAGATCTCTCCATAAAGATGGTTTTTATACTGTACTTCCACAATCAGCTGGCAGTACAAAAGAACAAGCGGCAGACGTACTTAGGCTGAGTCATGGTGGTTTGGTTCAGAGACCATGCATATCATGGGAATATTTCAGCATTTCTGCTCTGGTTTTCAGTGTATTACACCAAAACACCCACCTGATGACATCATTTCAAGAGCAAAAGCAGCAATTTGCAGAATTCAGCTTCTTTGGGGAACTGAGCAATTCCTGAGCTGACAGCAAGTCCTGCTGGGTCCCTGTCACCTGCAGAGTGCCCGCATCCTCACCACGGTAGCGGGCATTGTGACAAAGGTTCTACGTCAGCTGGGTGTGGCAGCCGAGCGCTCGCTAGGGGAGGGGGAGCCTGTCAGCCCGGGGCCTGTCACTGCCTGCTGTCCCCCGTGTCACCAGCGAGGCCTCTGAAAAGTTTCCAAAACATGCCCAGACTTGGGTCCAAAGTGGCCAAAAGTCTCCAAGAGACAAGTCGGGAAGAAGGATATGGAAGAGAGGGAGAAAGCCAAGGGAGCAGGCCCAAGGGAGGCAAGAGAAAAAAGTAGTGCCGGGCTGCAGGACTGAAATGGAGGAATTGAAAGACGAAAGCCAGGAAGCAGGAGAGTTTGAGAAAAGGAGAGAGGAAAGAAGAGACATGCAGCCAGACGAGGGCTTAGTGAGAGAGGCTGGGACAGAGAACAGGATGAGAAGGAAATAAGGCAAGGCAAGGCAAGGCAAGGCTAGGCCAAACGAGGTTTCCTTGATTTATATTTTCTACCACATTCATCTTGAGATGAGGAGGAAAGCCATCAGACCTTATGGATTAGGCCCAAACAAAAGCCCCGGCTACTTGAGACACTTAGGCTAAGTCTAAACCACAAAGATCTCTCCATAAAGATGGTTTTTATACTGTACTTTCACAATCAGCTGGCAGTACAAAAGAACAAGCGGAAGATGTACTTAGGCTGAGACATGGTGGTTTGGTGCAGAGACCATGCATATCATGGGAATATTTCAGCATTTCTGCTCTGGTTTTCAGTGTATTACACCAAAACACCCACCTGATGACATCATTTCAAGAGCAAAAGCAGCAATTTGCAGAATTCAACTTCTTTGGGGAACTGAGCAATTGCTGAGCTGACAGCAAGTCCTGCTGGGTCCCTGTCACCTGCAGAGTGCCCGCATCCTCACCACGGTAGCGGGCATTGTGACAAAAGTTCTATGTCAGCTGGGTGTGGCAGCCGAGCGCCCGCTAGGGGAGGGGGAGCCTGTCAGCCCCGGGCCTGTCACTGCCTGCTGTCCCCCCTGTCACCAGCGAGGCCTCTGAAAAGTTTCCAAAACATGCCCAGACTTGGCTCCAAAGTGGCCAAAAGTCTCCAAGAGACAAGTCGGGAAGAAGGATATGGAAGAGAGGGAGAAAGCCAAGGGAGCAGGCCCAAGGCAGGCAAGAGAAAAAAGTAGTGCCGGGCTGCAGGACTGAAATGGAGGAATTGAAAGACGAAAGCCAGGAAGCAGGAGAGTTTGAGAAAAGGAGAGAGGAAAGAAGAGACATACAGCCAGACGAGGGGTTAGTGAGAGAGGCTGGGACAGAGAACAGGATGAGAAGGAAATAAGGCAAGACAAGGCAAGGAAGGCTAGGCCAAACGAGGTTTCCTTGATTTATATTTTCTACCACATTCATCTTGAGATGAGGAGGAAAGCCATCAGACCTTATGGATTAGGCCCAAACAAAAGCCCCGGCTACTTGAGACACTTAGACTAAGTCTAAACCACAAAGATCTCTCCATAAAGATGGTTTTTATACTGTACTTTCACAATCAGCTGGCAGTACAAAAGAACAAGCGGCAGATGGACTTAGGCTGAGTCATGGTGGTTTGGTGCAGAGACCATGCATATCATGGGAATATTTCAGCATTTGTGCTCTGGTTTTCAGTGTATTACACCAAAACACCCACCTGATGACATCATTTCAAGAGCAAAGCAGCAATTTGCAAAATTCAACTTCTTTGGGGAACTGAGCAATTGCTGAGCTGACAGCAAGTCCTGCTGGGTCCCTGTCACCTGCAGAGTGCCCGCATCCTCACCACAGTAGCGGGCATTGTGACAAAGGTTCTATGTCAGCTGGGTGTGGCAGCCGAGCGCCCGCTAGGGGAGGGGGAGCCTGTCAGCCCCGGGCCTGTCACTGCCTGCTGTCCCCCCTATCACCAGCGAGGCCTCTGAAAAGTTTCCAAAACATACCCAGACTTGGGTCCAAAGTGGCCAAAAGTCTCCAAGAGACAAGTCGGGAAGAAGGATATGGAAGAGAGGGAGAAAGCCAAGGGAGCAGGCCCAAGAGAGGCAAGAGAAAAAAGTAGTGCCGGGCTGCAGGACTGAAATGGAGGAATTGAAAGATGAAAGCCAGGAAGCAGGAGAGTTTGAGAAAAGGAGAGAGGAAAGAAGAGACATGCAGCCAGACGAGGGCTTAGTGAGAGAGGCTGGGACAGAGAACAGGATGAGAAGGAAATAAGGCAAGGCAAGGCTAGGCCAAAGGACTTTTCTTTGATTTATATTTTCTACCACATTCATCTTGAGATGAGAGGAAAGCCATCAGACCATATGGATTAGGCCCAAACAAAAACCCCGGCTACTTGAGACACTTAGACTAAGCCTAAACCACAAAGATCTCTCCATAAAGATGGTTTTTATACTGTACTTCCACAATCAGCTGGCAGTACAAAAGAACAAGCAGCAGACATACTTAGGCTGAGACATGGTGGTTTGGTGCAGAGACCATGCATATCATGGGAATATTTCAGCATTTCTGCTCTGGTTTTCAGTGTATTACACCAAAACACCCACCTGATGACATCATTTCAAGAGCAAAGCAGCAATTTGCAAAATTCAACTTCTTTGGGGAACTGAGCAATTGCTGAGCTGACAGCAAGTCCTGCTGGGTCCCTGTCACCTGCAGAGTGCCCGCATCCTCACCACGGTAGCGGGCACTGTGACAAAGGTTCTATGTCAGCTGGGTGTGGCAGCCGAGCGCCCGCTAGGGGAGGGGGAGCCTGTCAGCCCCGGGCCTGTCACTGCCTGCTGTCCCCCCTGTCAGCAGCGAGGCCTCTGAAAAGTTTCCAAAACATGCCCAGACTTGGGTCCAAAGTGGCCAAAAGTCTCCAAGAGACAAGTCGGAAAGAAGAATATGAAAGAGAGGGAGAAAGCCAAGGGAGCAGGCCAAAGGGAGGCAAGAGGAAAAAGTAGTGCCGGGCTGCAGGACTGAAATGGAGGAATTGAAAGACGAAAGCCAGGAAGCAGGAGAGTTTGAGAAAAGGAGAGAGGAAAGAAGAGACATGCAGCCAGACGAGGGGTTAGTGAGAGAGGCTGGGACAGAGAACAGGATGAGAAGGAAATAAGGCAAGGCAAGGCAAGGCAAGGCTAGGCCAAACGAGGTTTCCTTGATTTATATTTTCTACCACATTCATCTTGAGATGAGGAGGAAAGCCATCAGGCCTTATGGATTAGGCCCAAACAAAAGCCCCGGCTACTTGAGACACTTAGACTAAGCCTAAACCACAAAGATCTCTCCATAAAGATGGTTTTTATACTGTACTTTCACAATCAGCTGGCAGTACAAAAGAACAAGCGGCAGATGGACTTAGGCTGAGTCATGGTGGTTTGGTGCAGAGACCATGCATATCATGGGAATATTTCAGCATTTCTGCTCTGGTTTTCAGTGTATTACACCAAAACACCCACCTGATGACATCATTTCAAGAGCAAAAACATCAATTTGCAGAATTCAGCTTCTTTGGGGAAATGAGCAATTGCTGAGCTGACAGTAAGTCCTGCTGGGTCCCTGTCACCTGCAGAGTGCCTGCATCCTCACCACGGTAGCGGGCATTGTGACAAAGGTTCTACGTCAGCTGGGTGTGGCAGCCGAGCGCCCGCTAGGGGAGGGGGAGCCTGTCAGCCCCGGGCCTGTCACTGCCTGCTGTCCCCCGTGTCACCAGCGAGGCCTCTGAAAAGTTTCCAAAACATCCCCAGATTTGGCTCCAAAGTGGCCAAAAGTCTCCAAGAGACAAGTCGGGAAGAAGAATATGGAAGAGAGGGAGAAAACCAAGGGAGCAGGCCAAAGGGAGGCAAGAGGAAAAAGTAGTGCCGGGCTACAGGAATGAAATGGAGGAATTGAAAGACGAAAGCCAGGAAGCAGGAGAGTTTGAGAAAAGGAGAGAGGAAAGAAGAGACATGCAGCCAGACGAGGGCTTAGTGAGAGAGGCTGGGACAGAGAACAGGATGAGAAGGAAATAAGGCAAGGCAAGGCAAGGCTAGTCCAAAGGACATTTCTTTGATTTATATTTTCTACCACATTCATCTTGAGATGAGAGGAAAGCCATCAGACCTTATGGATTAGGCCCAAACAAAAGCCCCGGCTACTTGAGACACTTAGACTAAGCCTAAACCACAAAGATCTCTCCATAAAGATGGTTTTTATACTGTACTTTCACAATCAGCTGGTAGTACAAAAGAACAAGCGGCAGATGGACTTAGGCTGAGTCATGGTGGTTTGGTGCAGAGACCATGCATATCATGGGAATATTTCAGCATTTCTGCTCTTGTTTTCAGTGTATTACACCAAAACAGCCACCTGATGACATCATTTCAAGAGCAAAAGCAGCAATTTGCAGAATTCAGCTTCTTTGGGGAACTGAGCAATTGCTGAGCTGACAGCAAGTCCTGCTGGGTCCCTGTCACCTGCAGAGTGCCCGCATCCTCACCACGGTAGCGGGCATTGTGACAAAGGTTCTACGTCAGCTGGGTGTGGCAGCCGAGCGCTCGCTAGGGGAGGGGAAGCCTGTCAGCCCCGGGCCTGTCACTGCCTGCTGTCCCCCGTGTCACCAGCGAGGCCTCTGAAAAGTTTCCAAAACATGCCCAGACTTGGGTCCAAAGTGGCCAAAAGTCTCCAAGAGACAAGTCGGGAAGAAGGATATGGAAGAGAGGGAGAAAGCCAAGGGAGCAGGCCCAAGGGAGGCAAGAGAAAAAAGTAGTGCCGGGCTGCAGGACTGAAATGGAGGAATTGAAAGACTAAAGCCAGGAAGCAGGAGAGTTTGAGAAAAGGAGAGAGGAAAGAAGAGACATGCAGCCAGACGTGGGCTTAGTGAGAGAGTCTGGGACAGAGAACAGGATGAGAAGGAAATAAGGCAAGGCAAGGCAAGGCAAGGCTAGGCCAGACGAGGTTTCCTTGATTTATATTTTCTACCACATTCATCTTGAGATAAGGAGGAAAGCCATCAGACCTTATGGATTAGGCCCAAACAAAAGCCCCGGCTACTTGAGACACTTAGACTAAGTCTAAACCACAAAGATCTTACCATAAAGATGGTTTTTATACTGTACTTCCACAATCTGCTGTCAGTAGAGAAGAACAAGCGGCAGATGTACTTAGGCTGAGACATGGTGGTTTGGTGCAGAGACCATGCATATCATGGGAATATTTCAGCATTTCTGCTCTGGTTTTCAGTGTATTACACCAAAACACCCACCTGATGACATCATTTCAAGAGCAAAAGCAGCAATTTGCAGAATTCAGCTTCTTTGGGGAACTGAGCAATTGCTGAGCTGACAGCAAGTCCTGCTGGGTCCCTGTCACCTGCAGAGTGCCCGCATCCTCACCACGGTAGCGGGCATTGTGACAAAGGTTCTACGTCAGCTGGGTGTGGCATCCGAGCGCCCGCTAGGAGAGGGGAAGCCTGTCAGCCCCGGGCCTGTCACTGCCTGCTGTCCCCCGTGTCACCAGCGAGGCCTCTGAAAAGTTTCCAAAACATCCCCAGACTTGGCTCCAAAGTGGCCAAAAGTCTCCAAGAGACAAGTCGGGAAGAAGGATATGGAAGAGAGGGAGAAAGCCAAGGGAGCAGGCCCAAGGGAGGCAAGACGAAAAACTAGTGAGGGGTTGCAGGACTGAAATGGAGGAATTGAAAGACGAAAGCCAGGAAGCAGTAGAGTTTGAGAAAAGGAGAGAGGAAAGAAGAGACATGCAGCCAGACGAGGGCTTAGTGAGAGAGGCTGGGACAGAGAACAGGATGAGAAGGAAATAAGGCAAGGCAAGGCAAGGCCAGGCCAAAGGGAGGCAAAAGGTAAAATTAGTGCGGGGCTGCAGGACTGAAATGGAGGAATTGAAAGACGAAAGCCAGGAAGCAGGAGAGTTTGAGAAAAGGAGAGAGGAAAGAAGAGACATGCAGCCAGACGAGGGCTTAGTGAGAGAGGCTGGGACAGAGAACAGGATGAGAAGGAAATAAGGCAAGGCAAGGCAAGGCTAGGCCAAAGGATGTTTCTTTGATTTATATTTTCTACCACATTCATCTTGAGAGGAGGAGGAAAGCCATCAGACCTTATGGATTAGGCCCAAACAAAAGCCCCGGCTACTTGAGACACTTAGACTAAGCCTAAACCACAAAGATCTCTCCATAAAGATGGTTTTTATACTGTACTTCCACAATCTTCTGTCAGTACAAAAGAACAAGCGGCAGACATACTTAGGCTGAGACATGGTGGTTTGCTGTAGAGACCATGCATATCATGGGACTATTTCAGCATTTCTGCTCTGGTTTTCAGTGTATTACACCAAAACACCCACCTGATGACATCATTTCAAGAGCAAAAGCAGCAATTTGCAGAATTCAGCTTCTTTGGGGAACTGAGCAATTGCTGAGCTGACACCAAGTCCTGCTGGGTCCCTGTCACCTGCAGAGTGCCCGCATCCTCCCCACGGTATCGGGCATTGTGACAAAGGTTCTATGTCAGCTGGGTGTGGCAGCCGAGCGCCCGCTAGGGGAGGGGGAGCCTGTCAGCCCCGGGCCTGTCACTGCCTGCTGTCCCCCGTGTCACCAGCGAGGCCTCTGAAAAGTTTCCAAAACATGCCCAGACTTGGCTCCAAAGTGGCCAAAAGTCTCCAAGAGACAAGTCGGGAAGAAGGATATGGAAGAGAGGGAGAAAGCCAAGGGAGCAGGCCAAAGGGAGGCAAGAGGAAAAAGTAGTGCCGGGCTGCAGGACTGAAATGGAGGAATTGAAAGACGAAAGCCAGGAAGCAGGAGAGTTTGAGAAAAGGAGAGAGGAAAGAAGAGACATGCAGCCAGACGAGGGCTTAGTGAGAGAGGCTGGGACAGAGAACAGGATGAGAAGGAAATAAGGCAAGGCAAGGCAAGGCAAGGCTAGGCCAGACGAGGTTTCCTTGATTTATATTTTCTACCACATTCATCTTGAGATAAGGAGGAAAGCCATCAGACCTTATGGATTAGGCCCAAACAAAAGCCCCGGCTACTTGAGACACTTAGACTAAGCCTAAACCAGAAAGATCTCTCCATAAAGATGGTTTTTATACTGTACTTCCACAATCAGCTGGCAGTAGAGAAGAACAAGCGGCAGATGGACTTAGGCGGAGTCATGGTGGTTTGGTGCAGAGACCATGCATATCATGGGACTATTTCAGCATTTCTGCTCTGGTTTTCAGTGTATTACACCAAAACACCCACCTGATGACATCATTTCAAGAGCAAAAGCAGCAATTTGCAGAATTCAGCTTCTTTGGGGAACTGAGCAATTGCTGAGCTGACAGCAAGTCCTGCTGGGTCCCTGTCACCTGCAGAGTGCCCGTATCCTCACCACGGTAGCGGGCATAGTGACAAAGGTTCTATGTCAGCTGGGTGTGGCAGCCGAGCGCCCGCTAGGGGAGGGGGAGCCTGTCAGCCCCGGGCCTGTCACTGCCTGCTGTCCCCCGTGTCACCAGCGAGGCCTCTGAAAAGTTTCCAAAACATGCCCAGACTTGGCTCCAAAGTGGCCAAAAGTCTCCAAGAGACAAGTCGGGAAGAAGGATATGGAAGAGAGGGAGAAAGCCAAGGGAGCAGGCCCAAGGGAGGCAAGAGAAAAAAGTAGTGCCGGGCTGCAGGACTGAAATGGAGGAATTGAAAGACGAAAGCCAGGAAGCAGGAGAGTTTGAGAAAAGGAGAGAGGAAAGAAGAGACATGCAGCCAGACGAGGGCTTAGTGAGAGAGGCTGGGACAGAGAACAGGATGAGAAGGAAATAAGGCAAGGCAAGGCAAGGCTAGGCCAAAGGACGTTTCTTTGATTTATATTTTCTACCACATTCATGTTGAGATGAGAGGAAAGCCATCAGACGTTATGGATTAGGCCCAAAAAAAAGCCCCGGCTACTTGAGACACTTAGACTAAGCCTAAACCAGAAAGATCTCTCCATAAAGATGGTTTTTATACTGTACTTCCACAATCAGCTGGCAGTACAAAAGAACAAGCGGCAGACATACTTAGGCTGAGTCATGGTGGTTTGGTGCAGAGACCCGCATATCATGGGAATATTTCAGCATTTCTGCTCTGGTTTTCAGTGTATTACACCAAAACACCCACCTGATGACATCATTTCAAGAGCAAAAGCAGCAATTTGCAGAATTCAGCTTCTTTGGGGAACTGAGCAATTGCTGAGCTGACAGCAAGTCCTGCTGGGTCCCTGTCACCTGCAGAGTGCCCGCATCCTCACCACGGTAGCGGTTATTGTGACAAAGGTTCTATGTCAGCTGGGTGTGGCAGCCGAGCGCCCGCTAGGGGAGGGGGAGCCTGTCAGCCCCGGGCCTGTCACTGCCTGCTGTCCCCCCTGTCACCAGCGAGGCCTCTGAAAAGTTTCCAAAACATGCCCAGACTTGGGTCCAAAGTGGCCAAAAGTCTCCAAGAGACAAGTCGGGAAGAAGAATATGGAAGAGAGGGAGAAAGCCAAGGGAGCAGGCCAAAGGGAGGCAAGAGAAAAAAGTAGTGCCGGGATGCAGGACTGAAATGGAGGAATTGAAAGACGAAAGCCAGGAAGCAGGAGAGTTTGAGAAAAGGAGAGAGGAAAGAAGAGACATGCAGCCAGACGAGGGCTTAGTGAGAGAGGCTGGGACAGAGAACAGGATGAGAAGGAAATAAGGCAAGGCAAGGCAAGGCTAGGCCAAACGAGGTTTCCTTGATTTATATTTTCTACCACATTCATCTTGAGATGAGGAGGAAAGCCATCAGACCTTATGGATTAGGCCCAAACAAAAGCCCCGGCTACTTGAGACACTTAGACTAAGCCTAAACCACAAAGATCTCTCCATAAAGATGGTTTTTATACTGTACTTTCACAATCAGCTGGCAGTACAAAAGAACAAGCGGCAGATGGACTTAGGCTGAGTCATGGTGGTTTGGTGCAGAGACCATGCATATCATGGGAATATTTCAGCATTTCTGCTCTGGTTTTCAGTGTATTACACCAAAACACCCACCTGATGACATCATTTCAAGAGCAAAAACATCAATTTGCAGAATTCAGCTTCTTTGGGGAACTGAGCAATTGCTGAGCTGACAGTAAGTCCTGCTGGGTCCCTGTCACCTGCAGAGTGCCCGCATCCTCACCACGGTAGCGGGCATTGTGACAAAGGTTCTATGTCAGTTGGGTGTGGCAGCCGAGCGCCCGCTAGGGGAGGGGGAGCCTGTCAGCCCCGGGCCTGTCACTGCCTGCTGTCTCCCCTGTCACCAGCGAGGCCTCTGAAAAGTTTCCAAAACATCCCCAGACTTGGCTCCAAAGTGGCCAAAAGTCTCCAAGAGACAAGTCGGGAAGAAGAATATGGAAGAGAGGGAGAAAACCAAGAGAGCAGGCCAAAGGGAGGCAAGAGGAAAAAGTAGTGCCGGGCTACAGGAATGAAATGGAGGAATTGAAAGAGGAAAGCCAGGAAGCAGGAGAGTTTGAGAAAAGGAGAGAGGAAAGAAGAGACATGCAGCCAGACGAGGGCTTAGTGAGAGAGGCTGGGACAGAGAACAGGATGAGAAGGAAATAAGGCAAGGCAAGGCAAGGCTAGGCCAAACGAGGTTTCCTTGATTTATATTTTCTACCACATTCATCTTGAGATGAGAGGAAAGCCATCAGACGTTATGGATTAGGCCCAAACAAAAGCCCCGGCTACTTGAGACACTTAGACTAAGCCTAAACCAGAAAGATCTCTCCATAAAGATGGTTTTTATACTGTACTTCCACAATCAGCTGGCAGTACAAAAGAACAAGCGGCAGACATACTTAGGCTGAGTCATGGTGGTTTGGTGCAGAGACCATGCATATCATGGGAATATTTCAGCATTTCTGCTCTGGTTTTCAGTGTATTACACCAAAACACCCACCTGATGACATCATTTCAAGAGCAAAAGCAGCAATTTGCAGAATTCAGCTTCTTTGGGGAACTGAGCAATTGCTGAGCTGACAGCAAGTCCTGCTGGGTCCCTGTCACCTGCAGAGTGCCCGCATCCTCACCACGGTAGCGGGCATTGTGACAAAGGTTCTACGTCAGCTGGGTGTGGCAGCCGACCGCTCGCTAGGGGAGGGGAAGCCTGTCAGCCCCGGGCCTGTCACTGCCTGCTGTCCCCCGTGTCACCAGCGAGGCCTCTGAAAAGTTTCCAAAACATGCCCAGACTTGGCTCCAAAGTGGCCAAAAGTCTCCAAGAGACAAGTTGGGAAGAAGGATATGGAAGAGAGGGAGAAAGCCAAGGGAGCAGGCCCAAGGGAGGCAAGAGAAAAAAGTAGTGCCGGGCTGCAGGACTGAAATGGAGGAATTGAAAGACGAAAGCCAGGAAGCAGGAGAGTTTGAGAAAAGGAGAGAGGAAAGAAGAGACATGCAGCCAGACGAGGGCTTAGTGAGAGAGGCTGGGACAGAGAACAGGATGAGAAGGAAATAAGGCAAGGCAAGGCAAGGCTAGGCCAAAGGACGTTTCTTTGATTTATATTTTCTACCACATTCATGTTGAGATGAGAGGAAAGCCATCAGACGTTATGGATTAGGCCCAAAAAAAAGCCCCGGCTACTTGAGACACTTAGACTAAGCCTAAACCAGAAAGATCTCTCCATAAAGATGGTTTTTATACTGTACTTCCACAATCAGCTGGCAGTACAAAAGAACAAGCGGCAGACATACTTAGGCTGAGTCATGGTGGTTTGGTGCAGAGACCCGCATATCATGGGAATATTTCAGCATTTCTGCTCTGGTTTTCAGTGTATTACACCAAAACACCCACCTGATGACATCATTTCAAGAGCAAAAGCAGCAATTTGCAGAATTCAGCTTCTTTGGGGAACTGAGCAATTGCTGAGCTGACAGCAAGTCCTGCTGGGTCCCTGTCACCTGCAGAGTGCCCGCATCCTCACCACGGTAGCGGTTATTGTGACAAAGGTTCTATGTCAGCTGGGTGTGGCAGCCGAGCGCCCGCTAGGGGAGGGGGAGCCTGTCAGCCCCGGGCCTGTCACTGCCTGCTGTCCCCCCTGTCACCAGCGAGGCCTCTGAAAAGTTTCCAAAACATCCCCAGACTTGGGTCCAAAGTGGCCAAAAGTCTCCAAGAGACAAGTCGGGAAGAAGAATATGGAAGAGAGGGAGAAAGCCAAGGGAGCAGGCCAAAGGGAGGCAAGAGAAAAAAGTAGTGCCGGGCTGCAGGACTGAAATGGAGGAATTGAAAGACGAAAGCCAGGAAGCAGGAGAGTTTGAGAAAAGGAGAGAGGAAAGAAGAGACATGCAGCCAGACGAGGGCTTAGTGAGAGAGGCTGGGACAGAGAACAGGATGAGAAGGAAATAAGGCAAGGCAAGGCAAGGCAAGGCTAGGCCAGACGAGGTTTCCTTGATTTATATTTTCTACCACATTCATCTTGAGATAAGGAGGAAAGCCATCAGACCTTATGGATTAGGCCCAAACAAAAGCCCCGGCTACTTGAGACACTTAGACTAAGCCTAAACCAGAAAGATCTCTCCATAAAGATGGTTTTTATACTGTACTTCCACAATCAGCTGGCAGTAGAGAAGAACAAGCGGCAGATGGACTTAGGCGGAGTCATGGTGGTTTGGTGCAGAGACCATGCATATCATGGGACTATTTCAGCATTTCTGCTCTGGTTTTCAGTGTATTACACCAAAACACCCACCTGATGACATCATTTCAAGAGCAAAAGCAGCAATTTGCAGAATTCAGCTTCTTTGGGGAACTGAGCAATTGCTGAGCTGACAGCAAGTCCTGCTGGGTCCCTGTCACCTGCAGAGTGCCCGCATCCTCACCACGGTAGCGGGCATTGTGACAAAGGTTCTACGTCAGCTGGGTGTGGCATCCGAGCGCCCGCTAGGAGAGGGGAAGCCTGTCAGCCCCGGGCCTGTCACTGCCTGCTGTCCCCCGTGTCACCAGCGAGGCCTCTGAAAAGTTTCCAAAACATGCCCAGACTTGGCTCCAAAGTGGCCAAAAGTCTCCAAGAGACAAGTCGGGAAGAAGGATATGGAAGAGAGGGAGAAAGCCAAGGGAGCAGGCCCAAGGGAGGCAAGACGAAAAACTAGTGAGGGGTTGCAGGACTGAAATGGAGGAATTGAAAGACGAAAGCCAGGAAGCAGTAGAGTTTGAGAAAAGGAGAGAGGAAAGAAGAGACATGCAGCCAGACGAGGGCTTAGTGAGAGAGGCTGGGACAGAGAACAGGATGAGAAGGAAATAAGGCAAGGCAAGGCAAGGCCAGGCCAAAGGGAGGCAAAAGGTAAAATTAGTGCGGGGCTGCAGGACTGAAATGGAGGAATTGAAAGACGAAAGCCAGGAAGCAGGAGAGTTTGAGAAAAGGAGAGAGGAAAGAAGAGACATGCTGCCAGACGAGGGCTTAGTGAGAGAGGCTGGGACAGAGAACAGGATGAGAAGGAAATAAGGCAAGGCAAGGCAAGGCTAGGCCAAAGGATGTTTCTTTGATTTATATTTTCTACCACATTCATCTTGAGAGGAGGAGGAAAGCCATCAGACCTTATGGATTAGGCCCAAACAAAAGCCCCGGCTACTTGAGACACTTAGACTAAGCCTAAACCACAAAGATCTCTCCATAAAGATGGTTTTTATACTGTACTTCCACAATCTTCTGTCAGTACAAAAGAACAAGCGGCAGACATACTTAGGCTGAGACATGGTGGTTTGCTGTAGAGACCATGCATATCATGGGACTATTTCAGCATTTCTGCTCTGGTTTTCAGTGTATTACACCAAAACACCCACCTGATGACATCATTTCAAGAGCAAAAGCAGCAATTTGCAGAATTCAGCTTCTTTGGGGAACTGAGCAATTGCTGAGCTGACACCAAGTCCTGCTGGGTCCCTGTCACCTGCAGAGTGCCCGCATCCTCCCCACGGTATCGGGCATTGTGACAAAGGTTCTATGTCAGCTGGGTGTGGCAGCCGAGCGCCCGCTAGGGGAGGGGGAGCCTGTCAGCCCCGGGCCTGTCACTGCCTGCTGTCCCCCGTGTCACCAGCGAGGCCTCTGAAAAGTTTCCAAAACATGCCCAGACTTGGCTCCAAAGTGGCCAAAAGTCTCCAAGAGACAAGTCGGGAAGAAGGATATGGAAGAGAGGGAGAAAGCCAAGGGAGCAGGCCAAAGGGAGGCAAGAGGAAAAAGTAGTGCCGGGCTGCAGGACTGAAATGGAGGAATTGAAAGACGAAAGCCAGGAAGCAGGAGAGTTTGAGAAAAGGAGAGAGGAAAGAAGAGACATGCAGCCAGACGAGGGCTTAGTGAGAGAGGCTGGGACAGAGAACAGGATGAGAAGGAAATAAGGCAAGGCAAGGCAAGGCAAGGCTAGGCCAGACGAGGTTTCCTTGATTTATATTTTCTACCACATTCATCTTGAGATAAGGAGGAAAGCCATCAGACCTTATGGATTAGGCCCAAACAAAAGCCCCGGCTACTTGAGACACTTAGACTAAGCCTAAACCAGAAAGATCTCTCCATAAAGATGGTTTTTATACTGTACTTCCACAATCAGCTGGCAGTAGAGAAGAACAAGCGGCAGATGGACTTAGGCGGAGTCATGGTGGTTTGGTGCAGAGACCATGCATATCATGGGACTATTTCAGCATTTCTGCTCTGGTTTTCAGTGTATTACACCAAAACACCCACCTGATGACATCATTTCAAGAGCAAAAGCAGCAATTTGCAGAATTCAGCTTCTTTGGGGAACTGAGCAATTGCTGAGCTGACAGCAAGTCCTGCTGGGTCCCTGTCACCTGCAGAGTGCCCGTATCCTCACCACGGTAGCGGGCATAGTGACAAAGGTTCTATGTCAGCTGGGTGTGGCAGCCGAGCGCCCGCTAGGGGAGGGGGAGCCTGTCAGCCCCGGGCCTGTCACTGCCTGCTGTCCCCCGTGTCACCAGCGAGGCCTCTGAAAAGTTTCCAAAACATGCCCAGACTTGGCTCCAAAGTGGCCAAAAGTCTCCAAGAGACAAGTCGGGAAGAAGGATATGGAAGAGAGGGAGAAAGCCAAGGGAGCAGGCCCAAGGGAGGCAAGAGAAAAAAGTAGTGCCGGGCTGCAGGACTGAAATGGAGGAATTGAAAGACGAAAGCCAGGAAGCAGGAGAGTTTGAGAAAAGGAGAGAGGAAAGAAGAGACATGCAGCCAGACGAGGGCTTAGTGAGAGAGGCTGGGACAGAGAACAGGATGAGAAGGAAATAAGGCAAGGCAAGGCAAGGCTAGGCCAAAGGACGTTTCTTTGATTTATATTTTCTACCACATTCATGTTGAGATGAGAGGAAAGCCATCAGACGTTATGGATTAGGCCCAAAAAAAAGCCCCGGCTACTTGAGACACTTAGACTAAGCCTAAACCAGAAAGATCTCTCCATAAAGATGGTTTTTATACTGTACTTCCACAATCAGCTGGCAGTACAAAAGAACAAGCGGCAGACATACTTAGGCTGAGTCATGGTGGTTTGGTGCAGAGACCCGCATATCATGGGAATATTTCAGCATTTCTGCTCTGGTTTTCAGTGTATTACACCAAAACACCCACCTGATGACATCATTTCAAGAGCAAAAGCAGCAATTTGCAGAATTCAGCTTCTTTGGGGAACTGAGCAATTGCTGAGCTGACAGCAAGTCCTGCTGGGTCCCTGTCACCTGCAGAGTGCCCGCATCCTCACCACGGTAGCGGTTATTGTGACAAAGGTTCTATGTCAGCTGGGTGTGGCAGCCGAGCGCCCGCTAGGGGAGGGGGAGCCTGTCAGCCCCGGGCCTGTCACTGCCTGCTGTCCCCCCTGTCACCAGCGAGGCCTCTGAAAAGTTTCCAAAACATGCCCAGACTTGGGTCCAAAGTGGCCAAAAGTCTCCAAGAGACAAGTCGGGAAGAAGAATATGGAAGAGAGGGAGAAAGCCAAGGGAGCAGGCCAAAGGGAGGCAAGAGAAAAAAGTAGTGCCGGGATGCAGGACTGAAATGGAGGAATTGAAAGACGAAAGCCAGGAAGCAGGAGAGTTTGAGAAAAGGAGAGAGGAAAGAAGAGACATGCAGCCAGACGAGGGCTTAGTGAGAGAGGCTGGGACAGAGAACAGGATGAGAAGGAAATAAGGCAAGGCAAGGCAAGGCTAGGCCAAACGAGGTTTCCTTGATTTATATTTTCTACCACATTCATCTTGAGATGAGGAGGAAAGCCATCAGACCTTATGGATTAGGCCCAAACAAAAGCCCCGGCTACTTGAGACACTTAGACTAAGCCTAAACCACAAAGATCTCTCCATAAAGATGGTTTTTATACTGTACTTTCACAATCAGCTGGCAGTACAAAAGAACAAGCGGCAGATGGACTTAGGCTGAGTCATGGTGGTTTGGTGCAGAGACCATGCATATCATGGGAATATTTCAGCATTTCTGCTCTGGTTTTCAGTGTATTACACCAAAACACCCACCTGATGACATCATTTCAAGAGCAAAAACATCAATTTGCAGAATTCAGCTTCTTTGGGGAACTGAGCAATTGCTGAGCTGACAGTAAGTCCTGCTGGGTCCCTGTCACCTGCAGAGTGCCCGCATCCTCACCACGGTAGCGGGCATTGTGACAAAGGTTCTATGTCAGCTGGGTGTGGCAGCCGAGCGCCCGCTAGGGGAGGGGGAGCCTGTCAGCCCCGGGCCTGTCACTGCCTGCTGTCTCCCCTGTCACCAGCGAGGCCTCTGAAAAGTTTCCAAAACATCCCCAGACTTGGCTCCAAAGTGGCCAAAAGTCTCCAAGAGACAAGTCGGGAAGAAGAATATGGAAGAGAGGGAGAAAACCAAGAGAGCAGGCCAAAGGGAGGCAAGAGGAAAAAGTAGTGCCGGGCTACAGGAATGAAATGGAGGAATTGAAAGAGGAAAGCCAGGAAGCAGGAGAGTTTGAGAAAAGGAGAGAGGAAAGAAGAGACATGCAGCCAGACGAGGGCTTAGTGAGAGAGGCTGGGACAGAGAACAGGATGAGAAGGAAATAAGGCAAGGCAAGGCAAGGCTAGGCCAAACCAGGTTTCCTTGATTTATATTTTCTACCACATTCATCTTGAGATGAGAGGAAAGCCATCAGACGTTATGGATTAGGCCCAAACAAAAGCCCCGGCTACTTGAGACACTTAGACTAAGCCTAAACCAGAAAGATCTCTCCATAAAGATGGTTTTTATACTGTACTTCCACAATCAGCTGGCAGTACAAAAGAACAAGCGGCAGACATACTTAGGCTGAGTCATGGTGGTTTGGTGCAGAGACCATGCATATCATGGGAATATTTCAGCATTTCTGCTCTGGTTTTCAGTGTATTACACCAAAACACCCACCTGATGACATCATTTCAAGAGCAAAAGCAGCAATTTGCAGAATTCAGCTTCTTTGGGGAACTGAGCAATTGCTGAGCTGACAGCAAGTCCTGCTGGGTCCCTGTCACCTGCAGAGTGCCCGCATCCTCACCACGGTAGCGGGCATTGTGACAAAGGTTCTACGTCAGCTGGGTGTGGCAGCCGACCGCTCGCTAGGGGAGGGGAAGCCTGTCAGCCCCGGGCCTGTCACTGCCTGCTGTCCCCCGTGTCACCAGCGAGGCCTCTGAAAAGTTTCCAAAACATGCCCAGACTTGGGTCCAAAGTGGCCAAAAGTCTCCAAGAGACAAGTCGGGAAGAAGGATATGGAAGAGAGGGAGAAAGCCAAGGGAGCAGGCGCAAGGGAGGCAAGAGAAAAAAGTAGTGCCGGGCTGCAGGACTGAAATGGAGGAATTGAAAGACGAAAGCCAGGAAGCAGGAGAGTTTGAGAAAAGGAGAGAGGAAAGAAGAGACATGCAGCCAGACGAGGGCTTAGTGAGAGAGGCTGGGACAGAGAACAGGATGAGAAGGAAATAAGGCAAGGCAAGGCAAGGCTAGGCCAAAGGACGTTTCTTTGATTTATATTTTCTACCACATTCATGTTGAGATGAGAGGAAAGCCATCAGACGTTATGGATTAGGCCCAAAAAAAAGCCCCGGCTACTTGAGACACTTAGACTAAGCCTAAACCACAAAGATCTCTCCATAAAGATGGTTTTTATACTGTACTTTCACAATCAGCTGGCAGTACAAAAGAACAAGCGGCAGATGGACTTAGGCTGAGTCATGGTGGTTTGGTGCAGAGACCATGCATATGATGGGAATATTTCAGCATTTCTGCTCTGGTTTTCAGTGTATTACACCAAAACACCCACCTGATGACATCATTTCAAGAGCAAAAACATCAATTTGCAGAATTCAGCTTCTTTGGGGAACTGAACAATTGCTGAGCTGACAGTAAGTCCTGCTGGGTCCCTGTCACCTGCAGAGTGCCCGCATCCTCACCACGGTAGCGGGCATTGTGACAAAGGTTCTATGTCAGCTGGGTGTGGCAGCCGAGCGCCCGCTAGGGGAGGGGGAGCCTGTCAGCCCCGGGCCTGTCACTGCCTGCTGTCCCCCCTGTCACCAGCGAGGCCTCTGAAAAGTTTCCAAAACATCCCCAGACTTGGCTCCAAAGTGGCCAAAAGTCTCCAAGAGACAAGTCGGGAAGAAGGATATGGAAGAGAGGGAGAAAGCCAAGGGAGCAGGCCCAAGGGAGGCAAGAGGAAAAAGTAGTGCCGGGCTGCAGGACTGAAATGGAGGAATTGAAAGACGAAAGCCAGGAAGCAGGAGAGTTTGAGAAAAGGAGAGAGGAAAGAAGAGACATGCAGCCAGACGAGGGGTTAGTGAGAGAGGCTGGGACAGAGAACAGGATGAGAAGGAAATAAGGCAAGGCAAGGCAAGGCAAGGCTAGGCCAAACGAGGTTTCCTTGATTTATATTTTCTACCACATTCATCTTGAGATGAGGAGGAAAGCCATCAGACCTTATGGATTAGGCCCAAACAAAAGCCCCGGCTACTTGAGACACTTAGACTAAGCCTAAGCCACAAAGATCTCTCCATAAAGATGGTTTTTATACTGTACTTTCACAATCAGCTGGCAGTACAAAAGAACAAGCGGCAGATGGACTTAGGCTGAGTCATGGTGGTTTGGTGCAGAGACCATGCATATCATGGGAATATTTCAGCATTTCTGCTCTGGTTTTCAGTGTATTACACCAAAACACCCACCTGATGACATCATTTCAAGAGCAAAAACATCAATTTGCAGAATTCAGCTTCTTTGGGGAACTGAGCAATTGCTGAGCTGACAGTAAGTCCTGCTGGGTCCCTGTCACCTGCAGAGTGCCCGCATCCTCACCACGGTAGCGGGCATTGTGACAAAGGTTCTATGTCAGCTGGGTGTGGCAGCCGAGCGCCCGCTAGGGGAGGGGGAGCCTGTCAGCCCCGGGCCTGTCACTGCCTGCTGTCTCCCCTGTCACCAGCGAGGCCTCTGAAAAGTTTCCAAAACATCCCCAGACTTGGCTCCAAAGTGGCCAAAAGTCTCCAAGAGACAAGTCGGGAAGAAGAATATGGAAGAGAGGGAGAAAACCAAGAGAGCAGGCCAAAGGGAGGCAAGAGGAAAAAGTAGTGCCGGGCTACAGGAATGAAATGGAGGAATTGAAAGAGGAAAGCCAGGAAGCAGGAGAGTTTGAGAAAAGGAGAGAGGAAAGAAGAGACATGCAGCCAGACGAGGGCTTAGTGAGAGAGGCTGGGACAGAGAACAGGATGAGAAGGAAATAAGGCAAGGCAAGGCAAGGCTAGGCCAAACCAGGTTTCCTTGATTTATATTTTCTACCACATTCATCTTGAGATGAGAGGAAAGCCATCAGACGTTATGGATTAGGCCCAAACAAAAGCCCCGGCTACTTGAGACACTTAGACTAAGCCTAAACCAGAAAGATCTCTCCATAAAGATGGTTTTTATACTGTACTTCCACAATCAGCTGGCAGTACAAAAGAACAAGCGGCAGACATACTTAGGCTGAGTCATGGTGGTTTGGTGCAGAGACCATGCATATCATGGGAATATTTCAGCATTTCTGCTCTGGTTTTCAGTGTATTACACCAAAACACCCACCTGATGACATCATTTCAAGAGCAAAAGCAGCAATTTGCAGAATTCAGCTTCTTTGGGGAACTGAGCAATTGCTGAGCTGACAGCAAGTCCTGCTGGGTCCCTGTCACCTGCAGAGTGCCCGCATCCTCACCACGGTAGCGGGCATTGTGACAAAGGTTCTACGTCAGCTGGGTGTGGCAGCCGACCGCTCGCTAGGGGAGGGGAAGCCTGTCAGCCCCGGGCCTGTCACTGCCTGCTGTCCCCCGTGTCACCAGCGAGGCCTCTGAAAAGTTTCCAAAACATGCCCAGACTTGGGTCCAAAGTGGCCAAAAGTCTCCAAGAGACAAGTCGGGAAGAAGGATATGGAAGAGAGGGAGAAAGCCAAGGGAGCAGGCGCAAGGGAGGCAAGAGAAAAAAGTAGTGCCGGGCTGCAGGACTGAAATGGAGGAATTGAAAGACGAAAGCCAGGAAGCAGGAGAGTTTGAGAAAAGGAGAGAGGAAAGAAGAGACATGCAGCCAGACGAGGGCTTAGTGAGAGAGGCTGGGACAGAGAACAGGATGAGAAGGAAATAAGGCAAGGCAAGGCAAGGCTAGGCCAAAGGACGTTTCTTTGATTTATATTTTCTACCACATTCATGTTGAGATGAGAGGAAAGCCATCAGACGTTATGGATTAGGCCCAAAAAAAAGCCCCGGCTACTTGAGACACTTAGACTAAGCCTAAACCACAAAGATCTCTCCATAAAGATGGTTTTTATACTGTACTTTCACAATCAGCTGGCAGTACAAAAGAACAAGCGGCAGATGGACTTAGGCTGAGTCATGGTGGTTTGGTGCAGAGACCATGCATATGATGGGAATATTTCAGCATTTCTGCTCTGGTTTTCAGTGTATTACACCAAAACACCCACCTGATGACATCATTTCAAGAGCAAAAACATCAATTTGCAGAATTCAGCTTCTTTGGGGAACTGAACAATTGCTGAGCTGACAGTAAGTCCTGCTGGGTCCCTGTCACCTGCAGAGTGCCCGCATCCTCACCACGGTAGCGGGCATTGTGACAAAGGTTCTATGTCAGCTGGGTGTGGCAGCCGAGCGCCCGCTAGGGGAGGGGGAGCCTGTCAGCCCCGGGCCTGTCACTGCCTGCTGTCCCCCCTGTCACCAGCGAGGCCTCTGAAAAGTTTCCAAAACATCCCCAGACTTGGCTCCAAAGTGGCCAAAAGTCTCCAAGAGACAAGTCGGGAAGAAGGATATGGAAGAGAGGGAGAAAGCCAAGGGAGCAGGCCCAAGGGAGGCAAGAGGAAAAAGTAGTGCCGGGCTGCAGGACTGAAATGGAGGAATTGAAAGACGAAAGCCAGGAAGCAGGAGAGTTTGAGAAAAGGAGAGAGGAAAGAAGAGACATGCAGCCAGACGAGGGGTTAGTGAGAGAGGCTGGGACAGAGAACAGGATGAGAAGGAAATAAGGCAAGGCAAGGCAAGGCAAGGCTAGGCCAAACGAGGTTTCCTTGATTTATATTTTCTACCACATTCATCTTGAGATGAGGAGGAAAGCCATCAGACCTTATGGATTAGGCCCAAACAAAAGCCCCGGCTACTTGAGACACTTAGACTAAGCCTAAGCCACAAAGATCTCTCCATAAAGATGGTTTTTATACTGTACTTTCACAATCAGCTGGCAGTACAAAAGAACAAGCGGCAGATGGACTTAGGCTGAGTCATGGTGGTTTGGTGCAGAGACCATGCATATCATGGGAATATTTCAGCATTTCTGCTCTGGTTTTCAGTGTATTACACCAAAACACCCACCTGATGACATCATTTCAAGAGCAAAAACATCAATTTGCAGAATTCAGCTTCTTTGGGGAACTGAACAATTGCTGAGCTGACAGTAAGTCCTGCTGGGTCCCTGTCACCTGCAGAGTGCCCGCATCCTTACCACGGTAGCGGGCATTGTGACAAAGGTTCTATGTCAGCTGGGTGTGGCAGCCGAGCGCCCGCTAGGGGAGGGGGAGCCTGTCAGCCCCGGGCCTGTCACTGCCTGCTGTCCCCCCTGTCACCAGCGAGGCCTCTGAAAAGTTTCCAAAACATCCCCAGATTTGGCTCCAAAGTGGCCAAAAGTCTCCAAGAGACAAGTTGGGAAGAAGAATATGGAAGAGAGGGAGAAAACCAAGGGAGCAGGCCAAAGGGAGGCAAGAGGAAAAAGTAGTGCCGGGCTACAGGAATGAAATGGAGGAATTGAAAGACGAAAGCCAGGAAGCAGGAGAGTTTGAGAAAAGGAGAGAGGAAAGAAGAGACATGCAGCCAGACGAGGGCTTAGTGAGAGAGGCTGGGACAGAGAACAGGATGAGAAGGAAATAAAGCAAGGCAAGGCAAGGCTAGGCCAAAGGACGTTTCTTTGATTTATATTTTCTACCACATTCATCTTGAGATGAGAGGAAAGCCATCAGACGTTATGGATTAGGCCCAAACAAAAGCCCCGGCTACTTGAGACACTTAGACTAAGCCTAAACCAGAAAGATCTCTCCATAAAGATGGTTTTTATACTGTACTTCCACAATCAGCTGGCAGTACAAAAGAACAAGCGGCAGACATACTTAGGCTGAGTCATGGTGGTTTGGTGCAGAGACCATGCATATCATGGGAATATTTCAGCATTTCTGCTCTTTTTTTCAGTGTATTACACCAAAACAGCCACCTGATGACATCATTTCAAGAGCAAAAGCAGCAATTTGCAGAATTCAGCTTCTTTGGGGAACTGAGCAATTGCTGAGCTGACAGCAAGTCCTGCTGGGTCCCTGTCACCTGCAGAGTGCCTGCATCCTCACCACGGTAGCGGGCATTGTGACAAAGGTTCTACGTCAGCTGGGTGTGGCAGCCGAGCGCTCGCTAGGGGAGGGGAAGCCTGTCAGCCCCGGGCCTGTCACTGCCTGCTGTCCCCCGTGTCACCAGCGAGGCCTCTGAAAAGTTTCCAAAACATGCCCAGACTTGGGTCCAAAGTGGCCAAAAGTCTCCAAGAGACAAGTCAGGAAGAAGGATATGGAAGAGAGGGAGAAAGCCAAGGGAGCAGGCCCAAGGGAGGCAAGAGAAAAAAGTAGTGCCGCGCTGCAGGACTGAAATGGAGGAATTGAAAGAGGAAAGCCAGGAAGCAGGAGAGTTTGAGAAAAGGAGAGAGGATAGAAGAGACATGCAGCCAGACGAGGGGTTAGTGAGAGAGGCTGGGACAGAGAACAGGATGAGAAGGAAATAAGGCAAGGCAAGGCAAGGCTAGGCCAAAGGACGTTTCTTTGATTTATATTTTCTACCACAATCATCTTGAGATGAGAGGAAAGCCATCAGACGTTATGGATTAGGCCCAAAAAAAAGCCCCGGCTACTTCAGACACTTAGACTAAGCCTAAACCAGAAAGATCTCTCCATAAAGATGGTTTTTATACTGTACTTCCACAATCAGCTGGCAGTACAAAAGAACAAGCGGCAGACATACTTAGGCTGAGTCATGGTGGTTTGGTGCAGAGACCATGCATATCATGGGAATATTTCAGCATTTCTGCTCTTGTTTTCAGTGTATTACACCAAAACACCCACCTGATGACATCATTTCAAGAGCAAAAGCAGCAATTTGCAGAATTCAGCTTCTTTGGGGAACTGAGCAATTGCTGAGCTGACAGCAAGTCCTGCTGGGTCCCTGTCACCTGCAGAGTGCCCGCATCCTCACCACGGTAGCGGGCATTGTGACAAAGGTTCTACGTCAGCTGGGTGTGGCAGCCGAGCGCTCGCTAGGGGAGGGGAAGCCTGTCAGCCCCGGGCCTGTCACTGCCTGCTGTCCCCCGTGTCACCAGCGAGGCCTCTGAAAAGTTTCCAAAACATGCCCAGACTTGGGTCCAAAGTGGCCAAAAGTCTCCAAGAGACAAGTCGGGAAGAAGGATATGGAAGAGAGGGAGAAAGCCAAGGGAGCAGGCCCAAGGGAGGCAAGAGAAAAAAGTAGTGCCGGGCTGCAGGACTGAAATGGAGGAATTGAAAGACTAAAGCCAGGAAGCAGGAGAGTTTGAGAAAAGGAGAGAGGAAAGAAGAGACATGCAGCCAGACGTGGGCTTAGTGAGAGAGTCTGGGACAGAGAACAGGATGAGAAGGAAATAAGGCAAGGCAAGGCAAGGCAAGGCTAGGCCAGACGAGGTTTCCTTGATTTATATTTTCTACCACATTCATCTTGAGATAAGGAGGAAAGCCATCAGACCTTATGGATTAGGCCCAAACAAAAGCCCCGGCTACTTGAGACACTTAGACTAAGTCTAAACCACAAAGATCTTACCATAAAGATGGTTTTTATACTGTACTTCCACAATCTGCTGTCAGTAGAGAAGAACAAGCGGCAGATGTACTTAGGCTGAGACATGGTGGTTTGGTGCAGAGACCATGCATATCATGGGAATATTTCAGCATTTCTGCTCTGGTTTTCAGTGTATTACACCAAAACACCCACCTGATGACATCATTTCAAGAGCAAAAGCAGCAATTTGCAGAATTCAGCTTCTTTGGGGAACTGAGCAATTGCTGAGCTGACAGCAAGTCCTGCTGGGTCCCTGTCACCTGCAGAGTGCCCGCATCCTCACCACGGTAGCGGGCATTGTGACAAAGGTTCTACGTCAGCTGGGTGTGGCATCCGAGCGCCCGCTAGGAGAGGGGAAGCCTGTCAGCCCCGGGCCTGTCACTGCCTGCTGTCCCCCGTGTCACCAGCGAGGCCTCTGAAAAGTTTCCAAAACATCCCCAGACTTGGCTCCAAAGTGGCCAAAAGTCTCCAAGAGACAAGTCGGGAAGAAGGATATGGAAGAGAGGGAGAAAGCCAAGGGAGCAGGCCCAAGGGAGGCAAGACGAAAAACTAGTGAGGGGTTGCAGGACTGAAATGGAGGAATTGAAAGACGAAAGCCAGGAAGCAGTAGAGTTTGAGAAAAGGAGAGAGGAAAGAAGAGACATGCAGCCAGACGAGGGGTTAGTGAGAGAGGCTGGGACAGAGAACAGGATGAGAAGGAAATAAGCCAAGGCAAGGCAAGGCTAGGCCAAAGGACGTTTCTTTGATTTATATTTTCTACCACATTCATCTTGAGATGAGAGGAAAGCCATCAGACGTTATGGATTAGGCCCAAAAAAAAGCCCCGGCTACTTGAGACACTTAGACTAAGCCTAAACCAGAAAGATCTCTCCATAAAGATGGTTTTTATACTGTACTTCCACAATCAGCTGGCAGTACAAAAGAACAAGCGGCAGACATACTTAGGCTGAGTCATGGTGGTTTGGTGCAGAGACCATGCATATCATGGGAATATTTCAGCATTTCTGCTCTGGTTTTCAGTGTATTACACCAAAACACCCACCTGATGACATCATTTCAAGAGCAAAAACATCAATTTGCAGAATTCAGCTTCTTTGGGGAACTGAACAATTGCTGAGCTGACAGTAAGTCCTGCTGGGTCCCTGTCACCTGCAGAGTGCCCGCATCCTTACCACGGTAGCGGGCATTGTGACAAAGGTTCTATGTCAGCTGGGTGTGGCAGCCGAGCGCCCGCTAGGGGAGGGGGAGCCTGTCAGCCCCGGGCCTGTCACTGCCTGCTGTTCCCCCTGTCACCAGCGAGGCCTCTGAAAAGTTTCCAAAACATCCCCAGATTTGGCTCCAAAGTGGCCAAAAGTCTCCAAGAGACAAGTTGGGAAGAAGAATATGGAAGAGAGGGAGAAAACCAAGGGAGCAGGCCAAAGGGAGGCAAGAGGAAAAAGTAGTGCCGGGCTACAGGAATGAAATGGAGGAATTGAAAGACGAAAGCCAGGAAGCAGGAGAGTTTGAGAAAAGGAGAGAGGAAAGAAGAGACATGCAGCCAGACGAGGGCTTAGTGAGAGAGGCTGGGACAGAGAACAGGATGAGAAGGAAATAAAGCAAGGCAAGGCAAGGCTAGGCCAAAGGACGTTTCTTTGATTTATATTTTCTACCACATTCATCTTGAGATGAGAGGAAAGCCATCAGACGTTATGGATTAGGCCCAAACAAAAGCCCCGGCTACTTGAGACACTTAGACTAAGCCTAAACCAGAAAGATCTCTCCATAAAGATGGTTTTTATACTGTACTTCCACAATCAGCTGGCAGTACAAAAGAACAAGCGGCAGACATACTTAGGCTGAGTCATGGTGGTTTGGTGCAGAGACCATGCATATCATGGGAATATTTCAGCATTTCTGCTCTTGTTTTCAGTGTATTACACCAAAACAGCCACCTGATGACATCATTTCAAGAGCAAAAGCAGCAATTTGCAGAATTCAGCTTCTTTGGGGAACTGAGCAATTGCTGAGCTGACAGCAAGTCCTGCTGGGTCCCTGTCACCTGCAGAGTGCCTGCATCCTCACCACGGTAGCGGGCATTGTGACAAAGGTTCTACGTCAGCTGGGTGTGGCAGCCGAGCGCTCGCTAGGGGAGGGGAAGCCTGTCAGCCCCGGGCCTGTCACTGCCTGCTGTCCCCCGTGTCACCAGCGAGGCCTCTGAAAAGTTTCCAAAACATGCCCAGACTTGGGTCCAAAGTGGCCAAAAGTCTCCAAGAGACAAGTCGGGAAGAAGGATATGGAAGAGAGGGAGAAAGCCAAGGGAGCAGGCCCAAGGGAGGCAAGAGAAAAAAGTAGTGCCGGGCTGCAGGACTGAAATGGAGGAATTGAAAGACGAAAGCCAGGAAGCAGGAGAGTTTGAGAAAAGGAGAGAGGAAAGAAGAGACATGCAGCCAGACGTGGGCTTAGTGAGAGAGTCTGGGACAGAGAACAGGATGAGAAGGAAATAAGGCAAGGCAAGGCAAGGCAAGGCTAGGCCAAACGAGGTTTCCTTGATTTATATTTTCTACCACATTCATCTTGAGATGAGGAGGAAAGCCATCAGACCTTATGGATTAGGCCCAAACAAAAGCCCCGGCTACTTGAGACACTTAGACTAAGCCTAAACCACAAAGATCTCTCCATAAAGATGGTTTTTATACTGTACTTTCACAATCAGCTGGCAGTACAAAAGAACAAGCGGCAGATGTACTTGGGCTGAGTCATGGTGGTTTGGTGCAGAGACCATGCATATCATGGGAATATTTCAGCATTTCTGCTCTGGTTTTCAGTGTATTACACCAAAACACCCACCTGATGACATCATTTCAAGAGCAAAAGCAGCAATTTGCAGAATTCAGCTTCTTTGGGGAACTGAGCAATTGCTGAGCTGACAGTAAGTCCTGCTGGGTCCCTGTCACCTGCAGAGTGCCCGCATCCTCACCACGGTAGCGGGCATTGTGACAAAGGTTCTATGTCAGCTGGGTGTTGCAGACGAGCGCCCGCTAGGGGAGGGTGAGCCTGTCAGCCCCGGGCCTGTCACTGCCTGCTGTCCCCCCTGTCACCAGCGAGGCCTCTGAAAAGTTTCCAAAACATGCCCAGACTTGGGTCCAAAGTGGCCAAAAGTCTCCAAGAGACAAGTCGGGAAGAAGGATATGGAAGAGAGGGAGAAAGCCAAGGGAGCAGGCCAAAGGGAGGCAAGAGAAAAAAGTATTGCCGGGCTGCAGGACTGAAATGGAGGAATTGAAAGACGAAAGCCAGGAAGCAGGAGAGTTTGAGAAAAGGAGAGAGGGAAGAAGAAACATGCAGCCAGACGAGGGCTTAGTGAGAGAGTCTGGGACAGAGAACAGGATGAGAAGGAAATAAGGCAAGGCAAGGCAAGGCAAGGCTAGGCCAGACGAGGTTTCCTTGATTTATATTTTCTACCACATTCATCTTGAGATAAGGAGGAAAGCCATCAGACCTTATGGATTAGGCCCAAACAAAAGCCCCGGCTACTTGAGACACTTAGACTAAGTCTAAACCACAAAGATCTTACCATAAAGATGGTTTTTATACTGTACTTCCACAATCTGCTGTCAGTAGAGAAGAACAAGCGGCAGATGTACTTAGGCTGAGTCATGGTGGTTTGGTGCAGAGACCATGCATATCATGGGACTATTTCAGCATTTCTGCTCTGGTTTTCAGTGTATTACACCAAAACACCCACCTGATGACATCATTTCAAGAGCAAAAGCAGCAATTTGCAGAATTCAGCTTCTTTGGGGAACTGAGCAATTGCTGAGCTGACAGCAAGTCCTGCTGGGTCCCTGTCACCTGCAGAGTGCCCGTATCCTCACCACGGTAGTGGGCATAGTGACAAAGGTTCTATGTCAGCTGGGTGTGGCAGCCGAGCGCCCACTAGGGGAGGGGGAGCCTGTCAGCCCCGGGCCTGTCACTGCCTGCTGTCCCCCGTGTCACCAGCGAGGCCTCTGAAAAGTTTCCAAAACATGCCCAGACTTGGCTCCAAAGTGGCCAAAAGTCTCCAAGAGACAAGTCGGGAAGAAGGATATGGAAGAGAGGGAGAAAGCCAAGGGAGCAGGCCCAAGGGAGGCAAGAGAAAAAAGTAGTGCCGGGCTGCAGGACTGAAATGGAGGAATTGAAAGACGAAAGCCAGGAAGCAGGAGAGTTTGAGATAAGGAGAGAGGAAAGAAGAGACATGCAGCCATATGAGGGCTTAGTGAGAGAGGCTGGGACAGAGAACAGGATGAGAAGGAAATAAGGCAAGGCAAGGCAAGGCCAGGCCAAAGGGAGGCAAAAGGTAAAAGTAGTGCGGGGCTGCAGGACTGAAATGGAGGAATTGAAAGACGAAAGCCAGGAAGCAGGAGAGTTTGAGAAAAGGAGAGAGGAAAGAAGAGACATGCAGCCAGACAAGGGGTTAGTGAGAGAGGCTGGGACAGAGAACAGGATGAGAAGGAAATAAGGCAAGGCAAGGCAAGGCAAGGCTAGGCCAAACGAGGTTTCCTTGATTTATATTTTCTACCACATTCATCTTGAGATGAGCAGGAAAGCCATCAGATCTTATGGATTAGACCCAAACAAAAGCCCCGGCTACTTGAGACACTTAGACTAAGCCTAAACCACAAAGATCTCTCCGTAAAGGTGGTTTTATACTGTACTTCCACAATCAGCTGGCAGTACAAAAGAACAAGCGGCAGACATACTTAGGCTGAGACATGGTGGTTTGGTGCAGAGACCATGCATATCATGGGAATATTTCAGCATTTCCTCTCTGGTTTTCAGTGTATTACACCAAAACACCCACCTGATGACATCATTTCAAGAGCAAAAGCAGCAATTTGCAGAATTCAGCTTCTTTGGGGAACTGAGCAATTGCTGAGCTGACAGCAAGTCCTGCTGGGTCCCTGTCACCTGCAGAGTGCCCGCATCCTCACCACGGTAGCGGGCATTGTGACAAAGGTTCTACGTCAGCTGGGTGTGGCAGCCGAGCGCCCGCTAGGAGAGGGGAAGCCTGTCAGCCCCGGGCCTGTCACTGCCTGCTGTCCCCCGTGTCACCAGCGAGGCCTCTGAAAAGTTTCCAAAACATCCCCAGACTTGGCTCCAAAGTGGCCAAAAGTCTCCAAGAGACAAGTCGGGAAGAAGGATATGGAAGAGAGGGAGAAAGCCAAGGGAGCAGGCCCAAGGGAGGCAAGACGAAAAACTAGTGAGGGGTTGCAGGACTGAAATGGAGGAATTGAAAGACGAAAGCCAGGAAGCAGTAGAGTTTGAGAAAAGGAGAGAGGAAAGAAGAGACATGCAGCCAGACGAGGGGTTAGTGAGAGAGGCTGGGACAGAGAACAGGATGAGAAGGAAATAAGGCAAGGCAAGGCAAGGCCAGGCCAAAGGGAGGCAAAAGGTAAAATTAGTGCGGGGCTGCAGGACTGAAATGGAGGAATTGAAAGACGAAAGCCAGGAAGCAGGAGAGTTTGAGAAAAGGAGAGAGGAAAGAAGAGACATGCAGCCAGACGAGGGCTTAGTGAGAGAGGCTGGGACAGAGAACAGGATGAGAAGGAAATAAGGCAAGGCAAGGCAAGGCTAGGCCAAAGGATGTTTCTTTGATTTATATTTTCTACCACATTCATCTTGAGAGGAGGAGGAAAGCCATCAGACCTTATGGATTAGGCCCAAACAAAAGCCCCGGCTACTTGAGACACTTAGACTAAGCCTAAACCACAAAGATCTCTCCATAAAGATGGTTTTTATACTGTACTTTCACAATCAGCTGGCAGTACAAAAGAATAAGCGGAAGATGTACTTAGGCTGAGTCATGGTGGTTTGGTGCAGAGACCATGCATATCATCAGACTATTTCAGCATTTCTGCTCTGGTTTTCAGTGTATTACACCAAAACACCCACCTGATGACATCATTTCAAGAGCAAAAGCAGCAATTTGCAGAATTCAGCTTCTTTGGGGAACTGAGCAATTGCTGAGCTGACAGCAAGTCCTGCTGGGTCCCTGTCACCTGCAGAGTGCCCGCATCCTCCCCACGGTAGTGGGCATTGTGACAAAGGTTCTATGTCAGCTGGGTGTGGCAGCCGAGCGCCCGCTAGGGGAGGGGGAGCCTGTCAGCCCCGGGCCTGTCACTGCCTGCTGTCCCCCCTGTCACCAGCAAGGCCTCTGAAAAGTTTCCAAAACATCCCCAGACTTGGCTCCAAAGTAGCCAAAAGTCTCCAAGAGACAAGTCGGGAAGAAGGATATGGAAGAGAGGGAGAAAGCCAAGGGAGCAAGCCAAAGGGAGGCAAGAGGAAAAAGTAGTGCCGGGCTGCAGGACTGAAATGGAGGAATTGAAAGACGAAAGCCAGGAAGCAGGAGAGTTTGAGAAAAGGAGAGAGGAAAGAAGAGACATGCAGCCAGACGAGGGGTTAGTGAGAGAGGCTGGGACAGAGAACAGGATGAGAAGGAAATAAGGCAAGGCAAGGCAAGGCTAGGCCAAAGGATGTTTCTTTGATTTATATTTTCTACCACATTCATCTTGAGATGAGGAGGAAAGCCATCAGACCTTATGGATTAGGCCCAAACAAAAGCCCCGGCTACTTGAGACACTTAGACTAAGCCTAAACCACAAAGGTCTTTACCATAAAGATGGTTTTTATACTGTACTTCCACAATCTTCTGTCAGTACAAAATAACAAGCGGCAGACATACTTAGGCTGAGACATGGTGGTTTGGTGCAGAGACCATGCATATCATGGGAATATTTCAGCATTTCTGCTCTGGTTTTCAGTGTATTACACCAAAACACCCACCTGATGACATCATTTCAAGAGCAAAAGCAGCAATTTGCAGAATTCAGCTTCTTTGGGGAACTGAGCAATTGCTGAGCTGACAGCAAGTCCTGCTGGGTCCCTGTCACCTGCAGAGTGCCCGCATCCTCCCCACGGTAGCGGGCATTGTGACAAAGGTTCTATGTCAGCTGGGTGTGGCAGCCGAGCGCCCGCTAGGGGATGGGGAGCCTGTCAGCCACGGGCCTGTCACTGCCTGCTGTCCCCCCTGTCACCAGCGAGGCCTCTGAAATATTTCCAAAACATCCCCAGACTTGGGTCCAAAGTGGCCAAAAGTCTCCAAGAGACAAGTCGGGAAGAAGGATATGGAAGAGAGGGAGAAAGCCAAGGGAGCAGGCCCAAGGGAGGCAAGAGGAAAAAGTAGTGCCGGGCTGCAGGACTGAAATGGAGGAATTGAAAGACGAAAGCCAGGAAGCAGGAGAGTTTGAGAAAAGGAGAGAGGAAAGAAGAGACATGCAGCCAGACGAGGGGTTAGTGAGAGAGGCTGGGACAGAGAACAGGATGAGAAGGAAATAAGGCAAGGCAAGGCAAGGCTAGGCCAAAGGACGTTTCTTTGATTTATATTTTCTACCACATTCATCTTGAGAGGAGGAGGAAAGCCATCAGACCTTATGGATTAGGCCCAAACAAAAGCCCCGGCTACTTGAGACACTTAGACTAAGCCTAAACCACAAAGGTCTTTACCATAAAGATGGTTTTTATACTGTACTTCCACAATCAGCTGGCAGTACAAAAGAACAAGCGGCAGACATACTTAGGCTGAGTCATGGTGGTTTGGTGCAGAGACCATGCATATCATGGGAATATTTCAGCATTTCTGCTCTGGTTTTCAGTGTATTACAGCAAAACACCCACCTGATGACATCATTTCAAGAGCAAAAGCAGCAATTTGCAGAATTCAGCTTCTTTGGGGAACTGAGCAATTGCTGAGCTGACAGCAAGTCCTGCTGGGTCCCTGTCACCTGCAGAGTACCCGTATCCTCCCCACGGTAGCGGGCATTGTGACAAAGGTTCTATGTCAGCTGGGTGTGGCAGCCGAGCGCCCGCTAGGGGAGAGGGAGCCTGTCAGCCCCGGGCCTGTCACTGCCTGCTGTCCCCCCTGTCACCAGCGAGGCCTCTGAAAAGTTTCCAATAACATCCCCAGACTTGGCTCCAAAGTGGCCAAAAGTCTCCAAGAGACAAGTCGGGAAGAAGGATATGGAAGAGAGGGAGAAAGCCAAGGGAGCAAGCCAAAGGGAGGCAAGAGGAAAAAGTAGTGCCGGGCTGCAGGACTGAAATGGAGGAATTGAAAGACGAAAGCCAGGAAGCAGGAGAGTTTGAGAAAAGGAGAGAGGAAAGAAGAGACATGCAGCCAGACGAGGGCTTAGTGAGAGAGGCTGGGACAGAGAACAGGATGAGAAGGAAATAAGGCAAGGCAAGGCAAGGCTAGGCCAAAGGACGGTTCTTTGATTTATATTTTCTACCACATTCATCTTGAGAGGAGGAGGAAAGCCATCAGACCTTATGGATTAGGCCCAAACAAAAGCCCCGGCTACTTGAGACACTTAGACTAAGCCTAAACCACAAAGGTCTTTACCATAAAGATGGTTTTTATACTGTACTTCCACAATCATCTGTCAGTACAAAAGAACAAGCGGCAGACATACTTAGGCTGAGACATGGTGGTTTGGTGCAGAGACCATGCATATCATCGGAATATTTCAGCATTTCTGCTCTGGTTTTCAGTGTATTACACCAAAACACCCACCTGATGACATCATTTCAAGAGCAAAAGCAGCAATTTGCAGAATTCAGCTTCTTTGGGGAACTGAGCAATTGCTGAGCTGACAGCAAGTCCTGCTGGGTCCCTGTCACCTGCAGAGTGCCCGCATCCTCCCCACGGTAGTGGGCATTGTGACAAAGGTTCTATGTCAGCTGGGTGTGGCAGCCGAGCGCCCGCTAGGGGAGGGGGAGCCTGTCAGCCCCGGGCCTGTCACTGCCTGCTGTCCCCCCTGTCACCAGCAAGGCCTCTGAAAAGTTTCCAAAACATCCCCAGACTTGGCTCCAAAGTAGCCAAAAGTCTCCAAGAGACAAGTCAGGAAGAAGGATATGGAAGAGAGGGAGAAAGCCAAGGGAGCAAGCCAAAGGGAGGCAAGAGGAAAAAGTAGTGCCGGGCTGCAGGACTGAAATGGAGGAATTGAAAGACGAAAGCCAGGAAGCAGGAGAGTTTGAGAAAAGGAGAGAGGAAAGAAGAGACATGCAGCCAGACGAGGGGTTAGTGAGAGAGGCTGGGACAGAGAACAGGATGAGAAGGAAATAAGGCAAGGCAAGGCAAGGCTAGGCCAAAGGATGTTTCTTTGATTTATATTTTCTACCACATTCATCTTGAGAGGAGGAGGAAAGCCATCAGACCTTATGGATTAGGCCCAAACAAAAGCCCCGGCTACTTGAGACACTTAGACTAAGCCTAAACCAGAAAGATCTCTCCATAAAGATGGTTTTTATACTGTACTTTCACAATCAGCTGGCAGTACAAAAGAACAAGCGGAAGATGTACTTAGGCTGAGTCATGGTGGTTTGGTGCAGAGACCATGCATATCATGGGAATATTTCAGCATTTCTGCTCTGGTTTTCAGTGTATTACACCAAAACACCCACCTGATGACATCATTTCAAGAGCAAAAGCAGCAATTTGCAGAATTCAGCTTCTTTGGGGAACTGAGCAATTGCTGAGCTGACAGCAAGTCCTGCTGGGTCCCTGTCACCTGCAGAGTGCCCGCATCCTCCCCACGGTAGCGGGCATTGTGACAAAGGTTCTATGTCAGCTGGGTGTGGCAGCCGAGCGCCCGCTAGGGGAGGGGGAGCCTGTCAGCCCCGGGCCTGTCACTGCCTGCTGTCCCCCCTGTCACCAGCGAGGCCTCTGAAAAGTTTCCAATACATCCCCAGACTTGGCTCCAAAGTAGCCAAAAGTCTCCAAGAGACAAGTCGGGAAGAAGGATATGGAAGAGAGGGAGAAAGCCAAGGAAGCAAGCCAAAGGGAGGCAAGAGGAAAAAGTAGTGCGGGGCTGCAGGACTAGAAATGGAGGAAATGAAAGACGAAAGCCAGGAAGCAGTAGAGTTTGAGAAAAGGAGAGAGGAAAGAAGAGACATGTAGCCAGACGAGGGGTTAGTGAGAGAGGCTGGGACAGAGAACAGGATGAGAAGGAAATAAGGCAAGACAAGGCAAGGCTAGGCCAAAGGACGTTTCTTTGATTTATATTTTCTACCACATTCATCTTGAGAGGAGGAGGAAAGCCATCAGACCTTATGGATTAGGCCCAAACAAAAGCCCCGGCTACTTGAGACACTTAGACTAAGCCTAAACCACAAAGGTCTTTACCATAAAGATGGTTTTTATACTGTACTTCCACAATCTTCTGTCAGTACAAAAGAACAAGCGACAGACATACTTAGGCTGAGACATGGTGGTTTGGTGCAGAGACCATGCATATCATGGGACTATTTCAGCATTTCTGCTCTGGTTTTCAGTGTATTACACCAAAACACCCACCTGATGACATCATTTCAAGAGCAAAAGCATCAATTTGCAGAATTCAGCTTCTTTGGGGAACTGAGCAATTGCTGAGTTGACAGCAAGTCCTGCTGGGTCCCTATCACCTGCAGAGTGCCCGCATCCTCCCCACGGTAGCGGGCATTGTGACAAAGGTTCTATGTCAGCTGGGTGTGGCAGCCGAGCGCCCGCTAGGGGAGGGGGAGCCTGTCAGCCCCGGGCTTGTCACTGCCTGCTGTCCCCCCTGTCACCAGCGAGGCCTCTGAAAAGTTTCCAAAACATCCCCAGACTTGGGTCCAAAGTGGCCAAAAGTGTCCAAGAGACAAGTCGGGAAGAAGGATATGGAAGAGAGGGAGAAAGCCAAGGGAGCAGGCCCAAGGGAGGCAAGAGAAAAAAGTTGTGCCGGGCTGCAGGACTGAAATGGAGGAATTGAAAGACGAAAGCCAGGAAGCAGGAGAGTTTGAGAAAAGGAGAGAGGAAAGAAGAGACATGCAACCAGACGAGGGGTTAGTGAGAGAGGCTGGGACAGAGAACAGGATGAGAATGAAATAAGGCAAGGCAAGGCAAGGCTAGGCCAAAGGATGTTTCTTTGATTTATATTTTCTACCACATTCATCTTGAGATGAGGAGGAAAGCCATCAGACCTTATGGATTAGGCCCAAACAAAAGCCCCGGCTACTTGAGACACTTAGACTAAGCCTAAACCACAAAGATCTCTCCATAAAGATGGTTTTTATACTGTACTTCCACAATCTTCTGTCAGTACAGAAGAACAAGCGGCAGATGTACTTAGGCTGAGTCATGGTGGTTTGGTGCAGAGACCATGCATATCATGGGACTATTTCAGCATTTCTGCTCTGGTTTTCAGTGTATTACACCAAAACACCCACCTGATGACATCATTTCAAGAGCAAAAGCAGCAATTTGCAGAATTCAGCTTCTTTGGGGAACTGAGCAATTGCTGAGCTGACAGCAAGTCCTGCTGGGTCCCTGTCACCTGCAGAGTGCCCGCATCCTCCCCACGGTAGCGGGCATTGTGACAAAGGTTCTATGTCATCTGGGTGTGGCAGCCGAGCGCCCGCTAGGGGAGGGGGAGCCTGTCAGCCCCGGGCCTGTCACTGCCTGCTGTCCCCCCTGTCACCAGCGAGGCCTCTGAAAAGTTTCCAAAACATCCCCAGACTTGGCTCCAAAGTGGCCAAAAGTCTCCAAGAGACAAGTCGGGAAGAAGGATATGGAAGAGAGGGAGAAAGCCAAGGGAGCAGGCCAAAGGGAGGCAAGAGGAAAAAGTAGTGCCGGGATGCAGGACTGAAATGGAGGAATTGAAAGACGAAAGCCAGGGAGCAGGAGAGTTTGAGAAAAGAAGAGAGGAAAGAAGAGACATGCAACCAGACGAGGGGTTAGTGAGAGAGGCTGGGACAGAGAACAGGATGAGAAGGAAATAAGGCAAGGCAAGGCAAGGCTAGGCCAAAGGACGTTTCTTTGATTTATATTTTCTACCACATTCATCTTGAGAGGAGGAGGAAAGCCATCAGACCTTATGGATTAGGCCCAAACAAAAGCCCCGGCTACTTGAGACACTTAGACTAAGCCTAAAACACAAAGGTCTTTACCATAAAGATGGTTTTTGTACTGTACTTCCACAATCTTCTGTCAGTACAAAAGAACAAGCGGCAGACATACTTAGGCTGAGACATGGTGGTTTGGTGCAGAGACCATGCATATCATGGGAATATTTCAGCATTTCTGCTCTGGTTTTCAGTGTATTACACCAAAACACCCACCTGATGACATCATTTCAAGAGCAAAAGCATCAATTTGCAGAATTCAGCTTCTTTGGGGAACTGAGCAATTGCTGAGCTGACAGCAAGTCCTGCTGGGTCCCTGTCACCTGCAGAGTGCCCGCATCCTCCCCACGGTAGCGGGCATTGTGACAAAGGTTCTATGTCAGCTGGGTGTGGCAGCCGAGCGCCCGCTAGGGGAGGGGGAGCCTGTCAGCCCCGGGCCTGTCACTGCCTGCTGTCCCCCCTGTCACCAGCGAGGCCTCTGAAAAGTTTCCAAAACATGCCCAGACTTGGGTCCAAAGTGGCCAAAAGTCTCCAAGAGACAAGTCGGGAAGAAGGATATGGAAGAGAAGGAGAAAGCCAAGGGAGCAGGCCCAAGGGAGGCAAGAGGAAAAAGTAGTGCCGGGCTGCAGGACTGAAATGGAGGAATTGAAAGACGAAAGCCAGGGAGCAGGAGAGTTTGAGAAAAGGAGAGAGGAAAGAAGAGACATGCAACCAGACAAGGGGTTAGTGAGAGAGGCTGGGACAGAGAACAGGATGAGAAGGAAATAAGACAAGGCAAGGCAAGGCTAGGCCAAAGGACGTTTCTTTGATTTATATTTTCTACCACATTCATCTTGAGAGGAGGAGGAAAGCCATCAGACCTTTTGGATTAGGCCCAAACAAAAGCCCCGGCTACTTGAGACACTTAGACCAAGCCTAAACCAGCAAGATCTCTCCATAAAGATGGTTTCTATACTGTACTTCCACAATCTTCTGTCAGTACAGAAGAACAAGCGGCAGATGTACTTAGGCTGAGTCATGGTGGTTTGGTGCAGAGACCATGCATATCATGGGAATATTTCAGCATTTCTGCTCTGGTTTTCAGTGTATTACACCAAAACACCCACCTGATGACATCATTTCAAGAGCAAAAGCAGCAATTTGCAGAATTCAGCTTCTTTGGGGAACTCAGCAATTGCTGAGCTGACAGCAAGTCCTGCTGGGTCCCTGTCACCTCCAGAGTGCCCGCATCCTCCCCACGGTAGCGGGCATTGTGACAAAGGTTCTATGTCAGGTGGGTGTGGCAGCCGAACGCCCGCTAGGGGAGGGGGAGCCTGTCAGCCCCGGGCCTGTCACTGCCTGCTGTCCCCCCTGTCACCAGCGAGGCCTCTGAAAAGTTTCCAAAACATCCCCAGACTTGGCTCCAAAGTAGCCAAAAGTCTCCAAGAGACAAGTCGGGAAGAAGGATATGGAAGAGAGGGAGAAAGCCAAGGGAGCAAGCCAAAGGGAGGCAAGAGGAAAAAGTAGTGCCGGGCTGCAGGACTGAAATGGAGGAATTGAAAGACGAAAGCCAGGAAGCAGGAGAGTTTGAGAAAAGGAGAGAGGAAAGAAGAGACATGCAGCCAGACGAGGGGTTAGTGAGAGAGGCTGGGACAGAGAACAGGATGAGAAGGAAATAAGGCAAGGCAAGGCAAGGCTAGGCCAAAGGATGTTTCTTTGATTTATATTTTCTACCACATTCATCTTGAGAGGAGGAGGAAAGCCATCAGACCTTATGGATTAGGCCCAAACAAAAGCCCCGGCTACTTGAGACACTTAGACTAAGCCTAAACCAGAAAGATCTCTCCATAAAGATGGTTTTTATACTGTACTTTCACAATCAGCTGGCAGTACAAAAGAACAAGCGGAAGATGTACTTAGGCTGAGTCATGGTGGTTTGGTGCAGAGACCATGCATATCATGGGAATATTTCAGCATTTCTGCTCTGGTTTTCAGTGTATTACACCAAAACACCCACCTGATGACATCATTTCAAGAGCAAAAGCAGCAATTTGCAGAATTCAGCTTCTTTGGGGAACTGAGCAATTGCTGAGCTGACAGCAAGTCCTGCTGGGTCCCTGTCACCTGCAGAGTGCCCGCATCCTCCCCACGGTAGCGGGCATTGTGACAAAGGTTCTATGTCAGCTGGGTGTGGCAGCCGAGCGCCCGCTAGGGGAGGGGGAGCCTGTCAGCCCCGGGCCTGTCACTGCCTGCTGTCCCCCCTGTCACCAGCGAGGCCTCTGAAAAGTTTCCAATACATCCCCAGACTTGGCTCCAAAGTAGCCAAAAGTCTCCAAGAGACAAGTCGGGAAGAAGGATATGGAAGAGAGGGAGAAAGCCAAGGAAGCAAGCCAAAGGGAGGCAAGAGGAAAAAGTAGTGCGGGGCTGCAGGACTAGAAATGGAGGAAATGAAAGACGAAAGCCAGGAAGCAGTAGAGTTTGAGAAAAGGAGAGAGGAAAGAAGAGACATGTAGCCAGACGAGGGGTTAGTGAGAGAGGCTGGGACAGAGAACAGGATGAGAAGGAAATAAGGCAAGACAAGGCAAGGCTAGGCCAAAGGACGTTTCTTTGATTTATATTTTCTACCACATTCATCTTGAGAGGAGGAGGAAAGCCATCAGACCTTATGGATTAGGCCCAAACAAAAGCCCCGGCTACTTGAGACACTTAGACTAAGCCTAAACCACAAAGGTCTTTACCATAAAGATGGTTTTTATACTGTACTTCCACAATCTTCTGTCAGTACAAAAGAACAAGCGACAGACATACTTAGGCTGAGACATGGTGGTTTGGTGCAGAGACCATGCATATCATGGGACTATTTCAGCATTTCTGCTCTGGTTTTCAGTGTATTACACCAAAACACCCACCTGATGACATCATTTCAAGAGCAAAAGCATCAATTTGCAGAATTCAGCTTCTTTGGGGAACTGAGCAATTGCTGAGTTGACAGCAAGTCCTGCTGGGTCCCTATCACCTGCAGAGTGCCCGCATCCTCCCCACGGTAGCGGGCATTGTGACAAAGGTTCTATGTCAGCTGGGTGTGGCAGCCGAGCGCCCGCTAGGGGAGGGGGAGCCTGTCAGCCCCGGGCCTGTCACTGCCTGCTGTCCCCCCTGTCACCAGCGAGGCCTCTGAAAAGTTTCCAAAACATCCCCAGACTTGGGTCCAAAGTGGCCAAAAGTGTCCAAGAGACAAGTCGGGAAGAAGGATATGGAAGAGAGGGAGAAAGCCAAGGGAGCAGGCCCAAGGGAGGCAAGAGAAAAAAGTTGTGCCGGGCTGCAGGACTGAAATGGAGGAATTGAAAGACGAAAGCCAGGAAGCAGGACAATTTGAGAAAAGGAGAGAGGAAAGAAGAGACATGCAACCAGACGAGGGGTTAGTGAGAGAGGCTGGGACAGAGAACAGGATGAGAATGAAATAAGGCAAGGCAAGGCAAGGCTAGGCCAAAGGATGTTTCTTTGATTTATATTTTCTACCACATTCATCTTGAGATGAGGAGGAAAGCCATCAGACCTTATGGATTAGGCCCAAACAAAAGCCCCGGCTACTTGAGACACTTAGACTAAGCCTAAACCACAAAGATCTCTCCATAAAGATGGTTTTTATACTGTACTTCCACAATCTTCTGTCAGTACAGAAGAACAAGCGGCAGATGTACTTAGGCTGAGTCATGGTGGTTTGGTGCAGAGACCATGCATATCATGGGACTATTTCAGCATTTCTGCTCTGGTTTTCAGTGTATTACACCAAAACACCCACCTGATGACATCATTTCAAGAGCAAAAGCAGCAATTTGCAGAATTCAGCTTCTTTGGGGAACTGAGCAATTGCTGAGCTGACAGCAAGTCCTGCTGGGTCCCTGTCACCTGCAGAGTGCCCGCATCCTCCCCACGGTAGCGGGCATTGTGACAAAGGTTCTATGTCATCTGGGTGTGGCAGCCGAGCGCCCGCTAGGGGAGGGGGAGCCTGTCAGCCCCGGGCCTGTCACTGCCTGCTGTCCCCCCTGTCACCAGCGAGGCCTCTGAAAAGTTTCCAAAACATCCCCAGACTTGGCTCCAAAGTGGCCAAAAGTCTCCAAGAGACAAGTCGGGAAGAAGGATATGGAAGAGAGGGAGAAAGCCAAGGGAGCAGGCCAAAGGGAGGCAAGAGGAAAAAGTAGTGCCGGGATGCAGGACTGAAATGGAGGAATTGAAAGACGAAAGCCAGGGAGCAGGAGAGTTTGAGAAAAGAAGAGAGGAAAGAAGAGACATGCAACCAGACGAGGGGTTAGTGAGAGAGGCTGGGACAGAGAACAGGATGAGAAGGAAATAAGGCAAGGCAAGGCAAGGCTAGGCCAAAGGACGTTTCTTTGATTTATATTTTCTACCACATTCATCTTGAGAGGAGGAGGAAAGCCATCAGACCTTATGGATTAGGCCCAAACAAAAGCCCCGGCTACTTGAGACACTTAGACTAAGCCTAAAACACAAAGGTCTTTACCATAAAGATGGTTTTTGTACTGTACTTCCACAATCTTCTGTCAGTACAAAAGAACAAGCGGCAGACATACTTAGGCTGAGACATGGTGGTTTGGTGCAGAGACCATGCATATCATGGGAATATTTCAGCATTTCTGCTCTGGTTTTCAGTGTATTACACCAAAACACCCACCTGATGACATCATTTCAAGAGCAAAAGCAGCAATTTGCAGAATTCAGCTTCTTTGGGGAACTGAGCAATTGCTGAGCTGACAGCAAGTCCTGCTGGGTCCCTGTCACCTGCAGAGTGCCCGCATCCTCCCCACGGTAGCGGGCATTGTGACAAAGGTTCTATGTCAGCTGGGTGTGGCAGCCGAGCGCCCGCTAGGGGAGGGGGAGCCTGTCAGCCCCGGGCCTGTCACTGCCTGCTGTCCCCCCTGTCACCAGCGAGGCCTCTGAAAAGTTTCCAAAACATGCCCAGACTTGGGTCCAAAGTGGCCAAAAGTCTCCAAGAGACAAGTCGGGAAGAAGGATATGGAAGAGAAGGAGAAAGCCAAGGGAGCAGGCCCAAGGGAGGCAAGAGGAAAAAGTAGTGCCGGGCTGCAGGACTGAAATGGAGGAATTGAAAGACGAAAGCCAGGGAGCAGGAGAGTTTGAGAAAAGGAGAGAGGAAAGAAGAGACATGCAACCAGACAAGGGGTTAGTGAGAGAGGCTGGGACAGAGAACAGGATGAGAAGGAAATAAGACAAGGCAAGGCAAGGCTAGGCCAAAGGACGTTTCTTTGATTTATATTTTCTACCACATTCATCTTGAGAGGAGGAGGAAAGCCATCAGACCTTTTGGATTAGGCCCAAACAAAAGCCCCGGCTACTTGAGACACTTAGACCAAGCCTAAACCAGCAAGATCTCTCCATAAAGATGGTTTCTATACTGTACTTCCACAATCTTCTGTCAGTACAGAAGAACAAGCGGCAGATGTACTTAGGCTGAGTCATGGTGGTTTGGTGCAGAGACCATGCATATCATGGGAATATTTCAGCATTTCTGCTCTGGTTTTCAGTGTATTACACCAAAACACCCACCTGATGACATCATTTCAAGAGCAAAAGCAGCAATTTGCAGAATTCAGCTTCTTTGGGGAACTCAGCAATTGCTGAGCTGACAGCAAGTCCTGCTGGGTCCCTGTCACCTCCAGAGTGCCCGCATCCTCCCCACGGTAGCGGGCATTGTGACAAAGGTTCTATGTCAGGTGGGTGTGGCAGCCGAACGCCCGCTAGGGGAGGGGGAGCCTGTCAGCCCCGGGCCTGTCACTGCCTGCTGTCCCCCCTGTCACCAGCGAGGCCTCTGAAAAGTTTCCAAAACATCCCCAGACTTGGCTCCAAAGTAGCCAAAAGTCTCCAAGAGACAAGTCGGGAAGAAGGATATGGAAGAGAGGGAGAAAGCCAAGGGAGCAAGCCAAAGGGAGGCAAGAGGAAAAAGTAGTGCGGGGCTGCAGGACTGAAATGGAGGAATTGAAAGACGAAAGCCAGGAAGCAGTAGAGTTTGAGAAAAGGAGAGAGGAAAGAAGAGACATGCAGCCAGACGAGGGGTTAGTGAGAGAGGCTGGGACAGAGAACAGGATGAGAAGGAAATAAGGCAAGGCAAGGCAAGGCTAGGCCAAAGGATGTTTCTTTGATTTATATTTTCTGCCACATTCATCTTGAGAGGAGGAGGAAAGCCATCAGACCTTATGGATTAGGCCCAAACAAAAGCCCCGGCTACTTGAGACACTTAGACTAAGCCTAAACCAGAAAGATCTCTCCATAAAGATGGTTTTTATACTGTACTTCCACAATCTGCTGTCAGTACACTGTCGAGGGTTAGGATTGCGGGGTGACAATCAAACCCTGGCAGATGTATTGTTAACCTCTTCTCGCCCCCACTTCCCCCTTTTGCCCCTCCCTCTCCCCCCTTCCCACTCAGGACAGGCGATCGGGAGGGAAAGAAGGACAGAGAGAAGAGAGTTGGAAAAGTTAAAGATGTTTTACTAATGCTACTAATAAGAATAGAGAAAATAATACAAAATATACAAAACCAATCTTGTAAGTCTCAGCAACTGCAGAGCCAGCACCCAAAGTCCTGGATTAGACTCTGTAGCCAACCGGAGCTGGATTCAGTCTCTCACTAGGCCTCAGTTCGCAGGGACGACCAGCAAGGTCCTCTCCTAATGTCAGCCATGAGGAAAAAGGGAAAAAAAAGCAAAAAGGGACGAGATCCTCGTGATCTCCCACTTTTATATGAAGTATTCACGTGAATGGGATGTTATACACCGTTGGTCAGTCTCTCGATCACCAGTTTCTCGTTGCCCCTCTCGCGAGATGTCCATCCGTGCTTATCAATAAGTTTGCATTCCATCGCTAGGTTTAACCAAAACATGTGTTGGGTTCTCCAGGAAAATGCAGCTAATATGAAGGCTTTAGCTGACAGGCAAAAATTCACTAAAAGAGAAAGTTGTTTTTTAACAAAACCAGGACATTCCACCCCTTATAATATGACATTCACTGAATACTTAAACCTTATCAATACAATCTATCAATACAATCTAATTAATCACTACTACTATATATATATATACATATGTACATATATACACAGGAGTAATTAATCAGTGGACCATCCTTTGAAAAGTTCATTAAGTTCATTTTGTCACAACAGTCTCCCAGGGCAGGAAAAATGATACAAGTGCATCTCACGACCACTGTTTGTGGGTTAAGGACACCAACTTCGAAGAAGGTGTCGGGCGCCACTCGAAGAAGCTAGCTCTAGTTTCATCACCATTGTCTTGATCTGAAAGACACTTATTAAACATTGTTAGTGCGGCATTTCACATCATACAGTTCAGCATTGCATATTTTCACCTAAAATCAAATCCCCTTGAGGTACACACCGAACTTCTCCATCCTTAAGCATCACCCACCAGGTGCTGCCAGGTCCCTGGGCAAAAACAATCCCACGAATAGTTTTGCCTTTGCCTGAGGCAGGAGTAACCCAGACTGCCTTTCCTAAAATATTTTTCATGTGTACTACAGGGACTTTATCTCCTTCTACAGTCCGTAGAATTTCTGATTGGGCAGGCCCGGCTCGATTGGTTGATCCCCTGGTGTTGACCAACCAAGTGGCTTTTGCTAAATGTGAATCCCAGTTTTTAAAGGTTCCACCACCAAGTGCCTTTAGTGTAGTTTTTAACAAACCATTGTACCTTTCAATTTTCCCAGAGGCTGGTGCATGATATGGAATATGATATACCCACTCAATACCATGTTCTTTGGCCCAATTGTCTATAATACTGTTTTTGAAATGAGTACCATTGTCTGATTCAATTCTTTCTGGCGTACCGTGCCGCCAAAGGACTTGCTTCTCAAGGCCCAAGATAGTATTTCGGGCTGTAGCATGAGGTACGGCATATGTTTCCAACCATCCAGTGGTTGCTTCCACCATTGTAAGTACATAACGTTTACCTTGACGTGTTTGTGGAAGTGTAATATAATCAATCTGCCAAGCTTCTCCATACTTATACTTTAACCATCGCCCCCCATACCATACAGGTTTTAACCGTTTTGCTTGTTTGATTTCGGCGCAAGTTTCACATTCATGAATAACCTGTGAAATAGTGTCCATAGTTAAATCCACCCCTCGATCACGAGCCCATTTGTATGTTGCATCTCTACCTTGATGCCCTGAAGCGTCATGGGCCCACCGAGCTAGGAAAAGTTCACCTTTATGTTGCCAATCCAAGTCCACCTCAGCTACTTTGATCTTAGCAGCTTGATCCGCTTGTTGGTTGTTTAGATGTTCCTCGGTGGCTCGACTTTTAGGCACATGAGCATCTACATGACGAACTTTCACAGGCAGCCTCTCTAGCCGAGCAGCAATGTCTTGCCACAGTGTGGCAGCCCAAATGGGTTTACCTCTGCGCTGCCAGGTGCTTTTCTTCCATTGCTGTAGCCACCCCCACAAGGCATTTGCTACCATCCATGAGTCAGTATAGAGGTAAAGTATTGGCCACTTCTCTCGTTCAGCAATGTCCAAAGCCAGCTGGATGGCTTTCACTTCTGCAAACTGACTGGATTCACCTTGTCCTTCAGTGGCTTCTGTAACTTGTCGTGTGGGACTCCACACAGCAGCTTTCCACCGTCGATGCTTTCCTACAAGACGACAGGATCCATCTGTGAACAGTGCATACTGCTTATCAGTCTCTGAAAGCGTATTATATGGTGGTGCTTCTTCAGCACGTTTTACTTCCTCCTCGTCTGGAGACATCCCAAAGTCTTTGCTTTCTGGCCAGTCTGTAATCACTTCTAATATCCCTGGACGGTTGGGACTTCCAATTCGAGCTCGTTGCGTGATCAGTGCAATCCATTTACTCCATGTAACTTCGGTTGCATGATGTGGAGAGGGAACCGTCCCTTTGAACATCCAGCTCAGCACCGGCAGTCGAGGTGCCAGGAGGAGCTGTGCTTCAGTGCCGATCACTTCTGAAGCAGCTCGAACTCCTTCATATGCTGCTAGTATCTCCTTTTCAGTTGGAGTATAGTTGGCCTCAGATCCTTTGTATCCTCGACTCCAAAAACCTAAGGGTCGACCTCGGGTTTCTCCTGGTGCTTTCTGCCAGAGGCTCCAGGTAAGTCCATTATCTCCGGCTGCGGTGTAGAGCACATTTTTAACATCTAGTCCAGTTCGGACTGGTCCAAGGGCCACCGCATGAGTTATCTCACGCTTAATTTGTTCAAAGGCTTGTCGTTGTTCAGGGCCCCACTCAAATTGGTTCTTTTTACGAGTCACTCGATAGAGAGGGCTCACAATGTGGCTGTAGTCAGGAATATGCATTCTCCAAAAACCTACAACGCCCAAGAAAGTCTGTGTCTCCTTTTTATTAGTAGGTGGAGACATTGCTGCAATTTTGTTGATCACATCCATTGGGATCTGACGACGGCCATCTTGCCATTTTATTCCTAAAAACTGGATCTCTCGTGCAGGTCCCTTGACCTTACTTCGTTTTATGGCAAAACCAGCATCCAAAAGAATATGAATTATTCTCTCACCTTTCTCGAAGACTTCTTTTGCTGTGTCGCCCCATACAATGATGTCATCAATATATTGCAAGTGTTCTGGAGCTTCACCTTGCTCCAGCGTGGTCTGGATCAGTCCATGGCAGATGGTAGGACTGTGTTTCCACCCCTGGGGCAAGCGATTCCATGTATACTGGATGCCCCTCCAGGTGAAAGCAAACTGCGGCCTGCACTCTGCTGCTACAGGAATAGAGAAAAATGCATTAGCAATGTCAATTGTAGCATACCACTTGGCTGCCTTTGACTCCAGTTCAAATTGCAGTTCTAGCATGTCAGGCACAGCAGCACTCAGTGGCGGTGTAACTTCATTCAGGCCACGATAGTCTACAGTTAGTCTCCACTCGTCACCAGACTTACGCACTGGCCAGATTGGGCTGTTAAAAGGTGAGCGAGTCTTACTGATCACACCCTGGCTTTCCAATTGACGAATCAGCTTCTGGATAGGAATCAAAGAGTCTCGATTGGTGCGATATTGCCGGCGATGCACCGTCGTGGTAGCAATTGGCACCTGCTGATCGTCAACCCTCAGCAGTCCTACAACAGAAGGGTCATCTGAAAGACCAGGCAAATCAGACAGCTGTTCAATTTTCTCAGTGTCCACAGCTGCTATACCAAATGCCCACCTATACCCTTTTGGGTCCTTAAAATACCCTCTCCTGAGGTAGTCTATACCAAGGATGCATGGAGCATCTGGACCAGTCACAATGGGATGCTTTTGCCAGTTTTTTCCAGTTAGGCTCATTTCAGCCTCTACAACAGTCAGCTCCTGGGATCCCCCAGTCACTCCAACAATATTGATGGATTGCGTTCCTTTATAATTAGAAGGAATTATTGTGCACTGAGCACCAGTGTCCACTAAAGCTTTGTACTCCTGGGGTTGTGTTGTACCAGGCCATAATATTTGTACAGTCCAATAGACTCTGTTATCCCTTTCCTCCACCTGGTTGGAGGCAGGGCACCTCTAATTCCTGTTTTGCACAGTCTCTGGGTGTGAATTAGAGGTTCCTTCAAGAGCATCAGAATCTCTTCTGCTCCTTTTGTAAACTGGAGCAGCCACCTTCCTAGGAGTTTTTCCTTTTATCTCACGTACTCGTTCTTGAAGTTCTGAGGTAGGCCTTCCATGCCACTTATTCATGTTTTCTCCCTGCTCATGTAGGAAGAACCACAGTGAACCTCTTTTTGTGGGCTGTCTCTGCCCTCTCTCTCGAGATTGGAAACGCCTTCTCCTAACAGCTGAAACATAGGTTTGTGCAGGTCGTGAACGGTACGAGTCTTCTCTGAGCTCTTTGATTTCTTGCAACAGCTTTTCAAACCGGTCATCAGATTTTTCACACAGTTTCTCCACAGCGGAGACACAAGCCCGTAGAGAACCAGCAAGGCTGTCCTCAAAGTACCGGAGCTGCTCAATCACTTCATTAATTTCTTGTACACCTCTAGCTGACCAGACCATTCCTGCCAATGACTTAGCATATGCAGGTGGTGCACTTTGTACAAATCTGCGCCACATAGATTTTGTACAATTGATTCTATCTGGGTCTGTCCCCTCTTGGCTGTTTGGTCCTAGATAGATGATCTCTCGCACAGCTAATTCTCTCAGGAACTGGATACCTCTCTCCATAGTATTCCATTTCCCTAACTTGGATATACAATCTTCCTTGTAGGGAAATCTGACTTTCATAGCTGCCAGGAGTCGGGTCCAGAGAGTAGCGGCATTAGACTCTCTTGAAATTGCCCTATCAATGGTGGAATCTTTTGACAGAGATCCCAGCTGCCTGGCTTCACCACCTTCTAATTCAATTGTTTCTGCCCCATTGTCCCAGCATCGCAGCAGCCAGGTTAAAATATTCTCGCCTTCACGACGACTAAAGTCTTTTCGCAGATCTCTCAGCTCACCTGGAGAAAAGGACCGAGTGGTGGTCACTTCATCTCCACCCTGTCCTGATGATGATGCCTCTTGGGTTGATGTTGGCCCTGTGCCATCACCTGCTGCACGGGTAGTCTTTCTAGTGACTTTCTTACAACCAGCAACTGATGCTGATATGGGTTCACCATCATCTGATTCATTTCCAGAGTCTGAATGACTGTCACAGTGATTGCTGTGGTTACAGCAGCAACAGTGCCCAGTGTGTGAAGACGGGGGGGCTGCCTTGTTAGCCTTTGAGGCTGGAGAAGTAACGTTATCTGCAGCGACCTTGGCAGAGGAGCTCTGCGGAGGAGCTGTAGCTTCAGCCTGTGAAGCCGCGGTTGGGGGGGCAGTGGCTGCAGCAGCAGCTTTGGCTGTTTTGCCTTTTCTCGAGCGGCTAGGAGTGCTTTTTGCTAAAGCTTCCGAAGACGCACCGCAAATCTCAGGACTAAGAAGAGACGCAAACCTCCTATTGAACCTCATTTCTCTTAACAGTAACACAAACTGACACACATTCAGCAAACCAAATAACACCATCACAGTTCTATCAAAGCTCCAAGGATATTCAAAGTTCTCTAACACATTTGCAAACTGTCCCAGCGAAATCACAAAAGTATTGTTAGTCAGCCTTTCTAAAGATTCGCTTGACCAATTAGCAAATATAGAGCCATTCTGCTCTTTAATCTCTCCTGGAGGTTTTTCAAGGTAAAGCAGAAGCGAGTAGAAATTCATTAGCGGCTGCAGTATAATGAAATAAACCAGTGCCAAACCACACAGAATCATCATGACCGCTGTCCAGTTTCTTGTTGTTATATAATGAATACTTCGATTTAGAAAGAAACACCAACACAGATATGGGATCAGCGAGCACAATGTAGAAAATAACTGATACAACTTTTGCCATAACATCTTTAAATCAATGTAATTCACTTTGCCTTAATACCACTAAATAATATCCGAAGCAAACAGACGCGCGAGTATCACAACTCTATGAGTTGGCACCGTGCCAAGAAAATTGAAAGGTACGTCAGAGCAGTAGAAAAGCCAAAAATCTCCAAATTTACCCCTTTCTCTGGCCCCACGTTGGGCGCCAATTATCTGTCGAGGGTTAGGATTGCGGGGTGACAATCAAACCCTGGCAGATGTATTGTTAACCTCTTCTCGCCCCCACTTCCCCCTTTTGCCCCTCCCTCTCCCCCCTTCCCACTCAGGACAGGCGATCGGGAGGGAAAGAAGGACAGAGAGAAGAGAGTTGGAAAAGTTAAAGATGTTTTACTAATGCTACTAATAAGAATAGAGAAAATAATACAAAATATACAAAACCAATCTTGTAAGTCTCAGCAACTGCAGAGCCAGCACCCAAAGTCCTGGATTAGACTCTGTAGCCAACCGGAGCTGGATTCAGTCTCTCACTAGGCCTCAGTTCGCAGGGACGACCAGCAAGGTCCTCTCCTAATGTCAGCCATGAGGAAAAAGGGAAAAAAAAGCAAAAAGGGACGAGATCCTCGTGATCTCCCACTTTTATATGAAGTATTCACGTGAATGGGATGTTATACACCGTTGGTCAGTCTCTCGATCACCAGTTTCTCGTTGCCCCTCTCGCGAGATGTCCATCCGTGCTTATCAATAAGTTTGCATTCCATCGCTAGGTTTAACCAAAACATGTGTTGGGTTCTCCAGGAAAATGCAGCTAATATGAAGGCTTTAGCTGACAGGCAAAAATTCACTAAAAGAGAAAGTTGTTTTTTAACAAAACCAGGACAGTACACAAAAACAAGCGGCAGATGTACTTAGGCTGAGTCATGGTGGTTTGGTGCAGAGACCATGCATATCATGGAATATTTCAGCATTTCTGCTCTGGTTTTCAGTGTATTACACCAAAACACCCACCTGATGACATCATTTCAAGAGCAAAAGCAGCAATTTGCAGAATTCAGCTTCTTTGGGGAACTGAGCAATTGCTGAGCTGACAGCAAGTCCTGCTGGGTCCCTGTCACCTGCAGAGTGCCCGCATCCTCCCCACGGTAGCGGGCATTGTGACAAAGGTTCTATGTCAGCTGGGTGTGGCAGCCGAGCGCCCGCTAGGGGATGGGGAGCCTGTCAGCCCCGGGCCTGTCACTGCCTGCTGTCCCCCCTGTCACCAGCGAGGCCTCTGAAAAGTTTCCAAAACATCCCCAGACTTGGCTCCAAAGTGGCCAAAAGTCTCCAAGAGACAAGTCGGGAAGAAGGATATGGAACAGAGGGAGAAAGCCAAGGGAGCAGGCCAAAGGGAGGCAAGAGGAAAAAGTAGTGCCGGGCTGCAGGACTGAAATGGAGGAATTGAAAGACGAAAGCCAGGGAGCAGGAGAGTTTGAGAAAAGGAGAGAGGAAAGAAGAGACATGCAACCAGACGACGGGTTAGTGAGAGAGGCTGGGACAGAGAACAGGATGAGAAGGAAATAAGGCAAGGCAAGGCAAGGCTAGGCCAAAGGACGTTTCTTTGATTTATATTTTCTACCACATTCATCTTGAGAGGAGGAGGAAAGCCATCAGACCTTATGGATTAGGCCCAAACAAAAGCCCCGGCTACTTGAGACACTTAGACTAAGCCTAAACCAGAAAGATCTCTCCATAAAGATGGTTTTTATACTGTACTTCCACAATCTGCTGTCAGTACACAAGAACAAGCGGCAGATGTACTTAGGCTGAGACATGGTGGTTTGGTGCAGAGACCATGCATATCATGGGAATATTTCAGCATTTCTGCTCTGGTTTTCAGTGTATTACACCAAAACACCCACCTGATGACATCATTTCAAGAGCAAAAGCAGCAATTTGCAGAATTCAGCTTCTTTGGGGAACTGAGCAATTGCTGAGCTGACAGCAAGTCCTGCTGGGTCCCTGTCACCTGCACAGTGCCCGCATCCTCCCCACGGTAGCGGGCATTGTGACAAAGGTTCTATGTCAGCTGGGTGTGGCAGCCGAGCGCCCGCTAGGGGAGGGGGAGCCTGTCAGCCCCAAGCCTGTCACTGCCTGCTGTCCCCCCTGTCACCAGCGAGGCCTCTGAAAAGTTTCCAAAACATGCCCAGACTTGGGTCCAAAGTGGCCAAAAGTCTCCAAGAGACAAGTCGGGAAGAAGGATATGGAAGAGAGGGAGAAAGCCAAGGGAGCAGGCCCAAGGGAGGCAAGAGGAAAAAGTAGTGCCGGGCTGCAGGACTGAAATGGAGGAATTGAAAGACGAAAGCCAGGAAGCAGGAGAGTTTGAGAAAAGGAGAGAGGAAAGAAGAGACATGCAACCAGACAAGGGGTTAGTGAGAGAGGCTGGGACAGAGAACAGGATGAGAAGGAAATAAGGCAAGGCAAGGCAAGGCTAGGCCAAAGGACGTTTCTTTGATTTATATTTTCTACCACATTCATCTTGAGAGGAGGAGGAAAGCCATCAGACCTTTTGGATTAGGCCCAAACAAAAGCCCCGGCTACTTGAGACACTTAGACCAAGCCTAAACCAGCAAGATCTCTCCATAAAGATGGTTTCTATACTGTACTTCCACAATCTTCTGTCAGTACAGAAGAACAAGCGGCAGATGTACTTAGGCTGAGTCATGGTGGTTTGGTGCAGAGACCATGCATATCATGGGACTATTTCAGCATTTCTGCTCTGGTTTTCAGTGTATTACACCAAAACACCCACCTGATGACATCATTTCAAGAGCAAAAGCAGCAATTTGCAGAATTCAGCTTCTTTGGGGAACTGAGCAATTGCTGAGCTGACAGCAAGTCCTGCTGGGTCCCTGTCACCTGCAGAGTGCCCGCATCCTCCCCACGGTAGCGGGCATTGTGACAAAGGTTCTATGTCAGCTGGGTGTGGCAGCCGAGCGCCCGCTAGGGGAGGGGGAGCCTGTCAGCCCCGGGCCTGTCACTGCCTGCTGTCCCCCCTGTCACCAGCGAGGCCTCTGAAAAGTTTCCAAAACATCCCCAGACTTGGCTCCAAAGTAGCCAAAAGTCTCCAAGAGACAAGTCGGGAAGAAGGATATGGAAGAGAGGGAGAAAGCCAAGGGAGCAAGCCAAAGGGAGGCAAGAGGAAAAAGTAGTGCGGGGCTGCAGGACTGAAATGGAGGAATTGAAAGACGAAAGCCAGGAAGCAGTAGAGTTTGAGAAAAGGAGAGAGGAAAGAAGAGACATGCAGCCAGACGAGGGGTTAGTGAGAGAGGCTGGGACAGAGAACAGGATGAGAAGGAAATAAGGCAAGGCAAGGCAAGGCTAGGCCAAAGGATGTTTCTTTGATTTATATTTTCTGCCACATTCATCTTGAGAGGAGGAGGAAAGCCATCAGACCTTATGGATTAGGCCCAAACAAAAGCCCCGGCTACTTGAGACACTTAGACTAAGCCTAAACCAGAAAGATCTCTCCATAAAGATGGTTTTTATACTGTACTTCCACAATCTGCTGTCAGTACACAAAAACAAGCGGCAGATGTACTTAGGCTGAGTCATGGTGGTTTGGTGCAGAGACCATGCATATCATGGGAATATTTCAGCATTTCTGCTCTGGTTTTCAGTGTATTACACCAAAACACCCACCTGATGACATCATTTCAAGAGCAAAAGCAGCAATTTGCAGAATTCAGCTTCTTTGGGGAACTGAGCAATTGCTGAGCTGACAGCAAGTCCTGCTGGGTCCCTGTCACCTGCAGAGTGCCCGCATCCTCCCCACGGTAGCGGGCATTGTGACAAAGGTTCTATGTCAGCTGGGTGTGGCAGCCGAGCGCCCGCTAGGGGAGGGGGAGCCTGTCAGCCCCGGGCCTGTCACTGCCTGCTGTCCCCCCTGTCACCAGCGAGGCCTCTGAAAAGTTTCCAAAACATCCCCAGACTTGGGTGCAAAGTGGCCAAAAGTCTCCAAGAGACAAGTCGGGAAGAAGGATATGGAAGAGAGGGAGAAAGCCAAGGGAGCAGGCCCAAGGGAGGCAAGAGGAAAAAGTAGTGCCGGGCTGCAGGACTGAAATGGAGGAATTGAAAGACGAAAGCCAGGAAGCAGGAGAGTTTGAGAAAAGGAGAGAGGAAAGAAGAGACATGCAACCAGACGAGGGGTTAGTGAGAGAGGCTGGGACAGAGAACAGGATGAGAAGGAAATAAGGCAAGGCAAGGCAAGGCTAGGCCAAAGGACGTTTCTTTGATTTATATTTTCTACCACATTCATCTTGAGAGGAGGAGGAAAGCCATCAGACCTTATGGATTAGGCCCAAACAAAAGCCCCGGCTACTTGAGACACTTAGACTAAGCCTAAACCACAAAGGTCTTTACCATAAAGATGGTTTTTGTACTGTACTTCCACAATCTTCTGTCAGTACAAAAGAACAAGCGGCAGACATACTTAGGCTGAGACATGGTGGTTTGGTGCAGAGACCATGCATATCATGGGAATATTTCAGCATTTCTGCTCTGGTTTTCAGTGTATTACACCAAAACACCCACCTGATGACATCATTTCAAGAGCAAAAGCAGCAATTTGCAGAATTCAGCTTCTTTGGGGAACTGAGCAATTGCTGAGCTGACAGCAAGTCCTGCTGGGTCCCTGTCACCTGCAGAGTGCCCGCATCCTCCCCACGGTAGCGGGCATTGTGACAAAGGTTCTATGTCAGCTGGGTGTGGCAGCCGAGCGCCCGCTAGGGGAGGGGGAGCCTGTCAGCCCCGGGCCTGTCACTGCCTGCTGTCCCCCCTGTCACCAGCGAGGCCTCTGAAAAGTTTCCAAAACATCCCCAGACTTGGGTGCAAAGTGGCCAAAAGTCTCCAAGAGACAAGTCGGGAAGAAGGATATGGAAGAGAGGGAGAAAGCCAAGGGAGCAGGCCCAAGGGAGGCAAGAGGAAAAAGTAGTGCCGGGCTGCAGGACTGAAATGGAGGAATTGAAAGACGAAAGCCAGGGAGCAGGAGAGTTTGAGAAAAGGAGAGAGGAAAGAAGAGACATGCAACCAGACGACGGGTTAGTGAGAGAGGCTGGGACAGAGAACAGGATGAGAAGGAAATAAGGCAAGGCAAGGCAAGGCTAGGCCAAAGGACGTTTCTTTGATTTATATTTTCTACCACATTCATCTTGAGAGGAGGAGGAAAGCCATCAGACCTTATGGATTAGGCCCAAACAAAAGCCCCGGCTACTTGAGACACTTAGACTAAGCCTAAACCAGAAAGATCTCTCCATAAAGATGGTTTTTATACTGTACTTCCACAATCTGCTGTCAGTACACAAAAACAAGCGGCAGATGTACTTAGGCTGAGTCATGGTGGTTTGGTGCAGAGACCATGCATATCATGGGAATATTTCAGCATTTCTGCTCTGGTTTTCAGTGTATTACAGCAAAACACCCACCTGATGACATCATTTCAAGAGCAAAAGCAGCAATTTGCAGAATTCAGCTTCTTTGGGGAACTGAGCAATTGCTGAGCTGACAGCAAGTCCTGCTGGGTCCCTGTCACCTGCAGAGTGCCCGCATCCTCCCCACGGTAGCGGGCATTGTGACAAAGGTTCTATGTCAGCTGGGTGTGGCAGCCGAGCGCCCGCTAGGGGAGGGGGAGCCTGTCAGCCCCGGGCCTGTCACTGCCTGCTGTCCCCCCTGTCACCAGCGAGGCCTCTGAAAAGTTTCCAAAACATGCCCAGACTTGGCTCCAAAGTGGCCAAAAGTCTCCAAGAGACAAGTCGGGAAGAAGGATATGGAACAGAGGGAGAAAGCCAAGGGAGCAGGCCAAAGGGAGGCAAGAGGAAAAAGTAGTGCGGGGCTGCAGGACTGAAATGGAGGAATTGAAAGACGAAAGCCAGGAAGCAGGAGAGTTTGAGAAAAGGAGAGAGGAAAGAAGAGACATGCAGCCAGACGAGGGCTTAGTGAGAGAGGCTGGGACAGAGAACAGGATGAGAAGGAAATAAGGCAAGGCAAGGCTAGGCCAAAGGATGTTTCTTTGATTTATATTTTCTACCACATTCATCTTGAGAGGAGGAGGAAAGCCATCAGACCTTATGGATTAGGCCCAAACAAAAGCCCTGGCTACTTGAGACACTTAGACTAAGCCTAAACCACAAAGATCTCTCCATAAAGATGGTTTTTATACTGTACTTCCACAATCTTCTGTCAGTACAGAAGAACAAGCGGCAGATGTACTTAGGCTGAGTCATGGTGGTTTGCTGCAGAGACCATGCATATCATGGGACTATTTCAGCATTTCTGCTCTGGTTTTCAGTGTATTACACCAAAACACCCACCTGATGACATCATTTCAAAAGCAAAAGCAGCAATTTGCAGAATTCAGCTTCTTTGGGGAACTGAGCAATTGCTGAGCTGACAGCAAGTCCTGCTGGGTCCCTGTCACCTGCAGAGTGCCCGTATCCTCACCACGGTAGCGGGCATTGTGACAAAGGTTCTATGTCAGCTGGGTGTGGCAGCCGAGCGCCCGCTAGGGGAGGGAGAGTCTGTCAGCCCCGGGCCTGTCACTGCCTGCTGTCCCCCCTGTCACCAGCGAGGCCTCTGAAAAGTTTCCAAAACATCCCCAGACTTGGCTCCAAAGTGGCCAAAAGTCTCCAAGAGACAAGTCGGGAAGAAGGATATGGAAGAGAGGGAGAAAGCCAAGGGAGCAATCCAAAGGGAGGCAAGAGGAAAAAGTAGTGCGGGGCTGCAGGACTGAAATGGAGGAATTGAAAGACGAAAGCCAGGAAGCAGGAGAGTTTGAGAAAAGGAGAGAGGAAAGAAGAGACATGCAGCCAGACGAGGGGTTAGTGAGAGAGGCTGGGACAGAGAACAGGATGAGAAGGAAATAAGGCAAGGCAAGGCTAGGCCAAAGGATGTTTCTTTGATTTATATTTTCTACCACATTCATCTTGAGAGGAGGAGGAAAGCCATCAGACCTTATGGATTAGGCCCAAACAAAAGCCCTGGCTACTTGAGACACTTAGACTAAGCCTAAACCACAAAGATCTCTCCATAAAGATGGTTTTTATACTGTACTTCCACAATCTTCTGTCAGTACAGAAGAACAAGCGGCAGATGTACTTAGGCTGAGTCATGGTGGTTTGGTGCAGAGACCATGCATATCATGGGACTATTTCAGCATTTCTGCTCTGGTTTTCAGTGTATTACACCAAAACACCCACCTGATGACATCATTTCAAAAGCAAAAGCAGCAATTTGCAGAATTCAGCTTCTTTGGGGAACTGAGCAATTGCTGAGCTGACAGCAAGTCCTGCTGGGTCCCTGTCACCTGCAGAGTGCCCGTATCCTCACCACGGTAGCGGGCATTGTGACAAAGGTTCTATGTCAGCTGGGTGTGGCAGCCGAGCGCCCGCTAGGGGAGGGAGAGTCTGTCAGCCCCGGACCTGTCACTGCCTGCTGTCCCCCCTGTCACCAGCGAGGCCTCTGAAAAGTTTCCAAAACATCCCCAGACTTGTCTCCAAAGTGGCCAAAAGTCTCCAAGAGACAAGTCAGGAAGAAGGATATGGAAGAGAGGGAGAAAGCCAAGGGAGCAAGCCAAAGGGAGGCAAGAGGAAAAAGTAGTGCGGGGCTGCAGGACTGAAATGGAGGAATTGAAAGACGAAAGCCAGGAAGCAGGAGAGTTTGAGAAAAGGAGAGAGGAAAGAAGAGACATGCAGCCAGACGAGGGCTTAGTGAGAGAGGCTGGGACAGAGAACAGGATGAGAAGGAAATAAGGCAAGGCAAGGCAAGGCTAGGCCAAAGGATGTTTCTTTGATTTATATTTTCTACCACATTCATCTTGAGATGAGGAGGAAAGCCATCAGACCTTATGGATTAGGCCTAAACAAAAGCCCCGGCTACTTGAGACACTTAGACTAAGCCTAAACCAGAAAGATCTCTCCATAAAGATGGTTTTTATACTGTACTTTCACAATCAGCTGGCAGTACAAAAGAACAAGCGGCAGATGTACTTAGGCTGAGTCATGGTGGTTTGGTGCAGAGACCATGCATATCATGGGACTATTTCAGCATTTCTGCTCTGGTTTTCAGTGTATTACACCAAAACACCCACCTGATGACATCATTTCAAGAGCAAAAGCAGCAATTTGCAGAATTCAGCTTCTTTGGGGAACTGAGCAATTGCTGAGCTGACAGCAAGTCCTGCTGGGTCCCTGTCACCTGCAGAGTGCCCGCATCCTCACCACGGTAGCGGGCATTGTGACAAAGGTTCTATGTCAGCTGGGTGTGGTAGCCGAGCGCCCGCTAGGGGAGGGGGAGCCTGTCAGCCCCGGGCCTGTCACTGCCTGCTGTCCCCCCTGTCACCAGCGAGGCCTCTGAAAAGTTTCCAAAACATCCCCAGACTTGGGTGCAAAGTGGCCAAAAGTCTCCAAGAGACAAGTCGGGAAGAAGGATACGGAACAGAGGGAGAAAGCCAAGGGAGCAGGCCCAAGGGAGGCAAGAGGAAAAAGTAGTGCCGGGCTGCAGGACTGAAATGGAGGAATTGAAAGACGAAAGCCAGGAAGCAGGAGAGTTTGAGAAAAGGAGAGAGGAAAGAAGAGACATGCAGCCAGACGAGGGCTTAGTGAGAGAGGCTGGGACAGAGAACAGGATGAGAAGGAAATAAGGCAAGGCAAGGCAAGGCTAGGCCAAAGGACGTTTCTTTGATTTATATTTTCTACCACATTCATCTTGAGAGGAGGAGGAAAGCCATCAGACCTTATGGATTAGGCCCAAACAAAAGCCCCAGCTACTTGAGACACTTAGACTAAGCCTAAACCACAAAGATCTCTCCATAAAGATGGTTTTTCTACTGTACTTTCACAATCAGCTGGCAGTACAAAAGAACAAGCGGCAGATGTACTTAGGCTGAGTCATGGTGGTTTGGTGCAGAGACCATGCATATCATGGGACTATTTCAGCATTTCTGCTCTGGTTTTCAGTGTATTACACCAAAACACCCACCTGATGACATCATTTCAAGAGCAAAAGCAGCAATTTGCAGAATTCAGCTTCTTTGGGGAACTGAGCAATTGCTGAGCTGACAGCAAGTCCTGCTGGGTCCCTGTCACCTGCAGAGTGCCCGTATCCTCACCACGGTAGCGGGCATTGTGACAAAGGTTCTATGTCAGCTGGGTGTGGCAGCCGAGCGCCCGCTAGGGGAGGGAGAGTCTGTCAGCCCCGGGCCTGTCACTGCCTGCTGTCCCCCCTGTCACCAGCGAGGCCTCTGAAAAGTTTCCAAAACATCCCCAGACTTGGCTCCAAAGTGGCCAAAAGTCTCCAAGAGACAAGTCGGGAAGAAGGATATGGAAGAGAGGGAGAAAGCCAAGGGAGCAAGCCAAAGGGAGGCAAGAGGAAAAAGTAGTGCGGGGCTGCAGGACTGAAATGGAGGAATTGAAAGACGAAAGCCAGGAAGCAGGAGAGTTTGAGAAAAGGAGAGAGGAAAGAAGAGACATGCAGCCAGACGAGGGCTTAGTGAGAGAGGCTGGGACAGAGAACAGGATGAGAAGGAAATAAGGCAAGGCAAGGCTAGGCCAAAGGATGTTTCTTTGATTTATATTTTCTACCACATTCATCTTGAGAGGAGGAGGAAAGCCATCAGACCTTATGGATTAGGCCTAAACAAAAGCCCCGGCTACTTGAGACACTTAGACTAAGCCTAAACCAGAAAGATCTCTCCATAAAGATGGTTTTTATACTGTACTTTCACAATCAGCTGGCAGTACAAAAGAACAAGCGGCAGATGTACTTAGGCTGAGTCATGGTGGTTTGGTGCAGAGACCATGCATATCATGGGACTATTTCAGCATTTCTGCTCTGGTTTTCAGTGTATTACACCAAAACACCCACCTGATGACATCATTTCAAGAGCAAAAGCAGCAATTTGCAGAATTCAGCTTCTTTGGGGAACTGAGCAATTGCTGAGCTGACAGCAAGTCCTGCTGGGTCCCTGTCACCTGCAGAGTGCCCGTATCCTCACCACGGTAGCGGGCATTGTGACAAAGGTTCTATGTCAGCTGGGTGTGGCAGCCGAGCGCCCGCTAGGGGAGGGAGAGTCTGTCAGCCCCGGGCCTGTCACTGCCTTCTGTCCCCCCTGTCACCAGCGAGGCCTCTGAAAAGTTTCCAAAACATCCCCAGACTTGGCTCCAAAGTGGCCAAAAGTCTCCAAGAGACAAGTCGGGAAGAAGGATATGGAAGAGAGGGAGAAAGCCAAGGGAGCAAGCCAAAGGGAGGCAAGAGGAAAAAGTAGTGCGGGGCTGCAGGACTGAAATGGAGGAATTGAAAGACGAAAGCCAGGAAGCAGGAGAGTTTGAGAAAAGGAGAGAGGAAAGAAGAGACATGCAGCCAGACGAGGGCTTAGTGAGAGAGGCTGGGACAGAGAACAGGATGAGAAGGAAATAAGGCAAGGCAAGGCAAGGCTAGGCCAAAGGATGTTTCTTTGATTTATATTTTCTACCACATTCATCTTGAGAGGAGGAGGAAAGCCATCAGACCTTATGGATTAGGCCTAAACAAAAGCCCCGGCTACTTGAGACACTTAGACTAAGCCTAAACCAGAAAGATCTCTCCATAAAGATGGTTTTTATACTGTACTTTCACAATCAGCTGGCAGTACAAAAGAACAAGCGGCAGATGTACTTAGGCTGAGTCATGGTGGTTTGGTGCAGAGACCATGCATATCATGGGACTATTTCAGCATTTCTGCTCTGGTTTTCAGTGTATTACACCAAAACACCCACCTGATGACATCATTTCAAGAGCAAAAGCAGCAATTTGCAGAATTCAGCTTCTTTGGGGAACTGAGCAATTGCTGAGCTGACAGCAAGTCCTGCTGGGTCCCTGTCACCTGCAGAGTGCCCGCATCCTCCCCACGGTAGCGGGCATTGTGACAAAGGTTCTATGTCAGCTGGGTGTGGCAGCCGAGCGCCCGCTAGGGGAGGGGGAGCCTGTCAGCCCCGGGCCTGTCACTGCCTGCTGTCCCCCCTGTCACCAGCGAGGCCTCTGAAAAGTTTCCAAAACATCCCCAGACTTGGGTGCAAAGTGGCCAAAAGTCTCCAAGAGACAAGTCGGGAAGAAGGATACGGAACAGAGGGAGAAAGCCAAGGGAGCAGGCCCAAGGGAGGCAAGAGGAAAAAGTAGTGCCGGGCTGCAGGACTGAAATGGAGGAATTGAAAGACGAAAGCCAGGAAGCAGGAGAGTTTGAGAAAAGGAGAGAGGAAAGAAGAGACATGCAGCCAGACGAGGGGTTAGTGAGAGAGGCTGGGACAGAGAACAGGATGAGAAGGAAATAAGGCAAGGCAAGGCAAGGCTAGGCCAAAGGACGTTTCTTTGATTTATATTTTCTACCACATTCATCTTGAGAGGAGGAGGAAAGCCATCAGACCTTATGGATTAGGCCCAAACAAAAGCCCCAGCTACTTGAGACACTTAGACTAAGCCTAAACCACAAAGATCTCTCCATAAAGATGGTTTTTCTACTGTACTTTCACAATCAGCTGGCAGTACAAAAGAACAAGCGGCAGATGTACTTAGGCTGAGTCATGGTGGTTTGGTGCAGAGACCATGCATATCATGGGACTATTTCAGCATTTCTGCTCTGGTTTTCAGTGTATTACACCAAAACACCCACCTGATGACATCATTTCAAGAGCAAAAGCAGCAATTTGCAGAATTCAGCTTCTTTGGGGAACTGAGCAATTGCTGAGCTGACAGCAAGTCCTGCTGGGTCCCTGTCACCTGCAGAGTGCCCGTATCCTCACCACGGTAGCGGGCATTGTGACAAAGGTTCTATGTCAGCTGGGTGTGGCAGCCGAGCGCCCGCTAGGGGAGGGAGAGTCTGTCAGCCCCGGGCCTGTCACTGCCTGCTGTCCCCCCTGTCACCAGCGAGGCCTCTGAAAAGTTTCCAAAACATCCCCAGACTTGGCTCCAAAGTGGCCAAAAGTCTCCAAGAGACAAGTCAGGAAGAAGGATATGGAAGAGAGGGAGAAAGCCAAGGGAGCAAGCCAAAGGGAGGCAAGAGGAAAAAGTAGTGCGGGGCTGCAGGACTGAAATGGAGGAATTGAAAGACGAAAGCCAGGAAGCAGGAGAGTTTGAGAAAAGGAGAGAGGAAAGAAGAGACATGCAGCCAGACGAGGGCTTAGTGAGAGAGGCTGGGACAGAGAACAGGATGAGAAGGAAATAAGGCAAGGCAAGGCAAGGCTAGGCCAAAGGATGTTTCTTTGATTTATATTTTCTACCACATTCATCTTGAGATGAGGAGGAAAGCCATCAGACCTTATGGATTAGGCCTAAACAAAAGCCCCGGCTACTTGAGACACTTAGACTAAGCCTAAACCAGAAAGATCTCTCCATAAAGATGGTTTTTATACTGTACTTTCACAATCAGCTGGCAGTACAAAAGAACAAGCGGCAGATGTACTTAGGCTGAGTCATGGTGGTTTGGTGCAGAGACCATGCATATCATGGGACTATTTCAGCATTTCTGCTCTGGTTTTCAGTGTATTACACCAAAACACCCACCTGATGACATCATTTCAAGAGCAAAAGCAGCAATTTGCAGAATTCAGCTTCTTTGGGGAACTGAGCAATTGCTGAGCTGACACCAAGTCCTGCTGGGTCCCTGTCACCTGCAGAGTGCCCGTATCCTCACCACGGTAGCGGGCATTGTGACAAAGGTTCTATGTCAGCTGGGTGTGGTAGCCGAGCGCCCGCTAGGGGAGGGGGAGCCTGTCAGCCCCGGGCCTGTCACTGCCTGCTGTCCCCCCTGTCACCAGTGAGGCCTCTGAAAAGTTTCCAAAACATCCCCAGACTTGGGTGCAAAGTGGCCAAAAGTCTCCAAGAGACAAGTCGGGAAGAAGGATACGGAACAGAGGGAGAAAGCCAAGGGAGCAGGCCCAAGGGAGGCAAGAGGAAAAAGTAGTGCCGGGCTGCAGGACTGAAATGGAGGAATTGAAAGACGAAAGCCAGGAAGCAGGAGAGTTTGAGAAAAGGAGAGAGGAAAGAAGAGACATGCAGCCAGACGAGGGGTTAGTGAGAGAGGCTGGGACAGAGAACAGGATGAGAAGGAAATAAGGCAAGGCAAGGCAAGGCTAGGCCAAAGGACGTTTCTTTGATTTATATTTTCTACCACATTCATCTTGAGAGGAGGAGGAAAGCCATCAGACCTTATGGATTAGGCCCAAACAAAAGCCCCGGCTACTTGAGACACTTAGACTAAGCCTAAACCACAAAGATCTCTCCATAAAGATGGTTTTTCTACTGTACTTTCACAATCAGCTGGCAGTACAAAAGAACAAGCGGCAGATGTACTTAGGCTGAGTCATGGTGGTTTGGTGCAGAGACCATGCATATCATGGGACTATTTCAGCATTTCTGCTCTGGTTTTCAGTGTATTACACCAAAACACCCACCTGATGACATCATTTCAAGAGCAAAAGCAGCAATTTGCAGAATTCAGCTTCTTTGGGGAACTGAGCAATTGCTGAGCTGACAGCAAGTCCTGCTGGGTCCCTGTCACCTGCAGAGTGCCCGTATCCTCACCACGGTAGCGGGCATTGTGACAAAGGTTCTATGTCAGCTGGGTGTGGCAGCCGAGCGCCCGCTAGGGGAGGGAGAGTCTGTCAGCCCCGGGCCTGTCACTGCCTGCTGTCCCCCCTGTCACCAGCGAGGCCTCTGAAAAGTTTCCAAAACAGCCCCAGACTTGGCTCCAAAGTGGCCAAAAGTCTCCAAGAGACAAGTCAGGAAGAAGGATATGGAAGAGAGGGAGAAAGCCAAGGGAGCAAGCCAAAGGGAGGCAAGAGGAAAAAGTAGTGCGGGGCTGCAGGACTGAAATGGAGGAATTGAAAGACGAAAGCCAGGAAGCAGGAGAGTTTGAGAAAAGGAGAGAGGAAAGAAGAGACATGCAGCCAGACGAGGGCTTAGTGAGAGAGGCTGGGACAGAGAACAGGATGAGAAGGAAATAAGGCAAGGCAAGGCTAGGCCAAAGGATGTTTCTTTGATTTATATTTTCTACCACATTCATCTTGAGAGGAGGAGGAAAGCCATCAGACCTTATGGATTAGGCCCAAACAAAAGCCCTGGCTACTTGAGACACTTAGACTAAGCCTAAACCACAAAGATCTCTCCATAAAGATGGTTTTTATACTGTACTTCCACAATCTTCTGTCAGTACAGAAGAACAAGCGGCAGATGTACTTAGGCTGAGTCATGGTGGTTTGGTGCAGAGACCATGCATATCATGGGACTATTTCAGCATTTCTGCTCTGGTTTTCAGTGTATTACACCAAAACACCCACCTGATGACATCATTTCAAGAGCAAAAGCAGCAATTTGCAGAATTCAGCTTCTTTGGGGAACTGAGCAATTGCTGAGCTGACAGCAAGTCCTGCTGGGTCCCTGTCACCTGCAGAGTGCCCGCATCCTCACCACGGTAGCGGGCATTGTGACAAAGGTTCTATGTCAGCTGGGTGTGGCAGCCGAGCGCCCGCTAGGGGAGGGAGAGTCTGTCAGCCCCGGGCCTGTCACTGCCTGCTGTCCCCCCTGTCACCAGCGAGGCCTCTGAAAAGTTTCCAAAACATCCCCAGACTTGGCTCCAAAGTGGCCAAAAGTCTCCAAGAGACAAGTCGGGAAGAAGGATATGGAAGAGAGGGAGAAAGCCAAGGGAGCAAGCCAAAGGGAGGCAAGAGGAAAAAGTAGTGCGGGGCTGCAGGACTGAAATGGAGGAATTGAAAGACGAAAGCCAGGAAGCAGGAGAGTTTGAGAAAAGGAGAGAGGAAAGAAGAGACATGCAGCCAGACGAGGGCTTAGTGAGAGAGGCTGGGACAGAGAACAGGATGAGAAGGAAATAAGGCAAGGCAAGGCAAGGCTAGGCCAAAGGATGTTTCTTTGATTTATATTTTCTACCACATTCATCTTGAGAGGAGGAGGAAAGCCATCAGACCTTATGGATTAGGCCTAAACAAAAGCCCCGGCTACTTGAGACACTTAGACTAAGCCTAAACCAGAAAGATCTCTCCATAAAGATGGTTTTTATACTGTACTTTCACAATCAGCTGGCAGTACAAAAGAACAAGCGGCAGATGTACTTAGGCTGAGTCATGGTGGTTTGGTGCAGAGACCATGCATATCATGGGACTATTTCAGCATTTCTGCTCTGGTTTTCAGTGTATTACACCAAAACACCCACCTGATGACATCATTTCAAGAGCAAAAGCAGCAATTTGCAGAATTCAGCTTCTTTGGGGAACTGAGCAATTGCTGAGCTGACAGCAAGTCCTGCTGGGTCCCTGTCACCTGCAGAGTGCCCGCATCCTCACCACGGTAGCGGGCATTGTGACAAAGGTTCTATGTCAGCTGGGTGTGGTAGCCGAGCGCCCGCTAGGGGAGGGGGAGCCTGTCAGCCCCGGGCCTGTCACTGCCTGCTGTCCCCCCTGTCACCAGCGAGGCCTCTGAAAAGTTTCCAAAACATCCCCAGACTTGGGTGCAAAGTGGCCAAAAGTCTCCAAGAGACAAGTCGGGAAGAAGGATACGGAACAGAGGGAGAAAGCCAAGGGAGCAGGCCCAAGGGAGGCAAGAGGAAAAAGTAGTGCCGGGCTGCAGGACTGAAATGGAGGAATTGAAAGACGAAAGCCAGGAAGCAGGAGAGTTTGAGAAAAGGAGAGAGGAAAGAAGAGACATGCAGCCAGACGAGGGCTTAGTGAGAGAGGCTGGGACAGAGAACAGGATGAGAAGGAAATAAGGCAAGGCAAGGCAAGGCTAGGCCAAAGGACGTTTCTTTGATTTATATTTTCTACCACATTCATCTTGAGAGGAGGAGGAAAGCCATCAGACCTTATGGATTAGGCCCAAACAAAAGCCCCAGCTACTTGAGACACTTAGACTAAGCCTAAACCACAAAGATCTCTCCATAAAGATGGTTTTTCTACTGTACTTTCACAATCAGCTGGCAGTACAAAAGAACAAACGGCAGATGTACTTAGGCTGAGTCATGGTGGTTTGGTGCAGAGACCATGCATATCATGGGACTATTTCAGCATTTCTGCTCTGGTTTTCAGTGTATTACACCAAAACACCCACCTGATGACATCATTTCAAGAGCAAAAGCAGCAATTTGCAGAATTCAGCTTCTTTGGGGAACTGAGCAATTGCTGAGCTGACAGCAAGTCTTGCTGGGTCCCTGTCACCTGCAGAGTGCCCGTATCCTCACCACGGTAGCGGGCATTGTGACAAAGGTTCTATGTCAGCTGGGTGTGGCAGCCGAGCGCCCGCTAGGGGAGGGAGAGTCTGTCAGCCCCGGGCCTGTCACTGCCTGCTGTCCCCCCTGTCACCAGCGAGGCCTCTGAAAAGTTTCCAAAACATCCCCAGACTTGGCTCCAAAGTGGCCAAAAGTCTCCAAGAGACAAGTCAGGAAGAAGGATATGGAAGAGAGGGAGAAAGCCAAGGGAGCAAGCCAAAGGGAGGCAAGAGGAAAAAGTAGTGCGGGGCTGCAGGACTGAAATGGAGGAATTGAAAGACGAAAGCCAGGAAGCAGGAGAGTTTGAGAAAAGGAGAGAGGAAAGAAGAGACATGCAGCCAGACGAGGGCTTAGTGAGAGAGGCTGGGACAGAGAACAGGATGAGAAGGAAATAAGGCAAGGCAAGGCTAGGCCAAAGGATGTTTCTTTGATTTATATTTTCTACCACATTCATCTTGAGAGGAGGAGGAAAGCCATCAGACCTTATGGATTAGGCCCAAACAAAAGCCCTGGCTACTTGAGACACTTAGACTAAGCCTAAACCACAAAGATCTCTCCATAAAGATGGTTTTTATACTGTACTTCCACAATCTTCTGTCAGTACAGAAGAACAAGCGGCAGATGTACTTAGGCTGAGTCATGGTGGTTTGGTGCAGAGACCATGCATATCATGGGACTATTTCAGCATTTCTGCTCTGGTTTTCAGTGTATTACACCAAAACACCCACCTGATGACATCATTTCAAAAGCAAAAGCAGCAATTTGCAGAATTCAGCTTCTTTGGGGAACTGAGCAATTGCTGAGCTGACAGCAAGTCCTGCTGGGTCCCTGTCACCTGCAGAGTGCCCGTATCCTCACCACGGTAGCGGGCATTGTGACAAAGGTTCTATGTCAGCTGGGTGTGGCAGCCGAGCGCCCGCTAGGGGAGGGAGAGTCTGTCAGCCCCGGGCCTGTCACTGCCTGCTGTCCCCCCTGTCACCAGCGAGGCCTCTGAAAAGTTTCCAAAACATCCCCAGACTTGGCTCCAAAGTGGCCAAAAGTCTCCAAGAGACAAGTCGGGAAGAAGGATATGGAAGAGAGGGAGAAAGCCAAGGGAGCAAGCCAAAGGGAGGCAAGAGGAAAAAGTAGTGCGGGGCTGCAGGACTGAAATGGAGGAATTGAAAGACGAAAGCCAGGAAGCAGGAGAGTTTGAGAAAAGGAGAGAGGAAAGAAGAGACATGCAGCCAGACGAGGGCTTAGTGAGAGGCTGGGACAGAGAACAGGATGAGAAGGAAATAAGGCAAGGCAAGGCAAGGCTAGGCCAAAGGATGTTTCTTTGATTTATATTTTCTACCACATTCATCTTGAGATGAGGAGGAAAGCCATCAGACCTTATGGATTAGGCCTAAACAAAAGCCCCGGCTACTTGAGACACTTAGACTAAGCCTAAAACAGAAAGATCTCTCCATAAAGATGGTTTTTATACTGTACTTTCACAATCAGCTGGCAGTACAAAAGAACAAGCGGCAGATGTACTTAGGCTGAGTCATGGTGGTTTGGTGCAGAGACCATGCATATCATGGGACTATTTCAGCATTTCTGCTCTGGTTTTCAGTGTATTACACCAAAACACCCACCTGATGACATCATTTCAAGAGCAAAAGCAGCAATTTGCAGAATTCAGCTTCTTTGGGGAACTGAGCAATTGCTGAGCTGACAGCAAGTCCTGCTGGGTCCCTGTCACCTGCAGAGTGCCCGCATCCTCCCCACGGTAGCGGGCATTGTGACAAAGGTTCTATGTCAGCTGGGTGTGGCAGCCGAGCGCCCGCTAGGGGAGGGGGAGCCTGTCAGCCCCGGGCCTGTCACTGCCTGCTGTCCCCCCTGTCACCAGCGAGGCCTCTAAAAAGTTTCCAAAACATCCCCAGACATGGCTCCCAAGTGGCCAAAAGTCTCCAAGAGACAAGTCGGGAAGAAGGATATGGAACAGAGGGAGAAAGCCAAGGGAGCAGGCCAAAGGGAGGCAAGAGGAAAAAGTAGTGCGGGGCTGCAGGACTGAAATGGAGGAATTGAAAGACGAAAGCCAGGAAGCGGGAGAGTTTGAGAAAAGGAGAGAGGAAAGAAGAGACATGCAGCCAGACGAGGGGTTAGTGAGAGAGGCTGGGACAGAGAACAGGATGAGAAGGAAATAAGGCAAGGCAAGGCAAGGCTAGGCCAAAGGACGTTTCTTTGATTTATATTTTCTACCACATTCATCTTGAGAGGAGGAGGAAAGCCATCAGACCTTATGGATTAGGCCCAAACAAAAGCCCCAGCTACTTGAGACACTTAGACTAAGCCTAAACCAGAAAGATCTCTCCATAAAGATGGTTTTTATACTGTACCTCCACAATCTGCTGTCAGTACAGAAGAACAAGCGGCAGATGTACGTAGGCTGAGTCATGGTGGTTTGGTGCAGAGACCATGCATATCATGGGAATATTTCAGCATTTCTGCTCTGGTTTTCAGTGTATTACACCAAAACACCCACCTGATGACATCATTTCAAGAGCAAAAGCAGCAATTTGCAGAATTCAGCTTCTTTGGGGAACTGAGCAATTGCTGAGCTGACAGCAAGTCCTGCTGGGTCCCTGTCACCTGCAGAGTGCCCGCATCCTCACCACGGTAGCGGGCATTGTGACAAAGGTTCTATGTCAGCTGGGTGTGGTAGCTGACCGCCCGCTAGGTGAGGGGGAGCCTGTCAGCCCCGGGCCTGTCACTGCCTGCTGTCCCCCCTGTCACCAGCGAGGCCTCTGAAAAGTTTCCAAAACATCCCCAGACTTGGGTGCAAAGTGGCCAAAAGTCTCCAAGAGACAAGTCGGGAAGAAGGATATGGAACAGAGGGAGAAAGCCAAGGGAGCAGGCCAGAGGGAGGCAAGAGGAAAATGTAGTGCGGGGCTGCAGGACTGAAATGGAGGAATTGAAAGACGAAAGCCAGGAAGCAGGAGAGTTTGAGAAAAGGAGAGAGGAAAGAAGAGACATGCAGCCAGACGAGGGCTTAGTGAGAGAGGCTGGGACAGAGAACAGGATGAGAAGGAAATAAGGCAAGGCAAGGCAAGGCTAGGCCAAAGGACGTTTCTTTGATTTATATTTTCTACCACATTCATCTTGAGAGGAGGAGGAAAGCCATCAGACCTTATGGATTAGGCCCAAACAAAAGCCCTGGCTACTTGAGACACTTAGACTAAGCCTAAACCACAAAGATCTCTCCATAAAGATGGTTTTTATACTGTACCTCCACAATCTGCTGTCAGTACAGAAGAACAAGCGGCAGATGTACGTAGGCTGAGTCATGGTGGTTTGGTGCAGAGACCATGCATATCATGGGAATATTTCAGCATTTCTGCTCTGGTTTTCAGTGTATTACACCAAAACACCCACCTGATGACATCATTTCAAGAGCAAAAGCAGCAATTTGCAGAATTCAGCTTCTTTGGGGAACTGAGCAATTGCTGAGCTGACAGCAAGTCCTGCTGGGTCCCTGTCACCTGCACAGTGCCCGTATCCTCCCCACGGTAGCGGGCATTGTGACAAAGGTTCTATGTCAGCTGGGTGTGGCAGCCGAGCGCCCGCTAGGGGAGGGGGAGCCTGTCAGCCCCGGGCCTGTCACTGCCTGCTGTCCCCCCTGTCACCAGCGAGGCCTCTGAAAAGTTTCCAAAACGTCCCCAGACTTGGCTCCCAAGTGGCCAAAAGTCTCCAAGAGACAAGTCGGGAAGAAGGATATGGAAGAGAGGGAGAAAGCCAAGGGAGCAGGCCAAAGGGAGGCAAGAGGAAAAAGTAGTGCGAGGCTGCAGGACTGAAATGGAGGAATTGAAAGACGAAAGCCAGGAAGCGGGAGAGTTTGAGAAAAGGAGAGAGGAAAGAAGAGACATGCAGCCAGACGAGGGGTTAGTGAGAGAGGCTGGGACAGAGAACAGGATGAGAAGGAAATAAGGCAAGGCAAGGCAAGGCTAGGCCAAAGGACGTTTCTTTGATTTATATTTTCTACCACATTCATCTTGAGAGGAGGAGGAAAGCCATTAGACCTTATGGATTAGGCCCAAACAAAAGCCCTGGCTACTTGAGACACTTAGACTAAGCCTAAACCACAAAGATCTCTCCATAAAGATGGTTTTTCTACTGTACTTTCACAATCAGCTGGCAGTACAAAAGAACAAGCGGCAGATGTACTTAGGCTGAGTCATGGTGGTTTGGTGCAGAGACCATGCATATCATGGGACTATTTCAGCATTTCTGCTCTGGTTTTCAGTGTATTACACCAAAACACCCACCTGATGACATCATTTCAAGAGCAAAAGCAGCAATTTGCAGAATTCAGCTTCTTTGGGGAACTGAGCAATTGCTGAGCTGACAGCAAGTCCTGCTGGGCCCCTGTCACCTGCAGAGTGCCCGTATCCTCACCACGGTAGCGGGCATTGTGACAAAGGTTCTATGTCAGCTGGGTGTGGCAGCCGAGCGCCCGCTAGGGGAGGGAGAGTCTGTCAGCCCCGGGCCTGTCACTGCCTGCTGTCCCCCCTGTCACCAGCGAAGCCTCTGAAAAGTTTCCAAAACATCCCCAGACTTGGCTCCAAAGTGGCCAAAAGTCTCCAAGAGACAAGTCAGGAAGAAGGATATGGAAGAGAGGGAGAAAGCCAAGGGAGCAAGCCAAAGGGAGGCAAGAGGAAAAAGTAGTGCGGGGCTGCAGGACTGAAATGGAGGAATTGAAAGACGAAAGCCAGGAAGCAGGAGAGTTTGAGAAAAGGAGAGAGGAAAGAAGAGACATGCAGCCAGACGAGGGGTTAGTGAGAGAGGCTGGGACAGAGAACAGGATGAGAAGGAAATAAGGCAAGGCAAGGCAAGGCTAGGCCAAAGGACGTTTCTTTGATTTATATTTTCTACCACATTCATCTTGAGAGGAGGAGGAAAGCCATCAGACCTTATGGATTAGGCCCAAACAAAAGCCCCGGCTACTTGAGACACTTAGACTAAGCCTAAACCACAAAGATCTCTCCATAAAGATGGTTTTTATACTGTACCTCCACAATCTGCTGTCAGTACAGAAGAACAAGCGGCAGATGTACGTAGGCTGAGTCATGGTGGTTTGGTGCAGAGACCATGCATATCATGGGAATATTTCAGCATTTCTGCTCTGGTTTTCAGTGTATTACACCAAAACACCCACCTGATTACATCATTTCAAGAGCAAAAGCAGCAATTTGCAGAATTCAGCTTCTTTGGGGAACTGAGCAATTGCTGAGCTGACAGCAAGTCCTGCTGGGTCCCTGTCACCTGCAGAGTGCCCGCATCCTCCCCACGGTAGCGGGCATTGTGACAAAGGTTCTATGTCAGCTGGGTGTGGCAGCCGAGCGCCCGCTAGGGGAGGGGGAGCCTGTCAGCCCCGGGCCTGTCACTGCCTGCTGTCCCCCCTGTCACCAGCGAGGCCTCTAAAAAGTTTCCAAAACATCCCCAGACATGGCTCCCAAGTGGCCAAAAGTCTCCAAGAGACAAGTCGGGAAGAAGGATATGGAACAGAGGGAGAAAGCCAAGGGAGCAGGCCAAAGGGAGGCAAGAGGAAAAAGTAGTGCGGGGCTGCAGGACTGAAATGGAGGAATTGAAAGACGAAAGCCAGGAAGCGGGAGAGTTTCAGAAAAGGAGAGAGGAAAGAAGAGACATGCAGCCAGACGAGGGGTTAGTGAGAGAGGCTGGGACAGAGAACAGGATGAGAAGGAAATAAGGCAAGGCAAGGCAAGGCTAGGCCAAAGGACGTTTCTTTGATTTATATTTTCTACCACATTCATCTTGAGAGGAGGAGGAAAGCCATCAGACCTTATGGATTAGGCCCAAACAAAAGCCCCAGCTACTTGAGACACTTAGACTAAGCCTAAACCACAAAGATCTCTCCATAAAGATGGTTTTTATACTGTACCTCCACAATCTGCTGTCAGTACAGAAGAACAAGCGGCAGATGTACGTAGGCTGAGTCATGGTGGTTTGGTGCAGAGACCATGCATATCATGGGAATATTTCAGCATTTCTGCTCTGGTTTTCAGTGTATTACACCAAAACACCCACCTGATGACATCATTTCAAGAGCAAAAGCAGCAATTTGCAGAATTCAGCTTCTTTGGGGAACTGAGCAATTGCTGAGCTGACAGCAAGTCCTGCTGGGTCCCTGTCACCTGCAGAGTGCCCGCATCCTCACCACGGTAGCGGGCATTGTGACAAAGGTTCTATGTCAGCTGGGTGTGGCAGCCGAGCGCCCGCTAGGTGAGGGGGAGCCTGTCAGCCCCGGGCCTGTCACTGCCTGCTGTCCCCCCTGTCACCAGCGAGGCCTCTGAAAAGTTTCCAAAACATCCCCAGACTTGGGTGCAAAGTGGCCAAAAGTCTCCAAGAGACAAGTCGGGAAGAAGGATATGGAACAGAGGGAGAAAGCCAAGGGAGCAGGCCAGAGGGAGGCAAGAGGAAAATGTAGTGCGGGGCTGCAGGACTGAAATGGAGGAATTGAAAGACGAAAGCCAGGAAGCAGGAGAGTTTGAGAAAAGGAGAGAGGAAAGAAGAGACATGCAGCCAGACGAGGGGTTAGTGAGAGAGGCTGGGACAGAGAACAGGATGAGAAGGAAATAAGGCAAGGCAAGGCAAGGCTAGGCCAAAGGACGTTTCTTTGATTTATATTTTCTACCACATTCATCTTGAGAGGAGGAGGAAAGCCATCAGACCTTATGGATTAGGCCCAAACAAAAGCCCTGGCTACTTGAGACACTTAGACTAAGCCTAAACCACAAAGATCTCTCCATAAAGATGGTTTTTATACTGTACCTCCACAATCTGCTGTCAGTACAGAAGAACAAGCGGCAGATGTACGTAGGCTGAGTCATGGTGGTTTGGTGCAGAGACCATGCATATCATGGGAATATTTCAGCATTTCTGCTCTGGTTTTCAGTGTATTACACCAAAACACCCACCTGATGACATCATTTCAAGAGCAAAAGCAGCAATTTGCAGAATTCAGCTTCTTTGGGGAACTGAGCAATTGCTGAGCTGACACCAAGTCCTGCTGGGTCCCTGTCACCTGCACAGTGCCCGTATCCTCCCCACGGTAGCGGGCATTGTGACAAAGGTTCTATGTCAGCTGGGTGTGGCAGCCGAGCGCCCGCTAGGGGAGGGGGAGCCTGTCAGCCCCGGGCCTGTCACTGCCTGCTGTCCCCCCTGTCACCAGCGAGGCCTCTGAAAAGTTTCCAAAACGTCCCCAGACTTGGCTCCCAAGTGGCCAAAAGTCTCCAAGAGACAAGTCGGGAAGAAGGATATGGAAGAGAGGGAGAAAGTCAAGGGAGCAGGCCAAAGGGAGGCAAGAGGAAAAAGTAGTGCGGGGCTGCAGGACTGAAATGGAGGAATTGAAAGACGAAAGCCAGGAAGCGGGAGAGTTTGAGAAAAGGAGAGAGGAAAGAAGAGACATGCAGCCAGACGAGGGGTTAGTGAGAGAGGCTGGGACAGAGAACAGGATGAGAAGGAAATAAGGCAAGGCAAGGCAAGGCTAGGCCAAAGGACGTTTCTTTGATTTATATTTTCTACCACATTCATCTTGAGAGGAGGAGGAAAGCCATTAGACCTTATGGATTAGGCCCAAACAAAAGCCCCAGCTACTTGAGACACTTAGACTAAGCCTAAACCAGCAAGATCTCTCCATAAAGATGTTTTTTATACTGTACCTCCACAATCTGCTGTCAGTACAGAAGAACAAGCGGCAGATGTACGTAGGCTGAGTCATGGTGGTTTGGTGCAGAGACCATGCATATCATGGGAATATTTCAGCATTTCTGCTCTGGTTTTCAGTGTATTACACCAAAACACCCACCTGATGACATCATTTCAAGAGCAAAAGCAGCAATTTGCAGAATTCAGCTTCTTTGGGGAACAGAGCAATTGCTGAGCTGACAGCAAGTCCTCCTGGGTCCCTGTCACCTGCAGAGTGCCCGCATCCTCCCCACGGTAGCGGGCATTGTGACAAAGGTTCTATGTCAGCTGGGTGTAGCAGCCGAGCGCCCGCTAGAAGAGGGTGAGCCTGTCAGCCCCGGGCCTGTCACTGCTTGCTGTCCCCCCTGTCACCAGCGAGGCCTCTGAAAAGTTTCCAAAACATCCCCAGACTTGGGTGCAAAGTGGCCAAAAGTCTCCAAGAGACAAGTCGGGAAGAAGGATATGGAAGAGAGGGGGAAAGCCAAGGGAGCAGGCCAGAGGGAGGCAAGAGGAAAAAGTAGTGCGGGGCTGCAGGACTGAAATGGAGGAATTGAAAGAGGAAAGCCAGGAAGCAGGAGAGTTTGAGAAAAGGAGAGAGGAAAGAAGAGACATGCAGCCAGACGAGGGTTAGTGAGAGAGGCTGGGACAGAGAACAGGATGAGAAGGAAATAAGGCAAGGCAAGGCAAGGCTAGGCCAAAGGACGTTTCTTTGATTTATATTTTCTACCACATTCATCTTGAGAGGAGGAGGAAAGCCATCAGACCTTATGGATTAGGCCCAAACAAAAGCCCCAGCTACTTGAGACACGTAGACTAAGCCTAAACCACAAAGATCTCTCCATAAAGATGGTTTTTATACTGTACCTCCACAATCTGCTGTCAGTACAGAAGAACAAGCGGCAGATGTACGTAGGCTGAGTCATGGTGGTTTGGTGCAGAGACCATGCATATCATGGGAATATTTCAGCATTTGTGCTCTGGTTTTCAGTGTATTACACCAAAACACCCACCTGATGACATCATTTCAAGAGCAAAAGCAGCAATTTGCAGAATTCAGCTTCTTTGGGGAACTGAGCAATTGCTGAGCTGACAGCAAGTCCTGCTGGGTCCCTGTCACCTGCACAGTGCCCGTATCCTCCCCACGGTAGCGGGCATTGTGACAAAGGTTCTATGTCAGCTGGGTGTGGCAGCCGAGCGCCCGCTAGGGGAGAGTGAGCCTGTCAGCCCCGGGCCTGTCACTGCCTGCTGTCCCCCCTGTCACCAGCGAGGCCTCTTAAAAGTTTCCAAAACATCCCCAGACTTGGCTCCCAAGTGGCCAAATGTCTCCAAGAGACAAGTCGGGAAGAAGGATATGGAAGAGAGGGAGAAAGCCAAGGGAGCAGGCCAAAGGGAGGCAAGAGGAAAAAGTAGTGCGGGGCTGCAGGACTGAAATGGAGGAATTGAAAGACGAAAGCCAGGAAGCAGGAGAGTTTGAGAAAAGGAGAGAGGAAAGAAGAGACATGCAGCCAGACGAGGGGTTAGTGAGAGAGGCTGGGACAGAGAACAGGATGAGAAGGAAATAAGGCAAGGCAAGGCAAGGCTAGGCCAAAGGACGTTTCTTTGATTTATATTTTCTACCACATTCATCTTGAGATGAGGAGGAAAGCCATCAGACCTTATGGATTAGGCCCAAACAAAAGCCCCAGCTACTTGAGACACTTAGACTAAGCCTAAACCACAAAGATCTCTCCATAAAGATGGTTTTTATACTGTACCTCCACAATCTGCTGTCAGTACAGAAGAACAAGCGGCAGATGTACGTAGGCTGAGTCATGGTGGTTTGGTGCAGAGACCATGCATATCATGGGAATATTTCAGCATTTGTGCTCTGGTTTTCAGTGTATTACACCAAAACACCCACCTGATGACATCATTTCAAGAGCAAAAGCAGCAATTTGCAGAATTCAGCTTCTTTGGGGAACTGAGCAATTGCTGAGCTGACACCAAGTCCTGCTGGGTCCCTGTCACCTGCAGAGTGCCCGCATCCTCCCCACGGTAGCGGGCATTGTGACAAAGGTTCTATGTCAGCTGGGTGTGGCAGCCGAGCGCCCGCTAGGGGAGGGTGAGACTGTCAGCCCCGGGCCTGTCACTGCCTGCTGTCCCCCCTGTCACCAGCGAGGCCTCTGAAAAGTTTCCAAAACATCCCCAGACTTGGGTGCAAAGTGGCCAAAAGTCTCCAAGAGACAAGTCGGGAAGAAGGATATGGAACAGAGGGAGAAAGCCAAGGGAGCAGGCCAGAGGGAGGCAAGAGGAAAAAGTAGTGCGGGGCTGCAGGACTGAAATGGAGGAATTGAAAGAGGAAAGCCAGGAAGCAGGAGAGTTTGAGAAAAGGAGAGAGGAAAGAAGAGACATGCAGCCAGACGAGGGGTTAGTGAGAGAGGCTGGGACAGAGAACAGGATGAGAAGGAAATAAGGCAAGGCAAGGCAAGGCTAGGCCAAAGGACGTTTCTTTGATTTATATTTTCTACCACATTCATCTTGAGAGGAGGAGGAAAGCCATCAGACCTTATGGATTAGGCCCAAACAAAAGCCCCAGCTACTTGAGACACGTAGACTAAGCCTAAACCACAAAGATCTCTCCATAAAGATGGTTTTTATACTGTACCTCCACAATCTGCTGTCAGTACAGAAGAACAAGCGGCAGATGTACTTAGGCTGAGTCATGGTGGTTTGGTGCAGAGACCATGCATATCATGGGAATATTTCAGCATTTCTGCTCTGGTTTTCAGTGTATTACACCAAAACACCCACCTGATGACATCATTTCAAGAGCAAAAGCAGCAATTTGCAGAATTCAGCTTCTTTGGGGAACTGAGCAATTGCTGAGCTGACACCAAGTCCTGCTGGGTCCCTGTCACCTGCACAGTGCCCGTATCCTCCCCACGGTAGCGGGCATTGTGACAAAGGTTCTATGTCAGCTGGGTGTGGCAGCCGAGCGCCCGCTAGGGGAGGGGGAGCCTGTCAGCCCCGGGCCTGTCACTGCCTGCTGTCCCCCCTGTCACCAGCGAGGCCTCTGAAAAGCTTCCAAAACATCCCCAGACTTGGCTCCCAAGTGGCCAAAAGTCTCCAAGAGACAAGTCGGGAAGAAGGATATGGAACAGAGGGAGAAAGCCAAGGGAGCAGGCCAAAGGGAGGCAAGAGGAAAAAGTAGTGCGGGGCTGCAGGACTGAAATGGAGGAATTGAAAGACGAAAGCCAGGAAGCAGGAGAGTTTGAGAAAAGGAGAGAGGAAAGAAGAGACATGCAGCCAGACGAGGGCTTAGTGAGAGAGGCTGGGACAGAGAACAGGATGACAAGGAAATAAGGCAAGGCAAGGCAAGGCTAGGCCAAAGGACGTTTCTTTGATTTATATTTTCTACCACATTCATCTTGAGATGAGGAGGAAAGCCATCAGACCTTATGGATTAGGCCCAAACAAAAGCCCCAGCTACTTGAGACACTTAGACTAAGCCTAAACCACAAAGATCTCTCCATAAAGATGGTTTTTATACTGTACCTCCACAATCTGCTGTCAGTACAGAAGAACAAGCGGCAGATGTACGTAGGCTGAGTCATGGTGGTTTGGTGCAGAGACCATGCATATCATGGGAATATTTCAGCATTTGTGCTCTGGTTTTCAGTGTATTACACCAAAACACCCACCTGATGACATCATTTCAAGAGCAAAAGCAGCAATTTGCAGAATTCAGCTTCTTTGGGGAACTGAGCAATTGCTGAGCTGACAGCAAGTCCTGCTGGGTCCCTGTCACCTGCAGAGTGCCCGCATCCTCCCCACGGTAGCGGGCATTGTGACAAAGGTTCTATGTCAGCTGGGTGTGGCAGCCGAGCGCCCGCTAGGGGAGGGTGAGACTGTCAGCCCCGGGCCTGTCACTGCCTGCTGTCCCCCCTGTCACCAGCGAGGCCTCTGAAAAGTTTCCAAAACATCCCCAGACTTGGGTGCAAAGTGGCCAAAAGTCTCCAAGAGACAAGTCGGGAAGAAGGATATGGAACTGAGGGAGAAAGCCAAGGGAGCAGGCCAGAGGGAGGCAAGAGGAAAAAGTAGTGCGGGGCTGCAGGACTGAAATGGAGGAATTGAAAGAGGAAAGCCAGGAAGCAGGAGAGTTTGAGAAAAGGAGAGAGGAAAGAAGAGACATGCAGCCAGACGAGGGGTTAGTGAGAGAGGCTGGGACAGAGAACAGGATGAGAAGGAAATAAGGCAAGGCAAGGCAAGGCTAGGCCAAAGGACGTTTCTTTGATTTATATTTTCTACCACATTCATCTTGAGAGGAGGAGGAAAGCCATCAGACCTTATGGATTAGGCCCAAACAAAAGCCCCGGCTACTTGAGACACTTAGACTAAGCCTAAACCACAAAGATCTCTCCATAAAGATGGTTTTTATACTGTACCTCCACAATCTGCTGTCAGTACAGAAGAACAAGCGGCAGATGTACGTAGGCTGAGTCATGGTGGTTTGGTGCAGAGACCATGCATATCATGGGAATATTTCAGCATTTGTGCTCTGGTTTTCAGTGTATTACACCAAAACACCCACCTGATGACATCATTTCAAGAGCAAAAGCAGCAATTTGCAGAATTCAGCTTCTTTGGGGAACTGAGCAATTGCTGAGCTGACAGCAAGTCCTGCTGGGTCCCTGTCACCTGCAGAGTGCCCGCATCCTCCCAACAGTAGCGGGCATTGTGACAAAGGTTCTATGTCAGCTGGGTGTGGCAGCCGAGCGCCCGCTAGGGGAGGGGGAGCCTGTCAGCCCCGGGCCTGTCACTGCCTGCTGTCCCCCCTGTCACCAGCGAGGCCTCTGAAAAGTTTCCAAAACATCCCCAGACTTGGCTCCCAAGTGGCCAAAAGTCTCCAAGAGACAAGTCGGGAAGAAGGATATGGAACAGAGGGAGAAAGCCAAGGGAGCAGGCCAGAGGGAGGCAAAAGGAAAAAGTAGTGCGGGGCTGCAGGACTGAAATGGAGGAATTGAAAGACGAAAGCCAGGAAGCAGGAGAGTTTGAGAAAAGGAGAGAGGAAAGAAGAGACATGCAGCCAGACGAGGGCTTAGTGAGAGAGGCTGGGACAGAGAACAGGATGAGAAGGCAATATGGCAAGGCAAGGCAAGTAAAAGGCCAAATGACGTTTCTTTGATTTATATTTTCTACCACATTCATCTTGAGAGGAGGAGGAAAGCCATCAGACCTTATGGATTAGGCCCAAACAAAAGCCCCGGCTACTTGAGACACGTAGACTAAGCCTAAACCACAAAGATCTCTCCATAAAGATGGTTTTTATACTGTACCTCCACAATCTGCTGTCAGTACAGAAGAACAAGCGGCAGATGTACTTAGGCTGAGTCATGGTGGTTTGGTGCAGAGACCATGCATATCATGGGAATATTTCAGCATTTCTGCTCTGGTTTTCAGTGTATTACACCAAAAAACCCACCTGATGACATCATTTCAAGAGCAAAAGCAGCAATTTGCAGAATTCAGCTTCTTTGGGAAACTGAGCAATTGCTGAGCTGACAGCAAGTCCTGCTGGGTCCCTGTCACCTGCACAGTGCCCGCATCCTCCCCACGGTAGCGGGCATTGTGACAAAGGTTCTATGTCAGCTGGGTGTGGCAGCCGAGCGCCCGCTAGGGGAGGGTGGGACTGTCAGCCCCGGGCCTGTCACTGCCTGCTGTCCCCCCTGTCACCAGCGAGGCCTCTGAAAAGTTTCCAAAACATCCCCAGACTTGGGTGCAAAGTGGCCAAAAGTCTCCAAGAGACAAGTCGGGAAGAAGGATATGGAACAGAGGGAGAAAGCCAAGGGAGCAGGCCAGAGGGAGGCAAGAGGAAAAAGTAGTGCGGGGCTGCAGGACTGAAATGGAGGAATTGAAAGAGGAAAGCCAGGAAGCAGGAGAGTTTGAGAAAAGGAGAGAGGAAAGAAGAGACATGCAGCCAGACGAGGGGTTAGTGAGAGAGGCTGGGACAGAGAACAGGATGAGAAGGAAATAAGGCAAGGCAAGGCAAGGCTAGGCCAAAGGACGTTTCTTTGATTTATATTTTCTACCACATTCATCTTGAGAGGAGGAGGAAAGCCATCAGACCTTATGGATTAGGCCCAAACAAAAGCCCCGGCTACTTGAGACACTTAGACTAAGCCTAAACCAGAAAGATCTCTCCATGAAGATGGTTTTTATACTGTACCTCCACAATCTGCTGTCAGTACAGAAGAACAAGCGGCAGATGTACGTAGGCTGAGTCATGGTGGTTTGGTGCAGAGACCATGCATATCATGGGAATATTTCAGCATTTGTGCTCTGGTTTTCAGTGTATTACACCAAAACACCCACCTGATGACATCATTTCAAGAGCAAAAGCAGCAATTTGCAGAATTCAGCTTCTTTGGGGAACTGAGCAATTGCTGAGCTGACAGCAAGTCCTGCTGGGTCCCTGTCACCTGCACAGTGACCGCATCCTCCCCACGGTAGCGGGCATTGTGACAAAGGTTCTATGTCAGCTGGGTGTGGCAGCCGAGCGCCCGCTAGGGGAGGGTGGGACTGTCAGCCCCGGGCCTGTCACTGCCTGCTGTCCCCCCTGTCACCAGCGAGGCCTCTGAAAAGTTTCCAAAACATCCCCAGACTTGGGTGCAAAGTGGCCAAAAGTCTCCAAGAGACAAGTCGGGAAGAAGGATATGGAACAGAGGGAGAAAGCCAAGGGAGCAGGCCAGAGGGAGGCAAGAGGAAAAAGTAGTGCGGGGCTGCAGGACTGAAATGGAGGAATTGAAAGACGAAAGCCAGGAAGCAGGAGAGTTTGAGAAAAGGAGAGAGGAAAGAAGAGACATGCAGCCAGACGAGGGGTTAGTGAGAGAGGCTGGGACAGAGAACAGGATGAGAAGGAAATAAGGCAAGGCAAGGCAAGGCTAGGCCAAAGGACGTTTCTTTGATTTATATTTTCTACCACATTCATCTTGAGAGGAGGAGGAAAGCCATCAGACCTTATGGATTAGGCCCAAACAAAAGCCCCGGCTACTTGAGACACTTAGACTAAGCCTAAACCAGAAAGATCTCTCCATGAAGATGGTTTTTATACTGTACCTCCACAATCTGCTGTCAGTACAGAAGAACAAGCGGCAGATGTACGTAGGCTGAGTCATGGTGGTTTGGTGCAGAGACCATGCATATCATGGGAATATTTCAGCATTTCTGCTCTGGTTTTCAGTGTATTACACCAAAACACCCACCTGATGACATCATTTCAAGAGCAAAAGCAGCAATTTGCAGAATTCAGCTTCTTTGGGGAACTGAGCAATTGCTGAGCTGACAGCAAGTCCTGCTGGGTCCCTGTCACCTGCAGAGTGCCCGCATCCTCCCAACAGTAGCGGGCATTGTGACAAAGGTTCTATGTCAGCTGGGTGTGGCAGCCGAGCGCCCGCTAGGGGAGGGGGAGCCTGTGAGCCCCGGGCCTGTCACTGCCTGCTGTCCCCCCTGTCACCAGCGACGCCTCTGAAAAGTTTCCAAAACATCCCCAGACTTGGCTCCCAAGTGGCCAAAAGTCTCCAAGAGACAAGTCGGGAAGAAGGATATGGAACAGAGGGAGAAAGCCAAGGGAGCAGGCCAGAGGGAGGCAAGAGGAAAAAGTAGTGCGGGGCTGCAGGACTGAAATGGAGGAATTGAAAGAGGAAAGCCAGGAAGCAGGAGAGTTTGAGAAAAGGAGAGAGGAAAGAAGAGACATGCAGCCAGACGAGGGCTTAGTGAGAGAGGCTGGGACAGAGAACAGGATGAGAAGGAAATATGGCAAGGCAAGGCAAGGCTAGGCCAAAGGACGTTTCTTTGATTTATATTTTCTACCACATTCATCTTGAGAGGAGGAGGAAAGCCATCAGACCTTATGGATTAGGCCCAAACAAAAGCCCCAGCTACTTGAGACACTTAGACTAAGCCTAAACCACAAAGATCTCTCCATAAAGATGTTTTTTATACTGTACCTCCACAATCTGCTGTCAGTACAGAAGAACAAGCGGCAGATGTACGTAGGCTGAGTCATGGTGGTTTGGTGCAGAGACCATGCATATCATGGGAATATTTCAGCATTTCTGCTCTGGTTTTCAGTGTATTACACCAAAACACCCACCTGATGACATCATTTCAAGAGCAAAAGCAGCAATTTGCAGAATTCAGCTTCTTTGGGGAACTGAGCAATTGCTGAGCTGACAGCAAGTCCTGCTGGGTCCCTGTCACCTGCACAGTGCCCGTATCCTCACCACGGTAGCGGGCATTGTGACAAAGGTTCTATGTCAGCTGGGTGTGGCAGCCGAGCGCCCGCTAGGGGAGGGCGAGCCTGTCAGCCCCGGGCCTGTCACTGCCTGCTGTCCCCCCTGTCACCAGCGAGGCCTCTGAAAAGTTTCCAAAACGTCCCCAGACTTGGCTCCCAAGTGGCCAAAAGTCTCCAAGAGACAAGTCAGGAAGAAGGATATGGAACAGAGGGAGAAAGCCAAGGGAGCAGGCCAAAGGGAGGCAAGAGGAAAAAGTAGTGCGGGGCTGCAGGACTGAAATGGAGGAATTGAAAGACGAAAGCCAGGAAGCAGGAGAGTTTGAGAAAAGGAGAGAGGAAAGAAGAGACATGCAGCCAGACGAGGGGTTAGTGAGAGAGGCTGGGACAGAGAACAGGATGAGAAGGAAATAAGGCAAGGCAAGGCAAGGCTAGGCCAAAGGACATTTCTTTGATTTATATTTTCTACCACATTCATCTTGAGAGGAGGAGGAAAGCCATCAGACCTTATGGATTAGGCCCAAACAAAAGCCCCGGCTACTTGAGACACGTAGACTAAGCCTAAACCACAAAGATCTCTCCATAAAGATGGTTTTTATACTGTACCTCCACAATCTGCTGTCAGTACAGAAGAACAAGCGGCAGATGTACGTAGGCTGAGTCATGGTGGTTTGGTGCAGAGACCATGCATATCATGGGAATATTTCAGCATTTCTGTCTCTGGTTTTCAGTGTATTACACCAAAACACCCACCTGATGACATCATTTCAAGAGCAAAAGCAGCAATTTGCAGAATTCAGCTTCTTTGGGGAACTGAGCAATTGCTGAGCTGACAGCAAGTCCTGCTGGGTCCCTGTCACCTGCAGAGTGCCCGCATCCTCCCCACGGTAGCGGGCATTGTGACAAAGGTTCTATGTCAGCTGGGTGTGGCAGCCGAGCGCCCGCTAGGGGAGGGGGAGCCTGTCAGCCCCGGGCCTGTCTACTGCCTGCTGTCCCCCCTGTCACCAGCGAGGCCTCTGAAAAGTTTCCAAAACATCCCCAGACTTGGCTCCCAAGTGGCCAAAAGTCTCCAAGAGACATATCGGGAAGAAGGATATGGAACAGAGGGAGAAAGCGAAGGGAGCAGGCCAAAGAAAGGCAAGAGGAAAAAGTAGTGCGGGGCTGCAGGACTGAAATGGAGGAATTGAAAGACGAAAGCCAGGAAGCAGGAGAGTTTGAGAAAAGGAGAGAGGAAAGAAGAGACATGCAGCCAGACGAGGGCTTAGTGAGAGAGGCTGGGACAGAGAACAGGATGAGAAGGAAATAAGGCAAGGCAAGGCAAGGCTAGGCCAAAGGACGTTTCTTTGATTTATATTTTCTACCACATTCATCTTGAGAGGAGGAGGAAAGCCATCAGACCTTATGGATTAGGCCCAAACAAAAGCCCCGGCTACTTGAGACACGTAGACTAAGCCTAAACCACAAAGATCTCTCCATAAAGATGGTTTTTATACTGTACCTCCACAATCTGCTGTCAGTACAGAAGAACAAGCGGCAGATGTACTTAGGCTGAGTCATGGTGGTTTGGTGCAGAGACCATGCATATCATGGGAATATTTCAGCATTTCTGGTCTGGTTTTCAGTGTATTACACCAAAACACCCACCTGATGACATCATTTCAAGAGCAAAAGCAGCAATTTGCAGAATTCAGCTTCTTTGGGGAACTGAGCAATTGCTGAGCTGACACCAAGTCCTGCTGGGTCCCTGTCATTTGCACAGTGCCCATATCCTCCCCACGGTAGCGGGCATTGTGACAAAGGTTCTATGTCAGCTGGGTGTGGCAGCCGAGCACCCGCTAGGGGAGGGGGAGCCTGTCAGCCCCGGGCCTGTCACTGCCTGCTGTCCCCCCTGACACCAGCGAGGCCTCTGAAAAGTTTCCAAAACGTCCCCAGACTTGGCTCCCAAGTGGCCAAAAGTCTCCAAGAGACAAGTCGGGAAGAAGGATATGGAAGAGAGGGAGAAAGCTAAGGGAGCAGGCCAAAGGGAGGGAAGAGGAAAAAGTAGTGCGGGGCTGCAGGACTGAAATGGAGGAATTGAAAGAGGAAAGGCAGGAAGCAGGAGAGTTTGAGAAAAGGAGAGAGGAAAGAAGAGACATGCAGCCAGACGAGGGGTTAGTGAGAGAGGCTGGGACAGAGAACAGGATGAGAAGGAAATAAGGCAAGGCAAGGCAAGGCTAGGCCAAAGGACATTTCTTTGATTTATATTTTCTACCACATTCATCTTGAGAGGAGGAGGAAAGCCATCAGACCTTATGGATTAGGCCCAAACAAAAGCCCCGGCTACTTGAGACACTTAGACTAAGCCTAAACCACAAAGATCTCTCCATAAAGATGTTTTTTATACTGTACCTCCACAATCTGCTGTCAGTACAGAAGAACAAGCGGCAGATGTACGTAGGCTGAGTCATGGTGGTTTGGTGCAGAGACCATGCATATCATGGGACTATTTCAGCATTTCTGCTCTGGTTTTCAGTGTATTACACCAAAACACCCACCTGATGACATCATTTCAAGAGCAAAAGCAGCAATTTGCAGAATTCAGCTTCTTTGGGGAACTGAGCAATTGCTGAGCTGACAGCAAGTCCTGCTGGGTCCCTGTCACCTGCAGAGTGCCCGCATCCTCCCCACGGTAGCGGGCATTGTGACAAAGGTTCTATGTCAGCTGGGTGTGGCAGCCGAGCGCCCGCTAGGGGAGGGGGAGCCTGTCAGCCCCGGGCCTGTCACTGCCTGCTGTCCCCCCTGTCACCAGCGAGGCCTCTGAAAAGTTTCCAAAACATCCCCAGACTTGGGTGCAAAGTGGCCAAAAGTCTCCAAGAGACAAGTCGGGAAGAAGGATATGGAACAGAGGGAGAAAGCCAAGGGAGCAGGCCAAAGGGAGGCAAGAGGAAAAAGTAGTGCGGGGCTGCAGGACTGAAATGGAGGAATTGAAAGACGAAAGCCAGGAAGCAGGAGAGTTTGAGAAAAGGAGAGAGGAAAGAAGAGACATGCAGCCAGACGAGGGGTTAGTGAGAGAGGCTGGGACAGAGAACAGGATGAGAAGGAAATAAGGCAAGGCAAGGCAAGGCTAGGCCAAAGGACATTTCTTTGATTTATATTTTCTACCACATTCATATTGAGATGAAGAGGAAAGCCATCAGACCTTATGGATTAGGCCCAAACAAAAGCCCCGGCTACTTGAGACACTTAGACTAAGCCTAAACCACAAAGATCTCTCCATAAAGATGTTTTTTATACTGTACCTCCACAATCTGCTGTCAGTACAGAAGAACAAGCGGCAGATGTACGTAGGCTGAGTCATGGTGGTTTGGTGCAGAGACCATGCATATCATGGGAATATTTCAGCATTCCTGCTCTGGTTTTCAGTGTATTACACCAAAACACCCACCTGATGACATCATTTCAAGAGCAAAAGCAGCAATTTGCAGAATTCAGCTTCTTTGGGGAACTGAGCAATTGCTGAGCTGACAGCAAGTCCTGCTGGGTCCCTGTCACCTGCAGAGTACCCGCATCCTCCCCACGGTAGCGGGCATTGTGACAAAGGTTCTATGTCAGCTGGGTGTGGCAGCCGAGCACCCGCTAGGGGAGGGGGAGCCTGTCAGCCCCGGGCCTGTCACTGCCTGCTGTCCCCCCTGTCACCAGCGAGGCCTCTGAAAAGTTTCCAAAACGTCCCCAGACTTGGCTCCCAAGTGGCCAAAAGTCTCCAAGAGACAAGTCGGGAAGAAGGATATGGAAGAGAGGGAGAAAGGCAAGGGAGCAGGCCAAAGGGAGGCAAGAGGAAAAAGTAGTGCGGGGCTGCAGGACTGAAATGGAGGAATTGAAAGACGAAAGCCAGGAAGCAGGAGAGTTTGAGAAAAGGAGAGAGGAAAGAAGAGACATGCAGCCAGACGAGGGCTTAGTGAGAGAGGCTGGGACAGAGAACAGGATGAGAAGGAAATAAGGCAAGGCAAGGCAAGGCTAGGCCAAAGGACGTTTCTTTGATTTATATTTTCTACCACATTCATCTTGAGAGGAGGAGGAAAGCCATCAGACCTTATGGATTAGGCCCAAACAAAAGCCCCAGCTACTTGAGACACTTAGACTAAGCCTAAACCACAAAGATCTCTCCATAAAGATGTTTTTTATACTGTACCTCCACAATCTGCTGTCAGTACAGAAGAACAAGCGGCAGATGTACGTAGGCTGAGTCATGGTGGTTTGGTGCAGAGACCATGCATATCATGGGAATATTTCAGCATTTATGCTCTGGTTTTCAGTGTATTACAGCAAAACACCCACCTGATGACATCATTTCAAGAGCAAAAGCAGCAATTTGCAGAATTCAGCTTCTTTGGGGAACTGAGAAATTGCTGAGCTGACAGCAAGTCCTGCTGGGTCCCTGTCACCTGCAGAGTGCCCGCATCCTCCCCACGGTAACGGGCATTTTGACAAAGGTTCTATGTCAGCTGGGTGTGGCAGCCGAGCGCCCGCTAGGGGAGGGGGAGCCTGTCAGCCCCAGGCCTGTCACTGCCTGCTGTCCCCCCTGTCACCAGCGAGGCCTCTGAAAAGTTTCCAAAACATCCCCAGACTTGGCTCCCAAGTGGCCAAAAGTCTCCAAGAGACAAGTCGGGAAGAAGGATATGGAACAGAGGGAGAAAGCCAAGGGAGCAGGCCAAAGGGAGGCAAGAGGAAAAAGTAATGCGGGGCTGCAGGACTGAAATGGAGGAATTGAAAGACGAAAGCCAGGAAGGAGGAGAGTTTGAGAAAAGGAGAGAGGAAAGAAGAGACATGCAGCCAGACGAGGGCTTAGTGAGAGAGGCTGGGACAGAGAACAGGATGAGAAGGAAATAAGGCAAGGCAAGGCAAGGCTAGGCCAAAGGACGTTTCTTTGATTTATATTTTCTACCACATTCATCTTGAGAGGAGGAGGAAAGCCATCAGACCTTATGGATTAGGCCCAAACAAAAGCCCCAGCTACTTGAGACACTTAGACTAAGCCTAAACCACAAAGATCTCTCCATAAAGATGTTTTTTATACTGTACCTCCACAATCTGCTGTCAGTACAGAAGAACAAGCGGCAGATGTACGTAGGCTGAGTCATGGTGGTTTGGTGCAGAGACCATGCATATCATGGGAATATTTCAGCATTTATGCTCTGGTTTTCAGTGTATTACAGCAAAACACCCACCTGATGACATCATTTCAAGAGCAAAAGCAGCAATTTGCAGAATTCAGCTTCTTTGGGGAACTGAGCAATTGCTGAGCTGACAGCAAGTCCTGCTGGGTCCCTGTCACCTGCAGAGTGCCCGCATCCTCCCCACGGTAGCGGGCATTGTGACAAAGGTTCTATGTCAGCTGGGTGTGGCAGCCGAGCGCCCGCTAGGGGAGGGTGAGACTGTCAGCCCCGGGCCTGTCACTGCCTGCTGTCCCCCCTGTCACCAGCGAGGCCTCTGAAAAGTTTCCAAAACATCCCCAGACTTGGCTCCCAAGTGGCCAAAAGTCTCCAAGAGACAAGTCAGGAAGAAGGATATGGAAGAGAGGGAGAAAGCCAAGGGAGCAGGCCAGAGGGAGGCAAGAGGAAAAAGTAGTGCGGGGCTGCAGGACTGAAATGGAGGAATTGAAAGACGAAAGCCAGGAAGCAGGAGAGTTTGAGAAAAGGAGAGAGGAAAGAAGAGACATGCAGCCAGACGAGGGGTTAGTGAGAGAGGCTGGGACAGAGAACAGGATGAGAAGGAAATAAGGCAAGGCAAGGCAAGGCTAGGCCAAAGGACGTTTCTTTGATTTATATTTTCTACCACATTCATCTTGAGATGAGGAGGAAAGCCATCAGACCTTATGGATTAGGCCCAAACAAAAGCCCCGGCTACTTGAGACACTTAGACTAAGCCTAAACCAGCAAGATCTCTCCATAAAGATGTTTTTTATACTGTACCTCCACAATCTGCTGTCAGTACAGAAGAACAAGCGGCAGATGTACGTAGGCTGAGTCATGGTGGTTTGGTGCAGAGACCATGCATATCATGGGAATATTTCAGCATTTCTGCTCTGGTTTTCAGTGTATTACACCAAAACACCCACCTGATGACATCATTTCAAGAGCAAAAGCAGCAATTTGCAGAATTCAGCTTCTTTGGGGAACTGAGCAATTGCTGAGCTGACAGCAAGTCCTGCTGGGTCCCTGTCACCTGCAGAGTGCCCGCATCCTCCCCACGGTAGCGGGCATTGTGACAAAGGTTCTATGTCAGCTGGGTGTGGCAGCCGAGCGCCCGCTAGGGGAGGGGGAGCCTGTCAGCCCCGGGCCTGTCACTGCCTGCTGTCCCCCCTGTCACCAGCGAGGCCTCTGAAAAGTTTCCAAAACATCCCCAGACTTGGGTGCAAAGTGGCCAAAAGTCTCCAAGAGACAAGTCGGGAAGAAGGATATGGAAGAGAGGGAGAAAGCCAAGGGAGCAGGCCAGAGGGAGGCAAGAGGAAAAAGTAGTGCGGGGCTGCAGGACTGAAATGGAGGAATTGAAAGACGAAAGCCAGGAAGCAGGAGAGTTTGAGAAAAGGAGAGAGGAAAGAAGAGACATGCAGCCAGACGAGGGGTTAGTGAGAGAGGCTGGGACAGAGAACAGGATGAGAAGGAAATAAGGCAAGGCAAGGCAAGGCTAGGCCAAAGGACGTTTCTTTGATTTATATTTTCTACCACATTCATCTTGAGAGGAGGAGGAAAGCCATCAGACCTTATGGATTAGGCCCAAACAAAAGCCCCAGCTACTTGAGACACTTAGACTAAGCCTAAACCACAAAGATCTCTCCATAAAGATGGTTTTTATACTGTACCTCCACAATCTGCTGTCAGTACAGAAGAACAAGCGGCAGATGTACGTAGGCTGAGTCATGGTGGTTTGGTGCAGAGACCATGCATATCATGGGAATATTTCAGCATTTCTGCTCTGGTTTTCAGTGTATTACACCAAAACACCCACCTGATGACATCATTTCAAGAGCAAAAGCAGCAATTTGCAGAATTCAGCTTCTTTGGGGAACTGAGCAATTGCTGAGCTGACAGCAAGTCCTGCTGGGTCCCTGTCACCTGCAGAGTGCCCGCATCCTCCCCACGGTAGCGGGCATTGTGACAAAGGTTCTATGTCAGCTGGGTGTGGCAGCCGAGCGCCCGCTAGGGGAGGGTGAGACTGTCAGCCCCGGGCCTGTCACTGCCTGCTGTCCCCCCTGTCACCAGCGAGGCCTCTGAAAAGTTTCCAAAACATCCCCAGACTTGGCTCCCAAGTGGCCAAAAGTCTCCAAGAGACAAGTCGGGAAGAAGGATATGGAACAGAGGGAGAAAGCCAAGGGAGGAGGCCAAAGGGAGGCAAGAGGAAAAAGTAGTGCGGGGCTGCAGGACTGAAATGGAGGAATTGAAAGAGGAAAGCCAGGAAGCAGGAGAGTTTGAGAAAAGGAGAGAGGAAAGAAGAGACATGCAGCCAGACGAGGGGTTAGTGAGAGAGGCTGGGACAGAGAACAGGATGAGAAGGAAATAAGGCAAGGCAAGGCAAGGCTAGGCCAAAGGACGTTTCTTTGATTTATATTTTCTACCACATTCATCTTGAGAGGAGGAGGAAAGCCATCAGACCTTATGGATTAGGCCCAAACAAAAGCCCCGGCTACTTGAGACACGTAGACTAAGCCTAAACCACAAAGATCTCTCCATAAAGATGGTTTTTATACTGTACCTCCACAATCTGCTGTCAGTACAGAAGAACAAGCGGCAGATGTACTTAGGCTGAGTCATGGTGGTTTGGTGCAGAGACCATGCATATCATGGGAATATTTCAGCATTTCTGCTCTGGTTTTCAGTGTATTACACCAAAACACCCACCTGATGACATCATTTCAAGAGCAAAAGCAGCAATTTGCAGAATTCAGCTTCTTTGGGGAACTGAGCAATTGCTGAGCTGACACCAAGTCCTGCTGGGTCCCTGTCACCTGCAGAGTGCCCGCATCCTCACCACGGTAGCGGGCATTGTGACAAAGGTTCTATGTCAGCTGGGTGTGGCAGCCGAGCACCCGCTAGGGGAGGGGGAGCCTGTCAGCCCCGGGCCTGTCACTGCCTGCTGTCCCCCCTGTCACCAGCGAGGCCTCTGAAAAGTTTCCAAAACGTCCCCAGACTTGGCTCCCAAGTGGCCAAAAGTCTCCAAGAGACAAGTCGGGAAGAAGGATATGGAAGAGAGGGAGAAAGCCAAGGGAGCAGGCCAGAGGGAGGCAAGAGGAAAAAGTAGTGCGGGGCTGCAGGACTGAAATGGAGGAATTGAAAGAGGAAAGCCAGGAAGCAGGAGAGTTTGAGAAAAGGAGAGAGGAAAGAAGAGACATGCAGCCAGACGAGGGGTTAGTGAGAGAGGCTGGGACAGAGAACAGGATGAGAAGGAAATAAGGCAAGGCAAGGCAAGGCTAGGCCAAAGGACGTTTCTTTGCTTTATATTTTCTACCACATTCATCTTGAGAGGAGGAGGAAAGCCATCAGACCTTATGGATTAGGCCCAAACAAAAGCCCCAGCTACTTGAGACACTTAGACTAAGCCTAAACCACAAAGATCTCTCCATAAAGATGTTTTTTATACTGTACCTTCACAATCTGCTGTCAGTACAGAAGAACAAGCGGCAGATGTACGTAGGCTGAGTCATGGTGGTTTGGTGCAGAGACCATGCATATCATGGGAATATTTCAGCATTTCTGCTCTGGTTTTCAGTGTATTACACCAAAACACCCACCTGATGACATCATTTCAAGAGCAAAAGCAGCAATTTGCAGAATTCAGCTTCTTTGGGGAACTGAGAAATTGCTGAGCTGACAGCAAGTCCTGCTGGGTCCCTGTCACCTGCAGAGTGCCCGCATCCTCCCCACGGTAACGGGCATTTTGACAAAGGTTCTATGTCAGCTGGGTGTGGCAGCCGAGCGCCCGCTAGGGGAGGGGGAGCCTGTCAGCCCCAGGCCTGTCACTGCCTGCTGTCCCCCCTGTCACCAGCGAGGCCTCTGAAAAGTTTCCAAAACATCCCCAGACTTGGGTGCAAAGTGGCCAAAAGTCTCCAAGAGACAAGTCGGGAAGAAGGATATGGAACAGAGGGAGAAAGCCAAGGGAGCAAGCCAAAGGGAGGCAAGAGGAAAAAGTAATGCGGGGCTGCAGGACTGAAATGGAGGAATTGAAAGACGAAAGCCAGGAAGGAGGAGAGTTTGAGAAAAGGAGAGAGGAAAGAAGAGACATGCAGCCAGACGAGGGGTTAGTGAGAGAGGCTGGGACAGAGAACAGGATGAGAAGGAAATAAGGCAAGGCAAGGCAAGGCTAGGCCAAAGGACGTTTCTTTGATTTATATTTTCTACCACATTCATCTTGAGAGGAGGAGGAAAGCCATCAGACCTTATGGATTAGGCCCAAACAAAAGCCCCAGCTACTTGAGACACTTAGACTAAGCCTAAACCACAAAGATCTCTCCATAAAGATGTTTTTTATACTGTACCTCCACAATCTGCTGTCAGTACAGAAGAACAAGCGGCAGATGTACGTAGGCTGAGTCATGGTGGTTTGGTGCAGAGACCATGCATATCATGGGAATATTTCAGCATTTCTGCTCTGGTTTTCAGTGTATTACAGCAAAACACCCACCTGATGACATCATTTCAAGAGCAAAAGCAGCAATTTGCAGAATTCAGCTTCTTTGGGGAACTGAGCAATTGCTGAGCTGACAGCAAGTCCTGCTGGGTCCCTGTCACCTGCAGAGTGCCCGCATCCTCCCCACGGTAGCGGGCATTGTGACAAAGGTTCTATGTCAGCTGGGTGTGGCAGCCGAGCGCCCGCTAGGGGAGGGTGAGACTGTCAGCCCCGGGCCTGTCACTGCCTGCTGTCCCCCCTGTCAGCAGCGAGGCCTCTGAAAAGTTTCCAAAACATCCCCAGACTTGGCTCCCAAGTGGCCAAAAGTCTCCAAGAGACAAGTCAGGAAGAAGGATATGGAAGAGAGGGAGAAAGCCAAGGGAGCAGGCCAGAGGGAGGCAAGAGGAAAAAGTAGTGCGGGGCTGCAGGACTGAAATGGAGGAATTGAAAGACGAAAGCCAGGAAGCAGGAGAGTTTGAGAAAAGGAGAGAGGAAAGAAGAGACATGCAGCCAGACGAGGGGTTAGTGAGAGAGGCTGGGACAGAGAACAGGATGAGAAGGAAATAAGGCAAGGCAAGGCAAGGCTAGGCCAAAGGACGTTTCTTTGATTTATATTTTCTACCACATTCATCTTGAGATGAGGAGGAAAGCCATCAGACCTTATGGATTAGGCCCAAACAAAAGCCCCGGCTACTTGAGACACTTAGACTAAGCCTAAACCAGCAAGATCTCTCCATAAAGATGTTTTTTATACTGTACCTCCACAATCTGCTGTCAGTACAGAAGAACAAGCGGCAGATGTACGTAGGCTGAGTCATGGTGGTTTGGTGCAGAGACCATGCATATCATGGGAATATTTCAGCATTTCTGCTCTGGTTTTCAGTGTATTACACCAAAACACCCACCTGATGACATCATTTCAAGAGCAAAAGCAGCAATTTGCAGAATTCAGCTTCTTTGGGGAACTGAGCAATTGCTGAGCTGACAGCAAGTCCTGCTGGGTCCCTGTCACCTGCAGAGTGCCCGCATCCTCCCCACGGTAGCGGGCATTGTGACAAAGGTTCTATGTCAGCTGGGTGTGGCAGCCGAGCGCCCGCTAGGGGAGGGGGAGCCTGTCAGCCCCGGGCCTGTCACTGCCTGCTGTCCCCCCTGTCACCAGCGAGGCCTCTGAAAAGTTTCCAAAACATCCCCAGACTTGGGTGCAAAGTGGCCAAAAGTCTCCAAGAGACAAGTCGGGAAGAAGGATATGGAAGAGAGGGAGAAAGCCAAGGGAGCAGGCCAGAGGGAGGCAAGAGGAAAAAGTAGTGCGGGGCTGCAGGACTGAAATGGAGGAATTGAAAGACGAAAGCCAGGAAGCAGGAGAGTTTGAGAAAAGGAGAGAGGAAAGAAGAGACATGCAGCCAGACGAGGGGTTAGTGAGAGAGGCTGGGACAGAGAACAGGATGAGAAGGAAATAAGGCAAGGCAAGGCAAGGCTAGGCCAAAGGACGTTTCTTTGCTTTATATTTTCTACCACATTCATCTTGAGAGGAGGAGGAAAGCCATCAGACCTTATGGATTAGGCCCAAACAAAAGCCCCAGCTACTTGAGACACTTAGACTAAGCCTAAACCACAAAGATCTCTCCATAAAGATGTTTTTTATACTGTACCTCCACAATCTGCTGTCAGTACAGAAGAACAAGCGGCAGATGTACGTAGGCTGAGTCATGGTGGTTTGGTGCAGAGACCATGCATATCATGGGAATATTTCAGCATTTCTGCTCTGGTTTTCAGTGTATTACACCAAAACACCCACCTGATGACATCATTTCAAGAGCAAAAGCAGCAATTTGCAGAATTCAGCTTCTTTGGGGAACTGAGCAATTGCTGAGCTGACAGCAAGTCCTGCTGGGTCCCTGTCACCTGCAGAGTGCCCGCATCCTCCCCACGGTAGCGGGCATTGTGACAAAGGTTCTATGTCAGCTGGGTGTGGCAGCCGAGCGCCCGCTAGGGGAGGGTGAGACTGTCAGCCCCGGGCCTGTCACTGCCTGCTGTCCCCCCTGTCACCAGCGAGGCCTCTGAAAAGTTTCCAAAACATCCCCAGACTTGGCTCCCAAGTGGCCAAAAGTCTCCAAGAGACAAGTCGGGAAGAAGGATATGGAACAGAGGGAGAAAGCCAAGGGAGGAGGCCAAAGGGAGGCAAGAGGAAAAAGTAGTGCGGGGCTGCAGGACTGAAATGGAGGAATTGAAAGAGGAAAGCCAGGAAGCAGGAGAGTTTGAGAAAAGGAGAGAGGAAAGAAGAGACATGCAGCCAGACGAGGGGTTAGTGAGAGAGGCTGGGACAGAGAACAGGATGAGAAGGAAATAAGGCAAGGCAAGGCAAGGCTAGGCCAAAGGACGTTTCTTTGATTTATATTTTCTACCACATTCATCTTGAGAGGAGGAGGAAAGCCATCAGACCTTATGGATTAGGCCCAAACAAAAGCCCCGGCTACTTGAGACACGTAGACTAAGCCTAAACCACAAAGATCTCTCCATAAAGATGGTTTTTATACTGTACCTCCACAATCTGCTGTCAGTACAGAAGAACAAGCGGCAGATGTACTTAGGCTGAGTCATGGTGGTTTGGTGCAGAGACCATGCATATCATGGGAATATTTCAGCATTTCTGCTCTGGTTTTCAGTGTATTACACCAAAACACCCACCTGATGACATCATTTCAAGAGCAAAAGCAGCAATTTGCAGAATTCAGCTTCTTTGGGGAACTGAGCAATTGCTGAGCTGACACCAAGTCCTGCTGGGTCCCTGTCACCTGCAGAGTGCCCGCATCCTCACCACGGTAGCGGGCATTGTGACAAAGGTTCTATGTCAGCTGGGTGTGGCAGCCGAGCACCCGCTAGGGGAGGGGGAGCCTGTCAGCCCCGGGCCTGTCACTGCCTGCTGTCCCCCCTGTCACCAGCGAGGCCTCTGAAAAGTTTCCAAAACGTCCCCAGACTTGGCTCCCAAGTGGCCAAAAGTCTCCAAGAGACAAGTCGGGAAGAAGGATATGGAAGAGAGGGAGAAAGCCAAGGGAGCAGGCCAGAGGGAGGCAAGAGGAAAAAGTAGTGCGGGGCTGCAGGACTGAAATGGAGGAATTGAAAGAGGAAAGCCAGGAAGCAGGAGAGTTTGAGAAAAGGAGAGAGGAAAGAAGAGACATGCAGCCAGACGAGGGGTTAGTGAGAGAGGCTGGGACAGAGAACAGGATGAGAAGGAAATAAGGCAAGGCAAGGCAAGGCTAGGCCAAAGGACGTTTCTTTGATTTATATTTTCTACCACATTCATCTTGAGAGGAGGAGGAAAGCCATCAGACCTTATGGATTAGGCCCAAACAAAAGCCCCGGCTACTTGAGACACTTAGACTAAGCCTAAACCACAAAGATCTCTCCATAAAGATGTTTTTTATACTGTACCTCCACAATCTGATGTCAATACAGAAGAACAAGCGGCAGATGTACGTAGGCTGTCATGGTGGTTTGGTGCAGAGACCATGCATATCATGGGAATATTTCAGCATTTATGCTCTGGTTTTCAGTGTATTACAGCAAAACACCCACCTGATGACATCATTTCAAGAGCAAAAGCAGCAATTTGCAGAATTCAGCTTCTTTGGGGAACTGAGCAATTGCTGAGCTGACAGCAAGTCCTGCTGGGTCCCTGTCACCTGCACAGTGCCCGCATCCTCCCCACGGTAGCGGGCATTGTGACAAAGGTTCTATGTCAGCTGGGTGTGGCAGCCGAGCGCCCGCTAGGGGAGGGGGAGCCTGTCAGCCCCGGGCCTGTCACTGCCTGCTGTCCTCCCTGTCACCAGCGAGGCCTCTGAAAAGTTTCCAAAACATCCCCAGACTTGGGTGCAAAGTGGCCAAAAGTCTCCAAGAGACAAGTCGGGAAGAAGGATATGGAAGAGAGGGAGAAAGCCAAGGGAGCAGGCCAGAGGTAGGCAAGAGGAAAAAGTAGTGCGGGGCTGCAGGACTGAAATGGAGGAATTGAAAGACGAAAGCCAGGAAGCAGGAGAGTTTGAGAAAAGGAGAGAGGAAAGAAGAGACATGCAGCCAGACGAGGGGTTAGTGAGAGAGGCTGGGACAGAGAACAGGATGAGAAGGAAATAAGGCAAGGCAAGGCAAGGCTAGGCCAAAGGACGTTTCTTTGATTTATATTTTCTACCACATTCATCTTGAGATGAGGAGGAAAGCCATCAGACCTTATGGATTAGGCCCAAACAAAAGCCCCGGCTACTTGAGACACTTAGAGTAAGCCTAAACCAGCAAGATCTCTCCATAAAGATGTTTTTTATACTGTACCTCCACAATCTGCTGTCAGTACACAAGAACAAGCGGCAGATGTACGTAGGCTGAGTCATGGTGGTTTGGTGCAGAGACCATGCATATCATGGGAATATTTCAGCATTTCTGCTCTGGTTTTCAGTGTATTACACCAAAACACCCACCTGATGACATCATTTCAAGAGCAAAAGCAGCAATTTGCAGAATTCAGCTTCTTTGGGGAACTGAGCAATTGCTGAGCTGACAACAAGTCCTGCTGGGTCCCTGTCACCTGCAGAGTGCCCGCATCCTCCCCACGGTAGCGGGCATTGTGACAAAGGTTCTATGTCAGCTGGGTGTGGCAGCCGAGCGCCCGCTAGGGGAGGGTGAGACTGTCAGCCCCGGGCCTGTCACTGCCTGCTGTCCCCCCTGTCACCAGCGAGGCCTCTGAAAAGTTTCCAAAACATCCCCAGACTTGGGTGCAAAGTGGCCAAAAGTCTCCAAGAGACAAGTCGGGAAGAAGGATATGGAACAGAGGGAGAAATCCAAGGGAGCAGGCCAGAGGGAGGCAAGAGGAAAAAGTAGTGCGGGGCTGCAGGACTGAAATGGAGGAATTGAAAGAGGAAAGCCAGGAAGCAGGAGAGTTTGAGAAAAGGAGAGAGGAAAGAAGAGACATGCAGCCAGACGAGGGGTTAGTGAGAGAGGCTGGGACAGAGAACAGGATGAGAAGGAAATAAGGCAAGGCAAGGCAAGGCTAGGCCAAAGGACGTTTCTTTGATTTATATTTTCTACCACATTCATCTTGAGATGAGGAGGAAAGCCATCAGACCTTATGGATTAGGCCCAAACAAAAGCCCCGGCTACTTGAGACACTTAGACTAAGCCTAAACCAGCAAGATCTCTCCATAAAGATGTTTTTTATACTGTACCTCCACAATCTGCTGTCAGTACAGAAGAACAAGCGGCAGATGTACGTAGGCTGAGTCATGGTGGTTTGGTGCAGAGACCATGCATATCATGGGAATATTTCAGCATTTCTGCTCTGGTTTTCAGTGTATTACACCAAAACACCCACCTGATGACATCATTTCAAGAGCAAAAGCAGCAATTTGCAGAATTCAGCTTCTTTGGGGAACTGAGCAATTGCTGAGCTGACACCAAGTCCTGCTGGGTCCCTGTCACCTGCACAGTGCCCGTATCCTCCCCACGGTAGCGGGCATTGTGACAAAGGTTCTATGTCAGCTGGGTGTGGCAGCCGAGCACCCGCTAGGGGAGGGGGAGCCTGTCAGCCCCGGGCCTGTCACTGCCTGCTGTCCCCCATGTCACCAGCGAGGCCTCTGAAAAGTTTCCAAAACGTCCCCAGACTTGGCTCCCAAGTGGCCAAAAGTCTCCAAGAGACAAGTCGGGAAGAAGGATATGGAAGAGAGGGAGAAAGCCAAGGGAGCAGGCCAAAGGGAGGCAAGAGGAAAAAGTAGTGCGGGGCTGCAGGACTGAAATGGAGGAATTGAAAGAGGAAAGCCAGGAAGCAGGAGAGTTTGAGAAAAGGAGAGAGGAAAGAAGAGACATGCAGCCAGACGAGGGCTTAGTGAGAGAGGCTGGGACAGAGAACAGGATGAGAAGGAAATAAGGCAAGGCAAGGCAAGGCTAGGCCAAAGGACGTTTCTTTGATTTATATTTTCTACCACATTCATCTTGAGATGAGGAGGAAAGCCATCAGACCTTATGGATTAGGCCCAAACAAAAGCCCCGGCTACTTGAGACACTTAGACTAAGCCTAAACCAGCAAGATCTCTCCATAAAGATGTTTTTTACACTGTACCTCCACAATCTGCTGGCAGTACAAAAGAACAAGCGGCAGATGTACGTAGGCTGAGTCATGGTGGTTTGGTGCAGAGACCATGCATATCATGGGAATATTTCAGCATTTCTGCTCTGGTTTTCAGTGTATTACACCAAAACACCCACCTGATGACATCATTTCAAGAGCAAAAGCAGCAATTTGCAGAATTCAGCTTCTTTGGGGAACTGAGCAATTGCTGAGCTGACACCAAGTCCTGCTGGGTCCCTGTCACCTGCAGAGTGCCCGCATCCTCCCCACGGTAGCGGGCATTGTGACAAAGGTTCTATGTCAGCTGGGTGTGGCAGCCGAGCGCTCGCCAGGTGAGGGGGAGCCTGTCAGCCCCGGGCCTGTCACTGCCTGCTGTCCCCCCTGTCACCAGCGAGGCCTCTGAAAAGTTTCCAAAACATCCCCAGACTTGGGTGCAAAGTGGCCAAAAGTCTCCAAGAGACAAGTCGGGAAGAAGGATATGGAACAGAGGGAGAAAGCCAAGGGAGCACGCCAAAGGGAGGCAAGAGGAAAAAGTAGTGCCGGGCTGCAGGACTGAAATGGAGGAATTGAAAGACGAAAGCCAGGAAGCAGGAGAGTTTGAGAAAAGGAGAGAGGAAAGAAGAGACATGCAGCCAGACGAGGGCTTAGTGAGAGAGGCTGGGACAGAGAACAGGATGAGAAGGAAATAAGGCAAGGCAAGGCAAGGCTAGGCCAAAGGACGTTTCTTTGATTTATATTTTCTACCACATTCATCTTGAGAGGAGGAGGAAAGCCATCAGACCTTATGGATTAGGCCCAAACAAAAGCCCCGGCTACTTGAGACACTTAGACTAAGCCTAAACCACAAAGATCTCTCCATAAAGATGGTTTTTATACTGTACCTCCACAATCTGCTGTCAGTACAGAAGAACAAGCGGCAGATGTACGTAGGCTGAGTCATGGTGGTTTGGTGCAGAGACCATGCATATCATGGGAATATTTCAGCATTTCTGCTCTGGTTTTCAGTGTATTACACCAAAACACCCACCTGATTATATCATTTCAAGAGCAAAAGCAGCAATTTGCAGAATTCAGCTTCTTTGGGGAACTGAGCAATTGCTGAGCTGACAGCAAGTCCTGCTGGGTCCCTGTCACCTGCAGAGTGCCCGTATCCTCCCCACGGTAGCGGGCATTGTGACAAAGGATCTATGTCAGCTGGGTGTGGCAGCCGAGCGCCCGCTAGGGGAGGGTGGGACTGTGAGCCCCGGGCCTGTCACTGCCTGCTGTCCCCCCTGTCACCAGCGAGGCCTCTGAAAAGTTTCCAAAACATCCCCAGACTTGGCTCCCAAGTGGCCAAAAGTCTCCAAGAGACAAGTCGGGAAGAAGGATATGGAACAGAGGGAGAAAGCCGAGGGAGCAGGCCAAATGGAGGCAAGAGGAAAAAGTAGTGCGGGGCTGCAGGACTGAAATGGAGGAATTGAAAGACGAAAGCCAGGAAGCAGGAGAGTTTGAGAAAAGGAGAGAGGAAAGAAGAGACATGCAGCCAGACGAGGGCTTAGTGAGAGAGGCTGGGACAGAGAACAGGATGAGAAGGAAATAAGGCAAGGCAAGGCAAGGCTAGGCCAAAGGACGTTTCTTTGATTTATATTTTCTACCACATTCATCTTGAGAGGAGGAGGAAAGCCATCAGACCTTATGGATTAGGCCCAAACAAAAGCCCCGGCTACTTGAGACACTTAGACTAAGCCTAAACCACAAAGATCTCTCCATAAAGATGGTTTTTATACTGTACCTCCACAATCTGCTGTCAGTACAGAAGAACAAGCGGCAGATGTACGTAGGCTGAGTCATGGTGGTTTGGTGCAGAGACCATGCATATCATGGGAATATTTCAGCATTTCTGCTCTGGTTTTCAGTGTATTACACCAAAACACCCACCTGATGACATCATTTCAAGAGCAAAAGCAGCAATTTGCAGAATTCAGCTTCTTTGGGGAACTGAGCAATTGCTGAGCTGACAGCAAGTCCTGCTGGGTCCCTGTCACCTGCAGAGTGCCCGCATCCTCCCCACGGTAGCGGGCATTGTGACAAAGGTTCTATGTCAGCTGGGTGTGGCAGCCGAGCGCCCGCTAGGGGAGGGTGAGCCTGTCAGCCCCAGGCCTGTCACTGCCTGCTGTCCCCCCTGTCACCAGCGAGGCCTCTGAAAAGTTTCCAAAACATCCCCAGACTTGGCTCCCAAGTGGCCAAAAGTCTCCAAGAGACAAGTCGGGAAGAAGGATATGGAACAGAGGGAGAAAGCCGAGGGAGCAGGCCAAAGGGAGGCAAGAGGAAAAAGTAGTGCGGGGCTGCAGGACTGAAATGGAGGAATTGAAAGACGAAAGCCAGGAAGCAGGAGAGTTTGAGAAAAGGAGAGAGGAAAGAAGAGACATGCAGCCAGACGAGGGCTTAGTGAGAGAGGCTGGGACAGAGAACAGGATGAGAAGGAAATAAGGCAAGGCAAGGCAAGGCTAGGCCAGGCCAAAGGACGTTTCTTTGATTTATATTTTCTACCACATTCATCTTGAGATGAGGAGGAAAGCCATCAGACCTTATGGATTAGGCCCAAAGAAAAGCCCTGGCTACTTGAGACACTTAGACTAAGCCTAAACCACAAAGATCTCTCCATAAAGATGGTTTTTATACTGTACCTCCACAATCTGCTGTCAGTACAGAAGAACAAGCGGCAGATGTACTTAGGCTGAGTCATGGTGGTTTGGTGCAGAGACCATGCATATCATGGGAATATTTCAGCATTTCTGCTCTGGTTTTCAGTGTATTACACCAAAACACCCACCTGATGACATCATTTCAAGAGCAAAAGCAGCAATTTGCAGAATTCAGCTTCTTTGGGGAACTGAGCAATTGCTGAGCTGACAGCAAGTCCTGCTGGGTCCCTGTCACCTGCAGAGTGCCCGCATCCTCCCCACGGTAGCGGGCATTGTGACAAAGGTTCTATGTCAGCTGGGTGTGGCAGCCGAGCGCCCGCTAGGGGAGGGGGAGCCTGTCAGCCCCGGGCCTGTCACTGCCTGCTGTCCCCCCTGTCACCAGCGAGGCCTCTGAAAAGTTTCCAAAACATCCCCAGACTTGGCTCCCAAGTGGCCAAAAGTCTCCAAGAGACAAGTCGGGAAGAAGGATATGGAACAGAGGGAGAAAGCCGAGGGAGCAGGCCAAAGGTAGGCAAGAGGAAAAAGTAGTGCGGGGCTGCAGGACTGAAATGGAGGAATTGAAAGACGAAAGCCAGGAAGCAGGAGAGTTTGAGAAAAGGAGAGAGGAAAGAAGAGACATGCAGCCAGACGAGGGGTTAGTGAGAGAGGCTGGGACAGAGAACAGGATGAGAAGGAAATAAGGCAAGGCAAGGCAAGGCTATGCCAGGACAAAGGACGTTTCTTTGATTTATATTTTCTACCACATTCATCTTGAGATGAGGCGGAAAGCCATCAGACCTTTTGGATTAGGCCCAAAGAAAAGCCCTGGCTACTTGAGACACTTAGACTAAGCCTAAACCACAAAGATCTCTCCATAAAGATGGTTTTTATACTGTACCTCCACAATCTGCTGTCAGTACAGAAGAACAAGCGGCAGATGTACGTAGGCTGAGTCATGGTGGTTTGGTGCAGAGACCATGCATATCATGGGAATATTTCAGCATTTCTGCTCTGGTTTTCAGTGTATTACACCAAAACACCCACCTGATGACATCATTTCAAGAGCAAAAGCAGCAATTTGCAGAATTCTGCTTCTTTGGGGAACTGAGCAATTGCTGAGCTGACAGCAAGTCCTGCTGGGTCCCTGTCACATGCAGAGTGCCCGCATCCTCACCACGGTAGCGGGCATTGTGACAAAGGTTCTATGTCAGCTGGGTGTGGCAGCCGAGCGCCCGCTAGGTGAGGGGGAGCCTGTCAGCCCCGGTCCTGTCACTGCCTGCTGTCCCCCCTGTCACCAGCGAGGCCTCTGAAAAGTTTCCAAAACATTCCCAGACTTCTCTCCCAAGTGGCCAAAAGTCTCCAAGAGACAAGTCGGGAAGAAGGATATGTAACAGAGGGAGAAAGCCAAGGGAGCAGGCCAAAGGGAGGCAAGAGGAAAAAGTAGTGCGGGGCTGCAGGACTGAAATGGAGGAATTGAAAGACGAAAGCCAGGAAGCAGGAGAGTTTGAGAAAAGGAGAGAGGAAAGAAGAGACATGCAGCCAGACGAGGGCTTAGTGAGAGAGGCTGGGACAGAGAACAGGATGAGAAGGAAATAAGGCAAGGCAAGGCAAGGCTAGGCCAAAGGACGTTTCTTTGATTTATATTTTCTACCACATTCATCTTGAGGTGAGGAGGAAAGCCATCAGACCTTATGGATTAGGCCCAAACAAAAGCCCCGGCTACTTGAGACACTTAGACTAAGCCTAAACCACAAAGATCTCTCCATAAAGATGTTTTTTATACTGTACCTCCACAATTGGCTGTCAGTACAGAAGAACAAGCGGCAGATGTACGTAGGCTGAGTCATGGTGGTTTGGTGCAGAGACCATGCATATCATGGGAATATTTCAGCATTTCTGCTCTGGTTTTCAGTGTATTACACCAAAACACCCACCTGATGACATCATTTCAAGAGCAAAAGCAGCAATTTGCAGAATTCAGCTTCTTTGGGGAACTGAGCAATTGCTGAGCTGACAGCAAGTCCTGCTGGGTCCCTGTCACCTGCAGAGTGCCCGCATCCTCCCCACGGTAGCGGGCATTGTGACAAAGGTTCTATGTCAGCTGGGTGTAGCAGCCGAGCGCCCGCTAGAAGAGGGTGAGCCTGTCAGCCCTGGGCCTGTCACTGCCTGCTGTCCCCCCTGTCACCAGCGAGGCCTCTGAAAAGTTTCCAAAACATCCCCAGACTTGGCTCCCAAGTGGCCAAAAGTCTCCAAGAGACAAGTCGGGAAGAAGGATATGGAAGAGAGGGAGAAAGCCAAGGGAGCAGGCCAGAGGGAGGCAAGAGGAAAAAGTAGTGCGGGGCTGCAGGACTGAAATGGAGGAATTGAAAGAGGAAAGTCAGGAAGCAGGAGAGCTTGAGAAAAGGAGAGAGGAAAGAAGAGACATGCAGCCAGACGAGGGGTTAGTGAGAGAGGCTGGGACAGAGAACAGGATGAGAAGGAAATAAGGCAAGGCAAGGCAAGGCTAGGCCAAAGGACGTTTCTTTGATTTATATTTTCTACCACATTCATCTTGAGATGAGGAGGAAAGCCATCAGACCTTATGGATTAGGCCCAAACAAAAGCCCCGGCTACTTGAGACACTTAGACTAAGCCTAAACCAGCAAGATCTCTCCATAAAGATGTTTTTTATACTGTACCTCCACAATCTGCTGTAAGTACACAAGAACAAGCGGCAGATGTACGTAGGCTGAGTCATGGTGGTTTGGTGCAGAGACCATGCATATCATGGGAATATTTCAGCATTTCTGCTCTGGTTTTCAGTGTATTACACCAAAACACCCACCTGATGACATCATTTCAAGAGCAAAAGCAGCAATTTGCAGAATTCAGCTTCTTTGGGGAACTGAGCAATTGCTGAGCTGACAGCAAGTCCTGCTGGGTCCCTGTCACCTGCACAGTGCCCGCATCCTCCCCACGGTAGCGGGCATTGTGACAAAGGTTCTATGTCAGCTGGGTGTGGCAGCCGAGCGCCCGCTAGGGGAGGGGGAGCCTGTCAGCCCCGGGCCTGTCACTGCCTGCTGTCCCCCCTGTCACCAGCGAGGCCTCTGAAAAGTTTCCAAAACATCCCCAGACTTGGCTCCCAAGTGGCCAAAAGTCTCCAAGAGACAAGTCGGGAAGAAGGATATGGAACAGAGGGAGAAAGCCAAGGGAGCAGGCCAAAGAAAGGCAAGAGGAAAAAGTAGTGCGGGGCTGCAGGACTGAAATGGAGGAATTGAAAGACGAAAGCCAGGAAGCAGGAGAGTTTGAGAAAAGGAGAGAGGAAAGAAGAGACATGCAGCCAGACGAGGGGTTAGTGAGAGAGGCTGGGACAGAGAACAGGATGAGAAGGAAATAATGCAAGGCAAGGCAAGGCTAGGCCAAAGGACGTTTCTTTGATTTATATTTTCTACCACATTCATCTTGAGATGAAGAGGAAAGCCATCAGACCTTATGGATTAGGCCCAAACAAAAGCCCCAGCTACTTGAGACACTTAGACTAAGCGTAAACCACAAAGATCTCTCCATAAAGATGTTTTTTATACTGTACCTCCACAATCTGCTGTCAGTACAGAAGAACAAGCGGCAGATGTACGTAGGCTGAGTCATGGTGGTTTGGTGCAGAGACCATGCATATCATGGGAATATTTCAGCATTTCTGCTCTGGTTTTCAGTGTATTACACCAAAACACCCACCTGATGACATCATTTCAAGAGCAACAGCAGCGATTTGCAGAATTCAGCTTCTTTGGGGAACTGAGAAATTGCTGAGCTGACACCAAGTCCTGCTGTGTCCCTGTCACCCGCAGAGTGCCCGCAGCCTCACCACGGTAGCGGGCATTGTGACAAAGGTTCTATGTCAGCTGGGTGTGGCAGCCGAGCGCCCCCTAGGGGAGGGGGAGCCTGTCAGCCCCGGGCCTGTCACTGCCTGCTGTCCCCCCTGTCAGCAGCGAGGCCTCTGAAAAGTTTCCAAAACATCCCCAGACTTGGGTCCAGCGTGGCCAAAAGTCTCCAAGAGACAAGTCGGAAAGAAGGATATGGAACAAAGGGAGAAAGCGAAGGGAGCAAGCCAAAGGGAGGGAAGAGGAAAATCTAGTGCCGGGCTGCAGGACTGAAATGGAGGAATGGAAAGACAAAAGCCAGGAAGCAGGAGAGTTTGAGAAAAGGAGAGAGGAAAGAAGAGACATGCAGCCAGACGAGGGGTTAGTGAGAAAGGCTGGCACAGAGAACAGGATGAGAAGGAAATAAGGCAAGGCAAGGCTAGGCCAAAGGACATTTCCTTACTTTATATTTTCTACCACATTCATCTGGAGACGAGGAGGAACGCCATCAGACCTGATGGATTAGGCCCAATCAAAAACCCCGGCTACTTGAGACACTTAGACTAAGCCTAAAATGCAAAGATCTCTCCATAAGGATGGTTTTTACACTCTACTTCCACAATCTGCTGGCAGTACAAAAGAATAAGCGGCAGATCTACTTAGGCTGAGTCACGGTGCTTTGCTCCTAAGACCATGCATACCATGGGAATATTTCAGCATTTCTGCTCTGGTTTTCAGTGTATTACACCAAAACACCCACCTGATGACATCATTTCAAGAGCAACAGCAGCGATTTGCAGAATTCAGCTTCTTTGGGGAACTGAGAAATTGCTGAGCTGACACCAAGTCCTGCTGTGTCCCTGTCACCCGCAGAGTGCCCGCAGCCTCACCACGGTAGCGGGCATTGTGACAAAGGTTCTATGTCAGCTGGGTGTGGCAGACGAGCGCCCCCTAGGGGAGGGGGAGCCTGTCAGCCCCGGGCCTGTCACTGCCTGCTGTCCCCCCTGTCAGCAGCGAGGCCTCTGAAAAGTTTCCAAAACATCCCCAGACTTGGGTCCAGCGTGGCCAAAAGTCTCCAAGAGACAAGTCGGAAAGAAGGATATGGAACAAAGGGAGAAAGCGAAGGGAGCAAGCCAAAGGGAGGGAAGAGGAAAATCTAGTCCCGGGCTGCAGGACTGAAATGGAGGAATGGAAAGACAAAAGCCAGGAAGCAGGATAGTTTGAGAAAAGGAGAGAGGAAAGAAGAGACATGCAGCCAGACGAGGGGTTAGTGAGGTAGGCTGGGAGAGAGAACAGGATGAGAAGGAAATAAGGCAAGGCAAGGCTAGGCCAAAGGACATTTCCTTGCTTTATATTTTCTACCACATTCATCTGGAGACGAGGAGGAACGCCATCAGACCTGATAGATTAGGCCCAATCAAAAACCCCGGCTACCTGAGACACTTAGACTAAGCCTAAAATGCAAAGATCTCTCCATCAGGATGGTTTTTATACTCTACTTCCACAATCTGCTGGCAGTACAAAAGAATAAGCGGCAGATCTACTTAGGCTGAGTCACGGTGCTTTGCTCCTAAGACCATGCATACCATGGGAATATTTCAGCATTTCTGCTCTGGTTTTCAGTGTATTACACCAAAACACCCACCTGATGACATCATTTCAAGAGCAACAGCAGCGATTTGCAGAATTCAGCTTCTTTGGGGAACTGAGAAATTGCTGAGCTGACACCAAGTCCTGCTGTGTCCCTGTCACCCGCAGAGTGCCCGCAGCCTCACCACGGTAGCGGGCATTGTGACAAAGGTTCTATGTCAGCTGGGTGTGGCAGCCGAGCGCCCCCTAGGGGAGGGGGAGCCTGTCAGCCCCGGGCCTGTCACTGCCTGCTGTCCCCCCTGTCAGCAGCGAGGCCTCTGAAAAGTTTCCAAAACATCCCCAGACTTGGGTCCAGCGTGGCCAAAAGTCTCCAAGAGACAAGTCGGAAAGAAGGATATGGAACAAAGGGAGAAAGCGAAGGGAGCAAGCCAAAGGGAGGGAAGAGAAAAAAGTAGTGCCGGGCTGCAGGACTGAAATGGAGGAATGGAAAGACAAAAGCCAGGAAGCAGGAGAGTTTGAGAAAAGGAGAGAGGAAAGAAGAGACATGCAGCCAGACGAGGGGTTAGTGAGAGAGGCTGGCACAGAGAACAGGATGAGAAGGAAATAAGGCAAGGCAAGGCTAGGCCAAAGGACATTTCCTTGCTTTATGTTTTCTACCACATTCATCTGGATACGAGGAGGAACGCCATCAGACCTGATGGATTAGGCCCAATCAAAAACCCCGGCTACTTGAGACACTTAGACTAAGCCTAAAATGCAAAGATCTCTCCATCAGGATGGTTTTTATACTCTACTTCCACAATCTGCTGGCAGTACAAAAGAATAAGCGGCAGATCTACTTAGGCTGAGTCACGGTGCTTTGCTCCTAAGACCATGCATACCATGGGAATATTTCAGCATTTCTGCTCTGGTTTTCAGTGTATTACACCAAAACACCCACCTGATGACATCATTTCAAGAGCAACAGCAGCGATTTGCAGAATTCAGCTTCTTTGGGGAACTGAGAAATTGCTGAGCTGACACCAAGTCCTGCTGTGTCCCTGTCATCCGCAGAGTGCCCGCAGCCTCACCACGGTAGCGGGCATTGTGACAAAGGTTCTATGTCAGCTGGGTGTGGCAGCCGAGCGCCCCCTAGGGGAGGGGGAGCCTGTCAGCCCCGGGCCTGTCACTGCCTGCTGTCCCCCCTGTCAGCAGCGAGGCCTCTGAAAAGTTTCCAAAACATCCCCAGACTTGGGTCCAGCGTGGCCAAAAGTCTCCAAGAGACAAGTCGGAAAGAAGGATATGGAACAAAGGGAGAAAGCGAAGGGAGCAAGCCAAAGGGAGGGAAGAGGAAAATCTAGTCCCGGGCTGCAGGACTGAAATGGAGGAATGGAAAGACAAAAGCCAGGAAGCAGGAGAGTTGGAGAAAAGGAGAGAGGAAAGAAGAGACATGCAGCCAGACGAGGGGTTAGTGAGAAAGGCTGGCACAGAGAACAGGATGAGAAGGAAATAAGGCAAGGCAAGTCTAGGCCAAAGGCCATTTCCTTGCTTTATATTTTCTACCACATTCATCTGGAGACGAGGAGGAACGCCATCAGACCTGATGGATTAGGCCCAATCAAAAACCCCGGCTACTTGAGACACTTAGACTAAGCCTAAAATGCAAAGATCTCTCCATCAGGATGGTTTTTATACTCTACTTCCACAATCTGCTGGCAGTACAAAAGAATAAGCGGCAGATCTACTTAGGCTGAGTCACGGTGCTTTGCTCCTAAGACCATGCATACCATGGGAATATTTCAGCATTTCTGCTCTGGTTTTCAGTGTATTACACCAAAACACCCACCTGATGACATCATTTCAAGAGCAACAGCAGCGATTTGCAGAATTCAGCTTCTTTGGGGAACTGAGAAATTGCTGAGCTGACACCAAGTCCTGCTGTGTCCCTGTCATCCGCAGAGTACCCGCAGCCTCACCACGGTAGCGGGCATTGTGACAAAGGTTCTATGTCAGCTGGGTGTGGCAGCCGAGCGCCCCCTAGGGGAGGGGGAGCCTGTCAGCCCCGGGCCTGTCACTGCCTGCTGTCCCCCCTGTCAGCAGCGAGGCCTCTGAAAAGTTTCCAAAACATCCCCAGACTTGGGTCCAGCGTGGCCAAAAGTCTCCAAGAGACAAGTCGGAAAGAAGGATATGGAACAAAGGGAGAAAGCGAAGGGAGCAAGCCAAAGGGAGGCAAGAGGAAAAAGTAGTGCGGGGCTGCAGGACTGAAATGGAGGAATGGAAAGACAAAAGCCAGGAAGCAGGAGAGTTTGAGAAAAGGAGAGAGGAAAGAAGAGACATGCAGCCAGACAAGGGGTTAGTGAGAGAGGCTGGAACAGAGAACAGGATGAGAAGGAAATAAGGCAAGGCAAGTCTAGGCCAAAGGACATTTCCTTGCTTTATATTTTCTACCACATTCATCTGGAGACGAGGAGGAACGCCATCAGACCTGATGGATTAGGCCCAATCAAAAACCCCGGCTACTTGAGACACTTAGACTAAGCCTAAAATGCAAAGATCTCTCCATCAGGATGGTTTTTATACTCTACTTCCACAATCTGCTGGCAGTACAAAAGAATAAGCGGCAGATCTACTTAGGCTGAGTCACGGTGTTTTGCTCCTAAGACCATGCATACCATGGGAATATTTCAGCATTTCTGCTCTGGTTTTCAGTGTATTACACCAAAACACCCACCTGATGACATCATTTCAAGAGCAACAGCAGCGATTTGCAGAATTCAGCTTCTTTGGGGAACTGAGAAATTGCTGAGCTGACACCAAGTCCTGCTGTGTCCCTGTCATCCGCAGAGTGCCCGCAGCCTCACCACGGTAGCGGGCATTGTGACAAAGGTTCTATGTCAGCTGGGTGTGGCAGCCGAGCGCCCGCTAAGGGAGGGGGAGCCTGTCAGCCCCGGGCCTGTCACTGCCTGCTGTCCCCCCTGTCAGCAGCGAGGCCTCTGAAAATTTTCCAAAACATCCCCAGACTTGGGTCCAGCGTGGCCAAAAGTCTCCAAGAGACAAGTCGGAAAGAAGGATATGGAACAAAGGGAGAAAGCGAAGGGAGCAAGCCAAAGGGAGGGAAGAGGAAAATCTAGTGCCGGGCTGCAGGACTGAAATAGAGGAATGGAAAGACAAAAGCCAGGAAGCAGGAGAGTTTGAGAAAAGGAGAGAGGAAAGAAGAGACATGCAGCCAGACGAGGGGTTAGTGAGGTAGGCTGGGAGAGAGAACAGGATGAGAAGGAAATAAGGTAAGGCAAGGCTAGGCCAAAGCACATTTCCTTGCTTTATATTTCCTACCACATTCATCTGGAGACGAGGAGGAACGCCATCAGACCTGATGGATTAGGCCCAATCAAAAACCCCGGCTACTTGAGACACTTAGAGTAAGTCTAAAATGCAAAGATCTCTCCATAAGGATGGTTTTTATACTCTACTTCCACAATCTGCTGGCAGTACAAAAGAATAAGCAGCAGATCTTCTTAGGCTGAGTCACGGTGCTTTGCTCCTAAGACCATGCATACCATGGGAATATTTCAGCATTTCTGCTCTGGTTTTCAGTGTATTACACCAAAACACCCACCTGATGACATCATTTCAAGAGCAACAGCAGCGATTTGCAGAATTCAGCTTCTTTGGGGAACTGAGAAATTGCTGAGCTGACACCAAGTCCTGCTGTGTCCCTGTCATCCGCAGAGTACCCGCAGCCTCACCACGGTAGCGGGCATTGTGACAAAGGTTCTATGTCAGCTGGGTGTGGCAGCCGAGCGCCCCCTAGGGGAGGGGGAGCCTGTCAGCCCCGGGCCTGTCACTGCCTGCTGTCCCCCCTGTCAGCAGCGAGGCCTCTGAAAAGTTTCCAAAACATCCCCAGACTTGGGTCCAGCGTGGCCAAAAGTCTCCAAGAGACAAGTCGGAAAGAAGGATATGGAACAAAGGGAGAAAGCGAAGGGAGCAAGCCAAAGGGAGGGAAGAGGAAAATCTAGTGCCGGGCTGCAGGACTGAAATGGAGGAATGGAAAGACAAAAGCCAGGAAGCAGGAGAGTTTGAGAAAAGGAGAGAGGAAAGAAGAGACATGCAGCCAGACGAGGGGTTAGTGAGAGAGGCTGGCACAGAGAACAGGATGAGAAGGAAATAAGGCAAGGCAAGGCTAGGCCAAAGGACATTTCCTTGCTTTATGTTTTCTACCACATTCATCTGGATACGAGGAGGAACGCCATCAGACCTGATGGATTAGGCCCAATCAAAAACCCCGGCGACTTGAGACACTTAGACTAAGCCTAAAATGCAAAGATCTCTCCATCAGGATGGTTTTTATACTCTACTTCCACAATCTGCTGGCAGTACAAAAGAATAAGCGGCAGATCTACTTAGGCTGAGTCACGGTGCTTTGCTCCTAAGACCATGCATACCATGGGAATATTTCAGCATTTCTGCTCTGGTTTTCAGTGTATTACACCAAAACACCCACCTGATGACATCATTTCAAGAGCAACAGCAGCGATTTGCAGAATTCAGCTTCTTTGGGGAACTGAGAAATTGCTGAGCTGACACCAAGTCCTGCTGTGTCCCTGTCACCCGCAGAGTGCCCGCAGCCTCACCACGGTAGCGGGCATTGTGAAAAAGGTTCTATGTCAGCTGGGTGTGGCAGCCGAGCGCCCCCTAGGGGAGGGGGAGCCTGTCAGCCCCGGGCCTGTCACTGCCTGCTGTCCCCCCTGTCACCAGCGAGGCCTCTGAAAAGTTTCCAAAACATCCCCAGACTTGGGTCCAGCATGGCCAAAAGTCTCCAAGAGACAAGTCGGAAAGAAGGATATGGAACAAAGGGAGAAAGCGAAGGGAGCAAGCCAAAGGGAGGGAAGAGGAAAATCTAGTGCCGGGCTGCAGGACTGAAATGGAGGAATGGAAAGACAAAAGCCAGGAAGCAGGAGAGTTGGAGAAAAGGAGAGAGGAAAGAAGAGACATGCAGCCAGACGAGGGGTTAGTGAGAGAGGCTGGAACAGAGAACAGGATGAGAAGGAAATAAGGCAAGGCAAGTCTAGGCCAAAGGACATTTCCTTGCTTTATATTTTCTACCACATTCATCTGGAGACGAGGAGGAACGCCATCAGACCTGATGGATTAGGCCCAATCAAAAACCCCGGCTACTTGAGACACTTAGACTAAGCCTAAAATGCAAAGATCTCTCCATCAGGATGGTTTTTATACTCTACTTCCACAATCTGCTGGCAGTACAAAAGAATAAGCGGCAGATCTACTTAGGCTGAGTCACGGTGCTTTGCTCCTAAGACCATGCATACCATGGGAATATTTCAGCATTTCTGCTCTGGTTTTCAGTGTATTACACCAAAACACCCACCTGATGACATCATTTCAAGAGCAACAGCAGCGATTTGCAGAATTCAGCTTCTTTGGGGAACTGAGATATTGCTGAGCTGACACCAAGTCCTGCTGTGTCCCTGTCATCCGCAGAGTGCCCGCAGCCTCACCACGGTAGCGGGCATTGTGACAAAGGTTCTATGTCAGCTGGGTGTGGCAGCCGAGCGCCCGCTAGGGGAGGGGGAGCCTGTCAGCCCCGGGCCTGTCACTGCCTGCTGTCCCCCCTGTCAGCAGCGAGGCCTCTGAAAATTTTCCAAAACATCCCCAGACTTGGGTCCAGCATGGCCAAAAGTCTCCAAGAGACAAGTCGGAAAGAAGGATATGGAACAAAGGGAGAAAGCGAAGGGAGCAAGCCAAAGGGAGGCAAGAGGAAAAAGTAGTGCGGGGCTGCAGGACTGAAATGGAGGAATGGAAAGACAAAAGCCAGGAAGCAGGAGAGTTTGAGAAAAGGAGAGAGGAAAGAAGAGACATGCAGCCAGACGAGGGGTTAGTGAGAGAGGCTGGAACAGAGAACAGGATGAGAAGGAAATAAGGCAAGGCAAGTCTAGGCCAAAGGACATTTCCTTGCTTTATATTTTCTACCACATTCATCTGGAGACGAGGAGGAACGCCATCAGACCTGATGGATTAGGCCCAATCAAAAACCCCGGCTACTTGAGACACTTAGACTAAGCCTAAAATGCCAAGATCTCTCCATCAGGATGGTTTTTATACTCTACTTCCACAATCTGCTGGCAGTACAAAAGAATAAGCGGCAGATCTACTTAGGCTGAGTCACGGTGCTTTGCTCCTAAGACCATGCATACCATGGGAATATTTCAGCATTTCTGCTCTGGTTTTCAGTGTATTACACCAAAACACCCACCTGATGACATCATTTCAAGAGCAACAGCAGCGATTTGCAGAATTCAGCTTCTTTGGGGAACTGAGAAATTGCTGAGCTGACACCAAGGCCTGCTGTGTCCCTGTCACCCGCAGAGTGCCCGCAGCCTCACCACGGTAGCGGGCATTGTGACAAAGGTTCTATGTCAGCTGGGTGTGGCAGCCGAGCGCCCGCTAGGTGAGGGGGAGCCTGTCAGCCCCGGTCCTGTCACTGCCTGCTGTCCCCCCTGTCACCAGCGAGGCCTCTGAAAAGTTTCCAAAACATTCCCAGACTTCTCTCCCAAGTGGCCAAAAGTCTCCAAGAGACAAGTCGGGAAGAAGGATATGTAACAGAGGGAGAAAGCCAAGGGAGCAGGCCAAAGGGAGGCAAGAGGAAAAAGTAGTGCGGGGCTGCAGGACTGAAATGGAGGAATGGAAAGACAAAAGCCAGGAAGCAGGAGAGTTTGAGAAAAGGAGAGAGGAAAGAAGAGACATGCAGCCAGACGAGGGGTTAGTGAGAGAGGCTGGCACAGAGAACAGGATGAGAAGGAAATAAGGCAAGGCAAGTCTAGGTCAAAGGACATTTCCTTGCTTTATGTTTTCTACCACATTCATCTTGAGATAAGGAGGAACGCCAACAGACCTGATGGATTAGGCCCAATCAAAAACCCCGGCTACTTGAGAAAGTTAGACTAAGCCTAAAATGCAAAGATCTCTCCATCAGGATGGTTTTTATACTCTACTTCCACAATCTGCTGGCAGTACAAAAGAATAAGCGGCAGATCTACTTAGGCTGAGTCACGGTGCTTTGCTCCTAAGACCATGCATACCATGGGAATATTTCAGCATTTCTGCTCTGGTTTTCAGTGTATTACACCAAAACACCCACCTGATGACATCATTTCAAGAGCAACACCAGCGATTTGCAGAATTCAGCTTCTTTGGGGAACTGAGAAGTTGCTGAGCTGACACCAAGTCCTGCTGGGTCCCTGTCACCTGCAGAGTGCCCGCAGCCTCACCACGGTAGCGGGCATTGTGACAAAGGTTCTATGTCAGCTGGGTGTGGCAGCCGAGCGCCCCCTAGGGGAGGGGGAGCCTGTCAGCCCCGGGCCTGTCACTGCCTGCTGTCCCCCCTGTCAGCAGCGAGGCCTCTGAAAAGTTTCCAAAACATCCCCAGACTTGGGTCCAGCGTGGCCAAAAGTCTCCAAGAGACAAGTCGGAAAGAAGGATATGGAACAAAGGGAGAAAGCGAAGGGAGCAAGCCAAAGGGAGGGAAGAGGAAAATCTAGTGCCGGGCTGCAGGACTGAAATGGAGGAATGGAAAGACAAAAGCCAGGAAGCAGGAGAGTTTGAGAAAAGGAGAGAGGAAAGAAGAGACATGCAGCCAGACGAGGGGTTAGTGAGAAAGGCTGGGAGAGAGAACAGGATGAGAAGGAAATAAGGCAAGGCAAGGCTAGGCCAAAGGACATTTCCTTGCTTTATGTTTTCTACCACATTCATCTGGAGACGAGGAGGAACGCCATCAGACCTGATGGATTAGGCCCAATCAAAAACCCCGGCTACTTGAGACACTTAGAGTAAGTCTAAAATGCAAAGATCTCTCCATCAGGATGGTTTTTATACTCTACTTCCACAATCTGCTGGCAGTACAAAAGAATAAGCGGCAGATCTACTTAGGCTGAGTCACGGTGCTTTGCTCCTAAGACCATGCATACCATGGGAATATTTCAGCATTTCTGCTCTGGTTTTCAGTGTATTACACCAAAACACCCACCTGATGACATCATTTCAAGAGCAACACCAGCGATTTGCAGAATTCAGCTTCTTTGGGGAACTGAGAAATTGCTGAGCTACACCAAGTCCTGCTGTGTCCCTGTCACCTGCAGAGTGCCCGCATCCTCACCACGGTAGCGGGCATTGTGAGAAAGGTTCTATGTCAGCTGGGTGTGGCAGCCGAGCGCCCCCTAGGGGAGGGGGAGCCTGTCAGCCCCGGGCCTGTCACTGCCTGCTGTCCCCCCTGTCAGCAGCGAGGCCTCTGAAAAGTTTCCAAAACATCCCCAGACTTGGGTCCAGCGTGGCCAAAAGTCTCCAAGAGACAAGTCGGAAAGAAGGATATGGAACAAAGGAAGAAAGCGAAGGGAGCAAGCCAAAGGGAGGCAAGAGGAAAAAGTAGTGCGGGGCTGCAGGACTGAAATGGAGGAATGGAAAGACAAAAGCCAGGAAGCAGGAGAGTTGGAGAAAAGGAGAGAGGAAAGAAGAGACATGCAGCCAGACGAGGGGTTAGTGAGAGAGGCTGGGAGAGAGAACAGGATGAGAAGGAAATAAGGCAAGGCAAGGCTAGGCCAAAGGACATTTCCTTGCTTTATGTTTTCTACCACATTCATCTGGATACGAGGAGGAACGCCATCAGACCTGATGGATTAGGCCCAATCAAAAACCCCGGCTACTTGAGACACTTAGACTAAGCCTAAAATGCAAAGATCTCTCCATCAGGATGGTTTTTATACTCTACTTCCACAATCTGCTGGCAGTACAAAAGAATAAGCGGCAGATCTACTTAGGCTGAGTCACGGTGCTTTGCTCCTAAGACCATGCATACCATGGGAATATTTCAGCATTTCTGCTCTGGTTTTCAGTGTATTACACCAAAACACCCACCTGATGACATCATTTCAAGAGCAACAGCAGCGATTTGCAGAATTCAGCTTCTTTGGGGAACTGAGAAATTGCTGAGCTGACACCAAGTCCTGCTGGGTCCCTGTCACCCGCAGAGTGCCCGCAGCCTCACCACGGTAGCGGGCATTGTGACAAAGGTTCTATGTCAGCTGGGTGTGGCAGGCGAGCGCCCCCTAGGTAAGGGGGAGCCTGTCAGCCCCGGGCCTGTCACTGCCTGCTGTCCCCCCTGTCAGCAGCGAGGCCTCTGAAAAGTTTCCAAAACATCCCCAGGCTTGGGTCCAGCGTGGCCAAAAGTCTCCAAGAGACAAGTCGGAAAGAAGGATATGGAACAAAGGGAGAAAGCGAAGGGAGCAAACCAAAGGGAGGGAAGAGATAAAGCTAGTGCCGGGCTGCAGGACTGAAATGGAGGAATGGAAAGACTAAAGCCAGGAAGCAGGAGAGTTTGAGAAAAGGAGAGAGGAAAGAAGAGACACGCAGCCAGACGTGGGCTTAGTGAGAGAGGCTGGGACAGAGAACAGGATGAGAAGGAATTAAGGCAAGGCAAGGCTAGGCCAAAGGACGTTTCCTTGCTTTATATTTTCTACCACATTCATCTGGAGACAAGGAGGAAAGCCATCAGACCTGATGGATTAGGCCCAATCAAAAACCCCGGCTACTTGAGAAACTTAGACTAAGCCTAAAATGCAAAGATCTCTCCATCAGGATGGTTTTTATACTCTACTTCCACAATCTGCTGGCAGTACAAAAGAATAAGCGGCAGATCTACTTAGGCTGAGTCACGGTGCTTTGCTCCTAAGACCATGCATACCATGGGAACATTTCAGCATTTCTGCTCTGGTTTTCAGTGTATTACACCAAAACACCCACCTGATGACATCATTTCAAGAGCAACACCAGCGATTTGCAGAATTCAGCTTCTTTGGGGAACTGAGAAATTGCTGAGCTGACACCAAGTCCTGCTGTGTCCCTATCACGCACACAGAGTGCCCACATCCTCACCACGGTAGCGGGCATTGTGACAAAGGTTCTATGTCAGCTGTTGCTCTTGCGACCGGTAAGAGAGCTACAACGAAGCATGCCGAACAGAGAAAATAGCAGCAGCTCATCTGTTCACACCTTTTTTCTGCCATGTGGTTGAACGCCAATACGTTCGTGCTTCTGTGAGATGTAAGACGTCCTTCTTCATATGTGGTTGCTCACACCGGTCCACTTGTTAGTGTATCCATTCAGTGCTGGGTTGCGGGGCATTCAGAAGTGGCTCTGTGGAGACGTCTGCATAGAGGCACCTGTCAGAACACGCACACTCGATTGTTCACCAAAACATATACAGACGCGTCCTTAGCCTGTAGATTTGGATGCACAGAGTTCCCTGTGTTCGCAAGAGACAAGGGAATCGCATCTGTACGCACAGAAGCAATAGCGGACCGTTTCCCTCGGAGTGAACACGAAAGAGCCGTCTATACACTCGCAGACATGGGAACGTGCCTCAATGCAGTCACAGAGGCAGCAGCTTTTGAACAGAGGCTCTGGTGATTCTGGCACACTCCTGAAAGTCGCGCACACTGCTGTTCACTCGCTAAACGACCTCTTCGGAAACACGTCTCCGGTCCATGTACCGCTCAGATTTCTTCTCGTGTAACTGTGAACTGTGTCAGCGCGGGGATTCCGTCTCTGTTGAGCAGATGTCAATCCTGCCTCGCTTTTGCTTTGTTGCCTCTACCAAGATGATTTCCTGTTTCTCTCTTCACTGGAGCAGGCAGACACAGCCAATGCACAGCAAGTGTCAAGAGACACACTCCATCCGCTGAGTTCAACGCTTGTGCAGATGCACGTGTGCGACGAAGTCAACACACGTGCTTGTGGAGAGAATGAAAGGGACTCACAGGCGTGTGGAGCGACGGGGAGAAAGAGCGGGCACTAAGGAACACAGAGTTTCAGGCAGACTGTCTCCACACAAACAGGCACCTGTCTGCAGGTATCCTAGATCTTGATTCTTGAACTTGAGGAAACACGCGTCTGAGCAAAACTCCCAAACGCTTCCAGGAAAGACACAGGCTCTCCCACAAGCACACAAGTGTTTGCCCTCAGCTATAGATCAGCGACAAGCTTGTGAAGAGATGCCCTGCTATTCTTTCGCCTTATGGCATCATGTGTTTCGTTTCTCTTGGAGATCGATTGCTAAGCGTCTTTCCTCGGGCGACTGTGAAGCATTTGCCACCGGAGGAGAAGTAGCACGGAGCAGCATTCAGTACTGTCTACGTCACGGCCCTTTATAAGACAGCGGCACTGGCGCACACACGCACAGAGGAGACGGTGGCGCTACTTAAAAACTTCAAGATGCTGGGAAGAAGTGCCAGTCCCTTAGACTGGAGGGGTACAGAGCACAGCTGCCGATGCAGCCCAGAACTACACCATAAAACACAACTGCGCAGAAACATCCAAAATGCAAAAACCATCCACGCTTTCAGTTGCTGATACAAGAAAACCAGGACCCGATTGGCGCTACGCCAACTGGCACCGGCGTTCCGGATCCCGGGATGGCGCCCGGGATGCCTGTCGGGTCCCTCAAGCGCGACGAGACCCCGGGACCGTCTGACAGGCACTATGCAAGCCTCCCGACCTGCAATACAACGCTGACACGAGGCTGGAGCTGCCCTGCCCGGGACACGCTGGCATCGCACTGTGAAGTTCCCTGGACCCTTCGCCTGCCCAAAAGGGACTGTTCCTGGATCACCCTTGCCCCAAAGAGAACCCCGCTCCCTGCAGTTCCCAACCCCTTCCCAGCCCCCCAGCCTCCACTTATCTTTCAGAGGGCCAAGAGACTGAATCCATCTTCAACAGAGGAAAACACCACATGTGCTGATAGAGATCGTCCTGCATCACCAAGTTCCTCCTTGTCCTGGTTTTGTTAAAAAAAAAGTTTCTCTTTTAGTGATTTTTTGCCTGTCAGCTAAAGCCTTCGTATTAGCTGCATTTTCCTGGAGAACCCAACACATGTTTTGGTTAAACCTAGCAATGGAATGCAAACTTATTGATAAGCACAGATGGACATCTCGCGAGAGGGGCAACGAGAAACTGATGATCGAGAGACTGACCAATGGTGTATAACATTCCATTCACGTGAATACTTCATATAAAAGTGGGAGATCACGAGGATCTCGGCCCCTTTTTTCCCTTTTTGCCCTTTTTCCCTTTTTCCTCATGGCTGACATTAGGAGAGGACCTTGCTGGTCGTCCCTGCGAACTGAGGCCTAGTGAGAGACTGAATCCAGCTCCGGTTGGCTACAGAGTCTAATCCAGGACTTTGGGCGCTGGCTCTGCAGTTGCTGAGACTTACAAGATTGGTTTTGTATATTTTGTATTATTTTCTCTATTCTTATTAGTAGCATTAGTAAAACATCTTTAACTTTTCCAACTCTCTTGTCTCTGTCCTTCTTTCCCTCCCGATCACCTGTCCTGAGTAGGAAGGGGGGAGAGGGAGGGGCAAAAGGGGGAAGTGGGGGGGAGAGGAGGTTAACAATACATCTGCCAGGGTTTGATTGTCACCCCGCAATCCTAACCCTCGACAGATAATTGGCGCCCAACGTGGGGCAAGAGAAAGGAGTAAATTTCGAGATTTTTGGCTTTTCTACTGCTCTGACGTACCTTTCAATTTTCTTGGCACGGTGCCAACTCATAGAATTGTGATACTCGCGCGTCTGTTTGCTTTGGATATTATTTAGTGGTATTAAGGCAAAGTGAATTACATTGATTTAAAGATGTTATGGCAAAAGTTGTATCAGTTATTTTCTACATTGTGCTCGCTGATCCCATATCTGTGTTGGTGTTTCTTTCTGAATCGACGTATTCATTATATAACAACAAGAAACTGGACAGCGGTCATGATGATGCTGTGTGGTATGGCACTGGTTTATTTCATTATACTGCAGCCGCTAATGAATTTCTACTCGCTTCTGCTTTACCTTGAAAAACCTCCAGGAGAGATTAAAGAGCAGAATGGCTCTATATTTGCTAATTGGTCAAGCGAATCTTTAGAAAGGCTGACTAACAATACTTTTGTGTTTTCGCTAGGACAGTTTGCAAATGTTTTAGAGAACTTTGAATATCCTTGGAGCTTTGTAGAACTGTGATGGTGTTATCTGGTTTGCTGAATGTGTGTCAGTTTGTGTTACTGTTAAGAGAAATGAGGTTCAATAGGAGGTTTGCGTCTCTTTTTAGTCCTGAGATTTGCGGTGCGTCTTCGGAAGCTTTAGCAAAAAGCACTCCTAGCCGCTCGAGAAAAGGCAAAACAGCCAAAGCTGCTGCTGCAGCCACTGCCCCCCCAACCGTGGCTTCACAGGCTGAAGCTACAGCTCCTCCGCAGAGCTCCTCTGCCAAGGTCGCTGCAGATAACGTTACTTCTCCAGCCTCAAAGACTAACAAGGCAGCCCCCCCGTTTTCACACACTGGGCACTGTTGCTGCTGTAACCACAGCAATCACTGTGACAGTCATTCAGATTCTGAAAATGAATCAGATGATGGTGAACCCATATCAGCATCAGTTGCTGGTTGTAAGAAAGTCACTAGAAAGACTACCCGTGCAGCAGGTGATGGCACAGGGCCAACATCAACCCAAGAGGCATCATCAGGACAGGGAGGAGATGAAGTGACCACCACTCGGTCCTTTTCTCCAGGTGAGCTGAGAGATCTGCGAAAAGACTTTAGTCGTCGTGAAGGCGAGAATATTTTAACCTGGCTGCTGCGATGCTGGGACAATGGGGCAGAAACAATTGAATTAGAAGGTGGTGAAGCCAGGCAGCTGGGATCTCTGTCAAAAGATTCCACCATTGATAGGGCAATTTCAAGAGAGTCTAATGCCGCTACTCTCTGGACCCGACTCCTGCAGCTATGAAAGTCAGATTTCCCTACAAGGAAGATTGTATATCCACGTTAGGGAAATGGAATACTATGGAGAGAGGTATCCAGTTCCTGAGAGAATTAGCTGCGCGAGAGATCATCTATCTAGGACCAAACAGCCAAGAGGGGACAGACCCAGATAGAATCAATTGTACAAAATCTATGTGGCGCAGATTTGTACAAAGTGCACCACCTGCATATGCTAAGTCATTGGCAGGAATGGTCTGGTCAGCTAGAGGTGCACAAGAAATTAATGAAGTGATTGAGCAGCTCCGGTACTTTGAGGACAGCCTTGCTGGTTCTCTACGGGCTTGTGTCTCCGCTGTGGAGAAACTGTGTGAAAAATCTGATGACCGGTTTGAAAAGCTGTTGCAAGAAATCAAAGAGCTCAGAGAAGACTCGTACCGTTCACGACCTGCACAAACCTATGTTTCAGCTGTTAGGAGAAGGCGTTTCCAATCTCGAGAGAGAGGGCAGAGGCAGCCCACAAAAAGAGGTTGACTGTGGTTCTTCCTACATGAGCAGGGAGAAAACATGAATAAGTGGCATGGAAGGCCTACCTCAGAACTTCAGGAACGAGTACGTGAGATAAAAGGAAAAACTCCTAGGAAGGTGGCTGCTCCAGTTTACAAAAGGAGCAGAAGAGATTCTGATGCTCTTGAAGGAACCTCTAATTCACACCCAGAGACTGTGCAAAACAGGAATTAGAGGTGCCCTGCCTCCAACCAGGTGGAGGAAAGGGATAACAGAGTCTATTGGACTGTACAAATACTATGGCCTGGTACAACACAACCCCAGGAGTACAAAGCTTTAGTGGACACTGGTGCTCAGTGCACAATAATTCCTTCTAATTATAAAGGAACACAATCCATCAATATTGTTGGAGTGACTGGGGGATCCCAGGAACTGACTGTTGTAGAGGCTGAAATGAGCCTAACTGGAAAAAACTGGCAAAAGCATCCCATTGTGACTGGTCCAGATGCTCCGTGCATCCTTGGCATAGACCACCTCAGGAGAGGGTATTTTAAGGACCCAAAAGGGTATAGGTGGGCATTTGGTACAGCAGCTGTGGACACTGAGAAAATTGAACAGCTGTCTGATTTGCCTGGTCTTTCAGATGACCCTTCTGTTGTAGGACTGCTGATGGTTGACAGTCAGCAGGTGCCAATTGCTACCACGACGGTGCATCGCCGGCAATATCGCACCAGTTGAGACTCTTTGATTCCTATCCAGAAGCTGATCTGTCAATTGGAAAGCCAGGGTGTGATCAGTAAGACTCGCTCACCTTTTAACAGCCCAATCTGGCCAGTGCGTCAGTCTAGTGATGAGTGGAGACCAACTGTAGACTATGGTGGCCTGGATGAAGTTACACCGCCACTGAGTGCTGCTGTGCCTGATGTGTTGAAATGCAGTTTGAACTGGAGTCAAAGGCAGTGAAGTGCGATGCTACAATTGACATTGCTAATGCATTTTTCTCTATTCCTGTAGCAGCAGAGTGCAGGCCGCAGTTTGCTTTCACCTGGAGGGGCATCCAGTACACATGGAATCGCTTGCCCCAGGGGTGGAAACACAGTGCTACCATCTGCCATGGACTGATCCAGACCACGCTGGAGCAAGGTGAAGCTCCAGAACACTTGCAATATATTGATGACATCATCGTATGGGGCGACACAGTGAAAGAAGTCTTCCAGAAAGGTGAGAGAATAATGAAGACACTGAAGACAATGATCCTGGTGCTTTTTCTCAGTCTCTTCTCTTTTGGTGAGTCTCTGCAGAGCTCCCACCTGAGGTCGGTCCTTTAGGAGGTACTCGGGGCTCCATCCTGCCCTGTTCCGCTTCCCCTGCTGTGAGCAGAGGAGCTCAGCTAAGAGCAGAAAGTCCCCAGCAGAGCTGTGCCAGTCCCTGCTCCAGCAGGACGGGTGTGGGTGAGGAAGGGCTGAGTTGCCTTCCCCAGGAGGGCTGAGCCAGTTCTCTTCAGCCCAGGGAGAGGCCGTGGCTGAGCTCTCCTGCCCCAGGAGCTGAGAATCTTCTGCAGGACAAGGAGCACAGTCCAGGGCAGGGCACGTCCATCTATTGCGGAGCCCGTATGCCATGATGGCCACTGTCAAAGACAACAAGAGGAGACACAACTATGGCACTTGGGAGAGACACAGAAAGGGGAACGGGCAGCCCAAGGCATAACACAGCCTTAGATCGAGTTCTAAGCTCTGGTGTGTGTCTGACAGGTGTTTACCACGTGGGACAACTCGGTACCTTAACCTGGAGCACCGCACCAGAGTTGGGAGACCTCAGCGCAACCATCTCCCTGCCCATCCAGCTCCATGAGCTCCAGGAACAGCTTTACCATCTGCGCTGGAGCACAAAGGATGTGGTTGAGTGGGCTCTGCAGGAAGGACTGAAGAAGGCAAAGCTCCCAGGCTTTACCGGACGGGTAAGGGCACAAGGCAGAAGGATCTACTCAGGGGTTTTATTCTCCCTCGACACGTATCCTGCTCCATTCCCTGCCACAGCCAACAGGCTGGTGCTGCTGGAACAAGTGCTGCCATGGCCACGCTTCCTTTTCCTGTTACTCCACACTTCCTTATGGGGAAGAGAGAGCATGACGGGAATGACAGCTGTCTGAGGCAAACCTTCCTCTGCGCCCAGATCTCGGGTCCTCCTCAAGGGAGGACTGGAAAGAAAGAATGGTCTCAAAGGTCCAGAGTTAAGCCAGGCCTATCTCATGCCCAGAAGGCTTATCTGTCTGTGCTGCCTGGCCTGGGGCTCTCCACAGAAAAAGCCCCTTCCCGGAGTTCCAGCATTCAGAGCACTGGAGTGAGCAGCCCCCTGTTCTGATCCCGTCAATCGAAGCACAGCAAACCTGGGAGGCTTCCAGGCAATGTGGGCGTTCCTTCCATCTGAGATGGGCCTTGTCCCCGTTCACCTTGGCTGGCCTTGCAGGGGAGCTGCTTGCCCCGGTCCTTTTCCTTCCAACAGGCGCTCTCCTTTGTGTTCCTTCCCAGGTTGTTCAGGAGATCATCAATCAAGCCCTGGAGAAGCTGGAGGAAATCCTGGTCCCGATGGCTGATTACGCCCTGAAATCAGCAGGTGCCGTGACATTATACAAACAAACCAGTTCCAGAGCGCTTCCTGTCCAGATTAAACAGATTGGCATTGGAACGTGCCCAGGGGTAGAAGAGAAGGGGCAAGAAGTCAAGGGTCACCTCATGCCCTAAAAGTGCACCCGCTGACAGAGCCTGTCAGACTCCATGGGAAGAACAGAAAGCCTGGTTCATGTTCTTGTCTTTTTCCATGGCCCCATATGACAGTTTGCTGACTCCCTGCTGTGTGTTCCAGAGGGGTCGTGCCAGTAAGAAAGAGGGGAACCCACTGCAGGACGCGGATGACAAGTGAGAAGCCTTTTCCAAGTCAACAGTGCAATATTCCTCCTGACACTGTCCGATAATTGTCCTCATGTTTGAATTTCCAGGGGCAGCTGTCATCCATTCAACGACTGCTCCATCACTGCGGAATGCCAACGCCAAACTCTTCTTGTATTCGCTGCCGGTGATGGATTACATGAGGTCTCCTGAGCTGATTCTGGAGGTAGGTGCACCAAGAAGCTGTAGAACAATGGTCGGGAGAATGAAGAACACGCTGCTCAGAGTTGCCTTTCCCCATTTTTGCTCCTCGAAGCTGCTTCTCCTGCTCTCCTCCTGTGTCTCCCTGCTGTTTCCTCTCCCAGAGTGCCCCAGGTTCTCTGCGGGAGCTTCTGCCAGGCCAGGCTGCTCCTGCAGTCTGTGTCTGCCCAGTCGCTGTGCAAACTGTCAGCACGGCACAGAACGGGAATGGCAGAGGAGCCTGCAGAGCTCTGGGATGTGCTCTCAGTGAGCATCAGCGGGTGCTGAGAGCCTGCACAGCTGGAGGGCCCCACATTGGGCTCTGAAGCCGTCCTGGCCCTGCTGCTGAGCTGCCTGCGCAGTCTGAAGAGCCGGCTGGTGCCAGTGGAAGGAGCTGGGAGTGGATGAGAGGGAGCAAGTGCTTCCCCTGGCAGGGACGCTTCATCCAGGGGGGCCACCATCCCTTGGTTGTTCTTGGTGAGGGCTCTGGACTGGGAGAGGCCGCTGAGCTTCTACAAGTAGCGCAACCAGCTCCAAGCCATCGAAGGGCTTCTCTGCTGAAAGGGCCTTGGGATACATGAATTCTCACAACCGCTGCTCTGTTCAGTACCCACAGGGTCCAACTGAAGGCCCTGGTTGTGGTTCAGAGCAAAGCTGATTGGTCAAATAAGTTCTTAATCCTCTGATGCTTATAGTGGGAGTGAGAACCAGAGCAATGTTCTCCATGTGAATGTAGTTTCTTCTTGTCCTTTCAGCCAGAAAATCATCCTGGCATCTGCTGGCCCTTCCCAGGAAGTCAGGGGCATGTGTTCATCAAGCTGTCCATGCCAGTCGTTCCCAGAGCCATCACCATGGCCCATGTCTCAGGGACAGCGTTCCATGGAGAAAGCATCTCCGGAGCTCCAAAGGACTTTGCTGTCTATGTAAGTGATTTCTCTGGGGGTTGCACAGCATTGCTAAGCAGGTGATGAAGATGGGTGAGGGATTCTGGTGGCCTGGAACTTTCTCCTGTCACTCAGAACAAACAGGCTCCTTGGAGTTGCTTCCTTCCCATTGTATTCCCCTTTTATTCAATGTACCACTTGAAGTTTCTGGGGCAAGATGCTACTCCAGGAGCCACAAGGAAAAGGAGCTGGACAGTGCATGGTCCTAAAACTTCTTGGCTTCCAACCCCAGTGGCATTTGTGATCCTCAGGTCACCTTCCTCTCACTGGGAGCGTCTGCTCCTTTTCTGACAGGTAGCCTGAACTTGTTGAGTGGGCAAATGTGACATGCTGCCCACCTGCAGCTTCTCGTCTTTTCCTTGTCCTCATCATCCTTGGACTACGTAGCTGAAATAACCCCGTACTTCACCAACTGAAGTTCCGTCTTCCATGGTGCACCAGACGCTCTTTTTTTCTCCACCCATCTCTCTGTAGGGCTTCAAGGAAGAAGACAAGGAGCAGGGAGCGTTCCTGGGACAGTTCACTTTCCTGGCGGCGCTGAATCCCAGTCAGACCTTCCAGCTGAAGGTACGGGGACACAGAGGGAGGAGAACTGGAGGAGAGGAGGAGAAATGCGGCTGGATGGGGAGAGGCTTCCCTGCCAAAGGGTACAGGCAGCCCTGTCCTTGAGCGTGTGCCATGCTGACCTTTCTTCTGCTTTAACTTCCTGGTGGTAGATGCCTGGACTGCTGGTATTCTCTTTCATTTTGGGGCTAAACTTCAGTGCTTAGAAGCACCACAGCTGAAACTGGAATCAGCTTGACTGTCTGGACCCCAAGTGCACACAAGCGGCCACATCCCGTAGGATGCACGACTGCTGGTCTGTCAGTTAGAGACCAGAAATACTGGGCTTCCTGAGGGTTCTGTTGGTGCGGGCAGTGAGTAGTGACAGGGGGGCCATTCTGTGTCCGTGTCTTTTGAGAGAAAGCAACAAGGCATATTGGGGCTGCCCATTGGGATAAAAGCCATTTTTGGAGCTTCCCATTGGGATTAAAGGCAGTTTTAAGGTTCCCCGTTGATCTCCATTGAACCCCACTGACTCTAATTGACTCCCATTGACTCCTATTTATCCCCATTGACTCCCCTTGACGCCCATTGAATCCCATGGATTCACATTGATCCCCATTGACCCCCATTGATCCCCATTGACCCCCATTGATTCCCATTGATCCCCATTTGACTCCCATTGACTCTCATTGAATACCATAGAACCCCATTGACTCCCATTGACTCTCATTGAATACCATAGAACCCCATTGACTCCCATTGACTCCCATTTATCCCATCGACCCCCACTGACTCTCATTGACCCCCATTTATCCCCATTGACTTCCATGGACTCCCGTAGACCCCCATTGACTCTCATTGACTCCCATTGACCCCATTGACCCCCACTTATCCCCATTGACCCCCATTGACTCCCATAGACCCCCACTGACTCTCATTGTCCTCCATTGACTCCCATTGACCCGATTGACCCCCATTGATTCCCATTGACTCCCACTGACTCCCATTAACTCCCATTGACCCCCACTGACTACCATAGAACCCCATTGACCCCCATTGAGAAATTTGTTGGTTTCAAGTCTCCCCAGAGTAAAATTTGTCAGTTTTGAGTCTCCCCAGAGCAAAATCTGTCCGTTTTGAGGTGAAGCAACTAAGGATCACCTGAATGGAACCATCTGTTGTTACCTGTTTTCACAAGAGGCAGAAGCTGCTTCAGCTGCCATCTTTCAGTCTGTTGCCGATGAGAAAACGGAAGTGTGGTTTTTTTGTAAGAAGGCAACCTTAATAGGAAAGTGTGTTCATGGACTTTTTTGCCTCTCTGGGCACATATCGAGATAACAGCCCAGGAACAGCTACAGAGTGATTAGCAAAGCAATCCCAGGATACTTAAGAGATCCCATACCCACACCAGTCTGTCTTTCCTTTTCACCCGAGTTCCCCAAGCCCCAAGGCCATAGAGACCCATAGAGACCCATACAGTACCATGGAGACCATAGAGACTGATAAAGACTATAGAGACCCATAGAGACCCACAGAGACCATAGAGACTCATAGAGACCCATGGAGACCATAGAGACCCATAGAGAGCCATAGAGACCTATAGGTACCATAGAGACCCATAGAGACCCATAGGGAACATAGAGACCCATAGAAATCCATAGAGACCTTAGAGACCCACAGAGGCCACAGGGCAGCCATGTGCTCAGGGCGCTCCAGGGAGGAGAGAGCAGGACCAGTGCTTGGCATCCAGGACTGGTAGCAGCAATTTGTGCTCGGAGCTGGACCTTAGTCCATGTGCAAGCCCAGCACGGGTCCAGATACCAAACTGAGGGTGTCAGTTCATCCCCGGTGCCACACACACTCTTCCACCTTCTTCCATCGCCTCCTCCCGATGAGCTGTTTTCCAGACCCTTCCAGCTCAGCCCAGCTCAGGCACCCGCACTCTGGCTCAGACCCATAGAGACCCAGAGAGACCCATAGAGACCATAGAGACCCATAGAGACCTATAGAGACTCATAGAGATCCATAGAGACCCATAGAGGCCACAGAGAGCCGTAAACACTCATAGAGACCCACAGAGACCATGGAGACCCATAGAGACCCACTCTGCGACTGCTGCTGTTCTCCGTGGGGCAGCGTGGTGCTCACCAGGCACAGCCAGAGCTGTTCCTGTTCCAGGAGAAGACTTCACACAGATCCTTGGTTCATGGTGACAGTTCCCACCAGCCATCCCGCTCTGGAAGATCCAGGTGCCACAGAGGGGACACTGACTGGTTGTCACTTGTTTTGCAGGAACAGGATTGACCAGCAGGAGGGAGGCAGGACCAGAGGGTCCATGAGGTCGGAAAGCACAGCAGACAGCTGGTACAGTCATGGTGACAGCAGAGGGAGAAGAGAAAGAGATGCAGTGACCTGGCTGGGACAATGCTGCTGATGTGACACCTGCCACACAAACACAGTGACAGATCCATCATCAGGTGATGCAGAAGGCAGACGTTAGAACACATGAAGCACCGTGGATCAGCTGGGGACCATCCAAATTACATGTGGGAAGGATGATCTACCTGGTAACAAGAACATCGTCTGCCAAAGGCTGCAACAGGAGAGCGCTGGAAAATGAAAGATTAGATAATGTGGAGTAGCAGCTGACCGAACAATATCAAAACTAAGTACAAATTCTGGGTGGTTACCTATGGACATAACAAGACATGCGTAGAAAGAACTGAACAGGGAGAAAAAATCAATTGGTATAATATGTGTGAAATGTGAACAGCACACAGAACACGCCCTCTTGGTAGAAACCAAAGCTGCACTATTTTAAGGAACACTTAACAAAGAATTGTTGTTTTTACATCACTGAGGACCTGATGCCTGAGCCCAGCACGGGGGAAGGACCGAGAGACATCGGACTGTGAATCCTTAATGTAAAACACAATTCTTTCCCAGAATATATACTGATACCTGTATATATACTGATACCTGTATTGACAAGTTAATTTGGGGGAAGTGCAGCTAAAGTACCAAGAATCCATATTGATGAGGGGAAGGGTTATTGTATGCGCCGAGGGAGTCTGTAAACCTGAAGTACAAACCAATGGGAAACAGGGAGGGAAATTGTCGCCAGGATTTTGGGGAGATATAAGCAGGGGCTTTCAGTCTCTATAGAGACAGACAGAGGCCTCGGTGGGTCCTGGAGGAGGTGGGAAAGGTGCCTGGGAGTGGGGAGAGCACGAGGAGATGAGGACAGAGGGGCAGACGGAGCAAAGAGCCGGTGTTGGCAGTGAGGACACTGCTGCTGTGCAGGGGCTGCTGGGGTCACAGCCCCAGAGCAGGGACAGACATGAACGGGCCATTGCCTTGTGCTGGTCCCTGGTGGAGCAGAAATCTCCCTGCAGCCTCTGGAGCTCCACGCAGGAGCAGTGTCGCCACCACCACGGTCCTTTCTGCACCCCTTGTTCCACCCCATGGACGTCAGGCTCAGGTCCCACACAATCCAACATGTCCTCACCAACCACCGCTCCCCTTCCCGCCCTTTGATGTCACACACAGACTGTTGCCCTCAGTCCATGGGCTGCCCCTGTGAAACGTCCATGAAATGTCACAACAGCCCGTTGAGCTCCTGGAGGCCGTGTCTTTGGGCTCCGTCTGTTCCGTGGCCACTCCGGACAGCACAGGTGTCGTTCCGTGGGGTCACGGGCACCAAACCCAGCTTGGGTGGGAACCAAGAGGGTCCCCTCGTGTTCAGGCCCAAAACGCTATCTGTAGCATCTGCCCGTCCTTTGAGTGCCCAGAGCCTCCTCCTTGGGACCAAATCCTCATGTTTAGGGTCCCAACGTGTCTTTTATCACCCACAGCCTTTGTTTAGAGCACACGACGTCGTTTTCAGGCGGAGCTCGTTGCCTGGCAACAACCGCCCAGAAGTCTATGGGGAGTCAGTGGGCCCAGGACAGCCAATCACATTTGAGGAGGTGGGGCAAGTCAAGTGATTGATATGTAAGCAGCCAATCAAGCTTTGAGGCCTGCAGGAAAGTTGGCGAGAGTTGAACAAACTGGGCAGAGCTAAGGGTTGGGCTGTGCTGGCTGCACCAATCACGGCTGGTGGGAGTGCAGCACATGGATGATTGACAAGTGGTTTGACCAATCATTTGATGGAGAGTAAAGATGATGGGAGGAAAAGCGAGACAGACTTGCAAGTTGGAAAAAAAATGTTAAAAATATTTTACTAATGCTCCTAAGAAAATAGAGAAAATAACACAAAATATACAAAACAAGTCCTGAATTCCCCGGCAAAGCTCAGAGCTGCTCCAGTAACTGAAGTGCAGGCACCCAGAAGTCCTGGGCTGGACTCTGCATTGAACTGGAACTGGATTCAAGGATGCAGGGTATGTTCCTAGGCCTCAGGTCACAGGGACAGCAGGCAGGATCCTCCCCAGATGTCAGCCACAGTCGAAGAGAGGGGGGAGACCCTCGTGTTCTCCCCCTTTTATATGATGTATGACGTGGATGGGATGGAATACTTAGTTGGCAGTTTTGGCTCCAGGGTGCTGAGCATTGGTACGTGTGAGCCTGGGCTGCCCCAGTTCCCCCAGGGTCACCATGGGTGGAGGAGATCCCAGGAGGGAGCTGGGCAATGCTGAAGTGGGAGAGGATGTCGGTCACAGCCGCCTCCTCCCCTCTCCTGCTCTGGGATCAGATTCTGCTCCTTGCAACAGCGCTGAGCTGCAGCAGCTCCCCACAGGAGCCAACGTGCCTGCCACCTGCAGCAGAGGAGCCTTTGGGGAAGAACCAGAGGGGTGCGGAGACCCACCAGCAGGATCAGAGGATTCTTTGGGGAAGAACCAGAGGGGTGCGGAGACCCACCAGCAGGATCAGAGGAGTCTTTGGGGAAGAACCAGAGGGGTGCAGAGACCCACCAGCACGAGAGCAGAGGGCAGTTTGGGCTCCTGGTCCTGACAAGTGTCAAATACTTCTCCCCGCCTGGCTCCTGTGAGACAGATTTCTCTACCCATGGACACTGGGGCAGATGAAAGCCCCGGGCAAAGGGAGAGGGATTTGGAGAGAAAAAGGTGATAGGACAATCCACAACAAGAAAAGTGACAATCATATGCGAGGGCGAAAACTCACGGACTCCACACGATCCCATATGAATTTAAGCAAAGCCATTTATTACAGAAACAAGCCTCCTTATACATGCAGTTACTTCCTGATCATGCATCCAGGCTCCAAGCATGCGTTAGCTGATTGGATATTGTCCATGGTCACGTGCTGCCCAGGCACCCGAGTCTCACTGCTGATAGGTCTGTTGATTTACATCTTGTTGAGGTACTGTTATTGTAGAACTGCCTCACTCCCACAGCAGGTCCTGCTTTCAGCTTTCGAGGTGGCCTTGAAATTCCTTTGAGCCTGGATAGTTCAGAAATAAATCTCCATATAACAGAAACCCATCCACACAACAACCTCAAGAAAATCCCTCAAATCTCCCACACATTAAAACATCCTTTGCTCAGAGACAGTCTGGACATATGTATCTGCTGCTGTGAGTAACTATTTCTTCACTTCTTAAACTGTCTTTATCTTGACCCATGAGGTTTTCTTTCTTGCTTCTGCCCTTCCAGCTCCCTCCCCCATCCCACTGCTGGGGATTGAGCAAGTGATTGGGTGGGTGCTGCCAGATGGGGTCACCCCAACACGTGCACAGAGCAAACAGGTTGTGCTGGTGAGGACTCCAACATGTGCACAGAGCAAACAGGTTGTGCTGGTGAGGTCCCTGGGGTCTCAGTAGAGTCTTGAATCTGGGCAGAACAGCCCCAGGTTCCAGTGTAAGTTGGGGAATGAGCTGTTAGAGAGCAGCGTAGGGGAAAGGGACCTGGGGGTCCTGGGGACAACAAGGTGACCATGAGCCAGCACTGGGCCCTTGTGGCCAGGAAGCCAATGGTACCTGGGGTGGGTTAGAAGGGGGTAGTCAGTAGGTCAGAGAGGTTCTCCTGCCCCTCTGCTCTGCCCTTAAAAAAAGGGTTTAGTTCAGATACTATCAGGATATACTCGGGGAACTTAAATATATATGTATATATACATATATATATATATATGTATAAATTAAGCAACCACATCACCCTGAGAATGCCCCATCTCTTCTGATCTGGGAAGCTAAGCAGGATCGGGCCCGGTCAGTGCTTGGATGGGAGACCAGCTGGGAATAGTGGGTGCTGTGGGCTGAGCCAGCACTGGGGGGTGTGAGGTCACTGTCAGTGTAACCAACGAGCACGCAGCGGTGGCACTAGAGGGTGTGAGGTCACTGACAATATAACCAATGAGCACACAGCAGTTGCAGTAGGAGGAGCAGTGCTCACATCACCAGTGTCACCCCATGGCCATGGAGCTCGGTGCCGACCGTCCATGTGCTGTCACAGGGTCCCCAGGAGGTACAGGAGCTGCCCGACCCCGTGCCTGCGAGGCTGAAGGAGCAGCCCCTGCAGCCCTGGCTGCAGCTGTCGGGCTGGGGGTGTCTTAGGGGCACCGCAGGGATGAGCCCGGGCACGGCGCCAGGAGGAAACCACAGACTTCCTGCCTGGGCACCGCGGGGGGAGCACGGGGGCTGTGGTTTGTGCACCTGCAGGCTGCAGCTCTGATCCACCCGTGGGGAATAACGGCCCCTCGGTGACATGCTGACAGTCTGGGACACGTCTGAGCCTCTGGGCTGCACGTCTGCTGCCACGACAGGGACGTGTCGCAGCTCCAGCTCCTGTGAGGGACCTTCCGCGGGCTCTCCAGGGAGCGGTGGGTGAGCCAGCGCTCCTGGGATGGGGCTCTGCCCTGGGCTAAGGCCCTTTCCCAGCTGCTGCTCCCAACACAGCGGGCTCTGTCACAGGTGCTGTTTCCTTCCCTTCCTGACACAGCCCCGGTGCAGTCCCAGCCCCCTGGGTCTTATGGCACTGGGGTGACTGGACACTCTCACCTCGGGCTCTTGGATGTGCCTGTTGCAGCACATGCTCAGTGCTCCTGGTCCGCACTCAGAGCTCAAGGGGTGAACAAACTGCTTCCCCCACTACAGCCAGCCCTGTCCTGTGATGTTCTACCATTGCAGTGATGTGACACCTGAAGCAGAGCCGTCCCTCATATATGGTCATGAACGGTGCTGGAGAAGTTCATTGGAGGACTGGGCCGTGTCGGAGGGGAGATGGCTCCTGATAATGTCTAAAAAGGTGCTGCTGCTTCGATTGGTTCCTCCTGTAACTGGGGGACATCTGCAGAGATGTATTGCCCTCCTGTCATCATTGCTCCCCTGAGTCCCTGGAGCTGTGGCAGGGAGTGCGGCACAGAGGGATGTGCCATCAGGGCAGGAGGCTCAGGATGGGCACAGAGGGACTCCTGTCCCCTCAGACGCTGTGGCTGCTCCTCTGGGTACAGCTGTGCAGGGGTAAGTGCTGACTCCCTTGTCCTACTGCCCAGGGCCAGCGGGTACCAGTGTGGTCATGGGGATCTGTTTGGGAATGGGGTTTCTTTGCAGATGCTGCTGAGACAGGGGGCAGAAGGTGCTCAGTTCCACGGAGCCTGTGCCTTTCCCTGTGCCTGTCTGGGTGGGAGAGAGCACCTCCTTTTCCAGAGCTCCAGTGTTCTGTGCCTGGCTGGATTCACAGACCCCCTGTCCTGGGGTACCTTTTGGGACCCCTTGTCCCCAGCGCTCTGCCTCTGGACCAGCGGTGCCTCACTGGTGATGACAACACCCAGAGATCCCCAGGGCACTGCCAACCTCTGGGGTGCCCCAGAGGCTTGGTGCACTGCTCACTGCCCCTTGTTCCAGGGGAGCCCTGACCCCACGAGGGCAGTTTGTGCCCCCCAGAGAGAGAGAGGACAGGGACATCTGCAGTAGAGACATGGCCTTCCTGGGTGGCTGGCCCAGGGCTGATGCCAGGGGAGAGGAGGGGATGTGGGATCCTCTGGATCATCTCAGTGGGAACAGGGAAAGCCCTGGGGATGGGCTGGGTTTGGATGGTGCTGGGGCAGGTGGTTTACATGGGAAGCTGCAGCCCTAGGTACACGGGGCTGTTCAGGGAGTGCTGGGCTGGAGGCAGTGGGTGCCCAGTGCAGGGCAGGGCGGTGTGTGGGTGGGCATGGGTGGGGGGCAGGTGGCCGTTGAGGTAGGAAGAGGTGCCTTGTGTGGTGGGATGGAGAATGACCCAGCAGGTCTGGACATGGGCACCCCCAGCCTTGTGCAGTTGTGGGGACAGAAGGGACCCTCACACTGCTCTGGGGACCTGCAGGGGAGGGGGCTCCCACCCTGGTACCCCTGACTCTGCCCAGGCAGGAGGTTCCCCCAGAGCTGCAGTGCTGGGGCTTGGTGCTCTCCTGACTCATCCTGTGTTGGTGTTTGAAGGTGCTGCGGAGGTGAGGCTGGTGGATGGCGGCAGGCGCTGTGCTGGGAGAGTGGAGGTGAAACACCAGGGACAGTGGGGGACCGTGTGTGATGACTACTGGGGCATGAATGATGCAGCAGTGGTTTGTAAGCAGCTGGACTGTGGATTTGCTGTTGGAGCTCCTCAGTACAGACACTTTGGGCCAGGATCTGGCCCAATTTGGATGGATGATGTCAGCTGTAACGGCACCGAATCTGCCCTGTCTGACTGCGAACACAGCGAATGGGGTGATCATGACTGTGATCATGCTGAGGATGCTGGAGTGATGTGTTCAGGTAAGGGGTCAACCTGATCCCACCTTTAGGGTGGGATGAGGGAAGGCACTGGCCCTCTCAGGAAGCAACAAACATGATCTGAAGGAGTTCCCAATGTGGCCAACCAGTCTGCTGAGCTGGGACTGTCATTGCTGGTGTGACCAGTCCTTGGGAAAGCTGTGACAGCCTTGCGGGCACAGGAACGCATGCAAGCAGCACTGAGCAGCTGCCCAACCCCTCCTACCTCACCACAGGTTTGTATGATTTGGTTTTTGGTGTTTTTTTCCAGGATTTGTCCGTCTGGTGGACGGGAAGAGCCGCTGCTCAGGACGTGTGCAGATCCGTGATGGGGACCAGTAGAAAAGCGTTTGTGATTCCCACTTTGGCCCCAAGGCTGCTGAGGTGGTCTGCAGGGAGCTACAGTGCGGCGTGGCCCTGCCTGAGTCTGCAGGAGGTCACTTTGGAGAAGGGGCTGGTCCCGTGTGGGATGGAGAGCTTCAGTGTGTGGGGAATGAGTCCCTCCTGTCCTCCTGCCCCACGGGGTCCTCCAGGGACCAGGCCTGCACCCAGATGAACAGCGCTGCTGTCAGCTGCACACGTGAGGACGCAGGGTGGGGTGTTGAACACTGGGGTGAAACCCAGTCTGAGGAGGGGACAGTTGGTGCAGTGGAAACAAGGGAACTGGGACATCTGTTCTCATGGACTGGCAGAGTCTTGACCTTCCTGGGGATCACAGACAAGGGCAGGGCTGGGCTAATGCCCCAGGACAAAGTGAACACTGGGCTGGTAGGACTCCCTGGGATCAACATCTTGCTCCACAGGGGGTGCACAAAGGCCTGAGATGATGAGCTGGGAAGTACTCAGGGCAGACTATGGTCCAGGAGAGCTGAGGGTCCTGGGAGAAGCAGCAGCGTCTGCGTGGGGATCCCTGGGGACAGGTCTCTTCCCAGGGTGCTGGCTGGAGAGAAGTGGGTGCTCTAGGTGAGTCTGGTCCAGGGTCAGGTTGAAGGGTCTGTTAGGGTAGAAGGAAAAGCTGAAAGCTCTGAGGTCACAAATGACCCAGCAGAGCTGGAGCTGGTCGCCCCAGCCTTACACAGCCCGTAGGGAAACAAGGGACCTCTGCACCACCCTGGGGACAGCGTGCAGGGGAGGGGTCTCCCACTCTGACACCCACAGTGCTGGGGCTTGACGCTGATCTGACTGGTCCTGTGTCAGTGTTTGAAGGTGCTGCGGAGGTGAGGCTGGCAGATGGCGGCAGTCGCTGTGCTGGAAGAGTGGAGGTGAAACACCAGGGACAGTGGGGAACCGTGTGTGGTCACTACTGGAGCATGAACGATGCAGCAGTGGTTTGTAAGCAGCTGGGCTGTGGATCTGCTGTTGGAGCTCCTCTGTACGGACACTTTGGGCCAGGATCTGGCCCCATTTGGATGGATGATGTCAGCTGTAATGGCACCGAATCTGCCCTGTCTGACTGCAAACATGCAGGATGGGGTGAACATAACTGCGGTCACAGTCTTGATGCTGGAGTGACATGTTCAGGTAATGGGTCAGTTTTTTCTCACCTTTAGGGGATGGGACTGGGGAAGGGACCTGGCTGTGCCATAAGGAGCAACACACATGCTGGATCTGGCCAAATTAATCAATCATGCTGCTGAGCTGGAACTGTCATTGCTGGTGTAACTGGTCCCTGGGGAGAGCTGTGACATCCCTGTGGGGACAGCACCCCATGCAGGCAGCAATGACCAGCTGCCCAACCCCTCCTCCCTGCCCACAGCTCCCCACAATGACCCATGAAACGGGGTCTATACCAGCACTGACTGACTCATCTGTGCTGCTGTCACCCTCTGAGGCAGCGAGAGGCCAGGGGGACATACAACTCTCCTGTTCCCTGCCTGGCCATTGGCCTGGGACCTGTGCACCCCTGGGCAGAGCACCGTGTCCCTGGATGAGAACATCCCCCTCGAGCAGGCCTTGGAGGGCTCTGGAAAGCACCAGCCATGGTAACAGCTCCTGCATTTCTGTGCTCTGGGACATCTCCCACCTAAAAGGAACCTCCCAACACTGCAGGAACAGCCTGGGATCAGAGTGAGCCTCTGGTTGCACACAGGTGATGATGGTCCTGCCTGGTTCAAGCTCTGCAGGGGCTGAGCAGCTGCAGCTTTGTCACCATCTGGGCCAGTTCTCCTGGACCCCAACTGCTCACACGGCTGCAGTGCTGGGGGAGCATGCTGGGCAGCACAGAGGACCTTGTGTGGGAGCCCTTTGTCTGAGCAGCACCTGTGGCTGTGAGTGTGTGGCAGACACACACCTCAAGTGCTCTGGTGCTGTAGAGAAGGGGAGGAGGAGCCTTGGATGTATTTGTGGCACGAAGACTCACCCAATAGCTTCCCCTGGGATTTACAATGTGCAGTTTGTCCAGGGAGTCCTTGGAGCTGATGTGGGACATGGACAAGTAACTGCCAGAGGGCTCTGGGAAAGCCCAAGTTGTTTTTATTGTTTTGTTTTGTTTTGGTTTTTTGTTTTTTGTTTGTTTGTTTGTTTTCCAGGATTTGTCCGTCTGGTGGACGGGAAGAGCCACTGCTCAGGACGTGTGCAGATCCGTGATGGGGACCAGTGGAAAAGTGTTTGTGATTCCCACTTTGGCCCCAAGGCTGCTGAGGTGGTCTGCAGGGAGCTACAGTGCGGCGTGGCCCTGCCTGTGTCTGCAGGAGGTCACTTTGGAGAAGGGGCTGGTCCCGTGTGGGATGAAGAGCTGCAGTGTGTGGGGAATGAGTCCCTCCTGTCCTCCTGCCCCACGGGGTCCTCCAGGGACCAGGCCTGCACCCAGATGAACAGCGCTGCTGTCAGCTGCACACCTGAGGACTCGGGGTGGGGTGTTGAACACTGGGGTGGCCCCAGCCTGAGGAGGGGACAGTTTGGGATTGTGGAGACAAAGGAACTGGGGCATCTGTTCCCACAGCTGAAAGAGATGTGACCCTCCTGGGGATCACAGACAAGGGCAGGGCTGGGCTGATGCCCCAGGACAAAGGGAACAATGGGCTGGTAGGCCTCTCTGGGATCAACCTGTTGCTTCACAGGGCATACACAAAGGCCTGAGATGATGAGGTGGCAAGTACTCAGGGCAGACTGTGGTCCAGGGGAGCTGGGGGTCCTGGGAGAAACAGCAGCCTGTGCTTGGGGATCCCTGGGGACAGGTCTCTTCCCAGGGTGCTGGCTGGGGAGGAGTTGGTGCTCTAGGTGGGTCTGGGCCAGGGGCAGGTTGAAAGGGGGTCTGCAAGAGTAGAAGGAAGTGCTGAAATCTCTGGGGTTACAAATGACCCAGCAGGGCTGGAGCTGCTCGTCCCAGGCTTGCACGGTCCTTGGGGATAGAAGGGACCTCTGCACCATACTGGGGACAGCCTGGAAGGGAGGAGGATCCCACCCTGACACCCACAGTGCTGGGGCTTGATGCTGATCTGACTGGTCCTGTGTCAGTGTTTGAAGGTGCTGCGGAGGTGAGGCTGGCAGATGGCGGCAGGCACTGTGCTGGGAGAGTGGAGGTGAAACACCAGGGACAGTGGGGGACAGTGTGTGGTGACTACTGGGACATGAACGATGCTGCAGTGGTTTGTAAGCAGCTGGACTGTGGGTCTGCTGTTGGAGCTCCACAGTACGGACACTTTGGGCCAGGATCTGGCCCCATTTGGATGGATGATGTTGGCTGTGATGGCACCGAATCTGCCCTGTCTGACTGCAAACATGCAGGATGGGGTGAACATGACTGTGATCACAGTCTTGACACTGGAGTGACGTGTTCAGGTAAGGGATCAGCCTGTTCCCACCTTTGGGGCTGGGATGGGGGAAGGCCCTGGCTGTGTTCTCGGGGAACAACAAACATGAGCTGGATCTGGGCCCAGTGATGCTGGTCGACCTGCCAATCTGGGACGGTCATTGCTGGCGTAACTGGTCCTTGGGGAAAGCCCAGAGGGAGCCGACCCCAGGGTGAACTGCCCCTGCCTCAGTGTGTCCTGACCCTGCCTCAGTGTCTCAGTCCCACCTCACCTGGTGCCTTGGGCTCCAGGAAAATCCTCCATCCTGCCGTAGGGTGTCCTCTGGTCTGTACTGGTCCCCACCCATTCTGCCAGTTCCCAGCAAACAAGGCTGAGGATCCCTGTGCTGGAAACACGACAGGGCAACTTGTTCGGCACCCACACCTTGGAGGAAGAGCATGAGATGGCTGGTCATGCTGGGTTGTTCCCCCTCAGAGACATGGGAGACGTATGGCAGCCACATACCTCGAGTGCTCTGATGGTGTAGAGAAGGGCCGGAGGGGTCCTGGATGTGTTTGTGTCATCATCACGACCCCAACAGCTTCCCCTAGGATGTGCAATGGCAGTTTGGCCATGGCTTGCTTGGGGGTGATGTGGGATGTGGACATGTAACTGCCAGAGAGTTCTGGGGAGCTCCCAGGTGTGGCGTTGGATTTGTATGTTTGGTTACTTTTTTGTTTCTTTGTTTGGTTAGGTTTTATTGTGGTTTTGTTTGTTTTCTTGTTTTCTTTTGGTTTGCTTTCCCCGCCTCCTCCAGGATTTGTCCGTCTGGTGGACGGGAAGAGCCACTGCTCAGGACGTGTGGAGATCCATGACGGGGACCAGTGGAAAAGTGTTTGTGATTCCCACTTTGGCCCCCAGGCTGCTGAGGTGGTCTGCAGGGAGCTGCAGTGCGGCGTGGCCCTGCCTGTGTCTGCAGGAGGTCACTTTGGAGAAGGGGCTGGTCCCATGTGGGATGGAGAGCTGCAGTGTGTGGGGAATGAGTCCCTCCTGTCCTCCTGCCCCACGGGGTCCTCCAGGGACCAGGCCTGCACCCAGATGAACAGCGCTGCTGTCAGCTGCACACGTGAGGACTCGGGGTGGGGTGTTGAACACTGGGGCTCTGTGGGGGGTTGGGAACAGAGCAAGGACCAGGCTGGGTGAGTGTAGGACAGAAGGGGTAATGGGACTGTCTGCAGCATGAAAACCATGCAGAAGAAGAAAGGCCTTTGTCCCTCTGGCCTTTCCACCAGCTACGGAGGGTACAAAAGCACCAACCCACCCTTTCTGAACGCCTTCTTTGTCTCTGCCTACTCTGCCGGGGGCTGTCCTGAGGAGCCCCGTACTACTGAGGCCCCAGAGGAAGGCAGCACAATGGAGGAGTTTGCCTGGGTTGATGAGGACTGGGTTAGGGAGCAGTTAGGCCATCTGGACATCCATAATCCATGGGTCCGGATGGGATGCACCCGTGGGTGCTGAGGGAGCTGGCTGAGGTCATTGCTGGGCTGCTCTCCATCATCTTTGCCAAGTCTTGGGAAACGGGAGAGTTGCCTGAGGACTGGAGGAAAGCAAATGTCACTCCAGTCTTCAAAAAGGGCAAGAAGGAGGATCCACGTAACTATAGACTGGTCAGCCTCACCTCCATCCCTGGGAAACTGATGGAACAACTTCTCCTTGGTGCCATCTCAAGGCATATCAGGGATAAGAGGGTCATTAGGGACAGTCAACACGGCTTCACCAAAGGGAAGTTGTGCTTGACCAACCTCATCGACTTTTATGAGGACATAATGAGGTGGATGGGTGATGGCAGAGCAGTGGACGTGATCTATCTTGACTTCAGTAAAGCATTTGACACCATCTCCCACAGCATCCTCACAGCTGAACTGAGTGAGTGCAGTCTGCAGTAAGGGTTCCAGAGCCTGGCCCAGGCTGCTCAGGGAGGTTGTGGAGTCTCCTTCTCTGCAGACATTCAAACTCACCTGGACACCTTCCTGTGTAACCTCATCTGGGTGTTCCTGTTCCATGGGGGGACTGCACTGGATGAGCTTTGAGGTCCCTTCCAATCCCTAACGTGTGATTCTGTGATTCTCTCCTCCTCTGTCCCCAGAGTACACAGGGTTCAGGCTGGTGAATGGCAGCACAGCGTGTGCGGGGGGGGTGGAGGTCCAGATGCTGGGGAGCTGGGGAACTCTCTGTGCCTCCCACTGGGATCTCTTGGATGCCCATGTTCTGTGTCATCAACTCAACTGTGGGTTTGCTGAGTCCATTCCTGGAGGAGAGCATTTTGGGAGAGAGACTGGCCCTGTCTGGAGAGACTCATTCCACTGTGACGGGACTGAAGCCCACCTGGGACAGTGCCCAGTGGTCACCCTGGGGGCCCCCCCGTGCTCCCACGGGAACAACGCTGCTGTCATTTGCTCAGGTGAGTGCTGGGAAAATAGTGCATTAGCTCCGTTTCCCTTTGTGTGAGACATGGCCACCCAAAGCAGGGGTCCCATGGCAGCACCAGGCTAAATTTCTCCCTGGAGGATCCCTGGGGGGCTTTCCTTGCTCAGACTGATCGCTCTGCTCTGGGAGAGCTGAGGTCTGAACAGAGACAGACACCTGTCCCCAGGGCAGCGCCTTAGACCCTGGTACCACTGCCCGGCCCGGGTTCCATATGATGAGCCCAGAACACGCTGGTGGGGCTCTGCTCCATCCTGCAGCTGCAGACAAACACATCCCATCCCCACAGAGAGCCCTGCAGAGCCTCATCCCATCACCCAGCAGAAGCAGACCCGGGTGTGAGCTGCAGACAGGGCCTGGGCTTTGCCCTCGCTTCTTGTCAGCACAGGGCTCACTCTCGCCCTGTTTGGTCGGACAACCCCCCCTTGCCCTCTTCCCTGGAGGCTGCCGTGCTGCCCGGTGCCGCTGATGGCTGTGGCTCCTCTACTGTCCCCAGGCCCAGCCGACCCTACGTCCCTGCGACTGGTCGGCGGCGGGAGCCGGTGCGACGGGCGAGTGGAGATCTTTCAGCACAGGATGTGGGGCAGAGTCCTGGACGACCAGTGGGACGTGCGGGAGGCCAGCGTGGTGTGCCGGCAGCTGCGGTGTGGAGAGGCAGAAAAAGCCTACAACCCCCCGAAGCCTGAGCGAGGGACGGGCCCCATGGGGCTGCGAGGGGTCCGGTGCGCAGGGCACGAGGCCAGCCTGACCCGCTGCAACAGCTCCCTGCCCAGGAGTGCCCTGTTGGGAGGGGTTGTGGAGGACATGGGAGTCATTTGCTGGGGTGAGCGGCGCTGAACGGGTCCCCAGATGATGGGGTGGGGGGGCGGCCACCCCCTGACAACACCTGGGGTTCCTCCCCACTGCAGGGAGCCTGCGGGTCCGGCTGGTGAACGGACCCGGGCGCTGCGCAGGGAGAGTGGAGATCTACTACCAGGGCAGCTGGGGGACCGTCTGTGACGATGGCTGGGACCTGTCTGATGCCGCCGTCGTTTGCCACCAGCTGGGCTGTGGAGGGGCGGTGGAGGCGGCTGGCTCCGCTCGCTTCGGGGAAGGCTCCGGGCAGATCTGGCTGGACGGTGTGAACTGCTCTGGGGCCGAAGCTGCTCTCTGGGACTGCGCTGCCGGGCCCTGGGGGCAGCACGACTGTGGGCACAAAGAGGATGCGGGTGTTATCTGCTCAGGTGTGTGCCGGGAGCTGTGCCGGGATGCTTCCCCGGAGGCCGGGATGCAGGGCTGTCCCTGGCTGAGCCCCTGCCTGAGCCTGGCCTAGGGACACCCATGCACGGGTGCCCTCAGTTCGCCGGGGTCCCTGGGGAGCTCAGCTGTCCCCCAGGGTGAGCGGGGAGAGCAGGGGCTGTGTCCATCAGGGACTTCTCTCTGCCTTGGGTGCAAGGGGGACTTGCTGGCCCTGCCCTACCTGGCTGGGGGCCTGGGGAGCGCAGGGGTGTCCTGGCTCCCACAGCCCCACACCAGCCTGTTCTCTTGCTGCCTTTCCTCCCAGACTTCATGGACCTGAGGCTGGGGAACAGTGATGGCTGCTCTGGGCACCTCCAGGTTTTCTACAACGGGACGTGGGGGAGCGTTTGCTCCAGCTCGATGACTCCTGACACGGTGTCACTGGTGTGCAAGGAGCTGGGCTGTGGGGACGGAGGATCCCTGGAAACAGGCCTGCCCTATGGCAGGGTGTCTGGCCCTGCCTGGCTGGATTACATGCAATGTGAGAAGGGAACCAGCTCCTTCTGGCAGTGTCCATCCGCCCCCTGGGACCCACAGTCTTGCGATGACCTGCGAGATGAGACCCACATCACCTGCAATGGTAACTCTGAGCCACTCGGGCACTGGTGTCACCCCAGCTTCTGCTCCCCTCTGGGCACGGCCAAATGCAGAGAAAGAGCTTGGAGGGGTTTTCATTGCCATGTCAGACTCTTCTGCTGCTGGTGGTACAGATGTGACCACAGTTCTCAGTGTCCCACATGTCTGGGAGCCGTTGCCACCCGGCAGTGCCTCGGGGAGGCAGCGACATCTGCAAGTGGGGTCTCAGCAGAGACCAGAGAGGATTCAGAGGAGCCTCCCCTCCATGGCCACCCTCCTGCTGCTCTGCAACCAAGATGGCACACAAGGGCACAAGCAGAGCTCAGCCCCGCTCTCTTCTGCACAATCCCCCGAGCAAGTCCCTTCACCACAGTGTTTCCTTCTTCAGGGGACGCCCAGAAATGCCCCCAGAGCCTTTGGCCCTGTGCCCCAACTCCAGCAGCTGCACAGGTAGGGAGCTGCTCCTCCGCGTGCTCCTCTTGCCTGGCTCCTCTGCTGTCTGAGTGCCGTGGGAGCTCTTTGCCTTCTCCAGACAGGGAGAAGATCCGTGCCGTGGGAGGTGAGGACGGGTGCTCAGGCAGAGTGGAGCTCTGGCATCGCGGCTCCTGGGGGACAGTGTGCGATGACTCCTGGGACATGCAGGACGCCCAGGTGGCGTGCAGGCAGCTGGGCTGTGGCCCCGCGGTGTCTGCCCTGCATGAGGCTGCTTTTGGGGTGGGCCAAGGCCCCATCTGGCTGGAGCGGGTGGAGTGCCGGGGAACGGAGTTGTCTCTGCAGGACTGCTGGGCCCAGCCTAGGGACGGACGTGCTTGCCGGCATAAGGAAGACGCTGCCGTGCGCTGCTTGGGTGAGCGGGGGGCTGGGACCCCTTGCTCAGGTATCAGCAGGGAGCTGGGGAAGGCCTTTCACCCGCTTGGTCCTGGCATGGCCCCTGAACTCCCGAGAGCAGGAACGTTCCTGTGGGATGCAGCAGCCTGGTGCCAAGCAGGGAGCAGCCTCAGTGGAACTGTGTCCTTGGGTCAATGCTCATGGAGCCCTGCAGCTCCAGGACCATCCATCCCCTGGGCTACCTGTGCCACCCTGCCCGCCGCCCAGGGCAGAGGCCCCCAGCCCTGTCCTGGGTTCCTTTCTAGCACTACGGGAGGGGCAATTGGGGTGGGATGTGTCAGGGACCCTACAGACACACGCTGTGTGTTACAGGGGAGGCTCCCTGGTACATGCACTCCCACCCTCTCAGCCCAGCTCTCCTTTTCCTCCCCTGCAGCTGCACCCAGGACAGCAGCATCCCCACCCCGAGCAGGTAACTCATCCTCCCCAGGGCTGGGTATCCCAGGGCCAGGCTCTGACCCACAGTTGGGTGGAAGGGGCTTCTTGCTGGAGCGTGAAACTCCCAGGAGGTGGCACTGGGGTGATTATGTGGGGGTTGAGGAGGGGGTGAAATTCAGTCAGCAGGGTGGAAGCTTCTCCATCATTCCCCCTGGGGTCCTCCCCTCTCTGCTGCCTTGTGTGATGGAGGTCAGGGCTGGTGCTGCCTCCATCTCTCCCAGGGCTGGTGCTGTTCTTCCATGTTCTTGCCCGTGTAGATCCCACCCGGGGCCGTCCGACTGTCAGCGGGAGAACCTCAGTGCCCGTCATCATCTGCATCATCCTGGGGGCCCTTCTCTGCCTGCTCCTGGCCCTGCTGGCCTGGCAAGCGTTCAGTGCCAGGGCTGGGTGCAGAGGTGGGTCCTTCCACAGAGCTCCCAGTGATGCCTCCTGGAAGGGCTGGGGGTGCTGTGGGGGGTCAGTAAGGGGTACAATCAGAGCTGAGGGGAGGAGACTGTGTGCTGCCACCTGTCCCACACACCCCTTTGACTGTCTGGCCATAGGGCACCAGCAGGAAGGGGTGGAGAGAGCCCAGAGATGATTGGAGCAAGAGATGGAGCAAGGGGAGACAGGGCAGAGCAGGACCAGGGGAGATGTTATCCTGTAGGAGACGTTATCCTGGGGGAGATGTTATCCCGTAGATGTTATCCTGGGGGAAATGTTATCCTGGAGGAGATGGTCAAGGCTGGCAGTGCTCTGGGTAGTGCTGGAGGGCACTCTGGGGCAAGGAGAAGACGAGAGGAACATAGGGCAGCAGGGCCCATCTCCATGGATTCATGCCCCAGGCTGACCCTCTGCCCAGCCCTGCGTGCCCTTGGTAGGGCAGGGGCCCTGCTATGGACTTGTGGGGCAGACAGGGGTTGGCTCCAGGTGGAGGGGAAGCACGGGAGCTGCTCTGGGGTCAGACAAGGGGGATGACCCAGGGGCCAGAGGGGCTTGAGCGCTGTCTCCAAGTGGCTGATGTGAGGGTGATGCTGCCCTAGATCATCTCCACAGTGATGTGGCCCTCGCTGGGAATGTGGCAGCTGTTCCTGGACAGCACAGTGGGGCTGTGCTGTTGGAGCAGTCCTGGGCTGGGCCAAGGAACAGGTTTGGGGAGGAGAGTGGGGTCCCATTGCCCCTCTGCCTGTCCCCATGCCAGCTCTGCCTCTGTTCCCAGGCTCCAGGACAGCCCAGGAGCTCTTCCCCGAGGCCGTGTACGAGGAGATCGGTCACAGCCCAGCGTGGGAGAAGCAGGCGACGTTTGGTCACTTAGGTGGGTGTGGGCACATCTGCAGGACCCTTTCTCCCCACCCCACCCCAGGGCTGATGCCCTGAAGCCCCCAGCTCGTGGTCCCTGCAGTGCTGGGGCTGTGTGGTCTGTGGGGAGAGCACCCCAGCCCTGGACCCGGGAGAGGAGCTGCCTCCCAACCAGCTTTGCCCGTCGCAGCTGGACAGCCCCTCTCTTCCTGCCCTTACAGCCACTTGACGAGTGAGGGAAGAGCTGTCCTGGGGCAGCTCTGGGAGCACCTTTGAGACAGGGCTTGTCCCAGGGGAGCAGGGTGAATTCCCAGCCCTCCTCCCCATGAAGCCCCAGCTCTGTGGGTCCCCCTTCCCCAGCAGCACTGGCCACAAACCAGGTCAGTGGTCTCATCCCATAACACCCACTGCGCATCTCTCCAGGCTCCTCTTCGGAGCAGTCCCTGACCCAGCTGCAGCCCTACCCTGGGCACCGAGAGGAGGAGGATGGTCTGGGATCAGCACCAGGTAATGAAGCAGGAAGGGGCTGATCTGCCTGCAGACAAGTGAAGGACAGAGGTGTCACTGGGTGTCACCGTCAGAGATGAGGAGGACCTGAGGGTCTCCTGTGCTGCTGCCAACACCAGTGCCTCCCATCCTCTGCTCTGCACGATGGATCTTCTCGTTGTCACCAGCTCCCCTCTCTTTTCAGATGTTTCTGTTCTGCCTGAGGGTGACCCAGTGGATGGCTATGATGATGCCAGGGAGGTTTCTCTCCCTGGGGAGGGCGATGCCCCTGGACAGGGAGCTTGGGAAATGCCCAGGGTGCCAGAGGAGGAAGCAGAACCCAGCGATGCACCCAGAGGTGAGAGGGAAACTCAGCGCTGCTGGTTCCTGGGGTGCCACCCCCACTGCCACCCCCACTGCCACCCTGGTTGCTGCTGCACTGAGACCTAAACCTCCTGGGAAGGGGGCACCTGCCCCAGGAGTTTCCCATGGAGGGACTGAAGGGTGGGAGAAGCAGCTGAGTGTGGTGAGGAGCAGGGGGGAACGTGATGCACAGGCCCCATGGGGTGAGCTGCAATGTCCCGCATTGCTCCTTGCAGGGGGCAGCCTGTGCTCCCAGAGAAGTGCTGGGGTCCCTGGAGCTGAAGGAGGCACCACGTCCCTGTCCCCGGGGAGCATGGGCTACGATGACGCTGAAGAGATGTCTCTGGCACATCTGTGACACACAAAGGCTGTGACAGAGCTGGGTGCACAGCAACCCCTGAGCCCCCAGCCAGGAGAGCCCATCCCTGCTGTCATTGAAGCTGGGAGAGCTGTGAGCATCAGGAACCGCCTCCCTTTGCCCATGGGCAGCACCAACAGTCCAGAGTTTCCTCCAGTTGTTTTCCATTTTTACATTGTACATCATATTTGTGCTTATTAAAAGTCTCAGGGGGTTTGGCCCGGAGCTGGTTTGTGTCTGCCCAGGTGCCAGGAAATCTTCCCGAGTGTTAACAGGGGCAGCAGAGAACAAAGACATGGCGGTGCGGAAGGGGTTTGTCTCAGGGACAACAGGCTTGGGGTCAGGTTGTGGTGCTGCCAGCGCCCGTGGTCCCTGTGGAATAATCCTGCTGACAGAGACGCTTCCCTCCTGCTTTGCCACAGGCAGTTTCTAGTCAAAATGACTCTCTAACAGATCCCATGATGCTCCCCAGTGCCCATTTCTTCATCCCGAGATCTCCCAACTGCCTGGGTCACGCTGGTCCCACAGTGCAGAGCCCATGACAGAGCTGCCAATCAGGGTCAGCCCTGGGCTGTGACCCCGCAGAAGTGAACCCCAAGGTGGTTTCAGCATTGTTTCCCAGGGTATGCTCTGAACTAGACTTCAGAATAGGCAAAAATCCGCCCTTCGGAAGTCCAGTGTAGAGGTTTTATTAACGGCTCTCCTTGCATCTCTGAGTATTGAAAATTCTATTATTTCATGGTCGCTATGCCCAGGTGGCCTCCAACCACTACATCACCCACCAACCCTTCTCTGATTGTGAACAGTAGGTCTAGCGGGGCCTTACTCCTGGTCGGCTCATTTACCAGCTAATGAGGGAAATTGTCCTCTATACACTCTAGGAAATTCCTAGGTTGCCTCTTCTGTGCCATATTGAGCTCCCAGCAGATATCCAGCAGGTTAAAGTCACCCATAAGAACAAGGACTGTTGATTTTTAGACAGCTGCTTGTAGAATAATTCACCTCCTCCATCATCCTGGTTGGGCAGTCTAGAACAGACACTCACAAGGATGTCGGCCTTGTTGGACTTCCCCCTCATTCTGGTCCACAGACACTCAACCTTGTCACTGCTGACCTCAAGTTTAACAGAGTCAAGAGACTCTCTAACATATAAAGCCACCCCTCCACCTCTCCTACCCTGCCTGTGTCTTCTGAAGAGCTTGGTGGCCACACATAGCAGCCCTGCAGTCGTATGAGTCATCCCACCATGTTTCTGTGATGGAACTATGTCACAGCTTTCCTGCTGCACGATGGCTTCCAGCTCCTCTTGCTTGTTGCCCATACTGCGTGCATTAGTGTACATGCACTTCAAGTAGGCTGCTGATTTCACTCTTAATTCAGGCTTTCCATCCTTAGGCTGATCTTTGGAGAGCCCAGTTTCAATCCCTTCCCCCTTCAAACCCAGTTTAAAGCCCTCCTGATCAGCCCCGACAACTTCTGGGCTATAGTCCTCTTGTTCTTCCTAGAAGGATGAAGCCCATCTCATATGAGGAGACCAAATACCATGGAGTTTGCCCCATGGTCAAAAAACCCAAAATGTTGATGGTGACACCAATCCTTTGGCCACCTGTTAATGAGATGGGCTTTTCTACTCCTCTCATTATTTATCTCCTCATCTATCCTAGACAGCACAGGAACTGAGGCAAATATCGCCTGTGCTCCTGTTCCATGAACTGACCGACCCAGTGCTTTAAAGTCTTTTTTAATTATCTTGGCACTTCTTCTATTAATGTCCTCGCTGCCAGCTTGGACTGCTAACAGGGTATAATAGTCTGAGGGCTGAATTAGTTCCGCAAGTCTTCTATTAATGTCCCTCAGCCCGACCCCAGGAAGGCAGCAGACATCCCTGTGGGATGGGTCTGGGCGACATACAGGGCCCTCTGTTCCCCTCAGGAGGAGTCGCCGACTACAACCACCCTTGTTTGTTTTTTTCTTACAGCTGCAGTTGTAATCCGTTTTGTAGATGAGGTCCATCCAGGAGGATGGTCCATCCAGGCACATCTTCTTGGCTGTTCCCTGCCTGATTTTCTGGGTCCAGGGCCTCATATCTATTTGTTAAGGGCACCAGGGGTGGTGATGGGGTTCAAGAGAGGGTTCTTTTACCTCTCCGATCAGGGACCTATTCCCATTCCTCCCCATCAATTAGGTCTGCTCTATCTGCCTTATGGCAGGAGGGACAAGGCTTCGTCATCTCCTGTTGCCCACCCAAACCCTTTTGACTCCACCAGTCAATTTCCTCTTCACTCTCCCTAATGCACCTTAGTCTCTCCACCTCTTCCTTAAGCTCTGCCACTAGGCACAGTAAGTCATTGACCTGGTCACATCGTACACAGGTGCCTCCCTTACCATCCTCTGGTACCAATGCCAGGCACAGACACTGCACAGCCAGAAACCTGGGTGGCTGCATCCTCCTTGGAGGGCAGTGTCTGTGTAGACACACTCTTTGTGTTAACAGCAGCAACAGCTTTCCTTTTCTAGAAACCACTGCTGCCTTTAGTTAAACCGGGGAAAAAAACCACAGCCGGACGAAACCCCTGATAATCTGACCTACAAGAGCTGGTTGTGTCCTGTCTGCTGGCCCTGCCACTCCCCAGTGTGTGTCACCAGCAACAGGTGAGAGGTCTAACAGCAAGGAGGGACAGAACCTCTGCGCCCTACTGCACGAGCTACCACGGTCACTGCTGCAGCACAGCGTGGGTCGTGCTCACCTGCTGCACAACCTGGTTCACCTCCCAGTGCCTGGTGCGTCTCTGCCCTCCTAGAAGCTTTTTCAAGGCAAAGGGGAGGGGATGTGATCACCATCGCCGTGGTAACGTCAGCTGCCTCCACAAGGGCTGCCGGGGACTTCCGAGCAGCGAAATCGAAAATGCAACCAGAAGCCCCTCTCTTTACCCTCTTCGACCTCTGTAACTTTGACATTTCACTCGCAGCTCCAGCTGAGCTGGCTTCAGTCTGCTGATCCCAGGAACTGAGCAGTGCTGTATCAGGGTGGGACAATAACCCCATCCATCACGACAGAGCAAGACCCAACACGCTGAGCAGTGACCCTGAGGAGAAGGGCCTGGGCACTTCAAAGTCCCCACACCAGCCCATGGTGCACGCTCACCATGAACAAGGCAGCTGCACACGGGGCTGCATGAGGAGGAGCGTGGGGACCCAGACACCTGGAGTTCTCATCCCATTCGGTTCAGCACTGGTGTGACCCCACACACACGGGGGTGTGCCAGTGTGCGGCTTCCCAGTTTGGAGAAGCAGGGAGGAACTGGAGAGTGCAGGGCTCAGCCAAGGCAGGTTCAGCACCTTGTGCACATGGTGTGCGATGCTGAGGGACCTGGGCTGCTTTGGCCCAGCAGCGCTGGGGAGGCTGCAGCAGTGCAGGAGTAGCCTGAGAGTGCTTGAAGGGTGGTTTCAGAGGTGGTGGAGGTTTTCTGCATAGTGGGAAAGAGTTTGAGAAAGAAATAATGGCCCAAAGTGCAGCTGGGGAGGTCCAGGCTGGACATGAGCAGCAAGGAATGTGACTGGAAGGGCAGTGCTGTGGTGGAGCAGGTCAGCAGAGGGAGTCAGCATCAGCCCAAGGCTTTGTGCTTCAAGGAACAGCTGGGGAGGATGGAGAGATCTCAGCAAAGGAAGGAAGATGCTCAGACAAGAGCAAGGTGGGGCAGCAGGGGGGATGTCTGCAGCCTGCAGGGAAAGAGGTGCAGGGGATGCCACAGCACAGGACAGGCTGTGGTGGAGATGATCAAGGGACGTAAAGAGGCTGAAAGCCCCACCAGACATGAGCTCCTTCTCCCCTTAGCTATGGCTGTTGTCTGCACCTCTGATGCCTGTGAGGAGACACCTTGTCCTTCCAGCACAGGGGCCTCATGGCCTCCTTGTCCCCAGCCAGGAACCTGGGAGTTGTGGGACCATAGTCCTGCCCTTGGCCTTGCACAGCCCCACATCACACTGTCCAGGAAGGGCCCTCGGCAATGTGGGAGGGACAGGATCTGCCTTCCCAGGGCTGGGGGTCAGGGCTTGGCCCTTTGGTTAATGAAAGACAACCAGGTTTACTCAGCATCAGAGCCACCTTTACTTTGCTTTTCCTGACTAGTCATCACTACCTCCATTTTTCTGCTCTAACCAACCCTGGGGACATTTCCTCAGTAGTGTTCCCCAATGGGATCCATTGACTTAACAAGAAACTTTGGAGTTTGAATCTGACTTTGACTTCTTGAGAGGTTTCTTCAGCTTCCTCCAGGGCTTGAGGTCCATGGACTCAGCACCAAAGCCACCAGAGGGGTCATTAAAGCGCCTTGGGCTGCTCCTGTGCTGCTGAGCTGGGCTGGGCTCCTGGGACAGAGGGAGCTCCTGGCAAGCGGCAGCGCTGCAGAGAGACAGCTCTGCCCAGGAGCAGCTCCTCTGCACAGCGCAGCAGGGCTGAGGGCTCTGCCTGGGGATCTCAGGGAGACGAGCAAGGCAGAGAGAGATTAAAGGTGGTCAGGACTGGGAGGATGACTGAGAGCTCACTGGAGGAGAAACCTTTGCAGCCCTTGCTGTGGTAAGTCTCTGGGTGCAGGGCAATGCAGCTGTAGCTCCTGGAGCCATCTCCTAAAACTGGTACAGGCACAGCTGGTGGGATCTGTAAGGAGGGGGCTCTCTCAGGCAATGTTGAACAGCTGTGAAGCCGGGTGAGCACCCAGGGGTGCCCAGGGCTGTCCTGCAGAGCAGGGTCCCTGCACCCCAGGGCTGTGCCAGGGCAGGGACTCTGCCGCCTGCCAGGGTCAGCGCTCAGCCTGCCCGGGGAGATCCCAACAACACCGAGGGGAGAAGATGTAGGTAGAAGGAGCAAACCCTATTAGGGCAGTAAAGGTGCTTCTGCTGTGGAGAGGGTGCTGTATGAGTCAGTGCTGCTCACAGCTCCAGATCACCCCCAGGACTTTTCCAGGGGGATGCCTCAAGGAGAAGATCCTTGCAAGGATTACCAGACAGATAAGGAACTTTCCTGAGCCTGTCTTTTCAGTTTCCTCTCCCAAGGGGTGAGGGGTGCAGGAAAGGATAAAATGAAAATGAGCTCTCATGCTTAAACAAGTCGCTGAGACTCCTGAGCCGCAACTCTGAGTGATCAGTACATCTGCCAGAAGGCTCATAACATCCCTTCACCACCCCTCTGCCTGTGCACAGCACCTGCATCACCTTTGCTGGACCCCTCAGCCTAGTCTGACCTGTCCTGTTTTCCAGCCTGCAAACAGGAAGATGCCCCCAGGCAGTGCCCTGTGAACAGGCAGGATCTGTAGGGCCAGGGGGAGGGCACAGAGGGTGGGAAGGGGTCTGTGAGCACTGACAGGGAAGAGACATGGACAGGGAAACACCTCCCAGGGGGAGAATCTCCAGGCAGCAGGGAAATGATCAGAAATGAGAGGAAACTAAACCCGGAATTGTTATGAAAGGGAGCACAGAGAAAAGTCCCCGTGATCCCCTGCAGTGCAGATCCCTCCTGTGAGCAGCCCCCTGGCCTCCTCTCCCACCCAGCAAAGCCTCTGCCCTCAGGGCCGGGGGCTCCAAGGCATGAAGCAGCTCCTGTGCAGCCAGAGCTCCAGTTCCTCTGCAGAGCACAGGGGCTGAGAGCAGCTGCCCGGCAATGTTGGTGTCTGGGAGGTGGCTGCACAGCTGGGGAAGGGTGACGCTCTCTGAGTGCCCGGCTGCCTCTGCCCTGGCCTCTCTCACACCCACCCTCACCGCATTGTCCTTCTTGCTCCCCTGCTCTGGGTCACTGCTGTTGGGATCTTGTTCTTGCTTTCAGGCTCTCAGGGGATGGGAGTTTTAGCTGCAGATTCACAGCCTGATCTTGCGGGTCCTTTCCTGCAGGTGTGTCCATGGGAACACGTGTCCCAGCTTTGCTCTGACCTGTGGGGTGTGGGCAATGCAGTCTGTGGGGCTGGGGAATGAGCGTTGTGTTTCTTGGGTTAAACGTGGGGTGCTGAGACCTTGGGAAAGGCTGAGACAAGTCATGGTGTGAGGTGGATCCCTCTGCTCTCAGCAGTGCCTGGTGGCTTTTCAGGGTAACATGGGAGTGTGATCAGGCTCCATCTCAGAAAGGTGCCAACCCAGGGCAGTTGGAGCAAGACAGAGGGACAGAGCAGCTGCCCTCACTCTGCACTGACCCACAGGCATCCTCTGGTCTCACAGGTCTCGCTCTGTTCACGGTGAATGAGTCAGAAATGCTGAGGGTTTCTGGGATATAAGAACACTCTCCTGGGAATATGCAGAAAGCTGTAAAAGACCCAAATGTCTCAAGCTTCATTCTGCCATCCTTTGTCATTCTTTCTGAGAGTACAGATGCTGACAGGCCCTTCTGCACCAGCAGCAGTTTCAGATGACAACTTCGAGCCCCAGGTCTGTCTCCTGCGCCCCGTTCCCATGACCCCTGCTGCAGAGCAGGGCTGGCTTCCCAACAGCCAGTGGACACAGGCCCTTCTGCTCACGGCACCTCCAGCCAGCACCAGCCAGGGCTCAGACACGGAGCTGGAAGAAGGTCTGGAAAAGGACAAGAGGGTCTGGAGCAGGGGAGGGTGTGTGAGAAATGGCTTTGATTTTCCCCAGAGAAGTCTCCCCTAACTTGTCACTGTCTTTACTTCTTGAGTCAGTGCCCCATGTCCAGAAACAGCAGATGTCCAACAGCAGCTCCATCACCCAGTTCCTCCTCCTGCCTTTCACAGACACACGGGAACTGCAGCTCTTGCACTTCTGGCTCTTCCTGGGCACCTACCTGGCTGCCCTCCTGGGCAACGGCCTCATCATCACCACCATAGCCTGGGACCAGCACCTCCACACCCCCATGTACTTCTTCCTGCTCAACCTCTCTCTCCTGGACCTGGGCTGCATTTCCACCATTGTCCCCAAGTCCATGGCAAACTCCCTCTGGAACACCACAGCCATTTCTTATATGGGATGTGCTGCCCAGCTCTTTCTCTTTGTCTTTTTCCTTTCAGCAGAGTATTCTCTTCTCACCATCATGTCCTACGACCGCTACGTTGCCATCTGCAAACCCCTGCACTACGGGACCCTCCTGGGCAGCAGAGCTTGTGTCCACATGGCAGCAGCTGCCTGGGTCACTGGGTTTCTCTATGCTCTGCTGCACACGGCCAATACATTTTCACTGCCCCTGTGCAAGGGCAATGCCCTGGACCAGTTCTTCTGTGAAATCCCCCAGATCCTCAAGCTCTCCTGCTCACACTCCTACCTCAGGGAAATTTGGCTTCTCGCTTTCAGTGTTTTTCTGGTTTTGGGATGTTTTGTGTTCATTGTGGTGTCCTATGTGCAGATCTTCAGGGCCGTGCTGAGGATCCCCTCTGAGCAGGGACGGCACAAAGCCTTTTCCACCTGCCTCCCTCACCTGGCCGTGGTCTCCTTGTTTATCAGCATTGGTGCATTTGCCTACCTGAAGCCCCACTCTGTCTCCTCTCCATTCCTGGACCTACTGATGTCTGTTCTGTACTCGCTGGTACCTCCGACATTGAACCCCCTCGTTTACAGCATGAGGAACCAGGAGCTCAAGAATGCTCTGAGGAAGCTGATTACTGGATGTTTTCAGCAGCCATAGACGGCCTACTTTCTCTGCAGTGGGCTCCAGTGTACATCATGACAGGCTAAGTTTGTTTTTCTTTCTCTACTTCCCTTTTCTACACATGATGTTATCTTCAAAGTTATGTCACTATTCATCCCATTAAGTATCCTCACATTTTGTGTGACTGAGGCACTTTGTGTAAATGGGGAGTTTCTCATTGTATTTAAGTGAAATAAATGAACCTACAACAGCTTTTTTTGTTTGTTTTCAGTCCGAGATCCATCCTCAGCATAGTTAGAACAAATGTGAAATGAAAACACCTTCCTGACTGTACCAGCTTTGGGAAGGCTGCTCTGTGCCTGGAGCAGTAAGAGCTCTTGAGGTCCTCAAGGGCCAGGGCTTTTCTGCTGGCCTGGGGAGAGGGGATGGCATGGAGGGGCTGCAGACCTCTCAGGATGTGCTGGAGAGGAGAGCAAATGACACAGGTGCCTCCTTTTCCTTTTGCCATGTGTGTTCGCCCACCTCTGGGGTGACTCCTCTCTGAGCTGCAGGAGCTGCTTTGCCCTTCAGAGTGGCAGAGGCTGTGGGGTGACTGCCCAGAGCACCTGCAATGGGCACTGCTGTGGGACCAGCCCTGACTGGGCTTCGCTGGGGAGAGGGTGCTGGTGGTGGAGAGAGGGCAGGGGAGGTGGCAGAACCTTGAGAGAACTGGACTGGGCTGGAAAGTACCTGGGAGTGAAAAATATCAGCGTGTATCTCGTGGTGCATGACCATGCAGGGTGAAGACTCACACCAGGGGTTGTGGTGGAGAGCCAGGGCTTCTGGAAGGGATCAAAGACATGCAGGTGCAGGAGAGAGGAGACTGCTCTATGCCCTTGGTGACATGGACAGACCAGGAAGGTGGCCCAGGGCCTTCATCACCCCCCAGTCACTGGCCATCTCTCATGGGCCATTTCTAGCACTGGCCGCGCACCCCAGGTTTACGGGTAAGGTTCCCTGTGAGGCCATGTCCATCCTCCTGCTGGGCTCAGGGCCTGTCTCAGGGAATGGACAGCCCTGCCCAGACTCTCTCCTGGCCCAGACCCTGGCAGACCCTGGAGCAGGGCTGCCTGTGACCCCACAGGTGACACGGCCTCTCCAGGAGCTTGGAGAGGCTGCCCAACAGGAAGGCCATGGGGTGACAAAGCACCAAGGACTGCTCTGGCTATCAAGTCAGGAGACCGTTCCCCACCCCGAATGCACCCTGTCCTGTGCTGAACCTGCACCATGGGGCTGTGGGACCACGTGTGGGGCAGCAGGGCTGGGCTGTCACAGCACAAGGTGCAGACAGGGGCCACAAAGCAGCTGCCAGGGGTGACAGCAAGGACAGTAAAGACAAGAGTACATGTACATTGGCTTTACTGTGCAGGGATGGCTTCGGGAAAGGCAAAGCTCACCTGGAGTTGGCGACTGCAAGAAAAGTCAAGAGCAAACTAAGAGCTTCAACAGCTGTGTTAGAGACCACGGCTGAAGAAAGGGAAAACAGAGCTGCTGCTGAGTGAAGAGGGAAATTTAGTAACAGCAGACACTGACACTGAGGGACTCAATGCCTTCTGTACCTGGGTCTTTACTGAAACCATCTCCCAGGCCTCTATGCTCAATGAAGGGCTTCAAGGAGGAGAGCAAGTCTTTGGAGGACCCTCAGGAAACCCCAGCAGGACAAACACCAGTGTCTGCCCCTGCAGGGGACTCACCTGGCAATGGCACAGGCTGGGGATGTCTGGTTGGGAGCAGCTCTGTGGGAAAGGTCTGCATGGGTAGGGAGCTGGACAGGAGGCAGCGTGTGCCCTGGTGCAAGGGAGGCCAGGAGCACCCTGGGCTGTGCCACCAGGAGCACGGCCAGGAGGTGGAGGGAAGGGATTCTCTGGAATAGTCCATCCAGATCTCAGATCCCAATTCAGGAAAGATATTGGCAAGCTGGAGTGGGTTGAGCAGAGGGCCTCAGGACAGCCAGAAACTGGAGCACTTGGCCTGTGGGGAGAGGCTGAGGGAGCCGGGCTTGTCCAGCCCAGAGAAGGGAAGGCTGACAAGGACCTCATCAGAGCCTGTCAGTACCAACAAGGAGATCATGGAGAACACACAGCCAAGCTCTTCACCATGGTGTGTGGCAGAAGAACAAAAGAGAATGGGTGGCAGGTGAAAGAGGAGAGGTTCAGCCAAGACATAAGGAAAAGCTTTTTCCCTAGGAGGTGAGTGTCAAATTCATTTTCATTCGGGGTCACATCAGCCTCACGGTTGCCTTCAAATGGCCGAATGTGATTTTAGGACTGTATAAATTTAACTACTCCTACATTTATACATTTGGCCCTTTGAAGGCAACCGTGAGGCTGATGTGACCCCCGGTGAAAATGAATTTGACACCCCTGCCCTGGGAGCTCAGCCAAGTGCTGTCGCAGGTCACCCAGAGAGGCTGAGCAGCCTCTGTCCTTGTGAGTTTTCAATCTTTGATTGAATGAAGGCTTGAACACCTTGTTCTGACCCAGTTTCTGACAGGTTGGACTGCAGACTCCTGAGGTCCCTTCAACCTCAGTTCTCTTATGATCCCATTGTGATGCTGGGCTCTGTTTCTAATGGGAGCAGAGGAGATGATTAAGGGGCATGAACGCACCTGTGCTGTAGGTAACCATCTAAACCAACATCTAAACCCAGCCAACACCTCAGTGTGACTCGCTCTAAGCCAAGTGTGAGGAGTCCTGGGCAGGGAAGGTTTAGAGGGCATGAGGCGCTATGCAAGACACAAAATGATCTTGGTGTAATGCCTGCAGGCCCATCCGATGTCAGTTAATGTCAATGAAAGTTAAAATATGAACTGAATACAAAGTTTCAAAGCCAAGGAAGGTTTCAACGTACTTTTCCTTTTTTTTTAGGTCTTTGGGGGGTTATTTTCTTCAAAAAGGAAAGTGTTTTCCACAACTAGAAATGGATATAAGACACACATGTCCTCAGCTACATGGATAGCTTTTTACATATTGATTTTTCATATGGCACATATTACATTCTTACATATTAAACATTTATTTATTTTCTTTTTAAGTATTTTGGGGTATTTATTTCTTTGAAAAACTAAGAGTTTTGCAGAACTGGGCATGGATTTAGGACACAAATGTCTTCAGCTCCAGGGACACAAACACCTGGTGCCAGTGTAGATGCCCTGGGAACCCTTGCCTAACTTCCACCTGCATTGCAAGGTGCTCTGGTCTCCCCAGGTCCTCTGTGATAGATGCCAATCCCAGGCCAGCACCTCAGGTACAGTGGGGCCCTAAAATGGCACTGGCTGTTCATGGTGACACAACTGATGACTGATGTCTGCCTGGAAAGGTGCACTGCTTTGTTGTTGTTTTTTGGTTTTGTGGGTTTTTTGTGTGGCTTTCTTTGTTTGTTTTTCTGTGTGTGTTTTTTGTGTTTGCTGTGGTTTTTTGGTTTCTTTGGTCTGTGTTTTTTTGGTGCGATTTCTTGTCTTGTTTTATTTTGTTTGTTTTTGTTTTTTTTTTTTACTTCTTAAAACATGCAAAGGAAAAAAGAAAAGCCACAAAAGTGAATTACCGGGAAGTGTACTAAGGATAGGAGAAGATATACTGGTCTTCCCCTGTACTTCTATTACCAGTACTCTATTATTTCATCTCCCCCATCATTCGGGAGTTTCCACCTCTCCTGATTAAATGTCCCTGTCAAAGGACAACTTTCCAGCAGACTGTCTGGACATTTCCCTTCCCTGTGCTCTCAGGTTTCTCCTCCACTTGCTCTTTGGTCATTCAGTTCCTCTCAACTGTCTGGTTTCTGCTTCAAGCTTCAGGGAGTTACAAACTTGCCCCATTCTTCAGAGCTCTAATTCACATGGCAGTCAACACGTTCATTTGGTTTATTTCTATCCTTTCCTATGTCTCCGTCTAAACGAGTTCTTGTGTGGATGTCCCTTGTGGATGGTGGACCTCATCAGATCCAGCTTACACACACAGCTGAGGAAAGTGTTTTACTGTTTATTAAACTGTGCAGTGTTTGCACAGGAGAGCAGGTGGAGCTGGTGCACAGGAGCTGCAGCATCTCCTGCAGAGCTCAGTGGAGAAGTCTGATGTGAGGAAAAGTGATGCAGTCTCTGGTGGCCAATGAGAGAACCGGCAGACTGGGGGTGGGGGGTGAGGAGCGAGGTTGTCCATACAGTGTCCAGCCTCCAGGGACTGTTCTCCTGCCTGTCCAGATGTCTTCAGGAGACCCTCTGGATCAATGTCCAGTGTAGAATGCTGCTGTCACTTCTATACACTGAAAAATGACAGAAAATACCCTGGAAAGAAAAAACCCTCCTTTATGAAATCTTTGAAATCTTCATCAGCAAGTGTCCCATTGAAACCTCTCCAGTTAGTTCTACAAGTCTTGAAGATTGGAATGAAATTACTGAAAGAAACACAGCTCGTTAGGGCTTTCTGTGTTTCAATGAGCCCCACGGCGTATTTGGTGTTGAGTCCATGAACCTCAGATACCAAGCACAGACTGAAGAATCTGCTCAAGAAGTCCAAGTCAGAGAAAACTCCAAAGTACCTTGAAGCATTAATGGGCCCCACCGAGGGCTGTTACTGACAAAGCTTCCCCAGGGACTTGTTAGAGCAGATAATTGGAGGCTGTGATTGCATCAGGCAAAGGCAAAGTGCAGCAGTTCTGATGCTGAGAAAACCCTTGGTTTGTTTGATGAAGGACAATGGCCAAGCCTTGAGCCCCTGCCCCTAGGAAGGGAGATCCTGTCCCTCACACGTGGCTCAGGGCTCTTCCTGGGGATGTGGGGAGCGCGATGCCCAGTGCAGGGCAATGGTGTGACACTCTCTGGGGGTGCAAGGAGTCGATGGAGTGCCACGGCCAAGAAGAGAGTGGACAATCTCCTCACACACACGGTGTGAACTGTCGTCGTTGTCCTGCGCAGGGACGGAGTTGGACTCTATGATCCTGTGGGTCCCTTCCTACTGAAGACATTCTATGATTCTATGAAATACTAGGTCAAAAGTTCTTGTTTTCATTGTACACATGAGATGTAAGCACACACGGCTCAGGGCTCTTCCTGGGACCCTGGGAGTGCAAGGCTGAGGGAAGGACAACACTGGTACAACAACTTCCAGCTTCCCCATGGGGCTGCAAGGAGGCAGAGAGGCCCCAGTGCCATGAGGACAACATGGCTTCTCCTGGGCCTTTGTGACAGAGACAACTGCCATGGCCAAGGGGACAGAGACCTGGGTTCTTTGAGTGCCTTCCAGCCTTGTCAGCCTTGAGAACCCAGCTCCAAGCCCTCTTCCTGGGTAGGACCTGTGGGCATGTTGACAGAGGTTCTTTCCCAGCCATGTCCCTGCTGCTGGCCTGTCCCCTCCAGACACAGAACTGACCCTACTGTCCCCTTCACAGCCGTACCCTTCCAACTCAGTTAAGAGTTCCTGAGACACAAGTGACCTCATAATACCATACCCACCCATCACCCTCCTCATAATCCAGGCATAACACAGGACCTGACCGGATTAAACAAATATATTTCCTTCTAACTATTTGAGTGGAGAAAATTCTCTTCAGTAACTACTGTTTTTATGTTGATACCATCTCCTCCTCTGCCTTTTTTTTTTCTTTTTTCATCTTCAAAAATTTGTCCAGGGGAAAGATTCATTGAATCATAGAGTAGGTCAGATTTGAAGAGATCCCTGAACATCTTCTTGTTTCACTCTCTTTCTCAAAGCATGGTGACCAACTGAGGTTGTTCAAGGTCTCCACTCAGTTTTGTGTCATCTCCATCACATCATAGAAAGGAGAATAAAGATTTTCAGCAGTTTCGGCCCAAATGCTGGTCACTGAGGGATGACACAAGTAACTGCGCAGAGGACACTGCATCACAGATTATATTTGGGCTTGATATTTCAGTGAACTTCCCACCAAGCATCCAGTTCTTCAGCCCAGACAGCACCAATTTGGCTATAAGGACACCATGGGGGACCATGTCCAAGACCTGGCACAAATTCATACACATAACATGTCTTTCTTTCCCCTGCCCATTTTGGTACACAAGTCCCTTTCTTGTCCTTCAAGTGCCTGCAGATGGTTGCAGGAGGACTTGTCCCATCACCTTCCCAGGGACAGAGGCAGGCTGACCAGCCTGTGATTCTTCCAATTCTCCTTCCTGCCTTTCTTGAAGATGGGTTTGACAGATGCCAGATCCTCCTCAGCTGCACTGTCATTTTGAAAGTGCAATCCAGAATCACAGGCCAGGGTGGCGTAACAGACAGGAGCACTTGCAATGAGCCTGTCCAGGGCAGTTGAGATGAATCTCACAGGGTCAGTGGGGTTTGTTCCCAGAGTCACACACAGAAATGTCAGGGTTCTGTCAGTGTCCACAACTGAGTTGGCTTTGTGGACTCTCACGTGAGGTAGAATCATGGAATCATAGAATACTTCGACTGGAAGAGACCCTTGGGATCATTGAGTCCATCGATAAGCCAGCTCTCACACTAAACCATGTCCCTAAGAACCTCATTTAAATGTCTTTTACACCCCTCTAGGGTGGGTGACTCCTGCACTGCCCTGGGCAGTCTGTTCTGCCACCAGACAACCCTGTCCGGCAAGAATTTTTTCCTAGTATCCAATCTAAACCTCCCCTGGTGCAAATTGCAGCCATTTCCTCTTGCCCGGTCACTTGCTACTTGGGAGAAGAGACCAACACCCTCCATGCTCCAACCTCCTTTCAGGCAGTTGCAGAGAATGAGAAGGTCTCCCCTCAGCCTCCTGTTCTCCAGGCTGAACAGCCCCAGCTCCCTCAAATGCTCCTCATCACACTTGTGCTCCAGCCCCTTAGCAGCTTCGTCACCTCCTCTACGCTCTCTCTAGTGCCTCGATGTCCTTCTTATGGGGAGGGGCCCAAAACTGAACACAGGATTCAAGCTGCAGCCTCACTAGCACTCAGAACACAATCACTGAGGCACAATCACTTCTCTAGTCCTGCTGGCCACCCTATTCCTTTTACAAGCCAGGATGCTGGTGGCCTTTTTGGCCACCTGGGAACATTCTGGCTTATGTTCAGCAACTGTCAGTCAACACCCGCAGATCCCTTTCCTCCAGGCACTTCCCAGCCACTCATACCTTATCTGTACAATGGAAACATTGACTTCTGACCTACTCATTCAGTGTCCTTGTGTTGAGAGATGAACAACCTCTCTCAGGTGGAGAGAAGAGCCAGTGAAGGAAATGGTGGTTTTGAGGGGCTGGTCTGTGATGACTGTCCTGGGGCAACTTCCCCAGTTTGTCCCATGAACATGGCCACACACCAGACCCTGCTCTGCTGGTCCTTCAGGGCTCTCCCAGGAGGCCTGGCTGGGAGAGGACACTGCTGTGTGCCAGCCCTGCACACTCACACACTTCAGCTGTTCACTGGTGTTTTCTTCTCTGGGGCATTTCCCAGTTCACCCCTCCCACCCCTTCCTGAATCATGCCCCCCCGCCCTCTTGCCGGTTGAGCCCAGCAGAGCAGCCATGCTGGAACTGGTGCCACAGCAGTGGGGACCAGTGAGAATGAAGGACACCGAGAATGTTCATCCAGTCAGCATGCTGAGCAGATCTCCAGCCCAGGCAGCTTGCAAACCCAGGTCCAGACTTGCTCCCCAGGACAGCATGAGACATTTGGCCTCGGAGATCTTCAGGAAGGTCCTGTTGCCACAGTGCCAGGGCCACCTGCCCTAAGCTGCCACCTGCAGCAAAGGGTTTCTCTTTCCACGTCTTTTCTGCACACATTCTGTGCCACACGCTTCTCGTGGAACATCCCATCTCACCACAGAGCCCTTTGCCAAGAGAGCTGAGCTATGCTGACCTGTCTGGTTGTTCCTGCACCCTCTTTCCATGCTCCACATAGCCCCAACCTGACAGTGCTGCACTGCAGAGCAAGTGGGCTGTGGTGGCCAGGGCCATGGGGTGAGTCCGCAGATTCATGTTGGTCAGGATGGGAGGAAGACCCAGCTCAGGGCGGCTCCTACTCACTCCCCCTCAGCACAGAGACATGGCTTATGCAGCTCCAGAGATCTCAGAGAGAGGATTCTGGGCAAACAAGTCACTGTGGGGTCCTTTATTTCATTTTATACACATAGAGAGTATGGGTCCTTATTTACACAAAGACAACGAGACACACCAGACAGGTAGACATGGACACAGCCTTAAGATGACAAATAATTTTTCTTGTGGATAGCATTAATACAACCAAGAAAAGCAAACACCAAAGATAACAAACAAACAAAGAAACAAACAAAACCAAACAAACAACCAACCACCTACAGAACTCAGGTTGAACAAGTAATACATTATTGCAAGTGACATGCAGAAGAAGGAGGTCAGTTCATTAGTGCTTTTGAAAAGCAAAAAGTCAATAGTTTCCTTATAGACTCCCTGAGTTCCTTATTCCTCATGATGTAGATGAGGGGGTTCACAGTTGGAGCCACCAGTGAGTACAAAACAGAAACCACCAGATCCTGGGATGGGGAGGAGGTGGAGGGGGGCTTCAGGTAGGCAAACATACCAGTGCTGACAAACAGGGAGAGCACAGCCAGGTGAGGGAGGCAGGTGGAAAAGGCTTTGTGCCGTCCCTGCTCAGAGGGGATCCTCAGCACGGCCCTGAAGATCTGCACATAGGACACGATGATGAACACAACACACCCAAATCCTAAACAGACACTAACCACAACAAGCCCAGCTTCCCTGAAGTAGGTGCTGGAGCATGAGAGCTTGAGGATCTGGGGGATTTCACAGAAGAACTGGTCCACAGCATTGCCCTTGCACAGGGGCAGTGAAAATGTATTGGCCGTATGCAGCAGAGCACTGAGAAACCCAGTGGCCCAGGCAGCTGCTGCCATGTGGACACAAGCTCTGCTGCCCAGGAGGGTCCCGTAGTGCAGGGGTTTGCAGATGGCAACGTAGCGGTCGTAGGACATGATGGTGAGAAGATAATACTCTGCACCAAACAAAAAAAAGACAAAGAAGACCTGGGCAGCACATCCTGCATAGGAAATGGCCCTGTTGTCCCAGAGGGAATTTGCCATGGATTTGGGGACAATGGTGGAAATGCAGCCCAGGTCCAGGAGAGAGAGGTTGAGCAGGAAGAAGTATAAGGGGGTGTGGAGGTGCTGGTCCCAGGCTACGGTCGTGATGATGCGGCCGTTGCCCAGGAGGGCAGCCAGGTAGATGCCCAGGAAGAGCGAGAAGTGCAAGAGCTGCAGCTCCCGTGTGTCTGTGAACGGCAGGAGCAGGAACTGGGTGATGGAGCTGCTGTTGGACATTTGTTGTTTCTTGCCATGGGGTCTCTTTTCTAAAAAGGAAATGACAACCTAAAGTCAGCACACACTCCTCTGAGAAAGCTACTTCATTTTTCAGATAAATAACCCCAACTGAAATGCATTTCCATATTCTGGTCTGTGCTGGCTGAGTGTGCTGTGAGCAGCAGGACCTCTGCCCGTCTGGGGCCAAGCATCCAGCTTTGCTCTTCTGCAGTGGGGCCATGGGAGCTGGTTTGTGAGAGCTCTGGTGTTCACAAGCAGTGTCAGATTTTATGCACCATTAATGGAAAAGTTCAATATCAGTATTCATGACACATAAGAGCGTGGGCTGCAGAGCAGAGGCTTAGCATGTCATTATTATGATTTTGTCTGTTTTTAATTTTCCATCATCACATCTCATGAGTGGATTTTGGTAGGGGTTGAATTCCTCAAAGATAGGACTGAAAATGTGAAGAGTCTTGAGACAGGGAAGGCAAAAGTGCTCATCTCTCTGTGGCTCACTGCAGAGTTAGGAGAGCAGCTTTTACCCGTTTGCCCTGTGCTTTCACTTGTGCTGCCTTGAAAACAAATTTCATAAACAAAACCGGACTCATACTGGAGCAGGGGAGCCCTGTTTGAAAGGGCAGATCTGCAAACTCTTCTCTGCCCCAGCCCAGAGGTGGAGATGTGATGGGGACAGCAGGACACGACCCCTCACCAAGAGAAGCAAAAGACTCTGAGAGGAGAGTGTGGACCCCAAGGAAAGGCTCAGCACTCCTGGGATCCTACAGCAGAGCTGGGCCTTTCTGGGGCAGCTTGTGAGCCCAGCAGGACAGGCAGAGCAGAGCCAGGGCTGCTGAAGATGGGATGTGCTCAAGGGACAGTCAGGTCATTGCCCAGCAGACAACACCCAGCACCATCTGCAGAGAAGGACCAAAAGAGCTGCTGAGCACCCCCTGCTCTGCTGCTTGGAGCTGTCCCTGCCTGCAGCTGTGTCTGTGTCCCCAGGTCTCCTCCTGTCAGTGTCACAGACCCCATCCCACCCGCTGTGTGCTCAGCTCTGCCCTGCAGACCCCTCCCAGCAGCCAGTACTGCCCAGCGGCAGCTCTGTGTGGGTGGTTCTGATGGGAACAGCAGATTAACAATAATGAGCCAGGAAAAGTGATCCTGATGCTGTCTGTAAGCCAGGGTGTGTCCATTTCTGATACTCACAGGTTTATTCACCTCTAAGAGTAACAGATTAGGAATTTCAGTGCCTCCTGCTGAACTGAGACATTAGTTTCTGTGTCCCTTTGGTAACATAGACAACCCAGAGTATGAGACCGATAGAACAGGATCCTTCCCTTTCACAGAGCCCCTGTCTTGTTGTGCTTCATTAAAAGCCTCCTGGGCGTGTCCTAAAGCGATCTGGAGCTGAGAGCAGCCCAGACCCAGGCAGCACCCTCTCCATAGCAGGACCCTGTCCAACAAGAGGTTGTTCCTTCCACCCACAGCTTCTCCCCACAGCACCGTGGGGATCTCCCCGGGCAGGCTGAGCGCTGACCCTGGCAGGCGGCAGAGTCCCTGCCCTGGCACAGCCCTGGGGTGCAGGGACCCTGCACTGCAGGACAGCCCTGGACACCCTTGAGTGCTCACCCGGCTTCACACACCTGCAACTAATCCAGGAGAAAGGAGCTGTCTTGTCCTGGGTCTGTGACGGTGTAGAAGGAATCTCCCTCTAGAAGGAGCCCATATTCTTCCACAATGAAGAAACTGACAGTGCCATGCTGCCAGATCCTATCTACTGCAGGATGTGCCAACTTCAGGAGATCCCTCCAGGAACTGCACCTTCATTGTCCTATAGTCACAGACTTACCATGTTAGAACTGTGAAGATTTTTCTCTCATTGAGTGCTCAGCAACGAACCACATTGCCTTTCCACTCTCTGTGCCTGGCTCCTGTGCCCTCGGTGCTGCAGGCAGAGTCCTCAGCCCTGCTGCGTGTGCAGAGGAGCTGCTCCTGGGCAGAGCTGTCTCTCTGCAGCGCTGCCGCTTGCCAGGAGCTCCCTCTGTCCCAGGAGCCCAGCCCAGCTCAGCAGCACAGGAGCAGCCCAAGGCACTTTAATGACCCCTCTGGTGGGTTTGGTGCTGAGTCCATGGACATCAGACCCTGGAGAAACTTGAAGAAGTCAAACTCACATCTAAACTTCAAAGTTTCTTGTAATGTTAATGAATCCCACTGAGGGACACAACTGAGAAACCATCCCCAGGATCAGTTTGGACAGAAAACTTGCAGCAGAACAAAGGGTAAGCAAGTGAAAGGTGGCTCTGATGCTGAGTAAACCTGGTTGTCTTTCATTAACCAAAGGTCAAGCCCAGACCCCCAGCCCTCGGAAGTCAGATCCTGTCCCTCCCACGTTGCCCAGGGCCCTTCCTGGACAGTGTGATGTGGGGCTGTGCAAGGCCAAGGGCAGGACTATGGTCCCACACCTGCCAGGTTCCTGGCTGGGGACAAGGAGGCCATGAGGCCCCTGTGCTGGAAGGACAAGGTGTCTCCTCACAGGCATCAGAGGTGCAGACAACAGCCATAGCCAAGGGGAGAAGGAGCTCATGTCTGGTGGGGGCTTTCAGACTCTTTACATCCCTTGATCATCTCCACCACAGCCTGTCCTGTGCTGTGGCATCCCCTGCACCTCTTTCCCTGCAGGCTGCAGACATCCCCCCTGCTGCCCCACCTTGCTCTTGTCTGAGCATCTTCCTTCCTTTGCTGAGATCTCTTCATCCTCCCCAGCTGTTCCTTGGAGCACAAAGCCTTGGGCTGATGCAGACTCCCTCTGCTGACCTGCTCCACCACAGCACTGCCCTTCCAGTCACATTCCTTTCTGCTCATGTCCAGCCTGGACCTCCCCAGCTGCTCTTTGTGCCATTATTTCTTTCTCAAGCTCTTTCCCACTATGAAGAAACCTCCACCATCTCTGAAACCACCCTTCAGCACTCTCAGGCTACTCCTGCACTGCTGCAGCCTCCCCAGCGCTGCTGGGCCAAAGCAGCCCAGGTCCCTCAGCATCCCACACCATGTGCACAAGGTGCTGAACCTGCCTTGGCAGAGCCCTGCACTCTCCAGTTCGTCCCTGCTTCTCCAAACTGGGAAGCCGCACACTGGCACAGCCCCGTGTGTGTGGTCACACCAGTGCTGAACCGAATGGGATGAGAACTCCAGGTGTCTGGGTCCCCACGCTCCTCCTCATGCAGCCCCGTGTGCAGCTGCCTTGTTCATGGTGAGCGTGCACCACGGGCTTGTGTGGGGACCTTGGAGTGCCCAGGCCCTTCTCCTCAGGGTCACTGCTCAGCGTGTCAGGTCCTGCTCTGTCCTGATTGATGGGGTTATTGTCCCACCCTGATACAGCACTGGTCACTTCTCTTTGTACAACTTAAGAGCTTTCTGTTGGGCAAATACCAGATATTCACAAGGTCTGGACTCTCCCTGGACTGAAGCTCCATTTGCTCAGCTGTTAATGTTTTCATGCAGATGGTTTATCCTGATAGGGGTTTCTCTCCCAAGATAACAGGATAAGGAGTTACAGGACACTACAAATTCCATCTCCTGGAGAAACTCTGGGGTCTTGGGGGTCTGCTACTCATAATGTCAGAGGTTTGGACTCACAGGGGTAGATTCCGTTCTTGTGAGAGAACAGCAGGAATGCATGAAATTCAGCCTGGGGACAGACAATGTCAGCTGAAGGTTGAGGAGTCAGCATGAGAGGGCAGAACAACATGGGCGGTGTTGTGGTCACTGGACATCAGCTACTGACTCAGTGATGAGGAAGAGGAATTAGATGAGGCCTCCTTCAGACAAATGAAAGAAGCCTCATGTTTCCAGGGCCATGTCCTTCTGGCAGACCTGAGATATCCCAATATCTGCAAGGTACCAGCCATCCAGGAGGGGTTGGAGCTCATTGACAACATCTTCCTGACACGGGTGACTGAGGAGTCAGTGGGGTGAGGTGCCCTGTGGGACTTCACACTTACAAACCAGAAAGAGTTGGTCAGGATGGAACAGTCAGGGATGGGAAAGTGGAGCTGAGGCTCCTGGGAGATGATGACAAGGCAAAGAGCAGGATTTCAGGAGAGCAAGCTTTGGCCTGCTGAGGGACCTGCTTGGGTCCTATGGGATATGACCTTGGTGTCTGCAGTGCTTTTCTCTCACATCTCCTCCCTCCTCTCTCCCACCTGCTGTTGTGCAGTGTTTTTTACCCTTTCTCAAATACAATATCACAGGGGTGCTGCCAGCATCACTGAGTGGCTCAGATTTGGCAAGGAGTGGGTCCATTTTGGAGCAGCTGAAATTGGCTCTGTCTGACGTTGGTCCAACTCCTGTTGTCTTCTCAGAGAGGTGACAACAGTAGCACAGCCACACCCACCCCCCGTTCCAAGACTTTGCCATAAACCCAGGACAGGGTGACAGTGCGTTGGATGTTACAAAATAATTGATCGTGAAGAAGAAATTGTAAAGATCTTCTTTCAGCAACGCATGAAAGTCTTCAGTCAATGAGCAGGTTCCTATGGGGCACTGTAATTGCCGTGACAGTCACTGGCGAGGCAAATCTGCAGGTGCCAACAGTCCAAAGGATCTTGGGCGAAATGATTAAGAGAGCTACCTGATGGGCCATCAAGGGTGATGCTCACCTGGATCTGGTACCAACGAAGAAGGAAGAGATGGTGAGGGATGTGAACATGAGTGTCCACCTTGGCTGTTGTGACCAGGACACAGTGGGGTCCCAGGCACCACAGGGGAGGGAGGAAGGACAGCAGCAGAGCACAGGCTGGTTGGCTCCAGAGGAGAAGGCTTTGACATACTGGGGGATGGCAGGTAGAGGTGGTGATGTGGTAAAGTCATTGTGGGTGAAGGAGCTCAGGAAATCTGATCAGCCTTATAGGACAGGCTGCTCCAAGCACAAGAATGATCCCTCCGAGTACCCATAAAAAGAAGCATTTATCTTGTGAGGCTGATCCTTTGAAATGATGGAGCTGCAGAGCAAAAAGGCAGCACACAGGAGGTGGAAGCAGGGGAAGCTGCAAAGGAGGAATTTAGAAACCTTGTCCACGGATGCAGAGATGATTCCAAAGTTGCCCTGGACTTGATACCTAAAGGGGAGGCTGAGGGCAGCAAGATGAGCTGATACAGCTTCCTTACAAAAAAAAAAAGGAATAGACAGGGAGAACATGGGCTTGCTGCTGAACTTTATAGGGGCAGAATCAGACAGGACTGAGGTTCTTCATGGCTTCTTTGCCTCCATCTTCACCAGCAAGGTCTCCTGGGACTTTGTTCCTGAAGACAGGAGTCTGGAGAACACCCAGCAGTGGATGGGGCTCAAGTCAGGGGTGACCTGAGCAAACTCAGACACCATTACAGAACAGGAGATGGGTCACTTGAACAGCTCCCTGAACACAAGTATCACTGTGCTGTGGCATCTGAGATTCCCAGGAACACCCACCTCTTGGTACAGAGAAGTGTGTCTCCTCTTGAGGTGTCCTGGCCTGTCTCCTCGGTCAAGTGATCCTTTACGCACCCACTTCTCTGACACATTCAGTCGTTCTCAGGAGGTTCTCTAGATCAATATTCATTGGAGATTGTTGATACCAGCTGTTGTGGAAATAAGGGTTTTGGAAGGGTGATGGAAATATTAGAGATTTGGTTTTATTACTCTTTATTATGGAAATGCTCACTGTTTGGCTACAATTCTGAAATCTCTGAAATCATCCACACCAGACTTGAAGCCTTTAGGAAAGTGCTGCAGAGAGCATTGTCTTCTAAGGGCGTTTTGGATGTTAATGAGCCCTCTGCTGCCACGATCCTGAACTGCAGGTACTGAAAGAATGAACAAACCTGTAATGAACTGAAGGGCAGAAACAAACCCCAAGTTTCTGAGGGTGTTTGAGACCCCACGAAGGGCCAGTGCTGACACAAGCAGTCCCTGTCCCTGGAGGCTGCTCAAGGAAAAACCTGGAGACAATGGTCATAGGTGGTAAAGGCGATGTGGAGGTGGCTCTGGTGCCACGTCAGCCCTTGACGTTTGTTCATCATCAGAATGGCCAAGCCCTGACCCCAGGACCAGACAAAGGAGACCCTTTCAGTCAAAGGTTTCTCAGGCTCTGCCTGTGGTCACTGTGAGTGTTTTGTGTTTTGGGGGTGGGTTTGGTGCCAAGTGCTGTTGCTTTAACCACAAAGCTCTGGTTTTCTGAGGACTTGGCAACCTGTGAGGTCCCCCAAACCCATTCAACTTCTTTCATACACCTCGCAATGGTCACCAATCACCTGAGCTGTCCCAGTCCCACACTTGCTTGAATCCTCTATTTGGATCCATACCCATCACTCCAGGAGGTCCATGCATCCACCAGGTTCATGGAAGAGTCCTGAGGTCCATCTAAGTGTGGGCAGTGTAAGAGAGGAGCAGAGCAGGGTCAGCTCCGGGGCCATGACTGAGCACAGCCACCCCAGCAGCAGCCATTCCCCATCTCCCAGGCACAGCCAAGCCCACAGCATGCAAATGGCACTGCCATATATCCTTAGTCAAAAAAAGCCTGCCTTCTTTCCAAAATCAACAACAATCTTTCTACTATTCCTCTTTGACCCCCAGATATCAGCCGCATTCCACTTGTGGCTCAGACATGGTTGTAAGGATTTGCTGAAGTCATCAACCGTCACCCTTTTCTACCCCACATCTCCTGACCCTCTCCCACACCACACATGGCCAGTCACTGCTGCTCAGGGCCTCGCGCTCTACAGAAGAGGCCTTGAGCTTCTTGGCTCTTCCTGGTGCTTGTTATAATCTTCCTCACTCCCACCAGATCTCACGGTGAGATTTCTTGTTCATGACAGGGCCTTTGTAACCAACTCTTATGAAATGGTTGTCCTTCTGTGATCATCTGTGCAGAAGAAGTGATCACAGAAAAGCACCAAATATGTCAAATCTGATGCCGAGTGAAGTGCAATAAAACCCTTTTGAGCCAGCCCCGTAGCTGTGTCTTTCCAGCAAGGAGTTTCTCCTGAGAAAGGGAACCAACCCCTGCCACTCTCTGCCGAGGCACATGAGCAGCGTCCATGCACCTGGGGACACAAAGGGTGACTTTTGCAAGATCACCCTCTATCTGGACCATTTAGATATGTACCTGTGGATGGGGTATCAAACCTTATAGTACAGCAAAGACTGGAGTTCTGAGCTCCCTTCAACTCCCTGTGTGACAGTCTGTAAAATTAATTAACCCAGTGAAAAAGTTGGTTTTGATTCTCTTCACAGCCTGAAGCACCACATGGCTCAGGAGACAATCCAGGATACCCAACCAGCACTCACATGCTCTGCACTTAAAGTTCAGGTGTTCCCGGGAATCTCAGCAGACACGTCACGCTGATATCTGGGTTCAAGGAGCTGGTCAAGAACCTCGTCTGCATTTCTGTAATGATGGCTTTGCTGCCTGACTGATGTGCGGACTCTGTACATGGATGCTGACACCTCTTGAACAACCTGCTCTGAAAGGATGAACAAGGTGGTGTTTTCTTTCTGGAAGGGTATTAGGACAGCAAACAAGAGGAAGCTGGATTAGAGGAAATGAAAAAGGATACAAAGGTTGTGATCAGGGTTGTTCATGGTTACTTGTAAAACAGCCTTGTGCCTCATGTGAATTATTTCTGTGATCAGAGGTAACCTGAGAACTTTCTCCAAATCAGAAACATGAAGGGGAAGGAAGGAAGGACGGAAGGAAGGAAGGAAGGAAGGAAGGAAGGAAGGAAGGAAGGAAGGAAGGAAGGAAGGAAGGAAGGAAGGAAGGAAGGAAGGAAGGAAGGAAGGAAGGAAGGAAGGACAGCGTCATTCAGTCTCTAAGGCACCTCAAGAGGTGTCTTGACCAACCTCCTCCTAAAAGCAGGGTCAGACCAGATTAGTGAGGGGTCTATACAAACACATGGTGTTAACTTTCTGAGGTAGAGTGGATGCACACTGCTGGGAAACAGCTTCCAGTGCTTGACTGTCGTCAGGAATTGAAAGTTTTTCCCTTTATCTACTGTCCTTCTAAGCCAAACCATCCAGATTGCCTTTTACCCATCTACTTGCACACTGACACAGACCATAATATCCTAACTTGGGCACAAGCACATTGTGGGGGATGACGCTGAATGCCTTGCTGACTTCCAGGTAACAGACCATCAATGTTCTCCCCACATCCACAACCCTGTCCTTTCCTCACAGAAAGCAAAGAGGATGGACAGGCACAACCTGCCCTGGGTAAACCCTGTCACCTTCTCTTCCAGACACCCAGAAATGGGGTCCCAGTGGACATGTTCTGGGGCACAGCCCTTAGTTCCCCTGCTCACCCATTGGCCATTTTGAAAAGTGCACACACTGTGTGAGAGCTGCCAGTGGTCAGGGAGTCCCCCCAGTCTCCATGAGCTTTCCAAGATGGTGGAGAGTGGCCTCCCTGTGACATCGTCCTGCTGTCTCAGCTCCTGGGATGCTGCCCCTGCTGTCCCATAGACTGGAAAGGGTTGTGTTAGTTCCACTGACCCCTGACTTGATCCCCATCCACTGCTGGTTGTTCTCCAGATTCCTGTCTCAAGCCACAGAGGCTTGGGAGGCAGAAATTTTTCAGAAGAAAGATTCTTCCTTTGAGAGTGCTGGTAGGAAATGTATTTTGCTGAGTAACTGGACACGATTATTTATTTTCCCTATGTATTTACCAACACATAAATATATTTCTTTTTCCTTATGATCACTTAGAAAGACAGATAACACAGATCTGTTGAGGTCACTGTCAACATGGCCATCTAAACAGAGAACAGTTCAATTCACCTTTTTATCCTTATTTCCTCCATCAGGCAAGAGTGGCCAACAGCTTCCAGCACAACTCACTGTGTGCCAGGGGTAAAAAGTGGCACTGACAGTCCATGGCAGTGGATTGTTTGGTGCCTTCGACTCTGTGCAAGACACAAGGATAATCTTTCTTAATGTTGGAGGCTTTGGTAGGAGAGAAATCTAGAGAACCCATTTAAAAAGTGTAGGGGAAAAGAAACCAAAATAAAGATGTAGAATGAAGTAAATGTCTTTTTGCAACTTTAAGCATCAAACATTGTTGGTGTTTTAATTCTCCTTTTTATGTTTTGAATACTTTAAATATCAGTGTTTTCCCATGACATCAAAATGAGACTTATCAGGATGTGCATTAAGAACAAGAGGAGAAGTTCTCATCTTTGACACCATTTCCCTTCTCAGCACTCTCTGTTATCTGTGCATCTGATCTCCCTCATCCTCCAGGTATTTCCTCCTGCCCTAACTAAACTGACCATGTCTGAAGTCCCATTTCCAGCAGCTGATCTGCACACAAGCACTTGCGATTGCTCTCTGGGTTTCCCTTCCTCTTACTGTTTGATCACTCGGACACTTGTCAACAATCCAGTTGCTGCTTTCAGCTTCAAGGAGTTAAATGCTTCCTTGTCTTTCAGTAGTCTGTCTAATTCTGCCTTTAGCCAACTCTTTTATTGTGTTCATTTTATAATTTCCTTTCTGTCTACAAGATTTCTTTCATGGTTCTGCCTTGGAGAAGGTGAACCTCAGTGGTGGCAGTTTGTCCTTGGCGTACAGTTGAGGAGTGTGTTTTCTTTAAATCATGACTCTCATCAGTTGTATTTTGTTTGTTCAAAGGTAAAGCAAAGTCCCTCTTTGCTGTGTGCAGCCAGGTCTCCAAGGAGAGCAGGTGGGAGCTGGTGCAAAGGAGCTGGCACATCCAGCTGCAGACTGCAGTGGAGAAGTCTGGTGCAAGGAAAAAGGATGCAAGGCCCAGGGGGCCATGAGAGAAATGATGGGGTTGGGGAGGTGAGGAGCAAGGTTGTGCACACGGTGTGAGAGCTCAAGGGACAGCTTCTCCAGCCAGTCCAGACCTCCTTAGGAGAGACCCTGGATCAACATCAGATAATGCTGCAATCAGATCTTCTGCAAACTGAAGAGTAATAAAATACACCCTTTACAGTAAAAAAGACATTTTTTATTAGAAGCTCTTTAAATCTTTCACCATGATTACAAAAAGAAAGCTTTCTAATTCACAGTACAAGACTGGAAGGAAATTACAAGAAGAGACATGGTTTGTTAGAGCTTTCTTCTCTGTAATGAGCCCCATGGTGCATTTGGTGCTCAGTCCTTGAAGGTTACTCAGGTGCTGAGAGGAGATTGCACAAACCTTTCCAGAAGTCAAAACCAGAAGAAAAAAGTACTAAGTACCTTGAAGTATTAATGAGTTCCACTGAGGGCAAGAACCAGCAGAGCCTCCCCAGGGACTCATTAGAGCAGAGACTTGGAGGCCATGATGGCAGATAAACAAAGGGAAATGTGCAGGCAGCTGAGGTGCTGAGAAAAACCTGGTTTTGTTGGATGAAGCAGAGAGGCCAAGGCCTGACCCCCAGCCCCTGGGAAGGCAGATCCTGTCCCTCACACATTGCTCAGGGCTCTTCCTGGGCCAGGGGGATGTGGGCTGTGTGATGCTGAGTGAAGGACAATGGTGTGACAGCTCCCAGCCCTACTGGGGGTGTGCAAGGAGGCCATGAGGTGCCCCAGTACCTGAGGACAACATATCTCCTCACAGGCCTTGGTGGCAGAGGCGATGGCCATAGCCAAGGGGACAAAGACTTGGGTTCTCTTGGTGACATCCAGCCTTGCCAGTGCCCTTTGCCATCTCCACCACAGGTTGTCCTACACTGTCCCACTGCAGGCTGTAGTCACCCATCTCACTTCCTCCCCTTGCTCTCACCCTGGTATTTCCATACATTGACTGATGTGTCTCCACTCTCATGCTCTGTTCCTTGAAACAAAAGGAGATGGACTGATCTCCTGCTCCTTCTGGGTGATTTCTCGTGCTCTGTGTTATGTCACAGAAGATGAGAATTAAGATGTTCAACAGTGTGGTCCAAGTGCTGGTCACTGAGAGATGACACCAGTAACTGACTGCACAAAGGACTTTGTACCACTGATGATATTTGTGCCAACTTCCCACCCAGCCACCTTCCCACCCAGCATCCACTTCTTGAGCCCCATCAGCACCACTCTGGCCAGAAGCAGACCATGGCTGAGCTTTGCAAACACACTGTGCACAACATGCCTTTCTTTCCCCTGTCCATTTGGGTTCAGCAATACCTTCCTTGTCCTTCACATTCCTGGAAATGGCTTCAGGACCACATGTCCCATCCCCTTCCCAGGGAGGGAGGTAGGGTGGCCAGCCTGTAATTCTCCAAGTTCCTATTCCTGCTCTACTTCAAGATGGGTCTGCATTTTCTGAAGACCCCAGAATCATTCTGGTTTCTATGACACATTTGAGAGCACAATCCGGAATCATGGCTAAGGGTGACGTAGCAGACTGGAGCACTTGCAATGATCCTGTCCAAGGCAGCTGAGATGAATCTCATTGATCCAACGGGGTTTGTTCCTCGAGTCACAAACAGAAATATCAGGGTTCCATCAAGCATCCGCATCTGAGCTGCCCTCCTGGACTCCTTATGCACCCAGGGATGTTCAGAGACTGAGTCTGTCCCTTTTTCACACAGAGGTAGGAGTCACAGTGTCCCTCTGGCCTCCTGGTACGACACTCAAAGGATGGGAAGTATCTCATCCCTTTGGTGTGTCACCTGCTCTGTACTCATCTCAGATTTCCCACATCATGAGGAATGGACACATGGACCTTGGTTCAAGGAAGAAGATCCCAGTTCAATGAAGCAGGCCTTCATGGTACCCTCACGGAACAGCTGATGGCATTTGTGCTCACTTGGGTTCATCTCACCTCACATACATGATGTGCATGTTTACAACTCACCTGTACAGTGCAACATGGACTTCAGACCTATTCATTCAATGTATCTTCATGGAAAGAAGAACAACCTCCCTGAGCTAAGGTGGGAGGCCAGGGTTAGAAATGGTAGTCCTGAGGGGCCAGTGCATGATGATTGACCTGAGGCTCCTTCCAAAGGGGTGTCCAGTGCACACGGGCACCAGTCGTATCCTGCTCTGTTGGTCCTGCAGGTCTCTGGCAGGAGGCCTGGCTGTGAGGGGACACTACTGTGTGCCAGCCCTGCACACACACACTGCTCAGCTGTACAATGGGGTTTGCATCTGTGCGCAACTTTCTTGGGCTTGTTCTTGAGAGAAACTCTGTAAAAACACATAAACATACAGGCACTGCCCTGAGGAGATCACCCTTCATTATGCATGCTAGCTCTGTCACAGCAGTGCCCATTGTCTGTCCTTGCCTGCGGTTACAGGTCTCACACACAGCAGGACGGACACCAAGCTGCCAGAGCACTCAAGCCTTGAACGGACACAAGGGGTGGGAAGGAAACTGTGGAAGTGGAAAAAAAACCAGCACCTGAAGATCCAGAGATGGTGCTCCCCAGTGACACTGCTGTACCTGGACTTCATTTCCTTCCGTACAAACGCACAAACTGTCCCTGCAGCTCCAAAAGTACCTTGGAGTAAGGATTTCAGGAAATATTCCCAAATATCTGTGGTGGCCTTTGTTATGGTTAAACACATAAAACCAACTCTTTATTTAAAAATCCACTCAGACAGAAAGGCACATAAGAGAGTGAATTACAAAGGGGATGACAATATTCTAGTGACTAAAAATAAACCACCATCACAAAAAAAAAAAAGGCAAAATTAAAGTAGAAAAACAAACCACAAACAAAGAAACAAACAAACCACACAAAAAGAGAAGATGTAATACAATGAATTGTTCTATAACTGCTATGCAGAAGCTGACGAGAAGACTTGCTTCAGGAAAATATCAGTCATCAGTTTGCACAGGGCATCCTTGATCTCCTGGTTCCTCATGCTGTAGATGAGGGGGTTCACTGCTGGAGGCACCACCGAGTACAGAACAGACGCCACCAGATCCAGGGATGGGGAAGAGATAGAGGGGGGCTTCAGGTAGGTGAATATGTCAGTGCTGACATACAGGGAGACCACGGCCAGGTGAGGGAGGCAGGTGGAAAAGGCTTTGTGCCGTCCCTGCTCAGAGGGGATCCTCACCACGGCCATGAAGATCTGCACATAGGAGAAAAGAATGAAAACAAAACATGAAAATGCTAAACAGGCACTGATCACAAGAAGCCCAAGTTCTCTGAGGTAAAAGTGTGAGCAGGAGAGCTTGAGGATGTGGGGGATTTCACAGAAGAACTGGCCCAGGCCATTGCCCTTGCACAGGGGCAGTGAAAATGTATTGGCCGTGTGCAGCAGAGAATAGAGAAACCCAGTGGCCCAGGCAGCTGCTGCCATGTGGACACAAGCTCTGCTGCCCAGGAGGGTCCCGTAGTGCAGGGGTTTGCAGATGGCAACGTAGCGGTCGTAGGACATGATGGTGAGAAGAAAAAATTCTGCTGAAATGAAAAAGAAAAACAAAAAGAGTTGGGCAGCACATCCTCTGTAGGAAATAACCCTGGTGTCCCAAAGGGAATTTGCCATGGATTTAGGGACAATGGTGGAGATGGAGCCCAGGTCGAGGAGGGAGAGGTTGAGCAGGAAGAAGTACATCGGGATGTGGAGGTGCTTGTCACAGGCTATGGTGGTGATGATGAGGCCGTTGCCCAGAAGGGCAGCCAAATAGATGCCCAGGAAGAGCCAGAAGTGCAAGAGCTGCAGCTCCCGTGTGTCTGTGAACGCCAGAAGGAGGAACTGGGTGATGGAGCTGCTGTTGGACATTTGCTGCCTCTCAACATAGGACACTGACCAAAGAAGAAAAGGCAGTGACAAGTTAGGGGAGATTTCTCTGAGCAAAGTCAAAGCCATTTCTCATACACCCTCCCCTCCTCCACACCCCCTTGTCCTTTTCCAGACCTTCCTCCAGCTCTGTGTCTGAGCCCTGGGTGGTGCTGGCTGGAGGTGCCGTGAGGAGCAGGGCCTGTGCCCGCTGGCTGCCAAGGAGTCAGCCCTGCTCTGCAGCAGGGGGCATGGGAACAGGGGACAGGGGACAGTCCTGGGGTTCAGCTTTGTCGGATGGAACCAAAACAAGTCTCATCCTTTCCTAAAAAGCATTTTCTTGGTTGCAGCATCTCTGCACTTCTCCATGGAGCTTTTAGAAAACACACAGATGCTATAGGACAGGTTTCCATCCTGGAGGGAAGCTCGCAGCTGGGAAGAAAACCTCAACGAGACACACAAGAGTTCTAACGATGGAATTTGATTCAGGGAGACTCAGCTCATTCCCCATCCCCACAGACTGCATTGCCCACAGCCCCACAGGTCAGAGCAAAGCTGGGACCCGTGTTCCCATGGACACAGCTGCAGGAAAGGACCCACAAGATCAGGCTGTGACTCTGCAGCTGAAACTGCCATCCCCAGAGAGCCTGACAGCAAGAACAAGATCCCAACAGCAGTGACCCAGAGGAGGGGAGCAAGAAGGACAATGCGGTGAGGGTGGGTGTGAGAGAGGCCAGGGCAGAGGCAGCTGGGCACTCAGACAGCGTCACCCTTCCCCAGCTGTGCAGCCACCTCCCAGACACCAACATTGCCGGGCAGCTGCTCTCAGCCCCTGTGCTCTGCAGAGGAACTGGAGCTCTGGCTGCACAGGAGCTGCTTCATGCCTTGGAGCCCCCGGCCCTGAGGGCAGAGGCTTTGCTGGGTGGGACAGGAGGCCAGGGGGCTGCTCACAGGAGGGATCTGCACTGCAGGGGATCACAGGGACTTTTCTCTGTTCTCCCTCCCATAGAATTCCAGGCCTAATTTCCTCTCATTTCTGATCATTCTCCCCCTGGGAGGTGTTTCCCTGTCCATGTCTCTCCCCTGTCAGTTCTCACAGACCCCATCCCACCCTCTGTGCCCTCCCCCTGGCCCTACAGGTCCTGCCTGTTCACAGGGCACTGCCTGGGGGCATCTTCCTGTTTGCAGGTTGGAAAACTGGACAGGTCAGTGTAGTGGCAGAGCCCCCCCCCGCCCCAGGGGGATGGGGTTGTCGCCAGCCTGGCTGAGAGGTGAAGCCAGAGACAAAAGAGACTAAAGGAACACCATTAGAAGGTAATAATGAGTGAGCAATCGCCGGACACATGCGTGCAGAGTGCAGAGCGCGTGGACAGTACATGCAGCCTATCATGTTGTTGTATGACGCGAGTTACAACCAGTCACATTTTTGTAAGGCGCATGGACAGGGCAGCTTTGCTATAAAGCCAGCCCGGTCCGACAATAAAGCGAACTCTGTGAACATCATATTGGTGTGTCAGGTTCCGTGGCTCGCATGGATAAAGCAACACTTTGGTGACCCCGACGTGATACTTCGTATCGAAGCAAGATCACCGGAAGTGAAGACGCGAGGACGCCACCTGGGGGCGACACCAGCCCAGCGCTCAATCATAGTGGAAAGTAGGCCTACGAGGAAGCAGGTGGCATGGGAAACACGGCATCCGTGGAAGGAAAAATAATAGTGAAAAGTATTCTGCAGCTGGCTGCAAGAACAGGAAGAATTTTGGAAAAAGACGCGGTGGAGCGCCTTTTACTATTCGCCCAGCGTAAGGGCTGTGTTCGTTCGACGGACGAGTTTTTTTCTCCCGGTACATGGGAGGACATAGGGACCGAACTATGGGAAGCGGTTACAAGGGGGAGCCGCGAGGCTTGCGATCTCGCCGGACCCTGGCGGGAGGTCAGACAGCTAATGCAGGAAGTCTCAGAGGAGCCGGAGCTGTGTGCCGTCCCCTCGGAGCCGCCCGCCGCAAGCTGCCCACCCTCCGAGGACTCCGAAGAATCAACACCGCTGGTATGTCCCGTATCAGATCTGGAGTTCTGGGGCGGAGAGCAAATTATACCCTCTGCGCCCGTTGAGCCATTGCCTGGCTCCGACAACGAATGGCAGCAACCAGCAAGTTTCAACAAGCCAGGACAAGTTAATCCAGCTGACGTGCCCTTGCCGGAGGACCCGATGGAACACCAGGACGGAGCGCCGCAGAATCGCCCTGACTTCCAGGAGGAGAGCCACGTGCAGAGCCTGGAGGACTTACTGAGACCGCAGGAGAGCCAGATGCAAGGAGTTCTAGAAGCTATGAAACGACTAGATGGCGGTAACAGTAAAACTTCGCGGTTAATAGCATATAAAAAGGCGTCAGATGCAATTAAGGACGGGCTGGAGGCAATTGGCAGAGAATGTGAAAAACGGAGAAAACAGGAAAGGGAGGGGGTGGAATTAGACCTCACTCCCGAGGAGCTCCGTATCAAAAGGGAGCAAATACAAAAATGGGCTAGACAATGTGTTGAAGATGGGATGTGGTCTGTAAGAGAAGCAGATGAATATTTGAGAGCGCGATATGGAAAAGGGCTGGAGACTGGGTTAGCAGACCAGTTTGCAAATATGCGTCGACTTATTGATCCACAGGGAAACACAAGGGAATTGTATAGCAGTGATAATAATGATAATTTGGGTGCTGCCCCTGTGCATCAGGGTAGAGATATTGCTCGAGATCATTCTTATAATGCAGGGCAACGTTGGCAAGGAGTAATCAGAGATGCAACTATTGAAGGGATCATGTTACCTGGTAGTATTACAGCAATGCCAGTGCACATAGATAATAGAGGACAAAGGCAGTGGTCGCCTTTTGATTGGAAAACGGTTAAGCAATTGCAAAGTGCAGTTATGCAATATGGTATGGATAATAAGCATGTGATGCAGCTAATCAATTCATTTTTCAAGGGGCAAGTACTAACTCAAACAGATATTAGGGCATTGATGGAGTTATTGCTTCCTCCAACAGGGTATTCGCTGTTCTTGGACAAGTGGCAGGGGAAAGTGGAACTGGCAGTATTAGAAAATGTTCATTTACCAGCTGATGATCCGTTGCGGTTAGCTAGCATGGACCAGTTACTGGGTCGTGGGCAATATGCAGATGGTGCTACTCAGGCAGCACTTCATCCAAGGATTTTGCAGCAAACGCAAGGGCTTGTCTTGGCGGCAGTGAAAGAATTGGCAAATAGAGGTAACCCTGTGCCACCCTATTCTACAATAAAGCAGGATCCTGGGGAACCATATATGAAGTTTGTAGATCATTTGAAAGAAGCTATAGATGCCTCTCCTAACTTGACTCCAGAGGCAAAAGCTGCTGTGGGGAAAGATTTGGCTATGATGAATACAAACACCCAATGCCAACAGATATTAGCCGGTTTGGGAAAAACTGCTTCTTTAGCAGAGATGGTGGAAGCTTGCACACAGGTACCGATTATGCAACAGGAGGTAGAAAAAGCAAAAATACATGCTCAAGCCCACGCTGCGGCCTTGGCTGCAGCACTTAAGCCTGCAATGAAAGGTGGAAGCCCTTCTTCTTGTGGCCTAGCATGTTTTACTTGCAAACACACAGGACATATTAAAAGAAACTGCCCTCAATATGCTTAGCAGCATTGCAAAAATGGCATAACTCTCCAGTTAATCTAGTAACAGATTCTCTTTATGTTGTGGGAATTGTACAAAGAATACATAGAGCACTTTTGCAGCGAGTTTCCAATTCCTTGTTGTTTGAAGCATTGTTAGATTTGTGGAACGTATTAGATTATAGGACAGCACCAGTATTTATCATGCATATAAAAAGCCATACTAACATACCAGGTGGTCTAGTAGAGGGAAACAGCATTATAGACAAACTTGTGGCAGTAGCAGATATATCCCCTTTTGAACAAGTCAGACAAGCTCACGAATTCTTTCATCAATCCTCAGCAGCACTCTGAAAGCAGTTTACAATTACAAAGGAACAAGCTCGAGCCATTATTGCAGCTTGTCCTGATTGTGCCCGCATAGTCCCTCTCCAACAAAAGGGAGTAAATCCTCGGGGCTTGCAGCCAGGTCAGTTATGGCAAACTGATATTACTGAATTTGCACCATTTGGCAGACAAAAGTACATTCATGTCTCCATAGATACCTGTTCAGGACTGCTGTGGGCTACAGCCTTGACCTCAGCAAATGCAAAGGCAGTAAAACGTCATTTACTACAAGCCTTTGCTGTCATGGGTGTCCTTACACAAATCAAAACAGATAATGGTCCTGCATACCACTCTGACAGACTTGCAGCCTTCCTCACCCAGTGGAAGGTACAACACCTGTTTGGAGTCCCTTATAATTCTACCGGCCAAGCAATTATTGAGCGTGCACACCGTACATTAAAAAATCTTTTGTCTGTTTTGAAAAAACAAGGGGGAATTGGTGTGAGCCCAGAAGAGGTATTGATGAAGGCATTGTATGTGCTGAACTGGCTTAATCCTAAAAGTGAAACTGAAATGGAACCAACACAACAATGGGAAGGTCCTATGTCACTAATAATCTGGGGAAGGGGATATGCTTGTGTTTCTACAGGTAACCACAAAAATTCGTGGATCCCAGCAAAGTGGGTGAGACCTTGGCCAGCTAACAGAGAAGAAACCGATTGCAGTGATGACAACCCTTAACCCCAGACATGTTATCGCTTTAAGCAACGAATGTAGCCAATGTTGAGAATACCACTTTGTAAAACAGAGCAGTAATTATTTTTTTGTTATTGGACATGTTCACAGATATGAAGAGTTTGATTGTATGTGTTGTTTGAACTTAAAAAGATAGAAGATTTGCAGAACAAGAAAATAACAGAAGATATTGGGTTTTTTGGGGTGAATGCCTTGTTTGGTTAAAAGGAATATTGAAAACAGGTTTGTTCTTGTTAATTGTAATTGTATTAGCCTTTATGTTCTTACCCTGTATTTCACACTGTATTTAAAGCATGATACGGCGTATTGTTAATATTAAATAAAAGAGAGGGAGATGTAGTGGCAGAGCCCCCCCCGCCCCAGGGGGATGGCGTTGTCGCCAGCCTGGCTGAGAGGTGAAGCCAGAGGCAAAAGAAACTGAAGGAGCACCATTAGAAGGTAATAATGAGTGAGCAATCGCTGGACACATGCGTGCAGAGCGCGTGGACAGTACATGCAGCCTATCATGTTATTGTATAACACGAGTTACAACCAGTCACATTGTTGTAAGACACGTGGACAGGGCAGCTTTGCTATAAAGCCAGCCCGGTCTGACAATAAAGCGAACTCTGTGAACACCATATTGGTGTGTCAGGTTCCGTGGCTCGCATGGATAAAGCAACAAAAGGGATGATCACTTCTCTAGTCCTGCTAAAGCTCTGATTGAATCAAGGCTTGAACACCTTGGTGTGACCCAGTTGGTGACAGGTTGGACTGCAGACTCCTGAGGTCCCTTCAACCTCAGTTCTCCTATGATCCCATGGTGATGTTGGGCTCTGTTTCTAAGTGGAGCAGAGCAGACGATGATGGGGCAGGATCCACCTGTGCTGTAGGTGACCATCTAAACCAACATCTCAGCCAGGGAACCAGCCAACACCTCAGTGTGACTCGCTCTGGGGAAAGTGTGAGGAGTCCTGGGCAGGGAAGGTTGAGAGGGCATGGGGCACTATGCAAGACCAAAATGATCTTGGTGTAATGCCTGCAGACCCATCAGATGTCAGTTAATTTCAATGAAAATTAAAAGAAGAAGAACTGAAGACAAAGATCCAAAGCAAAGGATTCTGTCCACATACTTTTTATTAATTAAATTACTAATTTTAAAATCTTTGTAGGGGAGTTACTTTTCTTCGAAAAGGAGTTTTCCAGAACTGGGCATGGATTTAGGACACAAATGTCTTGAGCTCCAGGGACACGAACACCTGGTGCCAGTGTAGATGCCCTGGGAACCCCTGCCCAGACTCCACCTGCATTGCAAGGTGCTCTGGTCTCCCTATGTCCTGCTGGGATCAGCTGTTTAGGTCCAGGGTGCTCTCTTCTTTTGGGCTGTCAGTTCAGCACAACTGCAGTTATGGGGGGGGATGGCACTGAGTATCATATATTTTACTTGATGTATATCTTAGTATAAGTATATTATTAGTAGTAGTGTATTACTTTTATTATTTTCATTTTCTTATTATTTTTTTTTTAAACTCACAAGTTTCTCCCTTCCCTTTCAGTTCTCGCCCTTACCCCACTTGTGGACTGGGAGCAGGATGTGAGCAGCTCTCATGGTCTTACTTGGTGGCTGTGGTAAAACCATGACAGGAAGGGGCAGTCATAGCTTCAAAAACCTGAAAATCATTTTCCAAGATGATGCCTTTTATTTTATTTTATTTTACTTTTTTTGGTAGAGGGAAGAGCAGGAGAAAAAAAAAAACATCAGAAACTGCAGCTCTGGAGGTCCAGAGTGGAGCTCAGGATAAAGAAATGTCATTCTGAGCACAGTGCTGTGGTCATTCAGAGGGACCCTGGATCAGCCATGACTTTGTGTTCCAAGGAACAGCTGGTGAGGATGGAGAGACAGCAGCACAGGTGGGGACACACTAGGGTGAGAACAAGGTGGGGAAGCGCATGGGGTGTCTGCAGCCTGTGGGGAAACAGCCACAGGCCTGGGACAGTGTAGAATGGACCATGGTGGAGATGGCCAAGGGTGCTGGCAAGGCTGGATGTCCCTGCAAGAGCCAAGGTCTTTGTCCCCTTGGCTATGCCTGATGTTTCTGCCACCGAGGTCTAAGAGGAGACACATGGTTGTCATGGCCATGGCACCCATTGCCTCCTTGCACCCCCAGGGAGTGTCACACCATTGTCCTGCACTGGGCATTGCACTGCCCACATCCCCAGGAGGAGCCCTGAGCCACAGGTGAGGGACAGGATCTCCCTTCCTAGGGGCAGGGGCTCAAGGCTTGGCCATTGTCCTTCATGAAACAAACCAAGGGTTTTCTCAGCATCAGACCTGCTGCACTTTGCCTTTGCCCGATGCAATCACTGCCTCCAATTATCTGCTCTAACGAGTCCCCGGGGAGGCTTTGTCAGTAACAGCCCTCAGTGGGGCCCATTAATGCTTCAAGGTACTTTGGAGTTTGCTTCTGACTTGGACTTCTTGAGCAGATTCTTCAGTCTCTCCTTGGTATCTGAGGTTCATGGACTCAGCACCAAATACACCATGGGGCTCGTTAAAACACAGAAAGCCCTAATGAGCAATGTTTCTTTCTCTAATTTTCTTACAATCTTCCAGACTTGTAGAACTAACTGGGGAGGTTTCAATGGGACACTTGCTGATGAAAATTTCAAAAAAGATCTCATAAAGGAGAGTTTTTTCTTTCAAGGGTGTTTTCTGCACAGGCAGGAGAACAGTCCCTGGAGGCTGGACACTGTATGGACAACCTCGCTCCTCACCCCGACCCCCAGTCTGCCGGTTCCCTCACTGACCACCAGAGACCGCATCACTTCTCCTCACATCAGACTTCTCCACTGAGCTCTGCAGGAGATGCTGCAGCTCCTGTGCACCAGCTCCACCTGCTCTCCTGTGCAAACACTGCACAGTTTAACAAACAGTAAAACACTTTCCTCAGCTGTGTGTGTAAGCTGGATCTGATGAGGTCCACCATCCACAAGGGACATCCACACAAGAACTGGTTTAGACAGAGAGACAGGAAAGGATAGCAATAAACCCAATGAATGTGTTGACTGCCATGTTAATTAGAGCTCTGAAGAATGGGGCAAGTTTGTAACTCCCTGAAGCTCAAAGCAGAAACCAGACAGTTGAGAGGCAACAGAATGACCAAAGAGCAAGTGGAGGAGAAACCTGAGTGTGCTGGGAAGGGCAAAGGTCCAGACAGTCTGCTGGAAAGTTGTCCTTTGACAGGGACATTGAATCAGGAGAGGTGGGAACTCCTGAATGACGAGGGAGATGAAAAAATAGAGTGTTGATAATAGAAGTACAGGGGAAGACCGATATTTCTTTTTCTACCCTTAGTACACTTCCCCATAATTCACTTTTTGGCCTTTTATTTTTCTTAATTAATATGTTAAAAAGAACAAACCACACTCAAACCCACACAAACAAACAAACAAACAAAAACCCAAACAAATAAAAAACAATAACTAAACAAAAATCTCCAATCAAACAAACAAAGAAAAAAAAAAAAACAGGAGAAACAAATACCCCACAAAACCAAAGCAAAAACAACAAAAAAAACAAACCCAACAAAACAACAACCAAAACCAAAACAGCAGGAACAACAACAACAAAACAAAGCAGACATCAAGTCATCAGCTGTCTCATCATTAACAGCCAGTGCCAGTTTAGGGGCCCCAGTGTACCTGAGGTGCTGGCCTGGGATTGGCATCTATCACACAGGACCTGGGGAGACCAGAGCACTTTGCAATGCAGGTGGAGCCTGGGCAGGGCTTCCCAGGGCATCTACACTGGCACCAGGTGTTTGTGTCTCTGGAGCTGAAGACATCTGTGTCTTAAATCCATGCCCAGTTCTGGAAAACTCTTTCCTTTTCAAAGAAAAGAAAGTCCCCGTAAAGAAAAATAAAGAGAAGTATGTTGACACCTTCCTTTGCTTTGGATCTTTGTCTTCAGTTCTTCTTCTTTTAATTTTCATTGACATTAACTGACATCTGATGGGCCTACAATCATTAAGCCAAGATCATTTTGTGTCTTACATAGCGCCCCATGCCCTCTAAACCTTCCCTCCCCAGGACTACTCACACTTTGCCCAGAGCGAGTCACACTGAGGTGTTGGCTGGTTCCCTGGCTGAGATGTTGGTTTAGATGGTCACCTACAGCACAGGTGGATTCTGCCCCATCATCGTCTGCTCTGCTCCAGTTAGAAATAGAGCCCAACATCACCATGGGATCATAAGAGAACTGAGGTTGAAGGGACCTCAGGAGTCTGCAGTCCAACCTGTCACCAACTGGGTTACACCAAGGTGTTCAAGCCTTGATCCAATCCGAGCTTTAGCAGGACTAGAGAAGCGATCGTCCCTTTGTACTCGGCACTGGTGAGGCTGCATCTTCAATCCTGGGGTCAGTTTTAGGCCCCTCATGGCAAGGAAGACATTGAGGTGCTGGAGAGAGTTCAGAGGAGGGCGACAAGGCTGGTGAAGGGTCTGGAGCACCAGTCTTATGAGGAGCGGTTGAGGGAGCTGGGGCTGTTCAGCTTGAGAAAAGGAGGCTGAGGGGAGACCTTGTCGCTGTCCACAACTGCCTGAAAGGTGGTTCTGTCATGGTGGGTGTTGGTCTCTTCTCCCAAGTAGCAAGTGATAGGACAAGAGGAAATGGCCTCAAGCTGCACCCGGGGAAGTTTAGATTGGATATTAGGTAAAAAAAATTCTTCAGGGAAAGGGTTTAGAAACAACAGAACAGACTGCCCAGCGAGGTTGTGCAGTCACCATCACTGAAAGTGTTTAAAAGACAGATAGATGATGCTCTTAAGGACATGGTTTAGTGCCAGATTTAGGTTATGGTTGGAATGATGATCTTAAGGGTCTCTTCCAACCACAATTATTCTCTGATTCTATGATAAGTCATTTATGGTATTTTTCTTTCTCAGAGGACCATGCAACCTCCCTGAGAGCCAGGACTTTTCTGAGGTGCTTGAGAGATGTCTCACGGTCACACCAGCCAGTTCCACCAGCACCTGTCTGTTCCTTCCCAGACCAAACCTTTTCTCCATATCCCAACCTTCCAGGCGAATTTCTGGGACACAGCAAATGCTGTCCAGGTCCTCTGGGCCTGTTCAGAAGAGAGCAGCAGGCCAACATGTTGATGGACTCCCTGTGCATTTCAAAGCTTTCCTGACCATTTTTCTCAATGCTCCACTTACACCCAAACTTTCTGGTCCTTGAACTGTACATGAGGGCATTGAGCAGGGATGCGGGGATGGTGCAGGAAAAAGGCTTTGTCAAACTGTCTTGGGAGGGCTATTCTGGACATCCCACAGTCAAGGATGAGGTTGCTGGAGAAACCAGTAGCATTGGTGAGAGGCCCAGATGGAGAAGGCCTTGTGCCTGTCTACAGTGGAGGAGAGCAGTGATGCATTCATGGGATGCCCATGAGAACAGGAAGGGAACAAATGGCTCCAGGGGACAAAATACCTTCGAGCCAGTTCTTTACCCATCACAGATACACCATCCAGGCCATGAGCTGCAGCTTCTCCAGGAGATGCTGTGGGATACGGTGTCAAAGGCTTTACTGCAGTCTAAGGACACAACACCCACAGCCTGTGTGGCGGATTCACTCCCCACGACAGACTTTCCCTCATCTGCTCAGCCGGTCACCTTGTCATAGAAGGAGATCAGGCTGGTCAAGCAGGACCTGCCTTTCACAAAGCCATGCTGATTGGGCCCGATTGCTCGTCTCGTATGTGTGACCTCACAGTCCTTTCCCAGCCATGTTCCTGCTGTTGGCCTATCCCCTGCAGAGTCAGAAGTGACCTCACAGTCCCCTCCACAGCCATTGGCTTCCTGCTGGACTATGAGTTCCTGAGACACAAGTGACCACATGGCATCGTACCCAGCCATCACCCTCCTTGTGCTCCAGTGTGTGAGCAGATAAAACTGAGCTGCTTTCATCAAATGTATCCAATAGATTTCCTATCAAGGGTTTGAGTGGAGAAACGTTCCTCAGAGGAGCTGTTGTGTTTACTCTGGGGCATTATATATCTCTCTTGATAGAGCTGTCCAAGGAAAAGATTCATGGAATCCTACAATAGCGCAGGTTGGAAGAGACCCCTGAACACCATCTCTTTCCCACTGACTTTTATGGCACCCCAAGGAATAGCTGACAGTGATAGTAATCAACCTTGCGAAATGTTTTTTTTCCATGGAACAGGACAGAATTGATCTTCCCTGAATATCGCTGGATCTGTTACAGTTGAATAAATATTAGGATAGCAACCAGCCCTGTAGCCATACAACTCTTGTAATCAGTAACCAAACTCTGTTCTTAAAGCTGACATAGATTTATGGTATATTCTTACAAGGCAGGTAGCTGTAACCGAGCCTTATTCTTAAGGTGGACATAGATTTACGATATATTCTTTTAAAGTTGGTACCATAGAAAATAACTGATAATTATAGCATCTTTTAGATAGAAAGTTTGTGTTAGAATAGGTGTGGGATATGCTAATGGTTGTCAGGGCTGTAATGAATATGTATGTGACTGACTTGTATAACAAGGTATGGTCTGAATCAGCTGTTCGAAGCTTTGGGTGCGAACCCCTGGTTTCCCAGCGCTGAAATAAAGCACCGCATAGAACTACGCCCGTGGTTATGTGTCCTGATTGCGAACAACAGCATTTGTGCTCCCTTGGGTTCATCTCACCACATGCACACAGTGGACATGCACATTATGTGTGTGTTTACATCTCATCTGTACAATGAAAAAATGGACTTTTGACCTAGTGTTTCATAGAATCATAGAAATTTAGGGTTGGGAGGGGCACACGAGGATCATCGAGTCCAACTCCTGTCCCTGCACAGGACACCCCACAGGTCACCCCGTGTGTCTGAGGACGTTGTCCAGTCTCTTCTTGAACACTGTCAGGTTGGGACCGTGACACCTCCCTGGGAACCTGTTCAGTGTCCAGCACCTCTGGGTGAAGAACCTTTTCCTCATGTCCAACCTGAACCTCCTGGCACATCTTCTGCCATTCCCTTGGGTTCTGTCATTGGTCACCAGAGAGAAGAGATCAGTACCTTCCCTTCCTTCTCCCCTCGTGAGGAAGCTGTAGCCACCGTGAGGTCTCCTTTTAGTCTTCTCTTCAGCTCTGATGCTGAGAAACCCCTTGGTTTGCTTTCTGAAGCAGAAAGGAGAAGCCATGACCTTCAGGCAATGGGAAGGGGGATCCTGTCCCTCACACACGGCTCAGGGCTCTTCCTGGGACTGTAGGATGTGGGTGTGCAAGGCCGAGGGAAGGACAACACTGGTACAACAACTTCCAGCTTCCCCATGGGGCTGCAAGGAGGCAACGAGGCCACAGTGCCATGAGGACAACATGGCTTCTCCTGGGCCTCAGTGGCAGAGACAACTGCCATGGCCAAGGGGACAGAGACCTGGGTTCTGTGGGTCCCTTCCAGCCTTACCAGCGCCCTTTGCCGTCTCCACCACAGGCTGTTCTACACGGTCCTACCCCTGCCCCTCTTTCCCTGCAGGCTGCAGACACCCATCTCGCTTCCCCACCTGCTCTCACCCCAGCATTTCTGCACCTTCACTGCTGTGTCTGCACCCTCACTGGCTGCTCTTGGAACACAAACCATGGGCTGATCCAGCTCCCTCTGGGTGACCTCTTGCATCACAGCACTGCCCTTCCACTGACATTTCTTCCTCTGATATCCAGTCCTCACTTTCCAAACTGTACTATGTGATATTTTTTTCCCTCTTCTGCTTTTTCCCACTACAAAGGAATACTCAGCCACCTCAGGAACTGCCCTTCATGCAGGGAACCCAACCCATTAGGCTTCTTGTGGTCTTTTACCTGACAGAAGACAAGTAACCTCACCATGATCTTATAAATCCCAGGACTGCTGCTGTTCTTTCAGTTTCTCTGACAGACATGACCATGTTCCTGCTGCTGTCCCGTCATGTTCTCAGGTGGGATGGACATGACAACCCATCTCCAAGGCCTCTTCCCGGGTAGGGCCTGTGGGCACTTAGGGAGAGGCTCTTTCCCAGCCATGTCCCTGCGGCTGGGCTGTCACCTCCAGAGACAGAACTGACCTCACTGCCCCTTCACAGCCACACGCTTCTGTCTGGATTATGAGTGTCTGAGACACAACTGACCTCATAATACCATAATCATCCATCACCGTTTGGTCCAGGACCCTATCAGAAAACAGTATGATTGTTTTATCAAATTTATCAAATATATTCTCTACTAGTAATTTGAGGGGAAAAATACTCTTCTGAGGAACCGTTGTATTTATGTTGACACCTTTAGAACTCCTTTTCTGTCTCTTATTCTTTTTATTTTTCCTCTGCCTATTCTGTCTTCAAAATCCTCTTCAAGGGAAAGATTCATTGAATCGCAGAATAACTTGAGGTTTGAAGAGAGCCCTTGCCTCACTTGTCTCACTGTCCTGCTCCAGGCAGGGTGAACCAGCTGAGGTTGTTCAAGGGTTCAAAGTGCACTCGTCACATCATACAGAGGGAGAATAAAGACATTCAGCAGTGTTGGCCCAAGTGCTGGTCCCTGAGGGATTGCACTGGTAACCGGCTACACTGAGGGCTTTGTACCACTGATGACATTTGGCTCAATTGTCCAGCCAACCTCCCACCCAGCTTCCAGTTCTCCAGCCCAGAGATCACTGATCTGGCTACGAGGACACCTTGGAACACCATGTCTGTGACCTTGCAAAATTCCAGGCATGGAGGCAGGCTGACCAGCCATTAATTCTCCTTCATGCTTTTCTTGCAGAAGGGTTTGACATTTGCTTTTTCCGAGGGCCTCGGAACCCTTCTGACTGTTTTGTCACTTTTGAGAGCACAATCCAGAATCACAGGCAAGGGTGGCAGAGCAGACTGGAGCACTTGCAATGATCCTGTCCAGGGCAGCTGAGATGAATCTCACTGGGGCAGTGAGGTTTGTTCCTGGAGTCACACACAGAAATGTCAGGTTCTGTCAAACATCCATGTCTGACGTGGACTCGTGAACTCCTTCTGTACCCAGGGGTGCTCAGAGACAGTGTCTGTCCCTTTTACACACAGAGGTTGTAGTCTCAGTTTCTCTCTGGCCTCCTGTGGCCACTCCCAAAGGATGGGAGGCACCTCAGCCCTGTGGTGTGTCAGCTGCTCTGCACTCATCTGAGATGTCCCCCATCATGAGGAACGGACACGGGGATCACAGCTGGAGGATGCACAACCCGGTGCTGCATTCAGGTGGTTTCCCAAAGGATGTTTCTTCCAGTATGAAGTGACCTCAAGAGCTTGTTTGTGCCACAGGCCTTCATGGAATCCCCAGGAACAGCTGATGTTGTCTGTCCTCACTTGGGTTCATCACACCTCTCATACATGATGTGCATGCTCACATCTCATCTGTACAATGCAAACATGGATTTCTGAACTGCTCATTCAGTGTCCCTCCGTGGAGGGAAGAGCTGTGAGCTGGGGAGAGAGGCCAGGGCTGGAAATGGTGGTTATGAGGGGCGTGACAATGCCCTGGGTCAGCTTCTGAGGGGTGTCCAGTGCACAGGGGCACAGCGCAGCCCCTGCTCTGCTGGTCCTGCAGGTCTCTGGCAGGAGGCCTGGCTGTGAGAGGACACTGCTGTGTGCCAGCCCTGCAGACACACACTGTTCAGATGTACAATGGTGTTTGAATCTGTGGTCACATTTGTTGGCATGTTCTTGAGATAACCTTTAGAAGAAGACCTAAACCTTCTGGCCCTTCCCATAGGAGATCATCTTTCTATCTGGAAAGGCTGTTGTGAGGCCACCTCTGTGACAGCAGTGCCCATTGTGTGTCCCTGCCTGCGCTCACAGCACTGACACACAGCAGGACGGGGACCAAGCTGCCAGAGCACTCAGGCCTTGCACCAACACAAGGGATGAGAAGGAGAGTGTGGGAGTGGAACCAGAACAGCTCTGGAAGAACAAGCGCTGGTGCTCCCTGGCAGGGCTGCCAGGCTGGACTCATTTCCCCTCCTCCCATGCACAGGAACTGTCCCTACAGCTCCAAACAGGCCTTGATGAAAGGATCTCATGAAAAAAAGTCACTACAGGGCTCTTTATTTTCTTTAAATACACAAAGGGCACAGTCAGTGGTTATAAGAACAGCAGACAGTGAATTTGAAAGGGGATGACAACATTATCACAATAGAAACACCACCAACAACAAAAAATAGAGATGACAGGCCAGGCCTAAAATTAGTTACATTAAAACTGCTATGCAGAAGGAGATGGGAAATTTGTTGTTTCACAAAATAATCCAGTCATCAGTTTCCACAGGGCATCCTTGAGCTCCTGGTTCCTCATGCTGTAAATGACGGGGTTCACTGCTGGAGGCACCACCGAGTACAGAACGGCCATCGTCAGGTCCAGGGATGGGGAGGAGATGGAGGGGGGCTTCAGGTAGGCAAACATGACAGTGTTGACGTACAGGGAGACTACGGCCAGGTGAGGGAGGCAGGTGGAAAAGGCTTTGTGCCGTCCCTGCTCAGAGGGTATCCTCAGCACAGCCTTGAAGATCTGCACATAGGACACCACAATGAACACAAAACACCCAAATGCTACTAAAAGACTAACCACAATTAGCCCAAGTTCCTTGATGTAGGTGTTGGAGCATGAGAGCTTGAGGATCTGGGGGATTTCACAGAAGAACTGGCCCAGGGCATTGCCCTTGCACAGTGGCAGTGAAAATGTATTGGCCGTGTGCAGCAGAGCATTGAGAAACCCAGTGGCCCAGGCAGCTGCTGCCATGTGGACACAAGCTCTGCTGCCCAGGAGGGTCCCGTAGTGCAGGGGTTTGCAGATGGCAACGTAGCGGTCGTAGGACATGATGGTGAGAAGATACAACTCTGCTGAAATGAAAAAGGAAAACAGAAAGACTTGGGAAGCACATCCCATATAAGAAATTGCCCTGGTGTCCCAGGGGGAGTTGGACATGGACTTGGGGAGAGTGGTGGAGATGCAGCCCAGGTCAAGGAGGGCGAGGTTGAGCAGGAGTGTTCTTGGGTGTCAGAAACCCTCAGCATTTCTGCTGCACTCAGGGAGAACAGAGCGAGTCCTGTGAGACCAGAGGATGCCTGTGGGTCAGTGCAGACACTGCTGAGATCAGCACCTCTGCCTTCATTATGGTGCTTTCAGAGAACACACAGATGCTGTAGGACAGGTTTGCATCCTGGAGGGAAGCTCACAGCTTGGAACGAAACCGCAAGTAGACAGCCAATACTCCTAATGAAGGCGTTTGATTCAGGGAGCCTCAGCTCATTTGCTTCTTCCACCCACAGCTTCTCCCCACAACACCTTGGGGGAGATTCCAGGTAGGCTGAGTGCTGACCCTGGCAGGTGGCAGAGTCCCTGCCCTGGCACAGCCCTGGGGTGCAGGGACCCTGCTCTGCAGGACAGCCCTGGGCACCCCTGCCTGCACATTTACATTTACACCCCACAGCCATCCTTGGGAGAACACAGCATTCACGTCTTGTCCCCCTAACAGTGCAGAAGGCAACCCCTGCTCTGCAGCACATCCTCTCCTCTGCATCAGAGAATCTCTGAGAGTTCTACTCACATCTCTCGCAGGCTCTGCAATGTGACAGCTTTCTGATGTCCTAACATGATTTGCAGATGCAATGCCCTGCAGCCACAGGCTTCAGATCTGAGAGGATTTAATTTCCAGCGATCTCTCAGCATCCTCTCACCCAGACTGCATTTCCCTCTCTCTGCCTGGCTCCTGTGCCCTCGGTGCTGCAGGCAGAGCCCTCAGCCCTGCTGTGTTGTGCAGAGGAGCTGCTCCTGGGCAGAGCTGTCTCTCTGCAGCGCTGCCGGTTGCCATGAGCTCCCTCTGTCCCAGGAGCCCAGCTCAGCCCAGCAGCATAGGAGCAGCCCATGATGTCCCTTTCTCTGTCCCCTCTGGGTTCCCTCGTGGTGTTCTTGGGGCTCTAGGGGCACATCCTTTGAAAGAAGCTCAAGTAATCAGTGATGTTAGTTGTGCCTGCTTTGCAGAAATACTTCTTGCCAGCATTGTATTCTTGCTAGTAAAAAATAAACTGGTATGAGAATCATCTTTTCTCATCCATTCATTGAGGTCACCCATCAGTCTCCTCTTCTCCAGCTCCAGAGCCCCAGCTCCCTCAGCCTTTCCTCACACGGGAGATGCTCCACTCCCTTCAGCATCTTGGTGGCTGCGCTGGACTCTCTCCAGCAGTTCCCTGTCCTTCTGGAACTGAGGGGCCACAACTGGACACAATATTCCAGGTGTGGTCTCCCCAGGGCAGAGCAGAGGGGCAGGAGAATCTCTCTGACCTACTGACCACCCCCTTCTAACCCACCCCAGGTACCATTGGCTTCCCCCCCACAAGGGCCCAGTGCTGGCTCATGGTCACCCTGCTGGCCCCAGGACTCCCAGATCCCTTTCCCCTACACTGCTCTCCAACAGCTCATTCTCAGCTTACACTGGAACCTGGTGTTGTTCTTGCCCAGATTCAAGACTGTACACTTGCCCTTGTTCTAGTTCAGTAAATTTTTCCCTGCCCAACTCTCCAGCCTGTCCAGGTCTCTGACGGCAGCACAGCTTCCAGTGTCAGCCACTCCTCCCAGCTTGGTGTCACCAGCAAACTTGCTGACAGTCACTCTATTCCCTCGTGCAAATCATTGATGAATATATTGAATAATATCGGCCCCAGTACTGACCCCTGAGGCACTGCACTAGATCCAGGCGTCAACTGGACTCCGCCCCATTGACCACGACTCTCTGGCTTCTTCCCTTCAGCCAGTTCCCAGTCCACCTCACTACCCACTCATCCAGATCGCACTCCCTCAGTTTAGCTGTGAGGATGCTGTGGGAGATGGTGTCAAATGCCTTATTCAAGTCAAAGTAGACCACATCCACTGCTTTGTCCTCATCTATCCACCTTGTTTTGTCTTCATAAAAGGCTATGAGGTTGGTCAAGCATGACCTCCCCTTGGTGAAGCTATGTTGACTGTCCCTAATGACCATCTTTTCCCTGATATGCAAAGATGATGGAGAGCAGTCCAGCAATGACCTCAGCCAGCTCGCTCAGCACCCGCGGGTGCATCCCATCCAGACCCAGGCAAACTCCTCCATTGTCCTGCCTTCCTCTGGGGCCTCAGCGATGCGGGGCTCCTCAGGACAGCCCCCGGCAGAGCAAACAGAGACAAAGAAGCATTCAATAACTCTGCCTTCTCTGTATCTTCTGTCACCAGGGCACCCACCTCGTTCATCAGTGGGCCTACATTGCCTCTACTGTTAGTTTTATCTGCCACGTATTGGAAAAAGCTCTTCCTGTTGTCCTTGACCCCTCTTGCCAGGTTTAATTCTAAGGAGGCCTTAGCTTTCCTAGTTGCCTCCCTACACCCTCTGACAACAGCCTGATATTCTCCCCAAGTGGCCAGCCCCTCCTTCCATGATCTAGAAACTCTTCTCTTCCACTTGAGCATCCCCAGCATCTCCCTGTTTAACCACGCAGGTCTCCTGGCTCCCTTCCTTGACTTCCTATGTGTCAGGATGCTCTGATCTTGTGCCCGTTAGAAACAGTTCCTGAACACTAACCAACTATCTTGGCCCCCTTTACCTTCAAGCAGCCTTGCCCAGGGGATTTCCCCCTGCAATTGCCTGAAAAGGCCAAAGTTTGCCTTGCTGAAGTCCAGGGTTGCAATTCTGCTTGCTGTCCTTCTCCTACCACAGGAGATCCTGAACTCCACCAACTCATGGTCACTGCAGTCAAGGTAGCCCTCAACCCTTACCGCTTCAACCAGCCCTTCCTTGTTAGTGAGGATGAGGTCCAGCAGCTCCTCTCCTAGTCGGCTCCTCCACCCTTTGCATCAGGAAGTTCTCGTTAAGGCACTGGAGGATCTTCCTAGACTGTGGCTGGCTGGCTGAGTAGTCCTTCCAACAAACATCAGGGAAGTTAAAATCCCCCACCACAACCAGGGCCTGTGATTGCGAGGTTGCTCTCAACTGTCTGGTGGCTTGTATGCCCATCTGTCACGGTCCATTCAATGATGGACTTGTGATGGTTCTTTTACCTTGATCTCAGAGCACAAAATTAAGGTGACCAAAATGCCAAGGGCTTATAACTCAATCAAGCAGTGTAACTTTATTAATTTGTCCATAAAGCGGCACACGATAGAGAGAGAGAAAGGAAAAGAAGTCCTGCCGGTCCTCCGTTGTGGTTCTGGATCCTCTGGTGGGAAGATCTTCAGTGGTGTCCATTCTGGAGTCACCTTTTATGCTTCTTCACCCCCCCTCGCTCCCATTGTTTGAGGCCAGTCTCCGCCTTGATTTCACAACCCAGGCTCGTACTGAGCAGGCTCGAAAGGTTCACGCTTTCTTTTCCCAACACTTATGTGTCCTGCATTCAGGGGTCCTTTTCTGGTCCGTTGGGTGACCTCAGGACCCTTGGCAAGCTCCTGGGCATGCTCCTTTTCATTGGCCTTTGTTTGAGGGAGCAGGTGAGGGACATGTGTAACTGAGGCTGCAGGTGAGAACACATCTTCTGGACGGCAGCTCTTGTCCCTGGGTTGGAGAGACCCTCATAACAACAGCTTTCAGGAGGCAGGGGCTGGCTTGGCTGAAGCAGCAGGCAAAGTTCACACAGCAGCCATTGTAAGCAGGAGCCGCCCCATATCAGAGAAAACAGTTCAACACAATGCTTCTCCTTGGGCCTCTCTCCAAATCATTGTCCAACTGTTCTTTCAGTCAGGGCCTCAGTTCTCTCAGTTCTTGGTGGCAATGGTCAGGCAAATACTGATCCATCTTCAGACCAACTCTTACAATCCCCCAACCCATGGGAGATCCCCCAACCCATTGGAGTTCCCCCAACCCATTGGAGATCCCCCAAACCCAACCATGGGAGATCCCCAAACCCATTGGATATCCCCTCAAACCCATTAAAGATTCCCTAAACCCAGCCATGGGAGATCCCCCAAACCCATTGGCCATCCCCCAACCCATTGGAGACCCCCTCAACCCAAACATGGGAGATCCCTCAACCCATTGGAGATCCTCCAATCGACTGGAGATCCCCCCCACCCATTGAAGATCCCCCAACCCATTGAAGATCCTACCAAATCCATTGCAGATCCCCCCACCCGACCATGGGAGATCCCCCAAACCCAAACGTAGGAGATCTCCCAACACATTGGACATCCCCCAACCCATTGGACATCCTTTAAACCCATTGGAGACACCCCAAACCATACCATGGGAGATCTCCCAACCCATTGGATATCCCCTCAAACCCATTGGAGATCCCCCCAAACCCACTGGAGATCCCCCCAAACCAACCATGGGAGATCCCTCAACCCATTGGAGATCCCCCAATCCACTAGAGATGCCCCTCAACTCATTGGTGATCCCCCAACACAACCACAGAAGATCCCACCAAACCCCTTGGAGATCACCCAACCCAGCCATGGGAGATCCCCCCAACCCTTTGGAGATCCCCCAACCCAACCCATTGGAGATCCCACGAAACCCACTGAAGATGCCCCCAATCCCAAACATGGGAGATCCTCCAATCAATTGGACATCCCCCAACACATTGGAGATCCCTTAAACCCATTAAAGATCCCCCCCAGCCTATTGGCGATCCTCCAACCCAACCATTTGAGATGCCCCAAACCACGGGAGATACCCCAACCCACTGGAGACCCCCACCCAAACCCATTAAAGACCCCCCCCAATCCATTGGAGATCCCCCAACCCAACCCATTGGAGATCCCCCCAAACCCATTGGATTTCCCTCAATTCCCTGGAGATCTCTGAAACCCACTGGAGATCCCCCAACCCAGTCCATTGGAGATCCCTCCAAATCCATTGGAAATCCCTCAAGCCATTGGAAATCGCCCAACCCAACCATGGGAGATCCCTCAACCCATTGGAGATCCCACCAAACCCATTGGAGATCCCCCAACCTAACCCATTGGAGATCCCCAAACCCAGTGGAGATCCCCTCCAACCCATTGGAGATCCCCCAAACCCATTGGAGATCCCCCAAACCATTGGAGATACCCCCAAACTTATTGGAGATCTGCCAAACCCATTGTAGAATCCCCAATGCATTGGAGATCTCCCAAACCCATTGGAGATTTACCGAGACCCAAGATGATCCATCCCTGGACCTCTTTGGTTGGGTAGACCCAAGATGTCCCATTCCTGTCCCCCAGGGCCCTGGTCTTGGTGTCCCCAGAGTGTTCAGGAATGGGACATCTTGGATCCAGAGTTGGGACATTATAAGTCTGGGTGGCCCAAAGTGTCCAGGGATGGGACATTTTAGGTCTTGGTGGCCTAAGGGCCCCAGGGATGGGACATCCTGCCCTGAGTAACGCAAGGGATAAAGGGATGAGAAATTTTGGTTCTCGATGGCCCAAGGGGCCTGGAGATGGGACAATCTGGCTCCAGGGATGAGATATCGGGGGTCTTGGTGGCCTCACAATGTCCAGAGATGGGACATCCAGGCTCTCGGTGGCCCAAGTGCTCCAGAGATGGGACATCTTCATTTTGGTGGCCCAAGGTGGCTGGATATAGGACATGCAGTTCTTGGTAGCCAAAAGGGGTCCAGAGACGGGATTTCTTGGTCTTGGTGGCCAAAGTATCCCCAGAATTGACATGTTTGCCTAGGTGGTCCATGGGTTGGGGAATTTTAGGTCTTGGTGGCCCAAGGGGGCTGGAGATGTGACATCTTGGGTCCAGAGATGGGACATCCTGGGTCTTGGTGTCCCCAAAGTGTCCAGGGATGGGGCAGCTTAAGTCTTGGTGGTCTAAGGGATCCAGAGATAGAATATTTTAGGTATTGGTGGCCCAAAGCTTCCAGAGATGGGAAATTGTATATCTTGTTGGCCTAAAGTGTGCAGGGATGGGACATCTTGACCTGAGTGGCCCAAAGTTTCCAGGGATGGGACACTGGAGGTCTGACATGGGGCAACCTGGCTCACGGTGGCCCTAAGGGTCCAGAGATGGGACATCATAGGTCTTGGTGGCCTAAGGGGTCCAGGGATGTCACATCTTGTCCTGGGTGGTCTAAGACATCCAAGGGTTGGCACATTTAAGGTCTTAGTGGCCCGAGATGGCTGCAAATGAGACATCTTGGATGCAGAGTTGGGACATTATAAGTCTGGGTGGCCCAAAGTGTCCAGGGATGGCACATTTTAGGTCTTGGTGTTTAAGGGGTCCAGAGATGGCACATCCTGGGTCTTGGTGACCTCATGGGATCCAGGGACGGGACATCTTGACCTCAGTAGCCCAAGGGGGCTGGAGATGGGACATCTTGGGTGCGGGGATGGGACATCCTGCATCTTGGTGACCCAAAGTGTCCATGGATGGGACATCCTGGGTCTTGGTGGCTTCACACAGTCCAGGGATGGGACACTTTGGCCTGGATCGCCCAAAGTCTCCAGGCATGAGAAATCTTCGATGCAAGGATGGGACAACTTAGGACTTGGTGTCCCCAAAGTTTCCAAGGATGGGTCAACCTGGGTCTTGGTGGCTTCATGGGGTCCTTCTGGGCCAAGGTGGCCTGAAGTGTCTATGGATGGGACATCTTGGATCCAGGGATGGGACATTTTAGGTCTTAGTGGCACAAAGTCTCCAGAGATGGGATATCTGGGGTCTGGCATGGGACATTCTGGTTCTTGGTGGCCCAAGGGGTCCAGGGATGGGACATTTAAGGTCTTGGTGCCCTAATGGGTCCGAGGACAGGAAATTTTACCCTGAATGGCCCAAGGTATCCAGGGATGGGAAGTTTTGGCTCTTAGTGGCCTCACAGTTTCCAGGGATGGGACACAGTGGCAGCGAGAGTGGCCACATCTCCTCTGTCACCGGGACCAGGCCAGGGTGGGGTGACCACCTCCCTGCCCCGTATTTAAAGGGGTGCCTGGGTGGGACCCTTTGTGACATCACCAGTGACATCACAATGCCCCACTGTGGCAGTTGTGCATCCCCCTGAGATCCAGAGCCTTCAATAGGGCAGTCGATGGCTCCTTAGCACCTTTTCTGCCCCACTGTGCCTGTCCCCATGTGCACACCAGGGTGGGACCAAGGCACTGACAGTCACATCCTCCCCCACCCTGGGCAGGGTGACTTCACCTCCACCATCTTCATACAGGGAATTAACAATTCACTAATTAAAACTTACAGAACTAACACTTAAAGACTTAAAGAGCTAACAGAGAGTTAACCCTTAACTTTTATGAATATGTATAGGTGTTCCTAGAACTTTCAGGAATATGTAACACTTTACTGCATTTAACCAAGCTCACAGCTACTGGAGATACACACAGGTATTAGGTGAAATGATTCCCCATGTGTCTGACATCGTAAATAAGTAAAATATACACCTTCCTTAAAACCTCAAGGGTTGTAAGGTCATTCCACACCTCAGTATCAGAGCCACCTCCACATGGCCCTCACCACCTGTAACCAGTGTCTCCAAGTCTTTCCTTCCCCAGCCCCCAGGGACAGGGACATGCACTGGTTGTTTCCTTCACAGCTGTGTCAGTGATGGCCCTTCATGGGGTCCCACACACCCTCAGAAACTTGGATTTGTTTCTGCCTTTCACTTCATGAGAGGTTTGTTCATTCTTTCAGTAGCTGCAGTTCAGGATCATGGCAGCAGAGGGCTCATTAACATAGAAAATGCTCTTCCATTCCAATCCACTGTGCATCATTTTCCTAAAGGCTTCAAGTCTGGTATGGATGATGAGGGAGATTTCAGGAATAGCCAAACAGAGAGCATTTCCATAATCAATAACAATAAATCCAGAATTCTTCTATTTCCTTCCCTGTTTGGCCTTCCATCCATTTCCAGAACAGGTGGTATCAGCAGCCTCCAGTTCATATTGATGTGGAGCGTCTCAGGATAAGACTGAATATGTCAGAAAGTTGGTACCTAAATCACCATGTGAATAAGGAGATAGTCCAGGACACCTCAAGAGGAATCACACTCCTCTGGACCAAAATGTGGGTGTTCCTGGGAATCTCAGGTGCCACAGCACAGTGATACTTGTGTTCAGGGAGCTGGTCAAGTGACGAATCTCCTGTTCTGTAATGGTGTCTGAGATTGCTCAGGTCACCCCTGACTTGAGCCCCATCCACTGCTGGGTGTTCTCCAGACTCCTGCCTTCAGGAACAAAGTCCCAGGAGACCTTGCTGGTGAAGATTGAGGCAAAGAAGCCATGAAGAACCTCAGTCCTGTTTGATTCTCCTCTTACAAAGTTGAGCAGCAAGCCCACGTTAACCCTGTCTATTCTTTAACTGCAAATGAAGCAGTGTCAGCTCATCTTGCTGCCCTCAGCCTCCCTTGCAGGTATCAAGTCCAGGGGAACTTGGCATCATCTCTACATCCATGGACAAGGTTTCTAAATTCCTCCTTTGCAGCTTCCCCTGCTTCCACCTCCTGTGTGCTGCCTTTTTGCCCTACAGCTCCATCAGTTCAGAAAAACACCCTCATGAGATAAATGCTTCTTTTCATGTGTACTTGAGGAGATCACTCCTGTGCTTGGAGCAGGCTGTCCTGTAAGGCTTGTCAGATTTCCTGAGCTCCTTCACCCTTCAGACCGACTTCCATGTCACCACATCACTCACCATTCCCCAGTATGTCAAATCTTCTCCTCTGGAGCCCACCAGCCTGCGCTCTGCTGCTGGCCTTCCTCCCTCCCCTCTGCTGCCTGGGACCCCACTGTTTCCTGGTCATGACAGCCAAGGTGGACACTGATGTTCACATCCCTCACCAGCTCTTCCTTATTTCCCAGTTCCCAATCCAGGTGAGCATCACTGTTGTTGCCCCATCAGGCAGACATGTTAAGAAGTTGGCTCAACATCCTCTGGGCTGTTGGCACCTGCAGCTTTGCATGGCCAGCGAATGTCAGGGCAATTACAGTTCTGCATAGGAACCTACTCATTGTCCGGTGACTTCCTCAGGTTACAGACAGAAGATCTTTTCCATTTCTTTCTCCATGAGCAAGTAGTTTGTAACACCCAACAGGCTGTCATCCTGTACTGGGTTTACATGGCAAAGTCCTGGAACTGGGGTGAGTGTGGGTGTGCTACAGTTGTCACCTCTCTGAAAAGACAACAGGAGTTGGACCAACGTCAGACAGAGCCAATTTCAGCTGCTCCAAGATGGACCCACTCCTTGCCAAATCTGAGCCACTCAGTGATGCTGGCAGCACCTCTGGGATATTGTATTTGAGAAAGGGTAAAAAACGCTGCACAACAGCAGGTGGGAGAGAGGAGGGAGGAAATATGAGAGAAAAGCACTGCAGACATGTCCTGGTTTTGTTAAAAACAAGTTTCTCTTTTAGTGAATTTGCCTGTCAGCTAAAGCCTTCATGTTAGCTGCATTTTCCTGGAGAACCCAACACATGTTTTGGTTAAACCTAGCAATGGAATGCAAACTTACTGATAAGCACGAATGGACATCTCACGAGAGGGGCAACGAGAAACTGGTGACCGAGAGACTGACCAACGGTGTATAACATTCCATTCACGTGAATACTTCATATAAAAGTGGGAGATCACGAGGATCTCGTCCCTTTTGCCTTTTTTTTTTCCCTTTTCTCCTCATGGCTGACATTAGGAGAGGACCTTGCTGGTCGTCCCTGTGAACTGAGCCCTAGTGAGAGACTGAATCCAGCTCCGGTTGGCTACAGAGTCTAAGCCAGGACTTCGGGTGCTGGCTCTGCAGTTGCTGAGACTTACAAGATTGGTTTTGTATATTTTGTATTATTTTCTCTGTTCTTATCAGTAGCGTTAGTAAAACATCTTTAACTTTTCCAACTCTCTTCTCTCTGTCCTTCTTTCCCTCCCGATCGCCTGTCCTGAGTGGGAAGGGGGGAGAGGGAGGGGCAAAAGGGGGAAGTGGGGGAGAGAGGAGGTTAACAATACATCTGCCAGGGTTTGATTGTCACCCCGCAATCTTAACCCTCGACAGATAATTGGCGCCCAACGTGGGGCGAAGAGAACGGGGTAAATTTGGAGATTTTTGGCTTTTCTACTGCTCTGACGTACCTTTCAATTTTCTTGGCACGGTGCCAACTCATAGAGTTGTGATACTCGCGCGTCTGTTTGCTTCAGATATTATTTAGTGGTATTAAGGCAAAGTGAATTACATTGATTTAAAGATGTTATGGCAAAAGTTGTATCAGTTATTTTCTACATTGTGCTCGCTGATCCCATATCTGTGTTGGTGTTTCTTTCTGAATCGAAGTATTCATTATATAACAACAAGAAACTGGACAGCGGTCATGATGATTCTGTGTGGTTTGGCACTGGTTTATTTCATTATACTGCAGCCGCTAATGAATTTCTACTCGCTTCTGCTTTACCTTGAAAAACCTCCAGGAGAGATTAAAGAGCAGAATGGCTCTATATTTGCTAATTGGTCAAGCGAATCTTTAGAAAGGCTGACTAACAATACTTTTGTGATTTCGCTGGGACAGTTTGCAAATGTGTTAGAGAACTTTGAATACACTTGGAGCTTTGATAGAACTGTGATGGTGTTATCTGGTTTGCTGAATGTGTGTCAGTTTGTGTTACTGTTAAGAGAAATGAGGTTCAATAGGAGGTTTGCGTCTCTTCTTAGTCCTGAGATTTGCAGTGCGTCTTCAGAAGCTTTAGCAAAAAGCACTCCTAGCCGCTTGAGAAAAGGCAAAACAGCCAAAGCTGCTGCTGCAGCCACGGCCCCCCAAACCGCGGCTTCACAGGGTGAAGCTACAGCTCCTCCGCAGAGCTCCTCTGCCAAGGTCGCTGCAGATAACGTTACTTCTCCAGCCTCAAAGGCTAACAAGGCAGCCCCCCCGCCTTCACACACTGGGCACTGTTGCTGCTGTAACCACAGCAATCACTGTGACAGTCATTCAGACTCTGGAAATGAATCAGATGATGGTGAACCCATATCAGCATCAGTTGCTCGTTGTAAGAAAGTCACTAGAAAGACTGCCTGTGCAGCAGGTGATGGCACAGGGCCAACATCAACCCAAGAGGCATCATCATCAGGACAGGGTGGAGATGAAGTGACCACCACTCGGTCCTTTTCTCCAGGTGAACTGAGAGATCTGCGAAAAGACTTTAGTCGTCGTGAAGGCGAGAATATTTTAACCTGGCTGCTGCGATGCTGGGACAATGGGGCAGAAACAATTGAATTAGAAGGTGGTGAAGCCAGGCAGCTGGGATCTCTGTCAAAAGATTCCACCATTGATAGGGCAATTTCAAGAGAGTCTAATGCCACTACTCTCTGGACCCGACTCCTGGCTGCTATGAAAGTCAGATTTCCCTACAAGGAAGATTGTATATCCACGTTAGGGAAATGGAATACTATGGAGAGAGGTATCCAATTCCTGAGAGAATTAGCGGTGCGAGAGATCATCTATCTAGGACCAAACAGCCAAGAGGGGACAGACCCAGATAGAATCAATTGTACAAAATCTATGTGGCGCAGATTTGTACAAAGTGCACCACCTGCATATGCTAAGTCATTGGCAGGAATGGTCTGGTCGGCTAGAGGTGTACAAGAAATTAATGAAGTGATTGAGCAGCTCCGGTACTTTGAGGACAGCCTTGCTGGTTCTCTACGGGCTTGTGTCTCCGCTGTGGAGAAACTGTGTGAAAAATCTGATGACCGGTTTGAAAAGCTGTTGCAAGAAATCAAAGAGCTCAGAGAAGACTCGTACCGTTCACGACCTGCACAAACCTATATTTCAGCTGTTAGGAGAAGGCGTTTCCAATCTCGAGAGAGAAGGCAGAGACAGCCCACAAAAAGAGGTTGACTGTGGTTCTTCCTACATGAGCAGGGAGAAAACATGAATAAGTGGCATGGAAGGCCTACCTCAGAACTTCAGGAACGAGTACGTGAGATAAAAGGAAAAACTCCTAGGAAGGTGGCTGCTCCAGTTTACAAAAGGAGCAGAAGAGATTCTGATGCTCTTGAAGGAACCTCTAACTCACACCCAGAGACTGTGCAAAACAGGAATTAGAGGTGCCCTGCCTCCAACCAGGTGGAGGAAAGGGATAACAGAGTTTATTGGACTGTACAAATACTATGGCCTGGTACAACACAACCCCAGGAGTACAAAGCTTTAGTGGACACTGGTGCTCAGTGCACAATAATTCCTTCTAATTATAAAGGAACGCAATCCATCAATATTGTTGGAGTGACTGGGGGATCCCAGGAGCTGACTGTTGTAGAGGCTGAAGTGAGCCTAACTGGAAAAAACTGGCAAAAGCATCCCATTGTGACTGGTCCAGATGCTCCGTGCATCCTTGGTATAGACTACCTCAGGAGAGGGTATTTTAAGGACCCAAAAGGGTATAGGTGGGCATTTGGTATAGCAGCTGTGGACACTGAGAAAATTGAACAGCTGTCTGATTTGCCTGGTCTTTCAGATGACCCTTCTGTTGTAGGACTGCTGAGGGTTGACGATCAGCAGGTGCCAATTGCTACCACGACGGTGCATCGCCGGCAATATCGCACCAATCGAGACGCTTTGATTCCTATCCAGAAGCTGATCCGTCAATTGGAAAGCCAGGGTGTGATCAGTAAGACTCGCTCACCTTTTAACAGCCCAATCTGGCCAGTGCATAAGTCTAGTGACGAGTGGAGACTAACTGTAGACTATCGTGGCCTGAATGAAGTTACACCACCACTGAGTGCTGCTGTGCCTGACATGCTAGAACTGCAATTCGAACTGGAGCCAAAGGCAGCCAAGTGGTATGCTACAATTGACATTGCTAATGCATTTTTCTCTATTCCTGCAGCAGCAGAGTGCAGGCCGCAGTTTGCTTTCACCTGGAGGGGCATCCAGTACACATGGAATCGCTTGCCCCAGGGGTGGAAACACAGTCCTACCATCTGCCATGGACTGATCCAGACCACGCTGGAGCAAGGTGAAGCTCCAGAACACTTGCAGTATATTGATGACATCATCGTATGGGGCGACACAGCAAAAGAAGTCTTCGAGAAAGGTGAGAGAATAATTCATATTCTTTTGGATGCTGGTTTTGCCATAAAACGAAGCAAGGTCAAGGGACCTGCACGAGAGATCCAGTTTTTAGGAATAAAATGGCAAGATGGCCGTCGTCAGATCCCAATGGATGTGATCAACAAAATTGCAGCAATGTCTCCACCTACTAATAAAAAGGAGACACAGACTTTCTTGGGCGTTGTAGGTTTTTGGAGAATGCATATTCCTGACTACAGCCACATTGTGAGCCCTCTCTATCGAGTGACTCGTAAAAAGAACCAATTTGAGTGGGGCCCTGAACAACGACAAGCCTTTGAACAAATTAAGCGTGAGATAACTCATGCGGTGGCCCTTGGACCAGTCCGAACTGGACTAGATGTTAAAAATGTGCTCTACACCGCAGCCGGAGATAATGGACTTACCTGGAGCCTCTGGCAGAAAGCACCAGGAGAAACCCGAGGTCGACCCTTAGGTTTTTGGAGTCGAGGATACAAAGGATCTGAGGCCAACTATACTCCAACTGAAAAGGAGATACTAGCAGCATATGAAGGAGTTCGAGCTGCTTCAGAAGTGATCGGCACTGAAGCACAGCTCCTCCTGGCACCTCGACTGCCGGTGCTGAACTGGATGTTCAAAGGGACGGTTCCCTCTCCACATCATGCAACCGAAGTTACATGGAGTAAATGGATTGCACTGATCACGCAACGAGCTCGAATTGGAAGTCCCAACCGTCCAGGGATATTAGAAGTTATTACAGACTGGCCAGAAAGCAAAGACTTTGGGATGTCTGCAGATGAGGAGGAAGTAAAACGTGCCGAAGAAGCACCACCATATAATACGCTTTCAGAGACTGATAAGCAGTATGCACTGTTCACAGATGGATCCTGTCGTCTTGTAGGAAAACATCGAAGGTGGAAAGCTGCTGTGTGGAGTCCCACACGACAAGTTACAGAAGCCACTGAAGGACAAGGTGAATCCAGTCAGTTTGCAGAAGTGAAAGCCATCCAGCTGGCTTTGGACATTGCTGAACGAGAGAAGTGGCCAATACTTTATCTCTATACTGACTCATGGATGGTAGCAAATGCCTTGTGGGGGCGGCTACAGCAATGGAAGAAAAGCAACTGGCAGCGCAGAGGTAAACCCATTTGGGCTGCCACACTGTGGCAAGACATTGCTGCTCGGCTAGAGAGCCTGCCTGTGAAAGTTCGTCATGTAGATGCTCATGTGCCTAAAAGTCGAGCCACCGAGGAACATCTAAACAACCAACAAGCGGATCAAGCTGCTAAGATCAAAGTAGCTGAGGTGGACTTGGACTGGCAACATAAAGGTGAACTTTTCCTAGCTCGGTGGGCCCATGATGCTTCAGGGCATCAAGGCAGAGATGCAACATACAAATGGGCTCGTGATCGAGGGGTGGATTTAACTATGGACACTATTTCACAGGTTATTCATGAATGTGAAACTTGCGCCGAAATCAAACAAGCAAAACGGTTAAAACCTGTATGGTATGGGGGGCGATGGTTAAAGTGTAAGTATGGAGAAGCTTGGCAGATTGATTATATTACACTTCCACAAACACGTCAAGGTAAACGTTATGTACTTACAATGGTGGAAGCAACCACTGGATGGTTGGAAACATATGCCGTACCTCATGCTACAGCCCGAAATACTATCTTGGGCCTTGAGAAGCAAGTCCTTTGGCGGCACGGTACGCCAGAAAGAATTGAATCAGACAATGGTACTCATTTCAAAAACAGTATTATAGACAATTGGGCCAAAGAACATGGTATTGAGTGGGTATATCATATTCCATATCATGCACCAGCCTCTGGGAAAATTGAAAGGTACAATGGTTTGTTAAAAACTACACTAAAGGCACTTGGTGGTGGAACCTTTAAAAACTGGGATTCACATTTAGTAAAAGCCACTTGGTTGGTCAACACTAGGGGATCAACCAATCGAGCCGGGCCTGCCCAATCAGAAATTGTACGTACTGTAGAAGGAGATAAAGTCCCTGTAGTACACATGAAAAATATCTTAGGAAAGGCAGTCTGGGTTACTCCTGCCTCAGGCAAAGGCAAACCTATTCGTGGGATTGTTTTTGCCCAGGGACCTGGCAGCACCTGGTGGGTGATGCTTAAGGATGGAGAAGTTCGGTGTGTACCTCAAGGGGATTTGATTTCAGGTGAAAATATGCAATGCTGAACTGTATGATGTGAATTGCCGTACTAACAGTGTTTAATAAGTGTCTTTCAGATCAAGACAATGGTGATGAAACCAGCGCTGGCTTCTTCGAGTGGCGCCCGACACCTTCTTCGAAGTTGGTGTTCTTAACCCACAAACAGTGGTCATGAGATGCACTTGTACCATTTTTCCTGCCCTGGGAGACTGTTGTGAGAAAATGAACTTAATGAACTTTTCAAAGGATGGTCCACTGATTAGTTACTCCTGTGTATATATGTACATATGTATATATATATATATATAGTAGTAGTGATTAATTAGATTGTATTGATAGATTGTATTGATAAGGTTTAAGTATTCAGTGAATGTCATATTATAAGGGGTGGAATGTCCTGGTTTTGTTAAAAACAAGTTTCTCTTTTAGTGAATTTGCCTGTCAGCTAAAGCCTTCATGTTAGCTGCATTTTCCTGGAGAACCCAACACATGTTTTGGTTAAACCTAGCAATGGAATGCAAACTTACTGATAAGCACGAATGGACATCTCACGAGAGGGGCAACGAGAAACTGGTGACCGAGAGACTGACCAACGGTGTATAACATTCCATTCACGTGAATACTTCATATAAAAGTGGGAGATCACGAGGATCTCGTCCCTTTTGCCTTTTTTTTTTCCCTTTTCTCCTCATGGCTGACATTAGGAGAGGACCTTGCTGGTCGTCCCTGTGAACTGAGCCCTAGTGAGAGACTGAATCCAGCTCCGGTTGGCTACAGAGTCTAAGCCAGGACTTCGGGTGCTGGCTCTGCAGTTGCTGAGACTTACAAGATTGGTTTTGTATATTTTGTATTATTTTCTCTGTTCTTATCAGTAGCGTTAGTAAAACATCTTTAACTTTTCCAACTCTCTTCTCTCTGTCCTTCTTTCCCTCCCGATCGCCTGTCCTGAGTGGGAAGGGGGGAGAGGGAGGGGCAAAAGGGGGAAGTGGGGGAGAGAGGAGGTTAACAATACATCTGCCAGGGTTTGATTGTCACCCCGCAATCTTAACCCTCGACAAGACACCAGGGTCATATCCCATAGGACCCAAGCAGGTCCCTCAGCAGGCCAAAGCTTGCTCTCCTGAAATCCTGCTCTTTGCCTTGTCATCATCTCCCAGGAGCCTCAGCTCCACTTTCCCATCCCTGACTGTTCCATCCTGATCAACTCTTTGTGGTTTGTAAGTGTGAAGTCCCACAGGGCACCTCACCCCACTGACTCCTCAGTCACCCGTGTCAGGAAGATGTTGTCAATGAGCTCCAGCCCCTCCTGGTTGGCTGGTACCGTGCAGATATTGGGATATCTCAGGTCTGCCAGGAGGACACTGCCGTGCAATCATGAGGCTCCTTTCATTTGTCTGAAGGAGGCCTCATCTAATTCCTCTTCCTCATCAGTGAGTCAGTAGCTGATGTCCAGTCACCACAACATTGCCCATGTTGTTCTGCCCTCTCATGCTGACTCCTCAACCTTCAGCTGACATTGTCTGTCCCCAGGCAGAGCTCCACACATTCCTGCTGCTCTCCAACATGAAGGGGATCTATCACTTTGACTCCAGACTTCTGGCATTATGAGTACTGGACCCTCCAGCCCCCACTGTTTCTCCATGAGATGATATTTGTAATGTTCTGTAACTCCTCATGCTGTTATCTTGAGAGAGAAAACCTCATTAGGATAAACCACCTGACTGCAAACACTAACAGATGAGCAAATGGAGCTTCAGTCAAGGGACAATCCAGACCTTGAGAAAATCTGGTGTTCACCCATTCAGAAAGCTCTGAATTTTGACAAGATGAAGTGACCTGTTCTGTATTGGGGCAGGAGAACTACACCATCTGTCAGGACAGACAAGGACGTGACATACTGAGCAGTGACCCTGAGGAGAAGGGCCTGGGCACTCCAAGGTCCCCACACATGCCCGTGGTGCACGCTCACCATGAACAAGGAAGCTGCACACGGGGCTGCATGAGGAGGAGCGTGGGGACCCAGACACCTGGAGTTCTCATCCCATTCGGTTCAGCACTGGTGTGACCCCACACACACGGGGGTGTGCCAGTGTGCGGCTTCCCAGTTTGGAGAAGCAGGGAGGAACTGGAGAGTGCAGGGCTCTGCCAAGGCAGGTTCAGCACCTTGTGCACATGGTGTGGGATGCTGAGGGACCTGGGCTACTTGGGCCCAGCAGCGCTGGGGAGGCTGCAGCAGTGCAGGAGTAGCCTGAGAGTGCTTGAAGGGTGGTTTCAGAGATGGTGGAGGTTTTCTGCATAGTGGGAAAGAGCATGAGAAAGAAATAATGGCCCAAAGTGCAGCTGGGGAGGTCCAGGCTGGACATGAGCAGAAAGGAATGTGACTGGAAGGGCAGTGCTGTGGTGGAGCAGGTCAGCAGAGGGAGTCTGCATCAGCCCAAGGCTTTGTGCTTCAAGGAACAGCTGGGGAGGATGCAGAGATCTCAGCAAAGAAAGGAAGATGCTCAGACAAGAGCAAGGTGGGGCAGCAGGGGGGATGTCTGCAGCCTGCAGGGAAAGAGGTGCAGGGGATGCCACAGCACAGGACAGGCTGTGGTGGAGATGATCAAGGGATGTAAAGAGTCTGAAAGCCCCCACCAGACATGAGCTCCTTCTCCCCTTGGCTATGGCTGTTGTCTGCACCTCTGATGCCTGTGAGGAGACACCTTGTCCTTCCAGCACAGGGGCCTCATGGCCTCCATGTCCCCAGCCAGGAGCCTGGGAGGTGTGGGACCATAGTCTTGCCCTTGGCCTTGCACAGCCCCACATCACACTGTCCAGGAAGGGCCCTGGGCAACGTGGGAGGGAGAGGATCTGACTTCCCATGGTACAAAGTCAGGGCTTGGCCCTTTGATTAATGAAACACATGCAGGTTTACTCAGCATCAGAGCCATCTTTACTTTGCTCTTCCTGATCTGTTATCACTGCCTCCAGCTTTCTTCTGTAACTGACCCTGGGGATGCTTTCTCAGTTGTGTCCCTCAGTGGGACCCATTAACATTAAAAGAAACTTTGAAGCTTAGATATGAGTTTGACTTCTTGAGAGGTTTAATCATCTTCCTCCAGGGCCTGAGGTCCATGGACTCAGCACCAAACCCACTAGAGGGGTCATTAAAGCGCCTTGGGCTGCTCCTGTGCTGCTGAGCTGGGCTGGGCTCCTGGGACAGAGGGAGCTCCTGGCAAGTGGCAGCGCTGCAGAGAGACAGCTCTGCCCAGGAGCAGCTCCTCTGCAAGGCGCAGCAGGGCTGAGGGCTCTGCCTGGGGATCTCAGGGAGATGAGCAAGGCAGAGAGAGATTAAAGGTGGTCAGGACTGGGAGGATGACTGAGAGCTCACTGGAGGAGAAACCTTTGCAGCCCTTGCCATGGTAAGTCTCTGGGTGCAGGGCAATGCAGCTGTAGCTCCTCGAGGCATCTCCTAAAACTGACACAGGCACAGCTTGTGGAATCTGTAAGGTGGGGGATCTTGCCCCTCAATTTTGAACAGCTGTGAAGCCGGGTGAGCACCCAGGGGTGCCCAGGGCTGTCCTGCACAGCAGGGTCCCTGCACCCCAGGGCTGTGCCGGGGCAGGGACTCTGCCGCCTGCCAGGGTCAGCGCTCTGCCTGCCCAGGAAGATCCCATTGCAGAAACTGCTGGGGAAATGAGCGTTCGCCCAAAGGTGCTTCTGCTGTGGAGAGGGTGCTGTGTGGGTCAGGGCTGCTCAGAGCTCCAGATCACCCCACAGATATTGCAGAGAGTCCTTCTGAAACACAACATCAAGACAGGAACAGCTGCAAGGGAAGGAGTCTGTGCTTTCAGTTTTCCACTCTTGGTTGTCTGGGTGTGCAGTGGGAGATGGGGATTTATTTCGCTCTTTGGAGAAGACACTGAGACCCCAGTTCTCGTTAGGACTTGTCTGAGCTGCTCCTGAGACCCTGCACGCACAGAGCTGCCCCTGGGCAGTGCCAGGAGGTGTGAGCAGGACAGAGCTGAGCACACAGCGGGTGGGACGGGGTCTGTGACACTGACAGGGAGCAGACCCAGGGACAGAGACACAGCTGCAGGAGCACAGACATGGACAGGGAGAGGGTGATAGACCAGAAATGCCTGGGAGGGGATTCAGGACCCCCCTGCCATCCCCTGCAGTGCAGACACATTTCCCAGTGAAACCCCTGGTCTCCTCTCCTCCCCAGCAGAGCCTCTGCCCCAAAGCCATGGGGTCCAGGTCACGAGTCTCCACCTCAGCAGCTGGACCTCCAGGTGAAGGGTTCCTGGAATGTGGAACACAAAAAGGTGCTAAAAGTACTTGCTCTACAGTGTCATTATGTAAGTGGCAGCAGCACAGCCAGGTAAGGAGAAGGTTCCACAGCATGCCCGTCTGCCTTTCTGTCCTTGCTTTATTTTCTGGTAGCACTGCAGTGTCCTTCCCTGTTTCTCCACCTGTTCCTGGAGCTCTTGCTCTCTGGGTATGGGGTGGGAGTGTGGGTCAGTTTTTGTTCTGCCACCAATTCATTGAATTTTACCTTACAGCTGTGTCCATGGAAACTGCATGCCCAACTGCATTTTAAACTTGGATGAACTGTTTTTCTCAGCTGGTAGAAAGAGAGAATGAGCTGAAACGTCCCTCCATCAGGGAGGGGGTTTACCGTCAGAAATAGCATGTTGGTTTTCCACAGAGAAGTCTCCTCTAACTCATCACTGTCTTTTCCTCCTTGCACAGGTCATCATGCCCACAGGCAGCAAATGTCCAACAGCAGCTCCATCACCCAGTTCCTCCTCCTGCCATTCGCAGACACACGGGAGCTGCAGCTCTTGCACTTCTGGCTCTTCCTGGGCATCTACCTGGCTGCCCTCCTGGGCAACGGCCTCATCATCACCACCATAGCCTGGGACCAGCACCTCCACACCCCCATGTACTTCTTCCTGCTCAACCTCGCCCTCCTTGACCTGGGCTGCATCTCCACCACTCTCCCCAAGTCCATGTCCAGCTCCCCCTGGGACACCAGGGCAATTTCTTATACGGGATGTGCTTCCCAAGTCTTTCTGTTTTCCTTTTTCATTTCAGCAGAGTTGTATCTTCTCACTGTCATGTCCTACGACCGCTACGTTGCCATCTGCAAACCCCTGCACTACGGGACCCTCCTGGGCAGCAGAGCTTGTGTCCACATGGCAGCAGCTGCCTGGGCCACTGGGTTTCTCAATGCTCTGCTGCACACGGCCAATACATTTTCACTGCCACTGTGCAAGGGCAATGCCCTGGACCAGTTCTTCTGTGAAATCCCCCAGATCCTCAAGCTCTCATGTTCCAACACCTACATCAAGGAACTTGGGCTTATTGTGGTTAGTCTTTTAGTAGCATTTGGGTGTTTTGTGTTCATTGTGCTGTCCTATGTGCAGATCTTCAGGGCCGTGCTGAGGATCCCCTCTGAGCAGGGACGGCACAAAGCCTTTTCCACCTGCCTCCCTCACCTGGCCATGGTCTCCCTGTACGTCAGCACTGCCATGTTTGCCTACCTGAAGCCCCCCTCCATCTCCTCCCCATCCCTGGACCTGACGATGGCCGTTCTGTACTCGGTGGTGCCTCCAGCAGTGAACCCCGTCATTTACAGCATGAGGAACCAGGAGCTCAAGGATGCCCTGTGGAAACTGATGACTGGATTATTTTGTGAAACAACAAATTTCCCATCTCCTTCTGCATAGCAGTTTTAATGTAACTAATTTCAGGCCTGGCCTGTCATCTCTATTTTTTGTTGTTGGTGGTGTTTCTATCGTGATAATGTTGTCATCCCCTTTCAAATTCACTCTCTGCTATTCTTATAACCACTGACTGTGCCCTTTGTGTATTTAAAGAAAATAAAGAGCCCTGTAGTGACTGTTTTTCATGAGATCCTTTCACCAAGGCCTTTTTGAAGCTGCAGGGACAGTTCCTGTGTATCATGGGAGGAGGGGAAATGAGTCCAGCCTGGCAGCCCTGCCAGGGAGCACCAGCGCTTGTTCTTCCAGAGCTGTTCTGGTTCCACTCCCACACTCTCCTTCTCATCCCTTGTGTTGGTGCAAGGCCTGAGTGCTCTGGCAGCTTGGTCCCCGTCCTGCTGTGTGTCAGTGCTGTGAGCGCAGGCAGGGACAGCCAATGGGCACTTGTGTCACAGAGGTGGCCTCAGAACAGCCTTTCCAGGTAGAATGGTGATCTCCTATGGGTAGAGCATGATGGTTTAGGTCTTCCTCCAAAGATTCTCTAAAGAATATGCATATGAAAGTGGCCATGGATGCAAACCCCAGTGTACAGCTGAAGAGTGTGTGTGTGCAGGGCTGGCACACAGCAGTGTCCTCTCACAGCCAGCCCTCCTGCCAGAGACCTGCAGGAGCAGCAGAGCAGGGGCTGCGCTGTGCCCCTGTGCACTGGACACCCCTCAGAAGGAGCCACAGGGCATCATCATGGACTGGCCCCTCACAACCACCATTTCCAGCCCTGCGCTCTCACCAAAAGAGGCTGTTCTTCCCTCCATGGATGGACACTCAATGACTGGTTCAGCAGTCCATGTTTGCTTTGGACAGATGAGATGAGAGCATGCACATCATGTACATGAGGTGACATGAACGTGAGTGAGCACAAACACCATCAACTACTCCTTTCCATTCTGTGAAGGTCTGTGGAACACACGAGGTCTTGAGCTCACTTCATATTGGGAGGAACAACCTATGGGAAATCACCTGAAAGCAGCACTGGGTTGTGCTTCCTTTGACTGAGGTCCCCATGTCCATTCCTCATGATGCAGGACATCTCAGATGAGTCCAGAGCAGGTGACACAGCACAGGGGTGAGGTGTCTCCCATCCTTTGGGAGTGGCAACAGGAAGGACACTCTGACTCCTGCCTCTGTGTGTAAAAGGGACAGACTCTGTCTCTGAGCATCCCTGGGTGCATAAGGAGCCCAAGAAACCAGTGGACACCTGACAGAACCCTGATATTTATGTCAAAAGTGCCATAGAAACCAGATGGTTCTTGGGTCCTTAGAAAACACAGACCTCAAACCCATCTTCAAGAAGAGTAGGAGTAGGAACTGGGAGAATAACAGGCTGGCCAATCTATCTCCGTCCCTGGGAAGGGGATGGGATGTGTCCTCCTGCAGCCGTTTCCAGGAATGTGAAGGACAAGGAAGGGACTGCTGAACCCAAATGGACAGGGGAAAGAAAGGCATGTTGTGTACAGGGCGTTTGCAAGGCTCAGTCATGGTCTCCTTCCGGCCAGAGTGGTGCTGATGGGGCTCAGGAAGTGGATGCTGGGTGGGAAGTTGGCTGAACCGTCAAGCCCAAATATCATAAGTAGTACAAAGTGCTCCGTGCAGCCAGTTACTGGTGTCATCTCTCAGTGACCAGCACTTGGGGAACACTGTTGAACATCTTTATTCTCCCCTCCTATGATGTAACCGAGTGAACTTTCAGTGCCTTTGAGGATGATGGAGTCCTTGAGCAACCTCACCTGGTTCACCCTGCCCTGAGCAGGAGAGTGGGACAAGATGAGTGAGACAAGATGAGTGAGACAAGGGCTCTCTGCAAACCTGAGTTATTCTGTGATTTCACAGAATTTTTGCCTTGGAGAGGTTTCTGGAGAGGGAATAGGTAGAATAATAATAATAAAAATAAATAAATAAATGAAAAATAAGGCTGTAGAGGAGATCTAGAAGGTGTTAACATAAAAACAGCAGTTCCAGTGAGGAGTGCTTTTCACTCACAGTGTTAGTGGGAAATATATTTGACAAATTTGAACAAGGTGAGGAAGCGAGATGGGTGTCTGCAGCCTGTGGGAAAGAGGGGCAGGTATAGGACTGAGTAGAACACGCTTCAGTCTTGGGAGGTCCTGGGTGCTAAGGAGGAGGATGGATGAGTGTGGTATTATGAGTTCAGTTGTGTTTCAGACACTCATAATCCAATCAGAATCCTGTGGCTGTGAAGGGGACAGTGAGGTCAGTTCTGTCTCTGGAGGTGACAGCCCAGCAGCAGGGACATGGCTGGAAAAGAACCTCTGCCTAGGTGCCCACAGGCCCTACCCGGGAGATGGGTAGGAGATGCCTTAGAGATGTGTTATCATGTCCATCCCATCTGAGAACATGACGGGACAGCAGCAGGAACATGGTCGTGTCTGTCAGAGAAGCTGAGCGGCCCGTAGCAGTCATGGGATTTAGAAAATCATGGTGAGGTCAGGTAAAAGACCACAAGAAGCCTAATGGGTTGGGTTCCCTGCATGAAGGGCAGTTTCTGAAGCGGCTGAGCTTTCCATGGTAGTTGGAAAAAGCAGAAGAGAGAAAAAAAAAAATGCAAAGTGCAATTTGGAAGGTGAGGATTGGATATGAGGAGGAAGAAATGTCAGTGGAAGGGCAGTGCTGTGGTGCAAGAGGTCACCCAGAGGGAGTTGCGTCAGCCCATGGTTTGTGTTCCAAAGAGCAGCCAGAGAGGGTGCAGACACATCAGTGAAGGTGCAGAAATGCTGGGGTGAGAGCAGGTGGGGAAGCGAGATGGGTGTCTGCAGCCTGCAGAGAAAGAGGGGCAGGGGTAGTGTGAAGGGGTTTCGTTAGAAGGAGATATGTTGTTGAATTAGTCAGGCCCAAAGGAATCTCAAGGCCACTTCGCGAAGCTGAGAACAGAATCTGCTGTGAGAACGAGGGGCGTTTCTTCATTAACAGGGCCTCAGCATGGCGTGAGTCGTCGGACCTATCATCGGTGGGGCTCCAGCATGTGGACTGCCCATGATACTCATTTAGCGTATCCATGCTTGGAACGTGGATTTGTGATTAGAGAATAGTTGCGTATATAAGGAGATATGTTTCTGTAATAAATGGCTTTTGCGTGATTCACATTGAATCGGAGTGCTGAGTCCTTTATCGTTCCAACAGGGTAGGATCGTGTAGAACAGCCTGTGGTGGAGATGGAAAAGGGCGCTGGTGAGGCTGGAAGGGACCCACAGAACCCAGGTCTCTGTCCCCTTGGCCATGGCAGTTGTCTCTGCCACTGAGGCCCAGGAGAAGCCATGTTGTCCTCATGGCACTGGGGCCTCGGTGCCTCCTTACAGCCCCTTGGGGAAGCTGGAAGTTGTTGTCCCAGTGTTGTCCTTCCCTGGGCCTTGCACACCCACATCTCACGGTCCCAGGAAGAGCCCTGAGCCGTGTGTGAGGGACAGGATCCCCCTTCCCATTGCCTGCAGGTCATGGCTTCTCCTTTCTGCTTCAGAAAGCAAACCAAGGGGTTTCTCAGCATCAGAGCTGAAGAAAAGACTCAAAGGAGACCTCATGGTGGCTACAGCTTCCTCACAAGGGGAGAAGGAAGGGAAGGTACTGATCTCTTCTCTGTGATGACCAAAGATAGAACCCAAGGGAATGGCAGAAGATGTGCCATGGGAGGTTTAGGTTGGACATGAGGAAAAGGTTCTTCACCCAGAGGTGCTGGACACTGAACAGGCTCCCAGGGAGGTGTCACGGTCCCAACCTGACAGTGTTCAAGAAGAGACTGGACAACGTCCTCAGACACACGGTGTGACCTGTGGGGTGTCCTGTGCAGGGACAGGAGTTGGATTCAGTGATCCTTGTGGGTCCCTTCCAACTCAGGACATTCTACAATTCTGTGAAATACTAGGTCAAAAGTCCATATTTTCATGGTACAGATGAGTTGTAACCATACACATCATGTGCATGTCCAATGTGTGCATGTGGTGAGATGAACCCAAGGGAGCACAAATGAACCTTGGGGTGCCATAAAGGTCAGCGGTACAGAGATGATGTTCAGGGGTCTCTTCCAACCTGCGGTATTGTAGGATTCCATGAATCTTTTCCTTGGAGAGCTCTTTCATGTCAGAATAGACAGAGGAAGAAGAAAATAAAAATCAGAGGCGGAAGCAGAGATATAAAATGCCCCAGAGTAAATACAGCAGGTCCTCTGAGGAACGTTTCTGCACTCAAACCCTTGATAGGAAATCTATTGGATACATTTGATGAAAGCAGCTCAGTTTGATCTGCTCACACACTGGAGCACAAGGAGGGTGATGGCTGGGCACGATGCCATGTGGTCACTTGTGTCTCAGGAACTCATAGTCCAGTAGGAAGCCAATGGCTGTGCAGGGCACTGTGAGGTCACTTCTGCCTCTGCAGGGGATAGGCCAACAGCAGGAACATGGCTGGGAAAGGACTGTGAGGTCACACATACGAGACGAGCAATCGGGCCCAATCAGCATGGCTTTGTGAAAGGCAGGTCCTGCTTGACCAACCTGATCTCCTTCTATGACAAGGTGACCGGCTGAGCAGATGAGGGAAAGTCTGTCGTGGGGAGTGAATCTGCCACACAGGCTGTGGGTGTTGTGTCCTTAGACTGCAGTAAAGCCTTTGACACCGTATCCCACAGCATCTCCTGGAGAAGCTGCAGCTCATGGCCTGGATGGTGTATCTGTAATGGGTAAAGAACTGACTCGAAGGCCTTTTGTCCCCTGGAGCCATTTGTTCCCTGCCTGTCCACATGGGCATCTCATGAATGCATCACTGCTCTCCTCCAGTGTAGACAGGCACAAGGCCTTCTCCACCTGGACCTCAAACCAATGCCACTGGTTTCTCCAGCAACCTCATCCTTGACTGTGGGATGTCCAGAACTCCTGAGAGAGTTTGACAAAGCCTTTTTTCTGCACCATCCCCACATCCCTGCTCAATCTCCTCATGCACAGCTAAAGGACCAGAAAGTTTGGGTGTAAGTGGAGCATTGAGAGAAATGGTCAGGAAAGCTTTGAAGTGCACAGGGAGCCCATCAACATGTTGGCCTGCTGCTCTCTTCTGAACAGGCCCAGAGGACCTGGACAGCATTTGCTGTGTCCCAGAAATTCACCTGGAAGGTTGGGATATGGAGAAAAGGTTTGGTCTGTGAAGGGACAGACAGGTGCTGGTGGAACTGGCTGGTGTGACCGTGAGACATCTCTCCAACACCTCAGAAAAGTCCTGGCTCTCAGGGAGGTTGCATGGTCCTCTGAGAAAGAAAATATCCAAAATGACTTATCATAGAATCAGAGAATAATTGTGGTTGGAAGGGGCCCTTAAGATCATCAAGTCCAACCATAACCTAAATCTGGCACTAAAACATATCCCTAAGTGCATCATCTGTATGTCTTAAACACCTTCAGTGATGGTGACTCCACAACGTCGCTGGGCAGTCTGTTCTGTTGCTTCTAAACCCTTTCCCGAGAGAATTTTTTCCTAATATCCAATCTAAACCTCCCTGTGTACAGCTTGAGGCCATTTCCTCTTGTCCTATCACTTGCTACTTGGGAGAAGAGACCAACACCCACCATGATCAAACCTCCTTTCAGGCAGTTGTGGACAGTGACAAGGTCTCCCCTCAGCCTCCTTTTCTCAAGGCTGAACAGCCCCAGCTCCCTCAACCGCTCCTCATAAGACTGGTGCTCCAGACCCTTCACCAGCCTTGTCACCCTCCTCTGAACTCTCTCCAGCACCTCAATGTCTTCCTTGCCATGAGGGGCCTAAAACTGACCCCAGGATTCAAGGTGCAGCCTCACCAGTGCCCAGTACAAAAGGACGATCGCTTCTCTAGTCCTGCTAAAGCTCGGATTGGATCAAGGCTTGAACACCTTGCTGTGACCCAGTTGGTGACAGGTTGGACTGCAGACTCCTGAGGTCCCTTCAACCTCAGTTCTCTTATGATCCCATGGTGATGTTGGGCTCTGTTTCTAAGTGGAGCAGAGCAGACGATGATGGGGCAGGATCCACCTGTGCTGTAGGTGACCATCTAAACCAACATCTCAGCCAGGGAACCAGCCAACACCTCAGTGTGACTCGCTCTGGGCAAAGTGTGAGAAGTCCTGGGCAGGGAAGGTTCAGAGAGCATGGGGTGCTATGCAAGACACAAAATGATCTTGGCTTCTTGCTTGTAAGCTCATTTTATGTTAGTTAATGTCAATGAAAATTAAAATAAGAAGAACTGAAGACAACGATCCAAAGCAAAGGAAGGTGTCAACATACTTCTTATTGGTTTGTTTATTTATCCACTCATTTATTTATTTATTTATTTATTCATTTATTTGCTATTTATTTGTTTGTTTGTTTGTCTTTCTAGGAGGGTTACTTTTCTTTGAAAGAGTTTTCCAGAACTGGGCATGGATTTAGGACACAAATGTCTTCACCTCCAGGGACACACCTGGTGCCATTGTAGGTGCCCAGGGAACCCCTGCCCAGGCTTCACCTGCATTGCAAGGTGCTCTGGTCTCCCCAGGTCCTTTTTTAGTTTTCGATGTTTTTTTGGGGGGTTTGTTTGTTTGCATGGGTTCAGTTTTTGTTTCTGTTTGGTGTTTTTTTTATGTTTTTTGTGGGGTTTTTTTGTGTGTGTGGTTTTTTTTGGTGTGATTTTTGGTTTTGGTTTTGGATTTTTTTACATATTAAAACAAACAAAGAAAAAAAAAGCCAAAAAGTGAATTAATGGGAAGTGTACTAAGAGCAGGAGAAGAAATATCGGTCTTCCCCTGTACTTCTATTACCAACACTCTATTATTTCACCTCCCTCGTCATTCTGGAGTTCCCACCTGTCCTGATTCAATGTCCCTGTCAAAGGACAACTTTCCAGCACTGTCTGGACATTTGCCCTTCCCAGTGCTCTCAGGTTTCTCCTCCACTTGCTCTTTGGTCATTCTGTTCCTCTCAACTGTCTGGTTCCTGCTTTGAGCTTCAGGGAGTTACAAACTTGCCCCAGTCTTCAGAGCTCTAATTAACATGGCAGATAAAATGTTCATTGTGTTTATTTCTATCCTCTCCTATCTCTCTGTCTAAACCAGTTCTTGTGTGGAGGTCCCTTGTGGAAGGTGGATCTCATCAGATCCAGCTTACACACACAGCTGAGGAAAGTGTTTTACTGTTTATTAAACTGTGCAGTGTTTACACAGGAGAGCAGGTGGAGCTGGTGCACAGGAGCTGCAGGATCTCCTGCAGAGCTCAGTGGAGAAGTCTGATGTGAGGAAAAGTGATGAAAGTCTCTGGTGGCCAATGAGGGAACCGGCAGACTGGGGGTGGGAGGTGAGGAGCGAGGTTGTCCGTGCAGTGTCCAGCCTCAAGGGACTGTTCTCCTGCCTGTCCAGATGTCTTCAGGAGACCCTCTGGATCAATGTCCATTGTAGAATGCTGCTGTCACTTCTTCTAGACACTGAAAAATGACAGAAAACACTCTTGAAAGGAAACACCCTCCTTTATGAAATCTTATTTGCAATCTTCATCATTGAGTGTCCCACTGAAACCACTCCAATTAGTTCTACAAGTCTTTTGGATTTGAAGAATATTACAGAAAGAAACAGCACTCGTTAGGGCTTTCTGTGTTTTAATGAGCCCTATGGCGTATTTGGTGCTGAGTCCATGAACGTCAGATACCAAGCACAGACTGAAGAATCTGCTCAAGAAGTCCAAGTCAGAAGCAAACTCCAAAGTACCTTGAAGCATTAATGGGCCCCACTGAGGGCTGTTACTGACAAAGCCTCCCCAGGGACTCATTAGAGCAGAGAATTGGAGGCTGTGATTGCATCAGACAAAGGCAAAGTGCAGCAGTTCTGATGCTGAGAAAACCCTTGGTTTGTTTGATGAAGGACAATGGCCAAGCCTTGAGCCCCTGTCCCTAGGAAGGGAGATCCTGTCCCTCACATGTGTCTCAGGGCTCTTCCTGGGGATGTGGGGAGTGTGATGCCCAGTGCAGGGCAATGGTGTGACACTCCATGGGGGTGCAAGGAGTCGATGATGTGCCATGGCCAAGAAGAGAGTGGACAATCTCCTCACACACACAATGTGAACTGTCATCGTTGTCCTGCGCAGGGACAGGAGTTGGACTATGATCCTGTGGGTCCCTTCCTACTGAAGACATTCTATGATTCTATGAAATACTAGGTCAAAAGTCCATGTTTTCATTGTACAGATGAGATGTAAGCACACACGGCTCAGGACTCTTCCTGGGACCCTGGGTGTGCAAGGCTGAGGAAAGGACAACACTGGTACAACAACTTCCAGCTTCCCCATGGGGCTGCAAGGAGGCAATGAGGTCCCAGTGCCATGAGGACAACATGGCTTCTCCTGGGCCTCCGTGACAGAGACAACTGCCATGGCCAAGTGGACAGAGACCTGGGTTCTTTGAATGCCTTCCAGCCTTGTCAGCCTAGACAACCCAGCTCCAAGCCCTCTGTGGGCATGTTGACAGAGGTTCTTTCCCAGCCATGTCCCTGCTGCTGGCCTGTCCCCTCCAGACACAGAACTGACCCTACTGTCCCCTTCACAGCCGTACCCTTCCAACTCATTTATGAGTTCCTGAGACACAAGTGACCTTCATCATACCATACCCACCCATCACCCTCCTGAACATCTTCATCCTGAACATCTCCATCCCTGAATATCTTCTTGTTTCACTCTTTTTCTCAAAGCATGTTGACCAAGTGAGGTTGTTCAAGATCTCCACTCAGTTTTGTGTCATCTCCATCACATCATAGAAAGGAGAATAAAGACTTCCAGCAGTTTCGGCCCAAATGCTGGTCACTGAGGGATGACACAAGTAACTGCGCAGAGGACACTGCATCACAGATTATATTTGGGCTTGATATTTCAGTGAACTTCCCACCAAGCATCCAGTTCTTCAGCCCAGACAGTATCAATCCAGCTCTAAGGACACCAGGGGGGACCATGTCCAAGGCCTGGCACAATTTCATACACATAACATGTCTTTCTTTCCCCTGCCCATTTTGGTACACAAGTCCCTTTCTTGTCCTTCAAGTGCCTGCAGATGGCTGCAGGAGGACTTGTCCCATCACCTTCCCAGGGACAGAGGCAGGCTGACCAGCCTGTGATTCTTCCAATTCTCCTTCCTGCCTTTCTTGAAGATGGGTTTGACAGATGCCAGGTCCTCCTCAGTTGCACTGTCATTTTGAAAGCGCAATCCAGAATCACAGGCAAGGGTGGCGTAACAGACAGGAGCACTTGCAATGAGCCTGTCCAGGGCAGTTGAGATGAATCTCACAGGGTCAGTGGGGTTTGTTCCCAGAGTCACACACAGAAATGTCAGGGTTCTGTCAGTGTCCACAACTGAGTTGGCTTTGTGGACTCTCACGTGAGGTAGAATCATGGAATCATAGAATACTTTGATTGGAAGAGACCCTTGGGATCATTGAGTCCAACCATAACCCAGCTGTCACACTAAACCACGTCCCTAAGGACCTCGTTTAAATGTCTTTTACACCCCTCTAGGGTGGGTGACTCCTGCACTGCCCTGGGCAGTCTGTTCTACCACCAGACAACCCTGTCCAGGAAGAATTTTTTCCTAATATCCAATCTAAACCTCCCCTGGTGCAAATTGCAGCCATTTCCTCTTGTCCCATCACTTGCTACTTGGGAGAAGAGACCAACACCCTCCATGTTCCAACCTCCTTTCAGGCAGTTGCAGAGAGTGAGGAGGTCTCCCCTCAGCCTCCTGTTCTCCAGGCTGAACAGCCCCAGCTCCCTCAAATGCTCCTCATCACACTTGTGCTCCAGCCCCTCAGCAGCTTCGTCACCTCCTCTGCATTCTCTCTAGTGCCTCGATGTCCTTCTTATGATGAGGGGCCCAAGACTGAACACAGGATTCAAGCTGCAGCCTCACCAGCACTCAGAACACAAACACTGAGGCACAATCACTTCTCTAGTCCTGCTGGCCACCCTATTCCTTTTACAAGCCAGGATGCTGGTGGCCTTTTTGGCCACCTGGGAACATTCTGGCTTATGTTCAGCAACTGTCAGTCAACACCCACAGATCCCTTTCCTCCAGGCACTTCCCAGCCACTCATATCTTATCTGTACAATGGAAACATTGACTTCTGACCTACTCATTCAGTGTCCTTGTGTTGAGAGATGAACAACCTCTCTCAGCTGGGGAGAAGAGCCAGTGAAGGAAATGGTGGTTTTGAGGGGCTGGTCTGTGATGACTGTCCTGGGGACACTTCCCCAGTTTGTCCCATGAACATGGGCATACACCAGACCCTGCTCTGCTGGTCCTTCAGGGCTCTCCCAGGAGGCCTGGCTGGCAGAGGACACTGCTGTGTGCCAGCCCTGCACACTCACACACTTCAGCTGTTCACTGGTATTTTCTTCTCTGGGGCATTTGCAAGTTCAGCCCTCCCACCTCCTCCTCAATTGTGCCCCCCCCTGCCCTCTTGCCAGTTGAGCCCAGCAGAGCAGCCATGCTGGAACTGGTGCCACAGCAGTGGGGACCAGTGAGAATGAAGGACACCGAGAATGTTCATCCAGTCGGCATGCTGAGCAGATCTTCAGCCCAGGCAGCTTGCAGACCCAGGTCCAGACTTGCTCCCCAGGACAGCATGAGACATTTGGCCTAGGGGATCCTCAGGAAGGTCCTGGTGCCACAGTGCCAGGGCCACCTGCCCCAGGCTGCCACCTGCAGCAAAGGGTTTCTCTTTCCACCTCTTTTCTGCACACATTCCGTGCCACATGCTTCTCCTGGAACATCCCATCTCCCCACAGAGCCCTTTCCCAAGAGAGCTGAGCTATGCTGACTTTTCTGGTTGTTCCTGCACCCTCTTTCCATGCTCCATACAGCCCCAACCTGACAGTGCTGCACTGCAGAGCAAGTGGGCTGTTGTGTCCAGGGCCATGGGGTGAGTCCGCAGATTCATGTTGGTCAGGATGGGAGGAAGACCCAGCTCAGGGCGGCTCCTACTCACTCCCCCTCAGCACAGAGACATGGCTTCTGCAGCTCCAGAGATCTCAGAGAGAGGATTCTGGGCAAACAAGTCAGTGTGGGGTCCTTTATTTCATTTTATACACATAGAGAGTACGGGTCCTTATTTACATAAAGACAACGGGACACACCAGACAGGTAGACATGGACACAGCCATAAGAAGACAAATAATTTTTCTTGTGGATAGCATTAATACAACCAAGAAAAGCAAACACCAAAGACAACAAACAAACAAACAAGCAAACAAAAACAAAAACAAAACAAAACAAAACAAAACAAAACAAAACAAAAAACAAACAACGTACAGAACTCAGGCTGAACAAGTAATACATTATTGCAAGAGACATGCAGAAGAAGGAGGTCAGTTCGTTACTGCTTTTGAAAAGCAAACAATCAACAGTTTCCTTATAGACTCCTTGAGTTCCTTGTTCCTCATGCTGTAGATGAGGGGGTTCACTGCTGGAGGCACCACTGAGTACAAAACAGAAACCACCAGATCCAGGGATGGGGAGGAGATGGAGGGGGGCTTCAGGTAGGCAAACATGGCAGTGCTGACAAACAGGGAGAGCACAGCCAGGTGAGGGAGGCAGGTAGAAAAGGCTTTGTACTGTCCCTGTCCAGAGGGGATCCTCAGCACGACCCTGAAGATCTGCACATAGGACACGATGATGAACACAAAACACCCAAATCCTAAACAGACACTAACCACAAGAAGCCCAGCTTCCCTGAAGTAGGTGTCTGAGCAGGAGAGTTTGAGGATCAGGGGGATTTCACAGAAGAACTGGTCCACAGCATTGCCCTTGCACAGTGGCAGTGAAAATGTATTGGCCGTGTGTAGCAGAGCATTGAGAAACCCAGTGGCCCAGGCAGCTGCTGCCATGTGGACACAAGCTCTGCTGCCCAGGAGGGTCCCATAGTGCAGGGGTTTGCAGATGGCAATGTAGTGGTCGTAGGACATGACTGTGAGGAGACAATACTCTGCACCAAGCAAGAAAAATACGAAGAAGACCTGGGCAGCACATCCTGCAAAGGAGATGACCCTGGAATCCCACAGAGAGTTGGTCATGGATTTGGGGATAGTGGTGGAGATGCAGCCTAGGTCGAGGAGGGAGAGGTTGAGCAGGAAGAAGTACATGGGGGTGTGGAGGTGCTGGTCCCAGGCTATGGTGGTGATGATGAGGCCGTTGCCCAGGAGGGCAGCCAAGTAGATGCCCACGAAGAGCCAGACATGCAAGACCTGCAGCTCCCGTGTGTCTGCGAATGGCAGGAGGAGGAACTGGGTGATGGAGCTGCTATTGGACATTTGCTCTTTGTTGGCATGTGGGCTCTGTTCAAAAAAGAAAAAGCAACTTTAAATTAGGATAGACTCCTCTTAACAAAGCCACACCATTTTTGGTAAAATCACTGCAACTGAAATGCATTTCATTATTCTGTTCTGTGCTGGCTGAATGTGCTGTGAGCAGCAGGACCTCTGCCCGTATGTTCCCAAGCAGCCATCTTTGCTCTGCTGCAGTGGGGACACGGGAGCTGGTTTGTGACATCTCCAACGTTCATACGGAGTGGCAGATGTAATCCACCTTCAAATAAAAAGTTTAATAACTGTGCTCATGACTGTCAATTGGGCTGCAGAGGAGACAATTACCATGTCTTTATTTTATCTGTTTTTTTTTTTTTTTATTTTCCACCACCACATTAGGTGAGTGGGTTTTTTAGGGGTAGAAATCCTCATTTCTGTGATTTAAAATGTGAAGAGTCTTGGGACAGGCAAAAAGGCTCAGCTTTCTTTGGCTCAGTGCAGAGTCAGACATCAGAACTTTCAATCAGGATTTTATTCATCCATCCCATACTTCAGCTTTTGCTGTCTTGAAAATGACTTCAGACACCAATTAATCTAATTAATCCAAACAACTGGACTTATACTGGATCAGGAGAGCCCTTTTAGAAAGGGCAGATCTGCAAACTCTTCTCTGTCCCAGCCCAGAGGTGGAGATGTGATGGAGAGAGCAGGACACGACCCCTCACTGAGAGAAGCAAAGCACTCCTGCAGGAGAGTGCAGACCCCAGGGAAAGGCTCAGCACTCCTGGGATCCTACAGCAGAGCTGGGCCTTTCTGGGAGCAGCCTGTGAGCCCAGCAGGACAGGCAGAGCAGAGCCAGGGCTCCTGGAGATGGGGTGTGCTCAAGGGACAGTCAGATCATTGCCCAGCAGACAACACCCAGCACCATCTGCAGAGAAGGACCAAAAGAGCTGCTGAGCACCCCCTGCTCTGCTGCTTGGAGCTGTCCCTGCCTGCAGCTGTGTCTGTGTCCCCAGGTCTCCTCCTGTCAGTGTCACAGACCCCATCCCACCCACTGTGTGCTCAGCTCTGCCCTGCAGACCCCTCCCAGCAGCCGGCACTGCCCAGGGGCAGCTCTGTGTGGGCGGCTCTGATGGGAACATCAGCCCTGAGGAGGCTGAAAAAGTGATCCTGGTGCTGTTTGTAAGCCATGGCATGTTGACTTCTGGTGTTCACACATTTATTCACCTCTAAGTGAAATGGATCTGGAATTTAATTGCCTCCCCTGAATTGAGACATTAATTTCTATGTCCCATTTCTTACCCAGACAACCAGGAGCAGAATATTTAAAGAACAGGATCCTTCCCTATCAGTTAGGCCCTGCCTTGCTATTCTTCTTTAAACATCACCTGGGAATCTCCTTTAGTGATGTGGAGTTGTGAGCAGCCCTGACCTACACAGCACCCTCCCAACAGCAGGACACAGCTCTCCCAGAGGTTGCTCCTTCCCGCAACAGCTTCTCCCCTCAGTGTTGTTGGGATCTCCCCGGGCAGGCTGAGCACTGGTCCTGGCAGGCGGCAAAGTCCCTGCCCTGGCACAGCCCTGGGGTGCAGGGACCCTGCTCTGCAGGACAGCCCTGAGCATCCCTGGGTGCTCACCTGGTTTCACAGCTGTTTAATATTGCCTGACACGATCCCCATCCTTACAGATCCCACCAGCTGTGGCTATGCAACTTTTAGGAGATGCCTCCAGGAGCTACAGTTGCATTGCCCTGCACCCAGAGACCTACCACGACAAGGGCTGCAAAGTTTTCTCCTCCAGTGAGCTCTCAGTCATCCTCCCAGTCCTGACCACCTTTAATCTCTCTCTGCCTTGCTCGTCTCCCTGAGATCCCCAGGCAGAGCCCTCAGCCCTGCTGCGCTGTGCAGAGGAGCTGCTCCTGGGCAGAGCTGTCTCTCTGCAGCGCTGCCGCTTGCCAGGAGCTCCCTCTGTCCCAGGAGCCCAGCCCAGCTCAGCAGCACAGGAGCAGCCCAAGGTGCTTTAATGACCCCTCTGGTGGGTTTGATGCTGAGTCCATGGGCCTCAGACCCTGGAGGAAGCTGATGTAATAAACTCTCAGGGAGTCAAAGTTAGATTCAGACTCCAAAGTTTCTTGTAATATTAATGGCTCCCACTGAAGGACATTACTGAGCAATTGTCCCCAGGGTCAGTTAGAGCAGACAACTGGAGGCAGTGAGGACAGGTCAGGAAAAACAAAGTAAAGGTCCCTTGAATACTGGGTAAATCTGGATGTGCTTCATTAACTAAAGAGAAAAGCTCTGAACCCCAGCCCCTACAACATCAGATCCTGTCCCTCCCACGTTGCCCAGGCCCCTTCCTGAGACAGTGTGGTTTGGGGCTGTGCAAGGCCAAGGGCAGGACTATGGTCCCACACCTCCGAGGCTCCTGGCTGGGGACAAGGAGACTCGGAGGCCCCTGCCCTGTAAGGACAAGGTGTCTTCTCACAGGCATCAGAGGTGGAGACAACAGCCATAGGTAAGGGGAGAAGGAGCTCAGGGCTGGTGGGGGCTTTCAGCCTCTTTACATCGTTTGATCATCTCCAGGACAGCCTGTCCTGTGCTGTGGCATCCCCTGCACCTCTTTCCCTGCAGGCTGCAGACATCCCCCCTGCTGCCCCATCTTGCTCTTGTCTGAGCATCTTCCTTCCTTTGCTGAGATCTCTCCACCCTCCCCAGTTGTTCTTTGAAGCACAAAGCCTTGGGCTGATGCAGACTCCCTCTGCTGACCTGCTCCACCACAGCACTGCCCTTCCAGTCACATTCCTTGCTGCTCATGTCCAGCCTGGACCTCCCTGGCTGCACTTTGCGCATTTATTTCTTTCTCACGCTCTTTCCCGCTATGAAGAAACCTCCACCACCTCTGAAACCAACCTTCAAGCACTCTCAGGCTACTCCTGCACTGCTGCAGCCTCCCCAGCGCTGCTGGGCCAAAGCAGCCCAGGTCCCTCAGCATCCCACACCATGTGCACAAGGTCCTGAACCTGCCTTGGCAGAGCCCTGCACTCTCCAGTTCCTCCCTGCTTCTCCAAACTGGGAAGCCGCACACTGGCACACCCCCGTGTGTGTGGGGTCACACCAGTGCTGAACCGAATGGGATGAGAACTCCAGGTGTCTGGGTCCACACGCTCCTCCTCATGCAGCCCCGTGTGCAGCTGCCTTGTTCATGGTGAGCGTGCACCACGGGCTTGTGTGGGGACCTTGGAGTGCCCAGGCCCTTCTCCCCGGTGTTACTGCTCAGTGTGTCAGGTCCTGCTCTGTCCTGATGTATGGGGTTATTGTCCCACCCTGATACAGCACTGGTCACTTTATCTTGTTAATATTCAGAGTTATCTGATGGGTACATACCAGATGCGTGGAGGTCTGCCTGGGGACAGACAATGTCAGGTGAAGGTTGAGGAGTCAGCATGAGAGGGCAGAACAACATGGGCAGTGTTGTGGTGACTGGACATCAGCTGGAGGATCTCTGATGAGGAAGAGGAATTAGATGAGGCCTCCTTCAGACAAATGAAAGAAGCCTCATGTTTGCAGGCCGTTTCCTTGTGGCAGACCTGAGATATCCCAATAACTGCAAGGTACCAGCCATCCAGGAGGGGTTGGAGCTCATTGACAACATCTTCCTGACACGGGTGACTGAGGAGTCAGTGGGGTGAGGTGCCCTGTGGGACTTCACACTTACAAACCAGAAAGAGTTGGTCAGGATGGAACAGTCAGGGATGGGAAAGTGGAGCTGAGGCTCCTGGGAGATGATCACAAGGCAAAGAGCACAGCTGTTGTGCAGCATTTTTTACCCTTTCTCAAATACAATATCACAAAGATGCTGCCAGCACCACTGAGTGGCTCTAATTTGGCAAGGAGTGGGTCCAGCTGAAATCGACTCTGTCTGACATTGCTCAAACTCCTGTTGTCCTCTTAGAGAGGTGACAACTGTAGCACAGCCACACTCACCCCCTGTTCCAAGACTATGTAAATCCAGTACAGGGTGGCAACGTGTCAGATGTTACAAACTACTTGATCATGGAGAAGAAATGGAAAAGATCTTCTGTCAGCAACCTGACAAAGTCTTCTGTCAGTGAGCAGGTTCCTGTGGGGAACTGTAATTGTCCTGACTTTCACTGGCCAGGCAAAGCAGTGGGTGACAACAATCCAGGATGCTGAGTTATCTTATTGACATGGCTGCCTGGCCAACAAGGGTGATGCTCACCTGGTTCTGAAACTGGGAAACAAGAAAGAGCTGGTGAGGGATGTGAACATCAGTGTCCAGCTTGGTTGTTGTGACCAGGACACAGTGGGGTCCCAGGCACCAGAGAGGAGGGAAGAAGGCCAGTAGCAGAGCACAGGCTGGTGGAATCCAGAGAAGTCTTGTACATAACTGGAGAACACCCAGGAGTGGATGGGGCTCAAGTCAAGTGTTACTTGAGAAACTCAGACAAAATTATAGAACAGGAGATGGGTCATTTGACCAGGTCCCTGAACACAAGTATCACTGTGCACAGCACCTGCGATTCCCAGGAACACCCACCTCTCGGTCCAGAGGAGTGTGACTCCTCTTGAGGTGTCCTGGCCTGTCTCCTCACCCACGTGGTGATTTAGGTACCCGCTTTTCCGATATATTCAGTCTTTATCAGGAGACACTCCGGATCAATATGAACAGGAGACTGCTGATGCCACCCGTTCTGGGAAGGGAGGGAAGGGTGAGCAGGGAATGAAATAGAGGAAATACTGCTTTGTTGCTGTTTATTATGGAAATGCTCACTGTTTGGCTGTTTCTGAAATCCCCCTAATCATCCACGCCAGACTTGAAGCCTTTAGGAAAGTGATCACAGAGCCTTGGCTTGTAAGAGCATTTTAGATGTTAGTGAGCCCTCTGCTGCCGTGATCCCGAACTGCAGGCGCTGAAAGAATGAAGAAACCTCTGATGAAGTGAAAGGCAGAAGCAAAACCCAAGTTCTGTGGGTGTGTGGGACCCCACGAAGGGCCATCACTGACACAGCTGTGAAGGAAACAACCAGTCCAGGTCCCTGTCCCTGGAGGCTGGTGAAGCAAAAGCCTTGAGACACTGGTTACGGGTGGGGAAGTTGATGTGGAAGTGGCTCTGATGCCATGTCAGCCCTTCATGTCTATTTACCATCAGGATGGCTGAGCCCTGACCCCAGAACCAGACCAAGGAGACCGTTTCTGTCTTATGTTTCTCAGACTCTGACAGTGCTCACTGTGAGGGTATTTGTGTTTTGGGGGTGTGTTTGGTGCCAAGTGCTGTTGCTTTAACCACAAGGCTCTGGTTTTCTGACGATTTGGCAATGACTGTGAGATACTCAAAACCCATTGAGCTTCTTTCAGAGACCTGGCAATGGTCACCAATCACCTAAGCTGTCCCAGTCCCAAACTTGCTCGAATCCTCAATTTGGGTCCATGCTCCAGCACTGAAATGCACACGTTCCTTCTGTTGCTGCCCTAAAATCAAAAAGAAAAATCAGTCTATTCCACATTAGTATGACCAGCCCATGCTCTTCAGGTCTTCTTCTTTAACACACTTACTGCTACGCATGGACCTCTCTCTTCGTGCACTCCCATGTGTCTCACAAACCTTTCACTCTTGTCGTTCAGTAATGGGCCAACACTCCAGGAGGTTCCATCCAAGTGTGGGCAGTGTAAGAGAGGAGCAGAGCAGGATCAGTTCATGGGCCATGACTGAGCACAGCCACCCCAGCAGCAGCCATTTCCCATCTCCCAGGCACAACCATGCCCACAGTATGCAAATGGCACTGCCATATATGATTAGTCCGAGGGAAACCTACCTCCAAAAATATGCTTCCTATTCCCCTTCCACCCACAGACATCAGCCACATTCCACTTGTGTCTCAGACATGGTTGTAAGGATTTGCTGAAGTCATCAGCCATCACCCTTTTCTACCCCATGTTCCCTGATGTCCCCTCTCTCCCACACCACACATGGCCAGTCACTGCTGCTCAGGTCCTCTCGCTCTTCAGAAGAGGTCTTGAACTTCTTGGCTCTTCCTGATGCTTGTTATAGTCTTTCTCCCTCCAGATCTCACAGTGAGATTACTTGTTCATGACAGGGCCTTTGTAACCATCTCTTATGAAATTGTTGTCTTTTTGTGATCATCTGTGCAGGTGTTATCACCGAAAAGCACCAAATATATCAACTCTGATACAGAGTGAAATGCAATAAAACCTTGTTGAGTCACCCCAATAGCTGTGCCTTCCAGCAAGGAGTTTCTCCTGAGAAAGGGATCCAACCTCTGCTACTCTCTGCAGAGGCACATGAGCAGTGTCCATGCACCTGGGGACACAAAGGGTGACTTTTGCAAGATCACCCTTTATCTGGATCATTTAGATATGTACCTGTGGATGGGGTATCAAGCCTTATAGTGCAGGAGAGACTGGAGTTCTGAGCTTCCTTCATCTGCCCTGTGTGACAGTCTGTAAAATACACTACCCCAGTCAAAAAGTTTGTTTTGATTCTCTTCACAGCTCTAAGCACCACATGGGTCAGGAGACAAGCCAGGATTCCCAATGAGGACTCACATGCTCTGCTCATCAAGTTTAGGTGTTCCCAGGTGTGGGAACGGTAGGATGTGCAGTTCCAGCCAAAGGATCTTGAACAGATTATACAAAAGTATGTGTTGTTTTTTTTTTTTTTTTTATGAGTGTAAGAAGTGATAGCCCAGGACAGTGAGAATAACATCTCGGGTTGGAAAACCACCCCATATGTACGATGTGTGAATGTTGGCCCTGGGCACGTGGATGAGTGGGTCGGAATGTCGCCCACAAGATATGTATGGGAACGTGACTGAAAAGACTCACAGCATGAGTGTGGTGTGTTTAGAATAACATTTATTGAAAAAACTGTTCAGCCTCTTGGCCGAGCCCTGTATCTGTAAACACATAAGTTGAGAACTGTTAATAAAAGAGAGTTCACCTCTGCCTGGCTCTGCTCTCACTGCTAACAAGAACCCTGTGCCTGTGTGTCTCTGTCTGTGTCTGTAAGAATCGTTCTCATTGCAGCACCCTGGAATCTCAGCAGACATGTCACACTGATCCGTGGGTTCAAGGAGCTGGTCAAATGCTTTGTCACCATTTCTGTAACGGTGGCTTTGCTGCCTGGCTGATGTGCAGACTCTGAACATGGAGACTGACACCTCTTGAACAACCTGCTCTGAAAGGATGAAGAAGGGGGCTGTTCTTTCTAGAAGGGTATTAAGACAGCAAAAAAGAACCTGGGTTGGGGCAAATGAAAAGGGGTGCAAAAGATGTGGTCTGGACTGATTGGGGTCACTTGTAAAGCAGCCCTGCACCTCATGTGAATTATTCCTATGGTCAGGGAGAACCTGAGAGCTTTGTCTAAATTGAAAACATGAAGGGGATGAAAGGACAGTGTCATTCAGGCTGGTTGGGATCTTGAGAGGTGTCTTGACCAACCTCCTGCTCAAAGCAGGGTCAGACCAGATTACTCAGGGCTTTATCCAAACACATCTTGGTCACTTTCAGTAACCAATGTCTACTGCCACCATGTCTCACTCATCTTGTCTCACTGTCCTGCTCAAGGCCAGGTGAACCAGGGGAGGTTGTTCAAGGCCTCAACCCACCTTCGCATCCAATCCCCTTCCCAGGGACAGAGGCAGGCTGACCCACTTGCAATTCTCCCAATGCCTGTTCTTACCATTCTTGAACATGGCTTTGATTTCTGCCTTTTCCAAGGACCCCAGAACCTCTCTATTTACCCTGGTTCTTATGAGAGCACAATCCAGAAACAGAGGCAAGGGTGACAGAGCAGACTGGAGCACTTGCAATGATCTTGTCCAAGGCAGCTGAGATCAGTCTCATTGGGTCTGTCTTGTTTGTTCCTGGAGTCACACACAGAAATGTCAGGTTCTGTCAGGTGTCCACATCTGAGCTGTCCTCATGGAGTCCTTATGCACCCAGGGATGCTCAGAGACAGAGTCTGTCCCTTTTACACAGAGGCAGGAGTCACAGTGTCCCTCTGGCCTCCTGTTGCCTCTCCCAAAGGACAGGAGGCACCTCAGCCCTGTGATGTGTCACCCTACTCTGGACTCAGCTGAGATGTCCCATGTTGTGAGGAATGGATACGGGGATCACAGATTCAGGAAGAAGATCCCAGTGGGTGGTTTCCCATTGGCTGTTACTTCCAAGTGACCTCGAGACACTGTCTGTCCCACAGGCCTTCATGAAACCCCCAGGAACAGCTGATGGTGTTTGTGCTCACTTGGGTTCATCTCACCTCACATACATGATGTGCATGCTCACATCTCATCTGAACAATGCAAACACGGACTTCTGACCTGCTCATTCAGTGTTCCTCCATGGAGGGAAGAACAATCTCTGTGAGCTGGGGAGAGAGGCCAGTGGTGGAAATGGTGGTTGTGAGGGGCCAGTCCATGACAATTGCCCTGGGGCAGCTTCCGCGGGGTGTCCAGCGCAAACGGGCACAGCCCAGACCCTGCTCTGCTGGTCCTGCAGGTCTCTTTCAGGAGGCCTGGCTGTGAGAGGATGCTGCTGAATGCCCCAAACCTACAGGCCTATATTTTTTAGCTTTTTCAATCTCTCAGTCACTGTAATGGGCATGTTCTTGAGAGAATCTTTGGAAGAAGACCTAAACCTTCAGGCCCTTCCCTGAGGAGATCACCTTTCTATCTGGAACGGCTGTTCTGAGGCCAGTTCTGTCACACAAGTGCCCATTACTGTCCCTGCGTGTGGTCACAGCACTGACACACAGCAGGACGGGGACCAAGCTGCCAGAGCACTCAGGCCTTGCACCAACACAAGGGATGAGACGGAGAGTGTGGAAGTGGAACAAGAAGACCTCTGGAAGGCCAAGCGCTGGTGCTCCCTGGCAGTGCTGCCAGGCTGGACACCTTTCCCTACACCCATAGACACAGAGACAGTCCCTCTAGCTCAAAATAAGCCTTGGAGGAGGAATCTCACAGAAAAAAAAAGCCACTGCAGAGCCATTTATTTTCTTTAAATACACAGAGAGCATGGCTCCATATTTACACAGCCAGTGGGTTTGAAAAGAAAAGCAGACAAGGAGTTAGAAAGAGGATGACAAAAATATCATGACTGATTAAAAAAATACCGCCACCAACAGACACACACACAAAAGTCTGGGCCTCTAATGAGTTACATTAAAGCTGTTATCTGTAAAAGAGAAGATGATGAACACTTTATTATTTTTGAAATGCATCCCACCATTAGTTTCCTCAGGGCATCCTTGACCTCCTTGTTCCTCAGGCTGTAAATTAAGGGGTTCAACGTTGGAGGTATCAGTGAGTATACAACAGACACCACCAGGTCCAAGGATGGGGAAGAGATGGAGGGGGGCTTCAGGTGGGCAAAAAAGGAGGTGCTGGCAAACAGACAGATGACAGCCAGGTGAGGGGGGCAGGTGGAAAAGGCTTTGTGCCGTCCCTGCTCAGAGGGGATCCTCAGCACGGCCCTGAAGATCTGCACATAGGACAGCAGGATGAAAACGCAGCAGATAAAAGCTAAAGATCCACTAAACACAATAAGCCCAAGTTCCCTGAGGTAGGAGTGTGAGCAGGAGAGCTTGAGAATCTCGGGGATTTCACAGAAGAACTGGCCCAGGACATTGTCCTTGCAGAGTGGTAGCGAAAATGTATTGGCTGTGTGCAGCAGGGCATTGAGAAACCCAGTAACCCAGACAGCTGCTGCCATGTGGACACAAGCTCTGCTGCCCAGGAGGGTCCCGTAGTGCAGAGGTTTGCAGATGGCAACGTAGCGGTCGTAGGACATGATGGTGAGAAGAAAATATTCTGCTGTAGCACAGAAAACAAACAAAAAAAAGAGCTGTGCAGCACATCCTGTGTAGGAAATGTTCCTGCTGTCCCAGAGGGAATTGGCCATGGTCTTGGGGACAGTGGTGGAGATGGAGCCCAGGTCGAGGAGAGAGAGGTTGAGCAGGAAGAAGTACATGGGGGTGTGGAGGTGCTGGTCCCAGGCTATGGTGGTGATGATGAGGCCGTTGCCCAGGAGGGCAGCCAGGTAGATGCCCAGGAAGAGCCAGAAGTGCAAGACCTGCAGCTCCCGTGTGTCTGTGAACAGCAGGAGGAGGAACTGGGTGATGGAGCTGCTGTTGGACATTTGCTGCCTCTGCTGAGGATCAGTCCAAAGAAGAAAAGACAGTGACAGTTTAGGTGAGACGTCTCTGAAGAAAAAAGGTCATTTCTCATAGAAAATCCCCTCCCTGAATGAGCAAAAATTCCGCCTATTCTACTTGACTGCCAACTGAATGACATGGTTCTTCACAGTATAAAAAAGTAGCTTCAGCATCTAGTTTCCCTGAGGATACTTCTGGGACAGGACTCCCAGTGTTGGTGTCTGAGAAAAAACTGACCCACATCCCCACCCAAACCCTGGACAGTGAGAGCACCAGGGACAAGTGAAGAAACAGGGAAGAAAATGATAGTACTACAGAACAAATAAAGCAAGGACAGAAAGGCAGATGGGCATGCTGGGAAACCTTCTCCCTGCCCAGCTGTGCTCGCTATCACTCACATGATGTCACTATAGGACAAGTGCTTTTACAACCTGTTTTGTGTACCCCATCCTAGGAACCCTTCACCTGAAGGTCCAGCTGCCGAGGTGGAGACTCATGCCCTGGACCCCATGGCTTTGGGGCAGAGGCTCTACTGGGGAGGAGACCAGGGGGTTGAACTGGAAAATGTGTCTGCACTGCAGGGGATGGCATTTCTGGTTGCAGCTCCCTCTCCCTGCCTGTGTTTCTGCTGCCTGGAGCTGTCCCTGCTGGGAGCTGTTTTTCTGTCCCTGGGTCTGCTCCTTGTCAGTGTCACAGACCCTGTCCCACCCACTGTGTGCTCAGTTCTGTCCTGCTCACACCTCCTGGCACTGCCCAGGGGCAGCTCTGTGTGTGCAGGGGCTCAGGAGCAGCTCAGAGAACTCCTAAAAAGAACTAGGGTGTCAGGAGCTTCTCCAGGACAGAGAAATAAATTCCCATCTCCCACTGCCCACTCACCCAACGAAGAATCAAAAAACCTCCAACCTTAAAATCTTCCCTATCAGATAAATGCTGCCTCAGTGTCTCCTGAAGGAACCTCTGCAAATGTCCTGGGGGTGAGCTGGAGCTGTGAGCAGCCCTGTCACACGGAGAACCCAGCAGCAGAAGGACCCTGACCTGATGGGAGTCACTCCTTCCCCCAACAGCTTCTCCTCTCAGTGTTGTTGGGATCTCCCCGGGCAGGCTGAGCGCTGATCCTGGCAGGCGGCAGAGTCCCTGCCCCGGCACAGCCCTGGGGTGCAGGGACCCTGCTCTGCAGGACAGCCCTGGGCACCCCTGCCTGCACATTTACATTTACACCCCACAGCCATCCTGGGGACAACACAGCATTCACGTCTTATCACTCTGACAGTGCAGAAGGCAATCCCTGCTCTGCAGCACATCCTCTCCTCTGATCAGAGAATCTCTGACAGTTGTACTTACATCTCTCATAGGCTCTGCAATGTGACAGCTCTCTGAGATCCTGCCAAGATTTGCAGATGCAATGCCCTGCAGCCACAGCTTTAATATCTGAGAAGATTTCTCATTCAGTGATCTCTCAGCATCCTCCCACCCCAGTTTGCATTTCCCTCTCTCTGCCTGGCTCCTGTGCCCTCGGTGCTGCAGGCAGAGCCCTCAGCCCTGCTGCGCTGTGCAGAGGAGCTGCTCCTGGGCAGAGCTGTCTCTCTGCAGCGCTGCCGCTTGCCATGAGCTCCCTCTGTCCCAGGAGCCCAGCCCAGCTCAGCAGCACAGGAGCAGCCCATGATGTCACTTTCTCTGTCCCCTCTGGGCTCCCTCCAGGGGTCCCTGGGGCTCCAGGGGCACGTCCTTTGAAACAACCTGAAGTAATCAGTGATGTTGATTCTTTCTCCTCTTCAGAGACACTTCTTGCCAGCATTGTATTTTTCATTTTAAAAATAAATCGGTATGAGAATCATCTTTTCTTGTCCCATCATTAGACAGGACAACAGGAATATTACAGCAAAGTATCTAATTTCTCCAGGCTGGGGGAGGAATATCTTCAGTTGAATGAGTTCAGGCATTTTATTCTGGTTTTATATCCTCAGTCTAGAGAGACATTCATCAATCTTTGGCCTCACATAGTTAGAAGAAATGGGAAATGAAAACACCTTCTTGGCAGCACCAGCTCTGGGAAGGCTGCTCTGTGCCTGGAGCAGTAAGAGCTCTTGAGGACCTCAGGGGCCAGGGCTTTTGTGCTGGCCTGGGGAGAGGGGATGGCATGGAGGGGCTGCAGACCTCTCAGGATCTGCTGGAGAGGAGAGAAAAGGACACACAGGTGCCTCCTTTTCCTTTTGCCATGCATGTTCATGCACCACTGGGCTGACTCCTCCCTGAGCCCCAGGAGCTGCTGTGCCCTTCAGAGGGGCAGAGGCTGTGGGGTGAGTGCCCAGAGCACCTGCAATGGGCACTGGTGTGGGACCAGCCCTGACTGGGCTTTGCTGGGGAAAGGGCATTGGGGGTAGAGAGAGGGCAGGGGAGGTGGGAGAGTCTCGAGGAGCTGGGCTGGGCTGGAAAGGACCTGGGAGAGGAAAACATCAGCCTGTATCTCGTGCTGCATGGCCATGCAGGGTGAAGACTCACACCAGGGGTTGTGGTGCAGAGCCAGGGCTTGTGTGAGGGATCAAAGACATGCAGGTGCAGGAGAGGGAAGGCTGCTCTGTGCCCTTGGTGTCATAGACAGACCAGGAAGGTGGCCCAGGGCCTTTGTCACCACCCAACCACTCATCATTTCTTGTGGGCCATGTCCAGCACTGGCCGCTCAGCTCAGGTTTATGGGTGAGGTTCCCTGTGAGGCCATGTCCATCAACCTGCTGGGCTCAGGGCCTGTCTCAGGGAATGGCCACCCCTGCCCAGCCTCTCTCCTGGCCCAGACCCTGGCAGAGCCTGGCACAGGACCGTCTTTGACCCCATGGGTGACACGACCTCTCCAGGAGCTTGGAGAGGCTGCCTAACAGAAAGGCCATGGGGTGACAAGGCACCATGGACTGATGTGGGCATCACATCAGGAGACCGTTCCCTATCCCGAATGCACCCTGTCCTGTGCTGAGCCTGCACCATGGTCCATCTGTGGGGCAGCAGGGCTGGACTGTCACAGCACAAGGTGGAGGCAGGGGCCACAAAGCAGCTGCCGGGGTGACAGCAAGGACAGGTACAGACAAGGAGTTCATGTGCATTAGCTTTGCTGAGCAGGGATGACTTTGGGAAAGGCAAAGCTCACCTGGAGTTGGTGGCTGCAAGAAAAGTCCAGAGCAAAACCAAGATCTTCAACAACTGTGTCAGAGACCACGGCTGAAGAAGGGAAACACAGAGCTGCTGCGGGGTGGGGAGGGGAATTCAATAACAGCAGACACTGATACTAGTGCTGAGGGACTCAATGACTCCTGTGCCTGGGTCTTTACTGAAACATCTCCCAGGCCTCTATTCAAAGGGTTCAAGGAGGAGAATATTTCTTAGCAGGACCCTCAGGAAACCTCAGCAGGACCAGCATCAGTGTCTGCCCCTGTAAGGAACTCACCCGGCAATGGCACAGGCTGGGGCTGCCTGGCTGGGAGCAGCTGTGGGAAAGGTCTGTGTGGGCAGGGAGCTGGACAGGAGGCAGCGTGTGTCCTGGTGCAAGGGAGGCCAGGAGCACTCTGGACTGTGTCAACAGGCGCTCGGCCGGAGGTGGAGGGAAGGGATTCTCTGGAATAGTCCATCCAGATCTCAGATCCCAATTCAGGAAAGATATTGGCAAGCTGGAGTGGGTTGAGCAAAGGGCCTCAGGACAGCCAGAAACTGGAGCACTTGGCCTGTGGGGAGAGGCTGAGGGAGCTGGGCTCGTCCAGCCCAGAGAAGGGAAGGCTGACAGGGACCTCATCACAGCCTGTCAATACCAACAAGGAGATCATAGAGAACACACAGCCAGGCTCTTCACCATGGTGTGTGGCAGAAGGACAAAAGAGAATGGGTGGCAGGTGAAAGAGGAGAGGTTCAGCCAGGACTTAAGGAAAAGCTTTTTCCCTAGGAGGTGAGTGTCAACTTCATTTTCACCAGGGATCACATCAGCCTCATGGTTACCCTCAAATGGCAGAACATAATTTTAAAGGACTGTATAAATTTAACTACTCCTACATTTATACATTCGGCCCTTTAAGGCAATTGTGAAGCTGATGTGACCCCTGTGAAAATGAATTTGAGACCCCTGCCCTGGGAGCTCAGCCAAGTGCTGTTGCAGGTCACCCAGAGAGGCTGAGCAGCCTCTGTCCTTGCGGGTTTTCAATCTCTGATTGAATGAAGGCTTGAACACCTTGTTCTGACCCAGTTTCTGACAGGTTTGACTGCAGATTGCTGAGGTCCCTTCAACCTCAGTTCTGTTATGATCCCATTGTGATGTTGGGCTCTGTTTCTAATGGGAGCAGAGGAGATGATTAAGGGACATGAACACACCTGTGCTGTAGGTGACCATCTAAACCAACATCTAAACCCAGCCAACACCTCAGTGTGACTCGCTCTGGGCAAAGTGTGAGGAGTCCTGGGCAGGGAAGGTTTAGAGGGCATGGGACTCTATGCAAGACACAAAATGATCTTGGCTTCATGCCTGCAGGTCCATCCGATGTCAGTTAATGTCAATGAAAGTTAAAATATGAACTGAAGACAAAGTTTCAAAGCCAAGGAAGGTTTCAATGTACTTTTCCATTTTTTAAAGTCTTTGGGGGGTTATTTTCTTCAAAAAGGAAAGTGTTTTCCACAACTAGAAATGGATATAAAACACAAATGTCCTCAGCTACATGGATAGCTTTTTACATATTAATTTTTCATATGGCACATGTTACATTTTTACATATTAAGCATTTTTTATTTTCTTTTTAATTATTTTGGGGGATTTATTTCTTTGAAAAACTGCTAAAGGTAGGAGAAGAAATATCGGTCTTCCCCTGTACTTCTATTACCAACACACTATTATTTAATCTCCCTCGTCATTCAGCAGTTTCCACCTCTCCTGATTAAATGTCCATGTCAAAGGACAACTTTCCAACAGTCTGTCTGGATGTTCGCCCTTTCCAGTGCTCTCAGGTTTCCTCCTCCACTTGCTCTTTGGTCATTCAGTTGCCTCTCCACTGTGTGGTTTCTGCTTTGAGCCTCAGGCAGTTACAAATTACCCCAGGCTTCAGAGGTCTAATTAACATGGCACACAGCAAGTTAATTGTGTTTGTATCTATCCTTCCCTATGTCTCTGTCTAAAACCAGTTCTTGTGTGGATGTGCCTTGTGGATGGTGGACCTCATCAGATCCAGCTTACACACAAAACTGAGGAAAGTGTTTTACTGTTTATTAAATTGTGCAGTGTTTACACAGGAGAGCAGGTGGAGCTGGTGCACAGGAGCTGCAGCATCTCCTGCAGAGCTCAGTGGAGAAGTCTGATGTGAGGAAAAGTGATGCAGTCTCTGGTGGCCAATGAGGGAACCTTCAGACTGGGGGTGGGGGGTGAGGAGCGAGGTTGTCCATACAGTGTCCAGCCTCAAGGCACTGTTCTCCTGCCTGTGCAGATGTCTTCAGGAGACCCTCGGGATCAATGTCCAGTGTAGAATGCTGCTGTCACTTCTTCTATACACTGAAAAATGACAGAAAATACCCTTGAAAGAAAACACCCTCCTTTATGAAATCTTATTTGCAATCTTCATCATTGAGTGTCCCACTGAAACCATTCCAATTAGTTCTACAAGTCTTTTGGATATGAAGAATATTACAGAAAGAAACATCGCTCGTTAGGGCTTTCTGTGTTTTAATGAGCCCCATGGCGTATTTGGTGCTGAGTCCATAAACCACAGATACCAAGCACAGACTGAAGAATCTGCTCAAGAAGTCCAAGTCAGAAGCAAACTCCAAAGTATCTTCAAGCATTAATGGGCCCCACTGAGGGCTGTTACTGACAAAGCCTCCCCAGGGACTTGTTAGAGCAGATAATTGGAGGCAGTGATTGCATCAGGCAAAGGCAAAGTGAAGCAGCTCTGATGCTGAGAAACACCTTGATTTGTTTCATGAAGGACAATGGCCAAGCCTTGAGCCCCTGCCCCTAGGAAGGGAGATCCTGTCCCTCACATGTGTCTCAGGGCTCTTCCTGGGGATGTAAGGAGTGTGATGCCCAGTGCAGGGCAATGGTGTGACACTCCATGGGGGTGCAAGGAGTCGATGGTGTGCCATGGCCACAAAGAGAGTGGACAATCTCCTCACATGCACGGTGTGAACTGTCGTCGTTGTCCTGCGCAGGGATGGGAGTTGGACTTTATGATCCTGTGGGTCCCTTCCTACTGAAGACATTCTATGATTCTATTAAATACTAGGTCAAAAGTCCATGTTTTCATTGTACAGATGAGATGTAAGAACACACGGCTCAGGGCTCTTCCTGGGACCCTGGGAGTGCAAGGCTGAGGGAAGGACAACACTGGTGCAACAACTTCCAGCTTCCCCATGGGGCTGCAAGGAGGCAATGAGGTCCCAGTGCCATGAGGACAACATGGCTTCTCCTGGGCCTCCGTGACAGAGACAACTGCCATGGCCAAGTGGACAGAGACCTGGGTTCTTTGAATGCCTTCCAGCCTTGTCAGCCTAGACAACCCAGCTCCAAGCCCTCTGTGGGCATGTTGACAGAGGTTCTTTCTCAGCCATGTCCCTGCTGCTGGCCTGTCCCCTCCAGACACAGAACTGACCCTACTGTCCCCTTCACAGCCGTACCCTTCCAACTCAGTTATGAATTCCTGAGACACAAGTGACCTCATCATACCATACCCACCCATCACCCTCCTGAACATCTTCATCCTGAACATCTCCATCCCTGAATATCTTCTTGTTTCACTCTTTTTCTCAAAGCATGTTGACCAAGTGAGGTTGTTCAAGATCTCCACTCAGTTTTGTGTCATCTCCATCACATCATAGAAAGGAGAATAAAGACTTCCAGCAGTTTCGGCCCAAATGCTGGTCACTGAGGGATGGCACAAGTAACTGAGCAGAGGACACTGCATCACAGATTATATTTGGGCTTGATATTTCAGTGAACTTCCCACCAAGCATCCAGTTCTTCAGTCCAGACAGCACCAGTCCAGCTCTAAGGATACCAGGGGGGACCATGTCCAAGGCCTGGCACAATTTCATACACATAACATGTCTTTCTTTCCCCTGCCCATTTTGGTACACAAGTCCCTTTCTTGTCCTTCAAGTGCCTGCAGATGGCTGCAGGAGGACTTGTCCCATCACCTTCCCAGGGACAGAGGCAGGCTGACCAGCCTGTGATTCTTCCAATTCTCCTTCCTGCCTTTCTTGAAGATGGGTTTGACAGATGCCAGGTCCTCCTCAGTTGCACTGTCATTTTGAAAGCGCAATCCAGAATCACAGGCAAGGGTGGCGTAACAGACAGGAGCACTTGCAATGAGCCTGTCCAGGGCAGTTGAGATGAATCTCACAGGGTCAGTGGGGTTTGTTCCCAGAGTCACACACAGAAATGTCAGGGTTCTGTCAGTGTCCACAACTGAGTTGGCTTTGTGGACTCTCACGTGAGGTAGAATCATGGAATCATAGAATACTTTGATTGGAAGAGACCCTTGGGATCATTGAGTCCAACCATAACCCAGCTGTCACACTAAACCACATCCCTAAGGACCTCGTTTAAATGTCTTTTACACCCCTCTAGGGTGGGTGACTCCTGCACTGCCCTGGGCAGTCTGTTCTACCACCAGACAACCCTGTCCAGGAAGAATTTTTTCCTAATATCCAATCTAAACCTCCCCTGGTGCAAATTGCAGCCATTTCCTCTTGTCCCATCACTTGCTACTTGGGAGAAGAGACCAACACCCTCCATGTTCCAACCTCCTTTCAGGCAGTTGCAGAGAGTGAGGAGGTCTCCCCTCAGCCTCCTGTTCTCCAGGCTGAACAGCCCCAGCTCCCTCAAATGCTCCTCATCACACTTGTGCTCCAGCCCCTCAGCAGCTTCGTCACCTCCTCTGCACTCTCTCTAGTGCCTCGATGTCCTTCTTACAATGAGGGGCCCAAAACTGAACACAGGATTCAAGCTGCAGCCTCACCAGCACTCAGAACACAAACACTGAGGCACAATCACTTCTCTAGTCCTGCTGGCCACCCTATTCCTTTTACAAGCCAGGATGCTGGTGGCCTTTTTGGCCACCTGGGAACATTCTGGCTTATGTTCAGCAACTGTCAGTCAACACCCACAGATCCCTTTCCTCCAGCCACTTCCCAGCCACTCATATCTCATTTGTACAATGGAAACATTGACTTCTGACCTACTCATTCAGTGTCCTTGTGTTGAGAGATGAACAACCTCTCTCAGCTGGGGAGAAGAGCCAGTGAAGGAAATGGTGGTTTTGAGGGGCTGGTCTGTGATGACTGTCCTGGGGACACTTCCCCAGTTTGTCCCATGAACATGGGCACACACCAGACCCTGCTCTGCTGGTCCTTCAGGGCTCTCCCAGGAGGCCTGGCTGGCAGAGGACACTGCTGTGTGCCAGCTCTGCACACTCACACACTTCAGCTGTTCACTGGTGTTTTCTTCTCTGGGGCATTTGCAAGTTCAGCCCTCCCACCTCCTCCTCAATTGTGCCACCCCCTGCCCTCTTGCTAGTTGAGCCCAGCAGAGCAGCCATGCTGGAACTGGTGCCACAGCAGTGGGGACCAGTGAGAATGAAGGACACCGAGAATGTTCATCCAGTCGGCATGCTGAGCAGATCTCCAGCCCAGGCAGCTTGCAGACCCAGGTCCAGACTTGCTCCCCAGGACAGCATGAGACATTTGGCCTCGGAGATCTTCAGGAAGGTCCTGTTGCCACAGTGCCAGGGCCACCTGCCCCAAGCTGCCACCTGCAGCAAAGGGTTTCTCTTTCCATTTCTTTTCTGCACACATTCTGTGCCACACGCTTCTCCTGGAACATCCCATCTCCCCACAGAGCCCTTTCCCAAGGGAACAGAGCTATGTTGAGCTGTCTGGTTGTTCCTGCACCCTCCACATAGCCCCAACCTGACAGTGCTGCACTGCAGAGCAAGTGGGCTGTGGTGTCCAGGGCCGTGGGGTGAGTCCGCAAATTCATGTTGGTCAGGATGGGAGGAAGACCCAGCTCAGGGCGGCTCCTACTCACTCCCCCTCAGCACACAGACATGGCTTCTGCAGCTCCAGAGATCTCAGAGAGAGGATTCTGGGCAAACAAGTCAGTGTGGGGTCCTTTATTTCATTTCATACACATAAAGAGTACGGGTGCTTATTTACACAAAGACGACGGGACACACTAGACAGGTAGACATGGACACAGCCATAAGAAGACAAATGATTTTTCTTGTGGATAGCATTAATACAACCAAGAAAAGCAAACACAAAAGACAAAAAACAAACAGAAAACAAATACAAAACAAAAACAAAACAAAACTAAACAAAAAAACAAAACAAAACAAAACAAAAACAACAACATACAGAACTCAGGCTGAACAAGTAATACGTTATTGCAAGTGACATGCAGAAGATTGAGGTCAGTTTGTTACTGTTTTTGAAAAGCAAACAATCAACAGTTTCCTTATAGACTCCTTGAGCTCCTGGTTCCTCATGCTGTAGATGAGGGGGTTCACTGCTGGAGGCATCAGTGAGTACAAAACAGAAACCACCAGATCCAGGGATGGGGAGGAGATGGAGGGGGGCTTCAGGTGGGCAAACATGCCAGTGCTCACAAACAGGGTGACCACGGCCAGGTGAGGGAGGCAGGTGGAAAAGGCTTTGTGCCGTCCCTGCTCAGAGGGGATCCTCAGCACGGCCCTGAAGATCTGCACATAGGACACCACAATGAACACAAAACACCCAAATGCTACTAAAATACTAACCACAATAAGCCCAAGTTCCTTGATGTAGGTGTTGGAGCATGAGAGCTTGAGGATGTGGGGGATTTCACAGAAGAACTGGCCCAGGGCATTGCCCTTGCACAGGGGCAGTGAAAATGTATTGGCCGTGTGCAGCAGAGCATTGAGAAACCCAGTGGCCCAGGCAGCTGCTGTCATGTGGACACAAGCTCTGCTGCCCAGGAGGGTCCCGTAGTGCAGGGGTTTGCAGATGGCAACGTAGCGGTCGTAGGACATGACAGTGAGAAGATACAACTCTGCTGAAATGAAAAAGACAAAGCAAATCAGTTGGGCAGCACATCCCATATAAGAAATGGCCATGGTGTCCCAGAGGGAATTGGCCATGGACTTGGGGAGACTGGTGGAGATGGAGCCCAGGTCAAGGAGGGCGAGGTTGAGCAGGAAGAAGTACATGGGGGTGTGGAGGTGCTGTTCCCAGGCTATGGTGGTGATGATGAGGCCGTTGCCCAGCAGGGCAGCCAGGTAGATGCCTAGGAAGAGCCAGAAGTGCAAGAGCTGCAGCTCCCGTGTGTCTGTGAACGGCAGGAGGAGGAACTGGGTGATGGAGCTGCTGTTGGACATTTGCTGCCTGTGGGCATGAGGACCTGTGCAAGGAGCAAAATATAGTGATGGTTTAGATGAAACTACTCTGGGACAAACCAAAGGCATTTCCCACAGACCCTCCCACAAAGAGACACTTTTCTTTTTTCAGGAAAACGTGCTGGCTGGAGCCCCCGTCGGTGCTTGATGAGTGTGCAATGAAGAGCAGGGTCTCTGGCCAGGGGCTCTTGAGCAGTCAGCCTGACCCTGTGTGATTGGGTGGGCAGGGGCCAGTCCTGGGGTTCAGCTTTGTCAGCTGGAACCGCTCCTGGTGCAGAAGGGACTGTCAGCATCTGTATCCCCAGGCCTGAGAAACTGAGTTGGAGAGGTTTGGGGTTTCTACAGCTCCTTCTGCCCTCCCACCCTGGGCAGTGTTCTTGGGTGTCAGAAACCCTCAGCATTTCTGCTGCACTCAGCGAGAACAGAGCGAGTCCTGTGAGACCAGAGGATGCCTGTGGGTCAGTGCAGAGTGAGGGCAGCTGCTCTGTCCCTCTGTCTTGCTCCAGCTGCCCTGGGCTGGCACCTTTCTGAGATGGAGCCTGATCACACTCCCATGTTACCCTGAAAAGCCACCAGGCACTGCTGAGAGCAGAGGGAGCCAACTCAGACCATGACATGGCTCACCCTTTCCCAAGGTCTCGGCACTCCACATTTAGCCCTGGACACACGGCTCATTTCACAAACTCAACAACATTTTTGCTGTTGTAGCATCTCTGTGCATTTCCATGGGGCTTTCAGATAACACAAGGATGCTGTAGGACAGGTTTGCATTCTAGGAGGAAACCTCACAGCTAGGAAGGAAATCTCAACGAGACAGTCAAGAATTCTAAGGATGGCATTTGATTCAGGGAGACTCACCTCATTCCCCAGCCCCACAGACTGCATTGCCCACAGCTCCACAGGTCAGAGCAAAGCTGGGACACGTGTTCCCATGGACACACCTGCAGGAAAGGACCCACAAGATCAGGCTGTGACTCTGCAGCTGAAACTGCCATCCCCAGAGAGCCTGGCAGCAAGAACAAGATCCCAACAGCAGTGACCCAGAGCAGGGGAGCAAGAAGGACAATGCGGTGAGGGTGGGTGTGAGAGAGGCCAGGGCAGAGGCAGCCGGGCACTCAGACAGCGTCACCCTTCCCCAGCTGTGCAGCCACCTCCCAGACACCAACATTGCCGGGCAGCTGCTCTCAGCCCATGTGCTCTGCAGAGGAACTGGAGCTCTGCCTGCACAGGAGCTGCTTCATGCCTTGGAGCCCCCGGCCCTGAGGGCAGAGGCTTTGCTGGGTGGGACAGGAGGCCAGGGGGCTGCTTACAGGAGGGATCTGCACTGCAGGGGATCACAGGGACTTTTCTCTGTTCTCCCTCCCATAGAATTCCAGGCCTGATTTCCTCTCATTTCTGATCATTCTCCCCCTGGGAGTTGTTTCCCTCTCCATGTCTCTTCCCTGTCAGTGCTCACAGACCCCATCCCACCCTCTGTGCCCTCCCCCGGCCCTACAGATCCTGCCTGTTCACAGGGCACTGCCTGGGGGCATCTTCCTGTTTGCAGGCTGGAAAACAGGACAGGTCAGACTAGGCTGAGGGGTCCAGCAAAGGTGATGCAGGTGCTGTGCACAGGCAGAGGGGTGGTGAAGGGATGTTATGAGCCTTCTGGCAGATGTGCTGATACTCACAGTTGCAGTTCAGGAGTCTCAGTGACCTGTCTAAGCATGAGAGCTCATTTTTACTTTATCCTTTCCTGCACCCCCACCCCTTGGGATAGGAAACTGAAAAGACAGGCTCAGTAAAAATCCTTTTCTGTCTGGTAATCCTTGCACTGATCTTGTCCTTGAGGCATCCCCTTGGAAAAATCTTGGGGTGATCTGGAGCTGTGAGCAGCCCTGACCCACACAGCACCCTCTCTGCAGCAGAAACACATTTCCTGCCCTATAGTGTTTGCTCTTTCATGTGACATCTTCTCCCCTCAGTATTGTTGGGATCTCCCCAGGCAGGCTGAGCGCTGACCCTGGCAGGTGGCAGAGTCCCTGCCCCGGCACAGCCCTGGGGTGCAGGGACCCTGCTCTGCTGGACAGCCCTGGGCACCCCTGGAAGCTCCCCCTGCAGTCACCCTCAGCAGAAGGTGCCATGATGCCCTTTCCCATTGATGATGCCACAGGGAAGCCCTGCTCTGGAGTGTGTTCTTCTCTACAGCAGAGATACTGTGAGAGAGACCTGACAGATCCTGTAAATTGTGGGATGTATCATCTTTAGGGTCTCTCTCTAGGAAATGCAGCAGTATTGTCCAACAGCCAGAGACTTACCATGTAAGGACTGTGAAGATTTGTCTCTCAATGAGCCCTCAGCAACCAGCCACCTACATTGCCTTTCCCCTCTCTGTGCCTGACTCCTGTGCCCTCAGTGCTGCAGGCAGAGCCCTCAGCCCTGCTGCGCTGTGCAGAGGAGCTGCTCCTGGGCAGAGCTGTCTCTCTGCAGCGCTGCTGCTTGCCAGGAGCTCCCTCTGTCCCAGGAGCCCAGCCCAGCTCAGCAGCAGAGGAACAGCCCCTCATGTCCCTTTCTCTGTCCCCTCTGGGCTCCCTCCACATGCCTCTGGGGCTCCAGGGGCACAACTTCAAAGTTGAAGTAATCAGTGATGTTGATTCTCTCTCCTCTTCAGAGACACTTCTTTCCAGTACTGTATATTTAGTTTTAAAAAAATAAATCACTATGAGAATCATATTTTCTTGTCCCATCCTTACATAGGACATGAGGAATGCTACAGCAAATTATCTAATTTCTGCAAACTGGGGGAGAAATATCTTCAGTTGAATGAACTTAGGCATTTTGTTCTGCTTTTATACTCTTAGGTGCAAAGGGACATTCATCAGTCTTTGGCCATGTCATGTCTGTGCTCTGAGGCAAAGCCTTTGCACACATGGGCTCTTGGACACTTGGTACCAGGTTTCTTGTGGCAGGTCAGAGCTGGGCTGGTGCCACAGCTGGCGTGGTTCAGCCCAGATGTGAGGCAATGGCCTCAGCCAGGGACCTGCCTGGGGGAGCTGGAGCTGCCAGTGCTGCAGACAGAGCTGACACGGATGGAATGAACTGCCAGGCAGGGTGGTAGAAGTGAGTTCATCTGGTCTGCTAGGACAGCAGCCTCCAAGCACAGAACAGCCCAGATCAGAACTCAGTCTGGACCTGTGAGGCAATTCAAGTTCCCATAATGAGCTGTTACTACTGCAGGGACAGTTGAAGGAGAAACAAAGACACTGCGTGGCTATTGATGAATTTAATAAGGGAAAGAGGTGAGAATCCCTGTGTCTTCTTGTCCTCCATCTTCACCCGCATGTGTCCCAGGACTGTGTGACTGGAGACAGGAATCTGGAGAACAATCAGCTGAGGATGGGGATCAAGTCAGGGATCACTGGAACTAACACAACCCTTTCCAGTCTATGGGACAGCAGGGGCAGCATCCCAGGAGCTGAGACAGCAGGACGATGTCACAGGGAGGCCACTCTCCACCATCTTGTGAAGCTCATGGAGACTGGGGGGACTTCCTGACCACTGGCAGCTCTCACACAGTGTGTGCACTTTTCAAAATGGCCAATGGGTGAGCAGGGGAACTAAGGGCTGTGCCCCAGAACATGTCCACTGGGACCCCATTTCTGGGTGTCTGGAAGAGAAGGTGACGGGGTTTACCCAGGGCAGGTTGTGCCTGTCCATCCTCTGTTTTCTGTGAGGAAAGGACAGGGTTGTGGATGTGGGGAGAACATTGATGGTCTGTTACCTGGAAGTCAGCAAGGCATTCAGCGTCATCCCCCACAATGTGCTTGTGCCCAAGTTAGGATATTATGGTCTGTGTCAGTGTGCAAGTAGATGGGTAAAAGGCAATCTGGATGGTTTGGCTTAGAAGGATAGCAGATAAAGGGAGAAACTTTCCATTCCTGATGACAGTCAAGCACTGGAAGCTGTTTCCCAGCAGTGCGCATCCACTCTACCTCAGAAAGTTAACACGATGTGTTTGTATAGACCCCTCACTGATCTGGTCTGACCCTGCTTTTAGGAGGAGGCTGGTCAAGACACCTCTTGAGGTGCCTTAGAGACTGAATGATACTGTCCTTCCTTCCTTCCCCTTCATGTTTCTGATTTGGAGAAAGCTCTCAGGTTCCCTCTGATCACAGAAATAATTCGCATGAGGCGCAAGGCTGTTTTACAAGTAACCATAAACAGCCCTAATCACAACCTTTGTATCCTTTTTCATTTCCTCCAACCCAGCTTCCTCTTGTTTGCTGTCCTAATACCCTTCCAGAAAGAAAACACCACCTTGTTCATCCTTTCAGAGCAGGTTGCTCAAGAGGTGTCAGCATCCATGTACAGAGTCTGCACATCAGCCAGGCAGCAAAGCCATCGTTACAGAAATGCAGACGAGGCTCTTGACCAGCTCCTTGAACCCAGATATCAGCGTGACGTGTCTGCCGAGATTCCTGGGAACACCTGAACTTTAAGTGCAGAGCATGTGAGTGCTGGTTGGGTATCCTGGATTGTCTCCTGAGCCATGTGGTGCTTCAGGCTGTGAAGAGAATCAAAAGCAACTTTTTCACTGGGTTAATTAATTTTACAGACTGTCACACAGGGAGTTGAAGAGAGCTCAGAACTCCAGTCTCTGCTGTACTATAAGGCTTGATACCCCATCCACAGGTACAGATCTAAATGGTTCAGATAAAGGGTGATCTTGCAAAAGTCACCCTTTGTGTCCCCAGGTGCATGGACACTGCTCATGTGCCTCTGCAGAGAGTGGCAGGGGTTGGATCCCTTTCTCAGGAGAAACTCCTTGCTGGAAAGACACAGCTACGGGGTTGGCTCAAAAAGGTTTTATTGCGTTTCACTCGGCATCAGATTTGACATATTTGGTGCTTTTCTGTGATCATTTCTTCTGCACAGATGATCACAGAAGGACAACCATTTTGTAAGAGTTGGTTACAAAGGCCCTGTCATGAACAAGAAATCTCACCCTGAGATCTGGAGGGAGTGAGGAAGATTATAACAAGCACCAGGAAGAGCCAAGAAGCTCAAGGCCTCTTCTGTAGAGCGTGAGGCCCTGAGCAGCAGTGACCGGCCATGTGTGGTGTGGCAGAGGGTCAGGGGATGTGGGGTAGTAAAGGGTGATGGCTGATGACTTCAGCAAATCCTTACAACCATGTCTGAGCCACAAGTCAAATGCGGCTGATATCTGGGGGTCGAAGGGGAATGGTAGAAAGATTGTTGTTGATTTTGGAAAGAAGGCAGGCTTTTTTGGACTAATGATATATGGCAGTGTCATTTGCATACTGCGGGCATGGCTGTGCCTGGGAGATGGGGAATGGCTGCTGCTGGGGTGTTTGTGCTCAGCCACGGCCCATGAGCTGACCCTGCTCTGCTCCTCTCTTACACTGCCCACACTTGGATGGAGCCTCCTGGAGCGTCGGCCCATTACTGAACGACAAGAGTGAAAGCTTTGTGAGACACATGGGAGTGCAGGAAGAGAGTGGTCCATATGTAGCTGTAAGTGTGTTAAAGAAGAAGACCTGAAGAGCATGGGCTGGTCATACTAATGTGGAATAGACTGATTTTTCTTTTTGATTTTAGGGCAGCAGCAGAAGGAACGTGTGCATTTCAGTGCTGGAGCATGGACCCAAATTGAGGATTCGAGCAAGTTTGGGACTGGGACAGCTTAGGTGATTGGTGACCATTGCCAGGTGTATGAAAGAAGCTGAATGGGTTTTCAGTATCTCACAGTCATTGCCAAATCGTCAGAAAACCAGAGCCTTGTGGTTAAAGCAACAGCACTTGGCACCAAACACACCCCCAAAACACAAATACCCTCACAGTGAGCACTGGCAGAGCCTGAGAAATATAAGACAGAAAGGGTCTCCTTGGTCTGGTTCTGGGGTCAGGGCCCAGCCATCCTGATGGTAAATAGACATGAAGGGCTGACATGGCATCAGAGCCACTTCCACATCAACTTCCCCACCCGTAACCAGTGTCTCAAGGCTTTTGCTTCACCAGCCTCCAGGGACAGGGACCTGGACTGGTTGTTTCCTTCACAGCTGTGTCAGTGATGGCCCTTCGTGGGGTCCCACACACCCACAGAACTTGGGTTTTGCTTCTGCCTTTCACTTCATCAGAGGTTTCTTCATTCTTTCAGCGCCTGCAGTTCGGGATCACGGCAGCAGAGGGCTCACTAACATCTAAAGTGCTCTTACAAGCCAAGGCTCTGTGATCACTTTCCTAAAGGCTTCAAGTCTGGTGCGGATGATTAGGGGGATTTCAGAAACAGCCAAACAGTGAGCATTTCCATAATAAACAGCAACAAAGCAGTATTTCCTCTATTTCATTTCCTGCTCACCCTTCCCTCCCTTCCCAGAACGGGTGGTTTCAGCAGTCTGATGTTCATATTGATCTGGAGTGTCTCCTGATAAAGACTGAATATATCGGAAAAGCGGGTACCTAAATCACCACGTGGGTGAGGAGACAGACCAGGACACCTCAAGAGGAGTCACACTCCTCTGGACCGAGAGGTGGGTGTTCCTGGGAATCGCAGGTGCTGTGCACAGTGATACTTGTGTTCAGGGACCTGGTCAAATGACCCATCTCCTGTTCTATAATTTTGTCTGAGTTTCTCAAGTAACACTTGACTTGAGCCTCATCCACTCCTGGGTGTTCTTCAGTTATGTACAAGACTTCTCTGGATTCCACCAGCCTGTGCTCTGCTACTGGCCTTCTTCCCTCCTCTCTGGTGCCTGGGACCCCACTGTGTCCTGGTCACAACAGCCAAGCTGGACACTGATGTTCACATCCCTCACCAGCTCTTTCTTGTTTCCCAGTTTCAGAACCAGGTGAGCATCATCCTTGTTGGCCAGGCAGCCATGTCAAGAAGATGACTCAACATCCTGGACTGTTGTCACCCACTGCTTTGCCTGGCCAGTGAAAGTCAGGGCAATTACAGTTCCCCACAGGAACCTGCTCACTGACAGAAGACTTTGTCAGGTTGCTGACAGAAGATCTTTTCCATTTCTTCTCCATGATCAAGTAGTTTGTAACATCTGACACGTTGCCACCCTGTACTGGATTTACATAGTCTTGGAACAGGGGGTGAGTGTGGCTGTGCTACAGTTGTCGCCTCTCTAAGAGGACAACAGGAGTTTGAGCAATGTCAGAAAGAGTCGATTTCAGCTGGACCCACTCCTTGCCAAATCTGAGCCACTCAGTGCTGCTGGCAGCATCTTTGTGATATTGTATTTGAGAAAGGGTAAAAAATGCTGCACAACAGCAGGTGGGAGAGAGGAGGGAGGAAAGGTGAGAGAAAAGCACTGCAGACACCAAGGTCATATCCCATAGGACCCAAGCAGGTCCCTCAGCAGGCCAAAGCTTGCTCTCCTGAAATCCTGCTCTTTGCCTTGTGATCATCTCCCAGGAGCCTCAGCTCCACTTTCCCATCCCTGACTGTTCCATCCTGACCAACTCTTCCTGGTTTGTAAGTGTGAAGTCTCACAGGGCACCTCACCCCACTGACTCCTCAGTCACCCGTGTCAGGAAGATGTTGTCAATGAGCTCCAGCCCCTCCTGGTTGGCTGGTACCGTGCAGATATTGGGATATCTCAGGTCTGCCAGGAGGACACTGCCGTGCAATCATGAGGCTCCTTTCATTTGTCTGAAGGAGGCCTCATCTAATTCCTCTTCCTCATCAGTGAGTCAGTAGCTGATGTCCAGTCACCACAACATTGCCCATGTTTTTCTGCCCTCTCATGCTGACTCCTCAACCTTCAGCTGACATTGTCTGTCCCCAGGCAGAGCTCCACACATTCCTGCTGCTCTCCAACATGAAGGGGATCTATCACTTTGACTCCAGACTTCTGGCATTATGAGTACTGGACCCTCCAGCCCCCACTGTTTCTCCATGAGATGATATTTGTAATGTTCTGTAACTCCTCATGCTGTTATCTTGAGAGAGAAAACCTCATTAGGATAAACCACCTGACTGCAAACACTAACAGATGAGCAAATGGAGCTTCAGTCAAGGGACAATCCAGACCTTGAGAAAATCTGGTGTTCACCCATTCAGAAAGCTCTGAATTTTGACAAGATGAAGTGACCTGTTCTGTATTGGGGCAGGAGAACTACACCATCTGTCAGGACAGACAAGGACGTGACATACTGAGCAGTGACCCTGAGGAGAAGGGCCTGGGCACTCCAAGGTCCCCACACATGCCCGTGGTGCACGCTCACCATGAACAAGGAAGCTGCACACGGGGCTGCATGAGGAGGAGCGTGGGGACCCAGACACCTGGAGTTCTCATCCCATTCGGTTCAGCACTGGTGTGACCCCACACACACGGGGGTGTGCCAGTGTGCGGCTTCCCAGTTTGGAGAAGCAGGGAGGAACTGGAGAGTGCAGGGCTCTGCCAAGGCAGGTTCAGCACCTTGTGCACATGGTGTGGGATGCTGAGGGACCTGGGCTACTTGGGCCCAGCAGCGCTGGGGAGGCTGCAGCAGTGCAGGAGTAGCCTGAGAGTGCTTGAAGGGTGGTTTCAGAGATGGTGGAGGTTTTCTGCATAGTGGGAAAGAGCATGAGAAAGAAATAATGGCCCAAAGTGCAGCTGGGGAGGTCCAGGCTGGACATGAGCAGAAAGGAATGTGACTGGAAGGGCAGTGCTGTGGTGGAGCAGGTCAGCAGAGGGAGTCTGCATCAGCCCAAGGCTTTGTGCTTCAAGGAACAGCTGGGGAGGATGCAGAGATCTCAGCAAAGAAAGGAAGATGCTCAGACAAGAGCAAGGTGGGGCAGCAGGGGGGATGTCTGCAGCCTGCAGGGAAAGAGGTGCAGGGGATGCCACAGCACAGGACAGGCTGTGGTGGAGATGATCAAGGGATGTAAAGAGTCTGAAAGCCCCCACCAGACATGAGCTCCTTCTCCCCTTGGCTATGGCTGTTGTCTGCACCTCTGATGCCTGTGAGGAGACACCTTGTCCTTCCAGCACAGGGGCCTCATGGCCTCCATGTCCCCAGCCAGGAGCCTGGGAGGTGTGGGACCATAGTCTTGCCCTTGGCCTTGCACAGCCCCACATCACACTGTCCAGGAAGGGCCCTGGGCAACGTGGGAGGGAGAGGATCTGACTTCCCATGGTACAAAGTCAGGGCTTGGCCCTTTGATTAATGAAACACATGCAGGTTTACTCAGCATCAGAGCCATCTTTACTTTGCTCTTCCTGATCTGTTATCACTGCCTCCAGCTTTCTTCTGTAACTGACCCTGGGGATGCTTTCTCAGTTGTGTCCCTCAGTGGGACCCATTAACATTAAAAGAAACTTTGAAGCTTAGATATGAGTTTGACTTCTTGAGAGGTTTAATCATCTTCCTCCAGGGCCTGAGGTCCATGGACTCAGCACCAAACCCACTAGAGGGGTCATTAAAGCGCCTTGGGCTGCTCCTGTGCTGCTGAGCTGGGCTGGGCTCCTGGGACAGAGGGAGCTCCTGGCAAGTGGCAGCGCTGCAGAGAGACAGCTCTGCCCAGGAGCAGCTCCTCTGCAAGGCGCAGCAGGGCTGAGGGCTCTGCCTGGGGATCTCAGGGAGATGAGCAAGGCAGAGAGAGATTAAAGGTGGTCAGGACTGGGAGGATGACTGAGAGCTCACTGGAGGAGAAACCTTTGCAGCCCTTGCCATGGTAAGTCTCTGGGTGCAGGGCAATGCAGCTGTAGCTCCTCGAGGCATCTCCTAAAACTGACACAGGCACAGCTTGTGGAATCTGTAAGGTGGGGGATCTTGCCCCTCAATTTTGAACAGCTGTGAAGCCGGGTGAGCACCCAGGGGTGCCCAGGGCTGTCCTGCACAGCAGGGTCCCTGCACCCCAGGGCTGTGCCGGGGCAGGGACTCTGCCGCCTGCCAGGGTCAGCGCTCTGCCTGCCCAGGAAGATCCCATTGCAGAAACTGCTGGGGAAATGAGCGTTCGCCCAAAGGTGCTTCTGCTGTGGAGAGGGTGCTGTGTGGGTCAGGGCTGCTCAGAGCTCCAGATCACCCCACAGATATTGCAGAGAGTCCTTCTGAAACACAACATCAAGACAGGAACAGCTGCAAGGGAAGGAGTCTGTGCTTTCAGTTTTCCACTCTTGGTTGTCTGGGTGTGCAGTGGGAGATGGGGATTTATTTCGCTCTTTGGAGAAGACACTGAGACCCCAGTTCTCGTTAGGACTTGTCTGAGCTGCTCCTGAGACCCTGCACGCACAGAGCTGCCCCTGGGCAGTGCCAGGAGGTGTGAGCAGGACAGAGCTGAGCACACAGCGGGTGGGACGGGGTCTGTGACACTGACAGGGAGCAGATCCAGGGACAGAGGCACAGCTGCAGGCAGCACAGACATGGGCAGGGAGAGTTAACTGTTACCAGAAATGCTGGGAACAGAATTTAGAAACCTCTCTCACATCCCCTGCAGTGCAGACACATTTCCCAGTGCAAACCCCTGGTCTCCTCTCCTCCCCAGCAGAGCCTCTGCCCCGAAGCAATGGGGTCCAGGTCACCAGTCTCCACCTCAGCAGCTGGACCTCCAGGGGAAGGGTTCCTGGAACGTGGTGCACAAATAAGGTGCTAAAAGTACTTGCTCTACAGTGTCACTATGTGAGTGGCAGCAGCACAGCCGGGTAAGGAGAAGGTTCCACAGCGTGCCCTTCTGCCTTTCTGTCCTTGCTTTATTTTCTGGTAGCACTGCAGTGTCCTTCCCTGTTTCTCCACCTGTCCCTGGTGCTCTTGCTCTCTGGGGTTGGGGTGGGAGTGTGGGTCAGTTTTTGTTCTGACACCACCTCAGGGGGTCTTGCCCCAGAGCTGTGTTCATGGAAACTGCATGCCCAACTGCATTTTAAACTGTGATGAACTGTTTTTCTCACTTGGTAGAAAGAGAGAATGAGCAGAAACATCCCTCCATTGTGGACGGGGTTTTCCATGAGAAACAGCCCATTTATTTTCTTCAGAGATGTCTCCCCTAACTTGTCACAGTCTTTTGCTCCTTGCACAGGTCCTCACGCCCACAGGCAGCAAATGTCCAACAGCAGCTCCATCACCCAGTTCCTCCTCCTGCCGTTCACAGACACACGGGAGCTGCAGCTCTTGCACTTCTGGCTCTTCCTGGGCATCTACCTGGCTGCCCTCCTGGGCAACGGCCTCATCATCACCACCATAGCCTGGGACCAGCACCTCCACACCCCCATGTACTTCTTCCTGCTCAACCTCGCCCTCCTCGACCTGGGCTGCATCTCTACTATTCTCCCCAAGTCCTTGGCCAGCTCCCTCTGGAGTACCAAAGCCATCTCAGTTTTGGGATGTGCTGCACAAGTATTTATGTTTCTCCTTTGTATTGCAGCAGAGTATTTTCTTCTCACCATTATGTCCTACGACCGCTACGTTGCCATCTGCAAACCCATGCACTACAGGACCCTCCTGGGCAGCAGAGCTTGTGTCCACATGGCAGCAGCTGCCTGGGCCACTGGGTTTCTCAATGCTCTGCTGCACACGGCCAATACATTTTCACTGCCACTGTGCAAGGGCAATGCCCTGGGCCAGTTCTTCTGTGAAATCCCCCAGATCCTCAAGCTCTCCTGCTCCAACACCTACATCAAGGAACTTGGGCTTATTGTGGTTAGTCTTTTAGTAGCATTTGGGTGTTTTGTGTTCATCATGGTATCCTATGTGCAGATCTTCAGGGCCGTGCTGAGGATCCCCTCTGAGCAGGGACGGCACAAAGCCTTTTCCACCTGCCTCCCTCACCTGGCCGTGGTCTCCCTGTATGTCAGCACTGCCATGTTTGCCTACCTGAAGCCCCCCTCCATCTCCTCCCCATCCCTGGATCTGGTGGTGTCTGTTCTGTACTCGGTGGTGCCTCCAGCAGTGAACCCCCTCATCTACAGCATGAGGAACCAGGAGCTCAAGGATGCCATGTGGAAACTGATGACTGGATTAATTCCTGAAGCAGCAAACTGCCCATCTCCTTCTGCATAGCAGTTTTAATGTAACTGATTTCAGGCCTGGCCTGTCATCTCTATTTGTTGTTGGTGGTGGTGTTTCTATTGTGATCATGTTGTCATCCCCTTTCAAATTCACTGTCTGCTGTGCTTTTATAACCACTGACTGTGCCCTTTGTGTATTTAAACAAATTAAAGAGCCCTGTAGTGACTCTTTTTCATGGGATCCTTTCTCCAAGACCTGTTTGGAGCTGCAGGGACAGTTCCTGTGCATCGGAGGAGGAGAAATGAGTCCAGCCTGGCAGCCCTGCCAGGGAGCACCAGCGCTTGTTCTTCCAGAGCTGTTCTGGTTCCAGTCCACACTCTCCTTCTCATCCCTTGTGTTGGTGCAAGGCCTGAGTGCTCTGGCAGCTTGGTCCCCGTGCTGCTGTGTGTCAGTGCTGTGAGCGCAGGCAGGGACAGGCAATGGGCACTGCTGTGACAGAGCTGGGCTCACAACAGCCTTTCCAGATAGAAAGGTGCTCTCCTCAGGGCAGTGCACAATGTTTTATATCTTCTTGCAAATTTTTTTCTCAAGCATATTCCTACAAAAGTGGCCACAGATGAAAACACCGTTGTACAGCTGAACAGTGTATGTATGCAGGGCTGGCACTCAGCAGTGTCCTCTCACAGCCAGGCCTCCTGCCAGAGACCTGCAGGACCAGCAGAGCAGGGGCTGGGCTGTGCCTCTATGCACTGGACACCCCACAGAAGCTGCCCCAGGGCATTGTCATGGACTGACCCCTCACAACCACCATATTCAGCACTGGCCTCAAACAACAGTTCATAGAAGTTCTTTGTCCCTCCATGGAGAGACACTAAATGAGTAGGTCAGAAATCCATGTTGCATTGTACAGATGAGACGTGAGCACGCACATCATGTACGAGAGGTGACATGAACCTAAGTGAGCACAAACAGCATCAGCTCTTCCTGGGGGTTCCATCAAGGCCTGTGGGACAGTGTCTCAAGGTCACTTGACGTTGGGAGTAACATCCCACGGGAAACCACCCACTGGGCTCTTCTTCCTTGAACTGAGGTCCCCGTGTCCATTCCTCATGACGTGGGACATCTCAGCTCAGTGCAGAGCAGGGTGACACACCACAGGGCTGAAGTGTCTCCAGTCCCTTTGGAGTGGCAACAGGAGGCCAGAGGGACACTGCGACACCTGCCTGTGTGTGTAAAAGGGACAGACTCTGTCTCTGAGCATCCCTGGGTGCATAAGAATTCCTGAGACTGGCTCTGATGTAACCCTGGCATTTCTGTGTGTGACTCCAGGAACAATCCCCAGTGGCCCAGTGAGATTCATCTCAGCTGCTGGGACAGGCTCATTGCAAGTGCTCCTGTCTGCTACATCACCCTTGTCCATGATTCTGGATTGTGCTTTCAAAAGTGACTGCAGAATCAGAGAAGTTCTGATGACCTTGGGAAAGGACGATGTCAAACTCACCTTCAAGAAGGGCAGGAAGGAGAATCTGAAGAATTACGGGCTGGTCAGCCTACCTCCATCCCTGGGAAGGGGATAGTCTGCACCTTCCTTTACCGATCTCCAGGCACCTGAAGGACAAGGAAGGGATTGCTGAACCAAAATGAGTGGAAACCCCAGGGAGTCACAAGAAATGCTCTGAGCCCATTCTAGAGCTTTAGACCCCGGGGAATGAGCTCAGTGACATTGCAGCCCATCCAGTTGCATCTGTGTCCCTCACTGAGCAGCACAACCAGTCTGAAGTCACCCCATTGTTCTGCAGCCAACCTGTTCTGCAGAGCATCAGTGCCAGTTTGAGACCCTGTGGGGAGCACAGGGATGGGGCCAGGAGCACCAGAGCAGATCAGAGGAGGAATGGGGGAGGTCAGACAGGAGCTGACCTGGGCTGGAAATGGCCTTGGAGAGAAAAATGCTGGTGTTCAGGTGCCCCAAGATTATACCCAGAGCTTAGGGTGCAGGGCCAGAAGTCCTTGCTGTCCTGCTGCTTCACCAGGCCTGGGAAGCAGTTGGAGAAGGATTGGTGTCCCCCACTTGCCATCTCTTAGTGCATCATCCTTCATGAAGGGTGGCATGGAAAGCAAGTCTGAGACCCTGTGTCAGGTCTTGCACTGAAGAAAGTATTCACCCAGAAGCCACATCATTTTGCTCTGGTACTTCGGTCCTGGTGCTCATCACATGTCCTGAAGACAAACTTATGCACCCCTCTTGTCAACCTTACCCCGAAAGTCACCCCTAGACAAGGCTCCTGAGCTGGGTCTGAGCAGGAGAACTGGGGTCCAGCTGTGACGAGAGGAAGGACAAGGCCTGTCCTGGGTCCTCTAAAGGGCTGGCAGCCTCTGTGATCTCCACCAGAAAAGGCACCATGCAAGAAACCGTAGACCATCCCCATGCCCTTTGGAGGCCCCTAGAAAGTGTTCCTCTCTCCAAATATCCAGCCCAGCTTGTCACTGCGTGAACAACCATGAGAAACTGCCCCAGGACCCTCATTCCAGACCCCATCTCCTCCACCCCATACAGGCAGTGCTCTCCCCCTTGTCACTGAGGTGGTTCCAGGGAGCCAAGTGACACCTGTAGGAGGAGAGTTTGGGTAGGGATATGGTGTCCTTTAGTGCTCCTCGTGGTACCTCCTGCTGCGCTTTGTGCCACTGCTCACAGCCCTCTGAGCCTGGATGTTCAGCCAGTTCTCAGTGCTGCTAAACAGGAATATGCCCATGAGCACATTGGGCTGCACTGGGAGGAGCGTGGGCACCCAGAAAAGGGCAGTTATTGTCCATCGTGACTCAGCACTGGTGTGGTCACATCTGGAGCGGTGTGTCCCAGTGTGAGGTTCCCCATTTTGGAGGAACAGGGAGGAGCTGTCGTGTGGCCAGAGAAAGTCTGGGTCGTGTGTGGAGATGTTGAGAGACCCAAACTTCTTTAGCCTGGTGAAGAGGAGGCTGAGGAAATGTGCTGTTTTTACTGAAACTGAGTTAATATTATTCATGCATTTTCCTTCGCATCCAGTACAGTCTTTTGGTTAGATTTGCTATGAGAATAGTGAGATAGCGCTGTTTCTTCCCTGGGATAGAGTTCATTTTTCATTTTAGCAGCTTTACAGTGTTTTCCATTTGCTATGAAAGGAATGTCAGAACTCACTGATATCTTGGCTGTTGTCAGGGAAACCAAGGACTTCTTTGGCCATCCAGCTGCAGATGCAGATTGGCAGGAGGGGACACAGACAGGACAGCACCTGGATTGACATGCAGGCTGATCAATGAAATATTCCCTATGATTAGCGTCATGCTCAGTCTAAAGCTGGAGCCAGCTTTTAGGGCTTGTTACATCCGTTACTCTGGGTTTTCCAGCTGGTTTGGTTGTTCCATTCACAAGTTTCATTCTGTCAGGAGTTTGATGTCAGTTTGGCCTTTTGCCATTCTGCCATTCTACAGTTGGCCTTTGGGCCTTTCTGCCTGTTGCCCTTTTGCTCTCTCTTGCTGGGATGGGCTGTTCAGGACCAAGGTGCTCCCTTCTGCAGGACTGGCTGTTCTGTGTGACCGAAGTTACACGGGGGATAGCACTGAGTATATTTTCTTAATTTAATTTATCTATTTCTATTTAATTTACCTGGACTATTGCCAGTGAAACCAAGGACTTCTCTGGAGTCCAGCTGCAGGTGCAAATTGGCAGGAAGGGGCACAGACAGGACAGCACCTGGACTGACATCCAGGTCAATAATGAGCTATTCTTTACCATTGGTGTCATGCTCACTATAAAGCTGGAGATGCCTTTTCCAGCCAGTTAGTTTTGGTTTGCCGGCTTCTTTGGTTGGCTCTGTTTGGAAGTTCCATTCTATTGGGATTTCAGTGTTAGTTCCGCTTTATGATGTTTTTCTGCTTTTCAGTTGGCCCTTGGGCCTCTCTGCCTTTTGCACTTGTACTTTCTCTTGCTGGGATCAGCTATTCAGGACCAGGGTGCTCTCTTCTTTTGGGCTGTCTGTTCAGCACAACTGGAGTTACATGGGGGATTGCACTGAGAATCATATATTTTACTTTATGTATATTTTAGTATATTATTATTTGTAGTGTATAATTTTCACTGTTTTCTTTCTTTTTTTCTTTTTTATTTTTTTTTCCTAAACCCACAAGTTTCTCCCTTCCCTTTCATTTCTCTCCCTTATCCCACCTGGGGACTGGGAGCAGGATGTGAGCAGCTCTCATGGTCTTGGTTGGTGGTTGTGGTAAAACCATGACAAGAAAGGGTAGTAGTAGCTTCAGGAATCTTGAAAATCTCTTTACAAGACGGTAGAGGAAAACAGCATGAGAAAGGAAAACCATCAGAAACTGCAGCTCTGGAGGTCCAGAGTGGAGCTCAGGATAAAGAAATGTCATTCTGAGCACAGTGCTGTGGTGATTCAGAAGAACTCTGGATTAGCCATGACTTTGTGTTTCCAGGAACAGCTGGTGAGGATGGACAGACAGCAGCACAGGTGAGGACACAGTGGGGTGAGAACAAGGTGGGGAAGCACATGGGGTGCCTGCAGCCTGTGGGGAAACAGCCACAGGCCTGGGACAGTGTAGGATGGACTGTGGTGGAGATGGCCAAGGGCATTGAGAAGGCTGGATGTCCCTGAAAGAGCCAAGGTGTTTGTCCCCTTGGCTGTGGCTGATGTCCCTGCAAGAACCAAGGTCTTTGTCCCCTTGGCTGTGACTGATGTCCCTGACAGCGAGGCCTAAGAGGAGACACATGGTTGTCATGGCCATGGCACACCATTGTCTCCTTGCACCCCCATGGAGTGTCACACCATTGTCCTGCACTGGGCATCACACTCACCACATCCCCACCAAGAGTCCTGAGCCACACGTGAGGGACAGGATCTCCATTCCTAGGGGCAGGGGCTCAAGGCTTGGCCATTGTCCTTCATCAAACAAACCAAGGGTTTTCTCAGCATCAGAACTGCTTCACTTTGCCTTTGCCTGATGCAATCACAGCCTCCAATTATCTGCTCTAACGAGTCCCTGGGGAGGCTTTGTCAGTAACAGCCCTCAGTGGGGCCCATTAATGCTTCAAGGTACTTTGGAGTTTGCTTCTGACTTGGACTTCTTGAGCAGATTCTTCAGTCTCTGCTTGGTATCTGAGGTTCATGGACTCAGCACCAAATACTCCATGGGGCTTATTAAAACACAGAAAGCCCTAACGAATGATGTTTCATTCTGTAATTTCATTCAAATCTTCAAGACTTGTAGAAGTAACTGGAGAGGTTTCAATGGGACACTTAGTGATGAAGATTTCAAAGAAGATTTCATAAAGGAGGGTTTTTTCTTTCCAGGGAATTTTCTGTCATTTTTCAGTGTGTAGAAGAATTGACAGCAGCATTCTACACTGGAAATTGATCCCGAGGGTCTCCTGAAGACATCTGCACAGGCAGGAGAACAGTCCCTTGAGGCTGGACACTGTATGAACAACCTCACTCCTCACCCCCCACCCCCAGTCTGCAGGTTCCCTCATTGGCCACCAGAGACTTGCACCACTTCTCCTCACATCAGACTTCTCCACTGAGCTCTGCAGGAGATGCTGCAGCTCCTGTGCACCAGGTCCACCTGCTCTGCTGTGTAAACACTGCACAGTTTAATAAACAGTAAAACACTTTCCTCAGCTCTGTGTGTAAGCTGGATCTGATGAGGTCCACCATCCACAAGGGACATCCACACAAGAACTGGTTTAGTCAGAGAGATAGGAAAGGATAGAAATAAACACAATGAACGTGTTCACCGCCATGTTAATTAGAGCTCTGAAGAATGGGTGAAGTTTGTAACTCCCTGAAGCTCGAAGCAGAAACCAGACAGTTGAGAGAAACTGAATGACCAAAGAGCAAGTGGAGGAGAATCTTGAGAGCACTGGGAAGGGAAATGTCCAGAGAGTCTGCTGGAAAGTTGTCCTTTGACATGGACATTTTATTAGGAGAGGTGGAAACTCCCGAATGATGAGGGAGATGAAATAATAGAGTACTGGTAATAGAAGTACAGGGGAAGACCAGTATATCTTCTCCTATCCTTAGTACACTTCCCAGTAATTCACTTTTGTGGCTTTTCTTTTTTCCTTTGTTTGTTTTAAGAAGTAAAAAAAAACAAAAACAAGCAAAATAAAACAAGACCAGAAATCACACCAAAAAAACACACACCAAAAAAACCAAAAAACCACAGCAAACACAAAAAACACACACAGAAAAACAAACAAAGAAAGCCACACAAAAAACCCACAAAACCAAAAAAACAACAACAAAGAAGTGCACCTTTCCAGGCAGACATCAGTCATCAGTTGTGTCACCATGAACAGCCGGTGCCATTTTAGGGCCCCACTGTACCTGAGGTGCTGGCCTGGGATTGCAATCTAGCACACAGGACCTGGGGAGACCAGAGCACCTTGCAATGCAGGTGGAGTCTGGGCAGGGGTTTCCAGGGCATCTACACTGGCACCAGGTGTTTGTGTCCCTGGAGCTGAAGACATTTGTGTCCTAAATCCATGCCCAGTTCTGGAAAACTCTTTCAAAGAAAAGTAACCCTCCTAGAAAGACTACTAAATAAATAAATAAATAAAAAAGTAAGTAAATAAATAAATAAATAGATGAATGATTGCATAAAAACAAACAAATAAATAAATAAATAAATAAATGAGGAGTATGTTGCACCTTCCTTTGCTTTAGATCTTTGTCTTCAGTTCTTATTTTAATTTTCATTGACATTAGCTGACATACAATGAGCTTCCAAGCAAGAAGCCAAGATCATTTTGTGTCTTGCATAGCGCCCCGTGCTCTCCGAACCTTCCCTGCCCAGGACTCCTCACACTTTGCCCAGAGCGAGTCACACTGAGGTGTTGGCTGGTTCCCTGGCTGAGATGTTGGTTTAGATGGTCACCTACAGCACAGGTGGATCCTGCCTCATCATCGTCTGCTCTGCTCCAGTTAGAAACAAAGCCCAACATCATAATAACAACATAAGAGAACTGAGGTTGAAGGGACCTCAGGAGTCTGCAGTCCAACCTGTCACAAACTGGATCACACCAAGGTGTTCAAGCCTTGATTCAATCAGAGCTTTAGCAGGACTAGAGAAGTGATCATCCCTTTGCACTGGGCACTGGTGAGGCTGCACCTTGAATCCTGGGGTCAGTTTTAGGCCTCTCATGGCAAGGAAGACATTGAGGTGCTGGAGAGAGTTCAGAGAAGGGCGACAAGGCTGGTGAAGGGTCTGGAGCATCAGTCTTATGAGGAGCAGTTGAGGGAGCTGGGGCTGTTCAGCCTTGAGAATAGGAGGCTGAGGGGAGACCTTGTCGCTGTCTACAACTGCCTGAAAGAAGGTTTGATCATGGTGGGTGTTGGTCTTCTCTCTCAAATAACAAGTGATAGGACAAGAGGAAATGGCCTCAAGTTGCACATGGGGAGGTTTAGATTGGATATTAGGAAAAAATTCTTTGGGGAAAGGGTTTTGAAGCTGCAGAACAGACTGCCCAGTGAGGCTGTGGAGTCAGCATCGCTGGAGGTGTTTAAAAGACAGATCGATGAGGCTCTTAGGGACATGGTTTAGTGCCAGATTTAGGTTATGGTTGAACTCGATGATCTTAAGGGTCTCTTCCAACCACAATTATTCTATGATTCCATGATAAGTCATTTTTGATATTTTCTTCCTCAGAGGACCATGCAACCTCCCTGAGAGCCAGGACTTTTCTGAGAGGTTTGAGAGATGTCTCACGGTCACACCAGCCAGTTCCACAAACACCTGTCTGTCCCTTCCCAGACCAAACCTTTTCTCCATATCCCAACCTTCCAGGCGAGTTTCTGGGACACAGCAAATCCTGTCCAGGTCTTCTGGGCCTGTTCAGAAGAGAGCAGCAGGTCAACATGTTGATGGGCTCTCTGTGAACCTCAAAGCCTTCCTGACCATTTTTGTCAATGCTCCACTTACACCCAACCTTTCTGGTCCTTAAGCTGTACATGAGGGGATTGAGCAGGGATGTGGGGATGGTGCAGAAAAAAGGCTTTGTCAAACTGTCTTGGGAGGGCTGTTCTGGGCATCCCACAGTCAAGGATGAAGGTGCTGTAGAAAACAGTGGCATTGGTGAGAGGTTCAGGTGGAGAAGACCTTGTGCTTGTCCACACTGGGGTAGAGAGCAGTGATGCATTCGTGGGATGCCCATATGAACAGGAAGTGAACAAATGGCTCCAGGGGGACAAAATGCCTTCCAGCCAGTTCTTTACCCATCGCAGATACACCATTCAGGCCATGAGCTGCAGCTTCTCCAGGAGATGCTGTGGGATACGGTGTCAAAGGCTTTACTGCAGTCTAAGGACACAACACCCACAGCCTGTGTGGCGGATTCACTCCCCACGACAGACTTTCCCTCATCTGCTCAGCCGGTCACCTTGTCATAGAAGGAGATCAGGCTGGTCAAGCTGGCCCTGCCTTTCACAAAGCCGTGCTGATTGGGCCCGATTGCTCGTCTCGTATGTGTGACCTCACAGTCCTTTCCCAACCATGTTCCTGCTGTTGGCCTATCCCCTGCAGAGGCCGAAGTGACCTCACAGTCCCCTCCACAGCCATTGGCTTCCTACTCACCTCAAAATACCACACCCATCCATCCCCCTCCTTAGCACCCAGGACCTGACCAAGACTGAAGTGTGTTCTACACAGTCCTGCACCTGCCCCTCTTTCACTGCAGGCTGCAGACACCCATCTCCCTTCCTCTCTGTGTTCAAATTTGTCAAATATATTTTCTACTAACAATGTGAGTGAAAAGCACTCCTCACTGGAACTGCTGTATTGATGTTAATGCCTTCTAGTAATCCCCTTTTACTTTTCTCCTTTTTTTTTTTTTTTTTTTTTTTTTTTTTTTACTATTCTTCCACCTATTCTCTCTCCAGAAACCTCTCCAAGGCAAAAATTCTGTCAAATCAGAGAAAACCTCAGGTTTGCAGAGAGCTCTCGTCTCACTCGTCTCACTGTCCAGCTCACGGCAGGGTGAACCAGGTGAGGTTGCTCAAGGCCTCCACACAGGTTTGCATCATCCTCAAAGGCACTGAAAGTGCACTGTGTTACATCTCAGAAGGGGAGAATAAAGATGTTCAACAGTGTTGTCCCAAGTGCTGGTCACTGAGAGATGACACCGGTAACTGGCTGCACAGAGGACTTTGTACCACTGATGATGTTTGGGCTTGATGGTTCAGCCAACTTCCCACGTAGCATCCACTTCTTGAGCCCCATCAGCACCACTCTGGCCAGAAGGAGACCATGGCTGAGCCTTGCAAACACTCTGTACACAACATGCCTTTCTTTCCCCCATCCATTTGGGTTCAGCAATCCCTTCCTTGTCCTTCACATTCCTGGAAATGGCTGCAGGAGGACGTGTCCCATTCCCTTCCCAAGATGGGAGGAAGGGTGGCCAGCCTGTCATTCTCCCAGTTCCTATTCCTGCTCATCTTGAAGATGGGTTTGAGGTCTGAGATTTCTAAGGACCCAAAAACCATTCTGGTTTCTATGGCCCTTTTGACATCACAACCTGGAATCACAAGAAAGGGTGACAGAGCAGACTGGAGCATTTGAAAAGATCCTGTCCAAGGCAGCTGAGATGAATCTCACTGATCCAGTGGGGTTTGTTCCTGGAGTCACACACAGAAATGTCAGGGTTCTGTCAGGTGTCCACATCTGAGCTGGCCTCTTGGACTCCTTCTGCACCCAGGGATGCTCAGAGACAGAGTCTCTCCCTTTTACACATAGAGGCCATAGTCTCAGTTTCTCTCTGGCGTCCTGTTGCTACTCCAAAGGGATGGGAGACACCTCAGCCCTGTGGTTGTCACCCTGCTCTGCACTCATCTGAGATGTCCCACATCATGTGGAATGGACATGGGGACCTCAGTTTAAGGAAGAAGATCCCATTGGGTGGTTTCCCATGGGCTGTTCCTCCCAATGTGAAGTGATCTTGAGACACTGTCTGTCCCACAGGCCTTCATGGAACCCCCAGGGTTCAAGAAGTCCAAAGTCTTCTGACACTACCCTAGGAAGATCACTGTTCTTTATAGAAGTACTGTTACAAAGGCCAGCTCTGTGACACAAGTGCCCATTGCCTGTCCCTGCCTGCGCTCACAGCACTGACACACAGCAGGACGGGGACCAAGCTGCCAGAGCACTCAGGCCTTGCACCAACACAAGGGATGAGAAGGAGAGTGGGGGAGTGGAACCAGAACAGCTCTGGAAGACCAAGTGCTGGTGCTCCCTTCCAGCTCTTTTTCCCTCCTCCCATGCACACAGGAACTGCCTCTGCACCTCCAAAAAGGCCTTCGTGAAAGGATCCCATGATAAAGAGTCAGTACAGGGCTCTTTATTTTGTTTAAAGACACAAAGAGCATGGTCAGTGATTATAAAAGAAAAGCAGAAAAGCAATTTGAAAGGGGATGGCAGCATTATCACAATTTAAAAAACACCACCAAGAAAATATAGAGATGACAGGCTGCACCTATAATTAGTTTCATTAAAACTTCTATATAGAAGCAGATGGGCAGTTTGTTGCTTCATAACAGACTAAGATAAGACTTTCCACAGGACATCCTTGAGCTGCTGGTTGTTGTTGTTGTTTGTTGTTGTTTTTCTGCAGATATTCCATCTTCAAAAACATGTCCAGGGGAAAGATTCATTGAATCAGAGAGTCAGTCAGGTTTGAAGAGAGCCCTGAGCATCATCTTGTTTCACTCTCTTTCCCAAAGCAGGGTGACCAGGTGAGGTTGTTCAAGGTCTCCGCTCAGCTTTGTGTCATCTGGATCACAGCACAGAAGGAAGAATAAAGACCTTCAGCAGTTTTGGCCCAAATGCTGGTCACTGAGGGATGACACAAGTAACTGCACAGAGGACACTGCATCACAGATTATATTTGGGCTTGATATTTCAGTCAACTTCCCACCAAGCATCCAGTTCTTCAGCCCAGACAGCACCAATCCAGCTATAAGGACACCACAAGAGACCATGTCCAAGGCCTGGCACAATTTCACACACACAACATGCGTTTCTTTCCCCTGCCCATTTTGTTTCACAAGTCCCTTTCTTTCCTTTCACGTGCCTGCAGATGGCTGCAGGAGGACTTGTCCCATCCCCTTCCCAGGGACAGAGGCAGGCTGACCATCCTGTGACTCTCCCAACTCTCCTTCCTGCCTTTCTTGAAGATGGGTTTGATGGATGCCAGGACCTCCTCGGTTGCACTGTCATTTTGAAAACACACTCCAGAATCACAGGCAAGGCTGACATAACAGACAGGAAACCTCCCCTGGTGCAAATTGCAGCCATTTCCTCTTGTCCCATCACTTGCTACTTGGGAGAAGAGACCAACACCCTCCATGCTCCAACCTCCTTTCAGGCAGTTGCAGAGAGTGAGAAGGTCTCCCCTCAGCCTCCTGTTCTCGAGGCTGAGCAGCCCCAGCTCCCTCAACTGCTCCTCATCACATTTGTGCTCCAGCCCCTCAGCAGCTTCATCACCTCCTCTGCACTCTCTGTAGTGCCTCACTGTCCTTCTTATGATGAGGGACCCAAAAGTGAACATAGGATTCAAGGTGGGGCCTCACTATTGCCAAGAACAGTGGCACAATCACTACTCTAGTCCCACTGGCCACACTATCCTTGATACAAGCCAGGATGCTGGTGGCCTTTTCGGCCAGCTGGGCACACACTGGCTCATGTTCAGTTGGTGTCAGTCAACACCCCAGATCCCTTTCCACCAGGCAGCTTTTCAGCCACTCTTCCCCAAGGCTGCAGCATTCATGGGGTTGTGGAGACCCAAGTGCAGGACCCAGAATTTACGTACATGATATGCATGCTCATATCTCATCCGTACAATGGAAACACTGGATTCTGACTTAGTGTCCTTGTGTTGAGGGATGAACAACCTCTCTCAGCTGGGGTGAAGGGCCAGTGCAGGAAATGGTGGTTTGGAGGGGCTAGTCTGTGATGACTGGGGAAGCTGCCCCAGGACAGTCACATGAACATGGGCACACACCAGACCCTGCTCTGCTGGTCCTTCAGGGCTCTCCCAGGAGACCTGGCTGGGATGGGACACTGCTGTGTGCCAGCCCTGCACACTCACACACTTCAGCTCTTCACTGGTGTTTTCTTCTCTGGGGCATTTGCCAGTTCAGCCCTCCCACCCCCTCCTGAATTGTGCCAGCCCCCTGCCCTCTCCCCAGCCCAGTCCAGCAGAGCAGCCACACTGGAACTGGTCCCACAGCAGTGGGGACCAGTGAGAATGAAGGACAGTGAGAATGTTCATCCAGCCAGCACGCTGAGAGGATCTCCAGCCCAGGCAGCTTGCAGACCCAGGTCCAGACTTGCCCCCCAGGACAGCATGAGACGTTTGGCCTAGGGGATCCTCAGGAAGGCCCTGCTGCCACAGTGCCAGGGCCACCTGCCCCAAGCTGCCACCTGCAGCAAAGGGTTTCTCTTTCCGTGTCTTTTCTGCACACATACAGTGCCCCAGTCTTCTCCTGGAACATCCCATATCCCCACAGAGCCCTTTCTCAATAGAGCTGATCTGTGCTGACCTGGCCAGCTGTTCCTGCACCCCTTTCCCATGCTCCATACAGCCCCGAGCTGGTGGTGCTGCTCAGCAGAGCAAGTGGGCTGTGGTGCCCAGGGCCATGGGGTGAGTCCGCAGACTCATACTGGTCAGGATGGGAGGAAGACCCAGCTCAGGGTGGCTCCTGCTCACTCAGCACACAGACATGGCTCTTGCAGCTCCACAGATCTCAGAGAGACCAAACAAGTCAGTGCAGGGTCCTTTATTTCATTTAAACACACAGAGAGTATGGCTCTTTATTCACACAAACACTACGGGACACACCAGACAGGTAGATATGGACACAGCCATAAGAAGACAAATAATGTTTGAACTAGTAGTGCGTAATATTACAAGTGACATGCAGAAGAAGAAGGTCAATTCATTACTGCTTTAGAAAAGCGAACAATCATCAGTTTCCCTATAGACTCCTTCAGTTCCCTGTTCCTCATGCTGTAGATGAGGGGGTTCACTGCTGGAGGCACCACTGAGTACAGAACAGACACCACCAGATCCAGTGAAGGGGAGGAAATGGATGGGGGCTTCAGGTGGGCAAACATGGCAGAGCTGATGAACAGAGAGACCACGGCCAGGTGAGGGAGGCAGGTGGAAAAGGCTTTGTGCTGTCCCTGCTCAGAGGGGATCCTCAGCACGGCCCTGAAGATCTGAACATAGGACAGCACAATGAACACAAAACACACAAATGCTAAACAGGCACTGACCACAAGAAGCCCAAGTTCCCTGAGGTAGGTGTCTGAGCAGGAGAGTTTGAGGATCTGGGGGATTTCACAGAAGAAGTGGCCCAGGGCATTGCCCTTGCACAGTGGCAGTGAAAATGTATTGGCCGTGTGCAGCAGAGCATAGAGAAACCCAGTGGCCCAGGCAGCTGCTGCCATGTGGACACAAGCTCTGCTGCCCAGGAGGGTCCCGTAGTGCAGGGGTTTGCAGATGGCAACGTAGCGGTCGTAGGACATGATGGTGAGGAGAGAATACTCTGCTGTAGCAAAGAACATGAAAAAAAAGAGCTGGGCAGCACATCCTGCGTAGGAAATGACCCTGGAATCCCACAGAGAGTTGGCCATGGATTTGGGGACAGTGATGGAGATGGAGCCCAGGTCGAGGAGGGAGAGGTTGAGCAGGAAGAAGTACATGGGGGTGTGGAGGTGCTGTTCCCAGGCTATGGTGGTGATGATGAGGCCGTTGCCCAGGAGGGCAGCCAGGTAGATGCCCAGGAAGAGCCAGAAGTGCAAGAGCTGCAGCTCCCGTATATCTCTGAATGGCAGGAGGAAGAACTGGGTGATGGAGCTGCTGTTGGACATTTGCTTTTCCTGGACATGGGGCGCTGTCATGAGAAAAATAAAAAAAGAGTGAGAATCCAGGGAAGAGTTCTCTGACAAAAATAAAACCAACTCCTATAGACACTCCCCTGTCACATACAGACACCCTTTTGTTTTTCTAGGACAACATCCTTCAGCACTGTGGCTGGAGCCCTGCTTGGTGCTGGAAAATGTGCAACCAAGAGCAGGGCCTCTGCCCATGGGCCCTCAATAAGTCAGCCCAGCTCTGCAGAAATGGGGCCATGGGAACGGTGGGGACTGTCCTGGTTCTGCTAACACAGAAGAGCTGTCAGCACTTGCTTTCCCATTCATAAGGAACAGAGATGGTGAAGGCAGTTTGGGAGTTCCAGGATTTTTACATCTCCCACCATATTCACTGCAGAGTGTTGTTGGGTGTCAGAAACCCTCAGCATTTCTGCTGCACTCAGGGACAACAGAACGAGTCCTGTGAGACCAGAGGATGCCTGTGGGTCAGTGCAGAGTGAGGGCAGCTGCTCTGTCCCTCTGTCTTGGTCCAGTTGCCCTGGGCAGACACCTTTCTGAGATGGAGCCTGATCACACTCCCATGTTACCCTGAAAAGCCACTGGGAGCTATGGAGAAGAGGGATCCACCTCAGACCACAACATGTCTCACCCTTTCTTAAGGCCTCAGCTCCCCACATTTAGCCCAGGACACACACGGCAGATTTCACAAACCCAAAAGCATTTCATCCATAGTAGAATTTCTGCACTTCTCTGTGGTGAATTCAGATAATGCTGAAGTGCTATAGGACAGGTTTGCATCCTGGAGGAAATCTCAGAGCTTGGAAGGAAACAGCCAAGAATCCTAATGATGGCATTTGATTGAAGGAGACTCAGCTCATTCCCCAGCCCCACAGACTGCATTGCCCACAGCCCAGAGAGCAGAGCAAAGCTGGGACACGTGTTCCCATGGACACACCTGCAGGAAAGGACCCACAAGGTCAGACTGTGACTCTGCAGCTGAAACTGCCATCCCCAGAGAGCCTGAGAGCAAGAACAAGATCCCAACAGCAGTGACCCAGAGCAGGGGAGCAAGAAGGACAATGCGGTGAGGGTGGGTGTGAGAAAGGCCAGGGCAGAGGCAGCCGGGCACTCAGACAGCGTCACCCTTCCCCAGCTGTGCAGCCACCTCCCAGACACCAACATTGCCGGGCAGCTGCTCTCAGCCCCTGTGCTCTGCAGAGGAACTGGAGCTCTGGCTGCACAGGAGCTGCTTCATGCCTTGGAGCCCCCGGCCCTGAGGGCAGAGGCTTTGCTGGGTGGGACAGGAGGCCAGGAGGCTGCTCACAGGAGGGTGACTTGTCTCCTGATCCAGGTGGTGCTTTAGGCTGTGAAGATAATCAAAACCAGCCATTTGACTGGGGTAGTTCCATTTTACAGGTGTCACACAGGGCAGATGAAGGGAGCTCAGAACCCCAGACTCTGCTGCACAGCTGGGACTGCAGAGACTGGGAATGCAGGTGACAGTGTGTGTCAGTGCACACCACATAAAGATTCTGGTGTCCTTTGTGCCTTTGTACCAAAGCTCAGCCTGCTCAGATTTTGAAAGGATTGCTCCAAACCCCTGTGACCCAAACCTCTACAACTGTCTCTCCTCAACAGCCTTTTACCCCAGGAAGGGGAAAACTGCCAATGCAGGCACCAAACCAATGCCCAACCTGCCTGGAGAGCCAGGACAGCTGTGCCACACAACAGCAGCCTCTGAGGGAAGCTGGAGGTGACGGAATTGAAATGGTTTCAAACCAAATCATAGAATCATAGAATCACTGAGGCTGGAAAAGACCCTTAAGAACACGGAGTCCAACTGTAAATCAAACAGTGCCAAGACCACCACTAAACAGTATCCGTAAGTGCCACATCTCCAATTCTTTAAAATACCTCCAGCAATGGAAGCTCCAATCCTGAGCTGTCAGGACACCATTGGCTGCAGTTGGACATAAGATACTGGTCATGACTGTGAGTTCAGCCCTCGCTGGCAGAATGTCTCACACCCTCACTGAGGAGGGCAGGGGGTTGGGAGATGGGAGCACGTTTCAGTTTCCAGATCCCAGCACAGAGCCCAAACCATCCTGCCCTTGAACTCTGGCATCCCATTTCCTGAAGATGCAAAACCGGTGGCTTTCAGTGGATAAGCATGCTAAAAGGCAAGAATTATCCTTCAAATGTCTAGGAACGTCAGTTTTTCAAGAATGAGTTTAACATGCTTATATTTAAATATCTGTAAAATAGCATTCTGCAACTGTTGTAGCCCCTCTGGCAATGACAATTAAATAGGTATTGGCACTATAAGGCTTCATACCCCATACACAAGCACGTATCTAAGTGGTTCAGATGAAGGGTGGTCTTGCAAAAGTCACCCTGTTCCTCCTCAGGTGCATGGACACTGCTCATGTGCCTGTGCAGAGAGTGACAGGAGCTGGGTCCCCTTCTCGGGACAGACTCCTTCCAGGAGAGACACAGACACAGGGGGAACTCATCAGGGCTTTACGGCATTTCCCTCGGCATCAGTTTTGACATATTGGGTGCTGTCCTGTGACTGCCCTTTCTGCACAGATGATCATACAAAGACAACCATTTAGTAAGACAGGGCCATAAAGGGGCTGTTATGGACAAGAAAGCTCACCATGAACACTGCAGAGAGCAAAGAAGTTTATTATTATCACCATGAAGAACCAAGAAGCTCAAGGCCTCTTCTAAAGAGTGGGAGACCCTGAGCAGCCGTGCTTGGCCATGTGTAGGTGTGGGAGAGGGTTAGGACATGTCAGGGAGAAGCAATGAGATGGCTGATGGCTTCAGTGAACCCTTCCAGCCATGTCTGAGCCCAGAAATGGAAAGCAGTTGATGTCTGCAGGTGGAGGAGGAATAGGAGGAAGATTTTCCTGGCAATATGGAAGGAAGAAAGTCCTCTCTTGGGCTACTCATGTATGGCAGTGACATTTGCATCCTGTGGGCATGGCTGTGACTGGGAGGTGGGGAATGGCTGCTGCTGGGGTGTTTGTGCTCAGTCATGGCCCATGAGCTGACCCTGCTCTGCTCCTCTCTTACACTGCCCACACTTCGATGGACCTCAGGAATCATCCATGAGCCTGGTAGATCCATGAACCTCCTGGAGTGATGGGTATGGATCCAAATAGAGGATTCAAGCAAGTTTGGGACTGGGACAGCTCAGGTGATTGGTGACCATTGCCAGGTGTATGAAAGAAGCTGGATGAGTTATGAGGAACTCACAGGCATTTGCAGCTCCACAGAAAACCACAGCCTTGCAGTTAAAGCAACAGCAGTTCACATAAAACCAGCTCCCAAAATACAAAACACACTGTCCGCAGGAAAAACCTTGATAAATATTTGAGAAAGATCTACCAGGTCCCAGGGGTCAGGTCTCAGCCATTCTGGAGATGAACAAGCATCAAGGGCTGACATGGCATCAGAGCCACCTCCACATGGCCCTCACCGCCTGTAACCAGTGTCTCCAAGTCTTTCCTTCACCAGCCTCCAGGGACAGGGACCTGCACTGGTTGTTTCCTTCACAGCTGTGTCAGTGATGGCCCTTCATGGGGTCCCAAACACCCTCAGAAACTTGGGGTTTGCTTCTGCCTTTCACTTCATGAGAGGTTTGTTCATTGTTTCAGTAGCTGCAGTTCAGGATCATGGCAGCAGAGGGCTCATTAACATCGAAAATGCTCTTACAAGCCAAGGCACTGTGCAACATTTTCCTAAAGGCTTCAAGTCTGGTGTGCACGATTAGAGAGCTTTCAGTCCAGGACACCTCAAGAGGAATCACACAACTCTGGACCAAGAGGTGGGTGTTCCTGGGAATCTCAGGTGCCACAGCACAGCGATACTTGTGTTCAGGGAGCTGGTCAAGTGACGAATCTCCTGTTCTGTAATGGCATCTGAGTTTGCTCAGGTCACCCCTGACTTGAGCCCCATCCACTGCTGGGTGTTCTCCAGACTCCTGCCTTCAGGAACAAAGTCCCAGGACACCTTGCTGGTGAAGAGGGAGGCAAAGAAGCCATGAAGTACCCCAGTCCTGTCTGATTCTACTCTTACGAAGTTCAGCAGCAGTTCCACATTCACCCTGTCTGTTCTTTTGCTGGAAATGAAGCAGTGTCAGCTCATCTTGCTGCCCTCAGCCTCCCCTTCTGGGATCAAGTCCGGGGCAGCTTTGTCATCATCCCCACATCCGTGGCCAAGGTTTCTAAATTCCTCCTTTGCAGCTTCCCCTGCTTCCACCTCCTGTGTGCTGCCTTTGTGCTCTGCAGCTCCATCAGTTCAAAGGAGTAGCCTCATGAGATAAATGCTTCTTTTCATGGGTACTTGGAGAGATCATTCTTGTGCTTGGAGCAGCCTGTCCTATAAGGCTGATCAGATTTCCTGAGCTCCTTCACCCTCCATGACTTTACCACATCACCAGCTCTACCTGCCATCCCCTAGTATGTCAAAGTCTTCTCCTCTGGAGCCCACCAGCCTGTGCTCTGCTGCTGTCATTCCTCTCTCCCCTCTGGTGCCTGGGACCCCACTGTGTCCTGGTCACAACAGCCAAGATGGACACTCATGTTCACATCCCTCACCATCTCTTCCTTCTTCGTTGGTACCAGATCCAGGTGAGCATCACCCTTGTTGGCCCATCAGGCAGCTCTCTTAAGCATTTGGCCCAAGATCCTTTGGACTGTTGGCACCTGCAGCTTTGCCTGGCCAGTGACTGTCACGGCAATTACAGTGCCCCATAGGAACCTGCTCATTGACTGAAGACTTTCATGCGTTGCTGAAAGAAGATCTTTACAATTTCTTCTTCACGATCAATTATTTTGTAACATCCAACGCACTGTCACCCTGTGCTGGGTTTATGGCAAAGTCTTGGAACGGGGGGTGGGTGTGGTTGTGCTACAGTTCTCACCTCTCTGAGAAGACAACAGGAGTTTGACCAACGTCAGACAGAGCTGATTTCAGCTGCTCCAAAATGGACCCACTCCTTGCCAAATCTGAGCCACTCAGTGATGCTGGCAGCACCCCTGTGATATTGTATTTGAGAAAGGGTAAAAAATGCTGCACAACCGCAGGTGGGAGAGAGGAGGGAGGAAATGTGTGAGAAAAGCACTGCAGACACCAAGGTCATATCCCATAGGACCCAAGCAGGTCCCTCAGCAGGCCCAAGCTTGCTCTCCTGAAATCCTGCTCTTGGCCTTGTGATCATCTCCCAGGAGCCTCAGCTCCACTTTCTCATCCCTGACTGTTCCATCCTGATCAATTCTTTGTGGTTTGTAAGTGTGAAGTCCCACAGGGCACCTCACCCCACTGACTCCTCAGTCACCCGTGTCAGGAAGATGTTGTCAATGAACTCCAACCCCTCTTGGATGGTTGGTACCTTGCAGATACTGGGATGTCTAAGGTCTGTCATGAGGACAGGGCCCTGGAAACATGAGGCTTCTTTCATTTGTCTGAAGGAGGCCTCATTTCATTCCTCTTCCTCATCAGAGATCCTCCAGCTGATGTCCAGTGACCACAAGACTGCCCATGTTGTTCGGCCCTCTCATGCTGACTCCTCAACCTTCAGCTGACATTGTCTGTCCCCAGGCAGAGCTCCACACATCTGGTATGTACCCATCAGATAACATTGAATATTGAGAAGATGAAGTGACCAGTGCTGTATCAGGGTGGGACAATAACCCCATCCATCAGGACAGAGCAGGACCTGACACGCTGAGCAGTGACCCTGAGGAGAAGGGCCTGGGCACTCCAAGGTCCCCACACCAGCCCGTGGTGCACGCTCACCATGAACAAGGCAGCTGCACACGGGGCTGCATGAGGAGGAGCGTGGGCACACAGACACCTGGAGTTCTCATCCCACTCGGTTCAGCACTGGTGTGACCCCACACACACAGGGGTGTGCGTCTTCCCAGTTTGGAGAAGCAGGGAGGAACTGGAGAGTGCAGGGCTCTGCCAAGGCAGGTTCAGCACCTTGTGCACATGGTGTGGGATGCTGAGGGACCTGGGCTGCTTTGGGCCAGCAGCGCTGTGGAGGCTGCAGCAGTGCAGGAGTAGCCTGAGAGTGCTTGAAGGGTGGTTTCAGAGGTGGTGGTGGTTTTCTGCATAGTGAGAAAGAGCATGAGAAAGAAATAATGGCCCAAAGTGCAGCTGGGAAGGTCCAGGCTGGACATGAGCAGAAAGGAATGTGACTGGAAGGGCAGTGCTGTGGTGGAGCAGGTCAGCAGAGGGAGTCTTCATCAGCCCAAGGCTTTGTGCTTCAAGGAACAGCTGGGGAGGATGGAGACATCTCAGCAAAGGAAGGAAGATGCTCAGCCAAGAGCAAGGTGGGGCAGCAGGGGGGATGTCTGCAGCCTGCAGGGAAAGAGGTGCAGGGGATGCCACAGCACAGGACAGGCTGTGGTGGAGATGATCAAGGGATGTAAAGAGGCTGAAAGCCCCACCAGACATGAGCTCCTTCTCCCCTTGGCTATGGCTGTTGTCTGCACCTCTGATGCCTGTGAGGAGACACCTTGTCCTTCCAGTACAGGGGCCTCATGGCCTCCTTGTCCCCAGCCAGAAACCTGGGAGGTGTGGGACCATAGTCCTGCCCTTGGCCTTGCACAGCCCCACATCACACTGTCCAGGAAGGGCCCTGGGCAACGTGGGAAGGACAGGATCTGACTTCCCAGGGCTGGGGGCCCTTTGGTTAATGAAACACATACAGGTTTACTCAGAATCAGAGCCACCTTTACTTTGCTTTTCCTGACCTGTCATCACTGCATCCAGTTTTCTTCTCTAAGTGATCCTGGGCGCAGTTCCTCAATATTGTCCCTCAGTGGGACCCATTAACGTTACAAGAAACTTTGGAGTTTGAATCTGACTTTGACTTCTTGAGAGGTTTCACCAACTTCCTCCACGGCTTGAGGTGCATGGACTCAGCACCAAACCCACCAGAGGGGTCATTAAAGCGCCTTGGGCTGCTCCTGTGCTGCTGAGCTGGGCTGGGCTCCTGGGACAGAGGGAGCTCCTGGCAAGTGGCAGCGCTGCAGAGAGACAGCTCTGCCCAGGAGCAGCTCCTCTGCACAGCGCAGCAGGGCTGAGGGCTCTGCCTGGGGATCTCAGGGAGACGAGCAAGGCAGAGAGAGATTAAAGGTGGTCAGGATTGGGAGGATGACTGAGAGCTCACTGGAGGAGAAACCTTTGCAGCCCTTGCCATGGTAAGTCTCTGGGTGCAGGGCAATGCAGCTGTAGCTCCTGGAGGCATCTCCTAAAACTGGCACAGGCACAGCTTGTGGGATCTGTCAGGGCAGGGATCTTTATCAGCAGCTTTGAAAATCTGAGAAGCAAGTTGTGCACCCAGGGGTGCCCAGGGCTGTCCTGTAGAGCAGGGTCCCTGCACCCCACGGCTGTGCTTAGTTAGACACTCTGCCACCTGCCAGGGTCAGTGCTCAGCCTGCCCGGGGAGATCCCATGGCAGAAGTTGCGGGTGGAAGGAGCGACCCCTGGCAGCGCAGGCAGGGAACTTGTGGGGTTGAAGGGTGCTGTGTGGGTCAGGGCTGCTCAGAGCTCCAGATCAACCCCACAGACATTACATGGGGTCCTTCTGAACCACCACATCGAGAAAGGAACAGCTGCAAGGGAAGGAGCCTGCACTTCAATTTTCCACTGTTGGTTCTCTGGGTGTGCAGTGGGAGATGGGGATTTATTTCTCTGCTTTGGAGAAGACACTGAGAACTCAATTCTCGTTAGGACTTGTCAGAGCTGCTCCTGAGCCCCTGCACACACAGAGCTGCCCCTGGGAAGTGCCAGGAGGTGTGAGCAGGACAGAGCTGAGCACACAGTGGGTGGGATGGGGTCTGTGACACTGACAGGGAGCAGATCCAGGGACAGAGACACAGCTCCAGGCAGCACAGACATGGGCAGGGAGAAGGAGCTGTGACCAGAAATGCTGGGGAGGGGATTCAGGACCCCCTGCCATCCCCTGCAGTGCAGACACATTTCCCAGTGTAACCCCTGGTGTCCTCTCCTCCCCAGCAGAGCCTCTGCCCCAAAGCCATGGGGTCCAGGTCATGAGTCTCCACCTCAGCAGCTGGACCTCCAGGTGAAGGGTTCCTGGAACATGGTACACAAAAGAGGTGCTAAAAGTACTTGATCTACAGTATCACTATGTGAATGGCAGCAGCACAGCCAGGTAAGGAGAAGGTTCCACAGCATGCCCGTCTGCCTTTCTGTTCTTGCTTTATTTTCTGGTAGCACGGCACTGTTCTTCTCTGTTTCTCTACCTCTCCCAGGGAGGGGGTTTTCCATGAGAAACAGCATGTTTAATATCCAGAGAGAAGTCTCCTCTAACTCGTCACTGTCTTTTCCTCCTTGCACAGGTCCTCATGCTCACAGGCAGCAAATGTCCAACAGCAGCTCCATCACCCAGTTCCTCCTCCTGGCGTTCACAGACACACGGGAGCTGCAGCTCTTGCACTTCTGGCTCTTCCTGGGCATCTACCTGGCTGCCCTCCTGGGCAACGGCCTCATCATCACCACCATAGCCTGGGACTAGTATCTCCGCACCCCCATGTACTTCTTCCTCCTCAACCTTTCCCTTCTCGACCTAGGCACCATCTCCAGCATTGTCCCCAAGTCCATGGCCAATTCCCTCTGGGACACCAGAGCCATCTCCCTACACAGGATGTGCTACCCAACTCTGTCTGTTTTTGTTTTTCATTTCAGCAGTATTTTATCTTCTCACCATCATGTCCTACGACCGCTACGTTGCCATCTGCAAACCCCTGCACTACGGGACCCTCCTGGGCAGCAGAGCTTGTGTCCACATGGCAGCAGCTGCCTGGGCCACTGGGTTTCTCTATTCTCTGCTGCACGCGGCCAATACATTTTCACTGCCACTGTGCAAGGGCAATGCCCTGGGCCAGTTCTTCTGTGAAATCCCCCAGATCCTCAAGCTCTCCTGCTCACACTCCTACCTCAGGGAACTGGGGCCTATTGTGGTTAGTGTATTAGTAGCATTTGGATATTTTGTGTTCATTGTGCTGTCCTATGTGCAGATCTTCAGGGCCGTGCAGAGGATCCTCTCTGAGCAGGGACGGCACAAAGCCTTTTCCACCTGCCTCCCTCACCTGGCCGTGGTCTCCCTGTTCCTCAGCACTGTCATGTTTGCCTACCTGAAACCCTCCTCCATCTCTTCCCCTTCACTGGATCTGGTGGTGTCTGTTCTGTACTCCGTGGTGCCTCCAGCCATGAACCCCCTCATCTACAGCATGAGGAACCAGGAGCTCAAGGATGCGCTGAGGAAACTGATGGCTGGATGCTTTTCAAAGGCGTTAAACTTTCCATGTTCTGCATATCACTCATGACACGACTCATGACAGGTCTAACCTGTCTTTTTTATATTTTGTAGTTGTAGATGATTTTTTGGAGTTGGGGAAAGACTTGTTTGGGTTTGCTTTTTTAACTCTGATAATATTGCTAACAAAGAAATGTTATTATTCATCCCACATCTCTGTCCACCTTTATAGATCAAGTCAAAGACCTTGCAAATGAGAAGTCATGCTCTCTGTGTATTTAAAGAAAATAAATGACCCTTCCATGAATTGTTTGTCTGAGATCCTTCCTCTGAGACCTTTGTGAAGCTCAATACGAGGTGTCTGTGTGTGAAGATGGAGGAAACAGTCCCAGCAGAGCAGCTCTGCCAGGCAGCACCAGCCTTCTTCTTTCCAGAGTCGTTCTCTTTGCACTTCCCCACTCTCCTTCTCAGCCCTTGTGCTGGTGTAAGGCCTGAGCGCTCCCCAGGCTTTGTCACAGTCGTACTGTGTGTCAGTCCTGTGACCAGGACAGGCAGTGGGCGCTTGTGTGACAGAGCCGGCCTCAGAACAGCAACTCCATCAGCAAGGGCATCTCCTTAGCATAGTGCCTGAAGGGTTAGGTCTTCTTCCCAAGTTCCTTGAAGAACATTCCGTAATAACAGACTCTGAAGAGGCTCTTTGTTTGGTTTGTTTCTCTGTAGGCTCAGTGTGAGGAGATCAGGGTCCCAGTGCGGCTTAGAAGAGACTTCGAGCTGTTTGTTCAGGTGTTGCTTGTTGGTGGCCAGCACCCACACACATGGTGGATAAGGCAGGGTCCCTCTGAGCACCCTCCATGACCTCCCAAGAGCTTGTGTGGGAGGTGGTCAGTGGCAGTGACCACCATCAGCTGGGGCTGCCTCCCAGCCTGACCAGTATGGCCCCGCAGAGTCACCACAGCCCGGGCACCACAGCCCACTTGATCTACAGAGCAAAACCCCCAGTTCAGGGCTGTGGGGAGCGTGGGGAGAGGGTGCAGGAATGGCAGCCAGGCCAGAGCGGATGTGCTCTCCTTGGGCAAAGGCTCTGTGGGGAGATGGGACCTCCCAGGAGAAGAGCAGGGCAGTGTTTGTGTGCGGACACGGAAAGAGAAACCCTTTGCCTGTGGGTGACAACTTGGGTCAGGCTGCCCTGTCCCTGGGGCAGCAGTAGCTGCCTGAAGAGCCCCGAGGTCAGGACTTGGTGCTGTCCTGGGGAGCGGGGCTGGCACAGGGAGCTGAAGGCTTCCTGTCATCGGGATAGCCTGAGCGTGGCAGCCAGAGAGACACTGTCACTGACCTCTGTTTCCTCCATTTCATTCTACAGGTCCTGTCCAGATGGAGCTTCTCTGCTCGGCTGGGCTGGAGTGAGACCGGGGAGGTGGGGAGAGCTGGGGAGAAACTGGGCTGGGCTGGAAAGTGCCCCAGAGAGGGAAACACCAGTGAAAAGCTGAAGTGTGTGAGTGTGCAGGGTGGGAGCACCAAACTGGGAGGAAGGGCTGACACACCAGCTGTGCTGGCATCCAGTGAGACCTGGACAGGTTGGAGGACTGGACAGGGGAGAACCCAAGGAAGTTCTGCAAAGGCAAGTGTAGGGTCCTTCACCTCAGGAGGAATAACCGCAGGCACCACTACAGGTTAGGGGCAGACCTGGAAGGCAGTTCTGTGGAGAAGGACTTGGGAGTTCTGGTTGATAACAGGTTGACCATGAGTCAACAATGTGCTCTTGTGGCCAAGAAGGCCAATGGTACCTGGGGTGCTTTGCCAAGAATGTGACCAGCAGGTCAAGGGAGGTGAATCCTCCCCCTCTGTTCTGCCCTGCCGAGGCTGCATCTGGAGGTACTAGGTCCAGTTCTGGGCTCCCCAGTTGAAGAAAGACAAGGAATTACTGGAAAAAGTGCAGTGGTGGATTGCAAAGATGACAACGGGTCTGGAGCATCTTTCTAATGAGGAGAGCCTGAGAGAGGGGGTTTGTTCAGCTGGAGAAGTTGAGAGGGGATCTTATCGATGTTTATAAATATCTCAAGGGTGGGTGTCAAAAGGTTGGACCAGACTCCTTTCAGTGGCGCCCAATGATAGGATGAGGGGCAACAGGCACAAGCTGAAGGTTCCATCTGTATATGAGGATAAACTTCTTTACTTGGAGGGTGACAGAACCCTGAAACAGGGTGCCCGGAGCAGATGTGGAGTCTCCTTCTCTGGAGACATTCAAACCCACCTGGACATGGTCCTGTGCGATCTACTCTGGGTGAACCTGCTTTGGCAGGTGAGTTGGACCGGATGATCTCCAGAGGTGCAGGGAACGTGGCTCACAATCAAACCCCTTTGCTATTTTAGACTTGTAAAACATGCACAAATCTTTGTGCTACTCGTACTCGGGTACAATTAAAGGCATTATGTAGGCCATGGGAAAAGATAAAATGGGGTCAGTGGGCCTTGCATACCTGTCAGGTTGATTTTTATCACACCTCTAACGCATCTAAGGGGTGGCAATATGTACACACTGCTGTGGATACAGTGTCAGGACTAATTACATGGGAGGGCGACAGTCACAGACTCCACACAATCCAATGTGAATTCAAGCAAAGCCGTTTATTGTTACATTTCTCCTTAAGTGTCTTTTTGACCTGTCCATGTGCCACCCACACATCTAAAGGCTGCTTGCAATTGGTCAATAGCTACTGTTCACGCGCCGCAAACTAACAAATAATTGGATTTTACAAATCTGCACGAGCTCTAGTGCTAAGCAAAAAGTATCTACTAAATTGCTGACTTGCTGACTCTTCTTCTCTTGCTCAAGGCTCGACTCTTGCTCTCTTGCTGGATACAAAGACCTCAGACGCCTATTCACTTCAGTTCCATACAATGTCCATTAACTTCAAGGAAATCCCTCAAATCTCCCACAATTTCTATCAATATATCAGCAACAAGAGGAGGGCCAAGGAGAATCTCCATCCCCTGGTGAATACAGAAGGAAACATAGTGAGAGAAGATGAGGGAAAGGCTGAGGTACTAAATGCCTTCTTTGTCTTTGTTCTCTCTTTAACAGTCAGAACAGTTGTACTCCAGGTACTGAGCCCCCTGAGCCAGAAGACAGGGATGGGGAGCAGAATGAAATCCCAATCATCCAAAGAGAAATGGTTGGTGACCTGCTGCACCACTTGGACACCCATGACTCTATGGGGCCAGATGGGACACACCCAAGGGTGCTGAGGGAGCTGGCGGAGGTGATCACTGAGCCACTTTCCATTATCTACCAGCAATCCTGGCTAACTGGGGAGGTCCCAGTTGACTGAATGTTGGCCATGATGACACCCATCTAAGGGAAGAGCTGGAAGGGCGACCTGGTGAACTACAGACCCGTCAGTCTGCCCTTGGTGCTGGGCAAGGTTGTGGAGTAGATGATCTCGAGTGATATCACAGGATTCATATAAGAGAACCATATGATCAGGCCCAGTCAACATGGGTTTATGAAAGGCACGTCCTGTTTGACCAACCTGATCCCCTTCTATGACAAGGTGATCAAGTAGATAAGGGAAAGGCTGTGGATGTTTTGTCCTTAGACTTCAGCAAGGCCTTTGACACCCTATCCCACAGCATCTCCTGGAGAAGCTGCAGCTCATTGCCTGGATGGGTGTATCTACAATGGGTAAAGAAGTGGCTGGAGCTGTGGTGGACAGAGCCAAATCCATTTAGGGACTGGTCATGAGTGGTGTCCCCAGGGCTCAGTATTGAGGCCAGTTCTGTTTAATCTCTTTATCCATGATCTGGATGAGGAGATCAAGTGCACCCTCAATAAGTTTGCAGACGACACCAAATTGGGTGGGAGTGTTGATTTACTGGCAGGTAGGAAAGCTGTACAGAGGGATCTGGACTGGCTGGATCAATGGGCTGAGGGCAGTTTTATGAGATTCAACAAGGACAGGTGCTGGGTTCTGCAATTGCGTCATACCAACCCCATGAACGCTACAGGATCATGGAAGAGTGGATGGAAAGCTACTTGGTGGAAAAAGATCTGGGGGTGTTGATGGGCAGTGGCTGAACATGAGCCAGTGTGTGCCCAGGTGGCCAAAAAAGCCACCAGCGTCCTGGCTTGTATCAGGAATAGTGTGACCAGCAGGACCAGGGAAGTGATCGCCCCCTGTACTGGGCACTGGTGAGGCCGAACCTTGAATCCTGGGTTCAGTTTTGGGCCCTTCACTATAAGAAAGACCATGAGGAGCTGGAGTGAATTCGGAGAAGGGATCAGAGTTGGTGAAGGGTCTGAGGCACAAATCTAATGAGGAGCAGCTGAGGGAGCTGAAGCAGTTGAGCCCGGACAAAAGAAGGCTGAGGGGAGACCTTCTCACTCTGCACAGCTCTCTGAAAGCAAATTGTAGCATAGAGGTTCTTGGTTTCTTCTCCCATGTATCAAGTGATATGACGAGATAAAATGGCCTTAAGTTGTGCCGGGGAAGGTTCAGGTCGGACATTAGGAAACATTTCTTCATGGGAAGGGTTGTGGGGCAGTGGAACAGGCTGCCCAGGGCAGTGGTGGAGTCACCACCCCCGGAGGGGTTTAAAAGACTTTTAGATGAGCTTCTCACGGACATGGTTTAATGCTAGAGTTGGGTTATGGTTGGACTCGAAGATCTTGAGGGTCTCTTCCATCCAAAATGATTCTATGATTTGGTGTTTCTAATCCAAGTCCCAATGTGTGCAAAAGTTTCCTTCATAGAAGAGAAAGAGTGACTAGTAGAGAAAAACATAAGGCTGAAACTGAATGTCAAGAGCGTGGGCAAACCCTGCTGTCCCCAAGGTCAGAGGGAAACAGGGCTGGGAAGTGCAGACCTGGCAGTGGTGTCTCTGCTGCCCTGGAGGGCCTTGATGGACATGAAGGTGATCTCCATGACTGACAAGGTGCTGCTGACAGGCCCACTGTGAAAAGTGTTGGTCCGTTCCTCAGCTGTATCATCAAGGGGGTGAGTGAAGGCTGGTGGAGAGAAAAAACAGAAGTTTCAATGTGTAGACACATACGTGGAGACTCCAGTGCAGTGTGCTTCCTATTCATGGACTGCCTTACATCTACTGGATAGAGAAATGACGGACATGCCACACTCCCGTGGTGGCAACCAGTTTGTTTCACAAAGACACCGAGTCTGTCTGCAGTGCTGTCTGGGGTGTTGGTCGCACATCAGTGTGAATGGGGATGGCTGCCCCATACAGGACCATCGCTGTCCCTGCCCAATGCAGGAGGGGTGTGCGAGAGCCTTGGCACCTCATGTAACACTGCAGGTCTGTAACTGGCAATAGAAGGAACAACTTCCCTGAGTATGATCAGAAAATGTGGGGATGTTCATGACACCGCTGCCATTACAGTCAAAGGAGCTGGAGTCAACCCAGCTGATGGAAAAGACAGAGAGAAACTTAGCTCTATCTGTGGTTCCAGACTCCATCAAATAAATCCCTGCATAGGCTGCCCCAAACATAAGAAATAAAGATTCTCTCATCCTGAGAGTGGGTATCTGATGTCAGTTCTATTGGCCAAAGAGATTCCCCACCACTCTGCAAGAAGTTGCCCCCAGATGCTGCCTCTCCTCTCCGCATTGCTCCACTCAGCTTGCAGCCAGCTCCATGTACTGTGCATCACCTCTGGCACTTCACATGTCACCTCGTCTTTGCATCTCAGCACATCAGTCTTGACCTCTGCCTCCATTCATTAGCACGGGACCTGAGACAAGGAGCTCACAAGTCAGCGTCTATTGTGTGTGCACCTGAACTGAGGCCAGAGGAATCCATCTCCTGTGGGTTTGTGTTGTGCGTGGGGGTAGCTGAGGACTGCAGACATGGAATGGGAGTAGAATCCCTTCCCTCAGAAAAGACAAATTAGATCATTTTGTGCCCATGTCTGGTCGTCATGTCCAAAGACGGGACAGTGAAAAGCTGATTCCTGGACCATAATATTTTTCAAATGAGAGAAATGAGTCTGCGGGAAAAAAAAGTGTGTCTCACCAGCTGAGACAAGGAAATTAGAGCTGACTTGAGCTTGTTTCACAGCAGGTTCCCCTAGAGCTCCAGGGACACCTGGAGGGAGCCCAGAGAGGACAGAGAAAGGGACATCATGGGATGCTCCTCTGTTGCTAAGCTGGGACCAAGGGAGCTCATGGCAAGCGGCAGCGCTGCAGAGAGACAGCTCTGCCCAGGAGCAGCTCCTCTGCACAGCGCAGCAGGGCTGAGGGCTCTGCCTGCAGCACCGAGGGCACAGGAGCCAGGCAGAGAGAGGGGAAAGGCAATGTAGGGTTGTAGGTTGCTGAGGGCTCACTGAGAGACAAATCTCCACAGTCCTAACACGGTAAGTCTTTGGTTGTAGGACAATGCATCTGCGTTTCCTGGTGGTATCTCCTAAAGGGGGTACATCCTGTATTACCGGATCTGTCAGGTCTCTCACACAGTATTTCTCACGTAGAGGAGAAGAACATGGTCCAGAGCAGGGCTTCCCTGCTGCACCATCAATGGGAAATGGCATGACGGCAACTTCTCCTGAGGGTGACTGCAAGGGGGAGCACTCAGGGGTTCTCAGGAGTGTCCTGCAGAGCAGGGTCCATGCCCCTCAGGGCTGTGCCAGGGAAGGGACTCTGCCGTGTGCCAGGGTCAGCGCTCAGCCTGCCCCGGGAGATCCCAACAACAAGGAGGGGAAAAGATGTGAGTGGAAGGATCAAACCCTGTTAGGGCAGAAAAGATGCTTCTGCTGTGGAGAGGGTGCTATGTGGGTCAGAGTTGCTCACAGCTCCAGATCACTCCCAGGATTTTTCCAAGAGGATGCCTCAAGGAGAAGATCAATGCAAGGATTACCAGACAGATAACGAGCTTTCCTGAGCCTGTGTTTTCAGTTTCCTAGCTCAAGGGGTGGGTGGTGTAGGAAAGGATAAAATGAAAATGAGCTCTCATGCTTAAACAAGTCACTGAGACTCCTGAACTGCAACTCTGAGTGATCAGTACAGCCGCCAGAAGGCTCAAAACATCCCTTCACCACCCCTCTGCCTGTGCACAGCACCTGCATCACCTTGGCTGGACCCCATCAGCCTCAGTCTGACCCGTCCTGTTTTCCAGCCTGCAAACAGGAAGATGCCCCCAGGCAGTGCCCTGTGAACAGGCAGGATCTGTAGGGCCAGGGGGAGGGCACAGAGGGTGGGATGGAGTCTGTGAGCACTGACAGGGAAGAGACATGGACAGGGAAACACCTCCCAGGGGGAGAATCTCCAGGCAGCAGGGAAATGATCAAAAATGAGAGGAAACTAAACCCGGAATTGTTATGGGAGGGAGAACAGAGAAAAGTCCCTGTGATCCCCTGCAGTGCAGATCCCTCCTGTGAGCAGCCCCTGGCCTCCTGTCCCACCCAGCAAAGCCTCTGCCCTCAAGGCCGGGGGCTCCAAGGCATGAAGCAGCTCCTGTGCAGCCAGAGCTCCAGTTCCTCTGCAGAGCACAGGGGCTGAGAGCAGCTGCCCGGCAATGTTGGTGTCTGGGAGGTGGCTGCACAGCTGGGGAAGGGTGACGCTGTCTGAGTGCCTGGCTGCCTCTGCCCTGGCCTCTCTCACACCCACCCTCACCGCATTGTCCTTCTTGCTCCCCTGCTCTGGGTCACTGCTGTTGGGATCTTGTTCTTGTGCTCAGGCTCTCTGGGGATGGCAGTTTCAGCTGCAGAGTCACAGCCTGATCTTGTGGGTCCTTTCCTGCAGGTGTGTCCATGGGAACACGTGTCCCAGCTTTGCTCTGACCTGTGGGGTGTGGGCAATGCAGTCTGTGGGGCTGGGGAGTGAGCTGAGGCTCCCTGAATCAAACGCCTTCATTAGCAGTATTGGCTGTCTACTTGCGGTTTCGTTCCAAGCTGTGAGCTTCCGTCCAGGATGCAAACCTGTCCTACAGCATCTGTGTGTTCTCTGAAAGCATCATAATGAAGGCAGAGGTGCTGATCTCAGCAGTGTCTGCGGGCTTTTCAGGTTAACATGGGAGTGTGATCAGTCTCCATCTCAGAAAGGTGCCAGCCCAGGGCAGCTGGAGCAGGACAGAGGGACAGAGCAGCTGCCCTCACTCTGCACTGACCCACAGGCATCCTCTGGTCTCACAGGACTCGCTCTGTTCTCCCTGATTGCACCAGAAATGCTAAGGGTTTCTGACACCCAAGAACACTTTCATGGGTGGGAGGGCAGACGGAGTTGTAGAAACACCAAACCTCTCAAACTCCGTTTCTCAGGCCTGGAGGTGCAGATGCTGACAGCCCCTTCTGCTCCAGGAGCAGTTCCAGCTGACAAAGCTGAACCCCAGGACTGGCCCCTGCCCACCCAATCACACAGGGTCAGGCTGACTGCTCAAGAGCCCCTGGGCAGAGACCCTGCTCTTCATTGCACACTCATCAAGCACCGACGAGGGCTCCAGCCAGGACGTTCTCCTGAAAAATCAAAGTGTCTCTTTCTGGGAGGGTGTTTTGGAAGCGGCTTTGGTTTTTCCCAGAGAAATCTCATCTAAACCATCACTGTCTTTTCCTCCTTGCACAGGTCCTCATGCCCACAGGCAGCAAATGTCCAACAGCAGCTCCATCACCCAGTTCCTCCTCCTGCCGTTCACAGACACACGGGAGCTGCAGCTCTTGCACTTCTGGCTCTTCCTGGGCATCTACCTGGCTGCCCTGCTGGGCAACGGCCTCATCATCACCACCATAGCCTGGGACCAGCACCTCCACACCCCCATGTTCTTCTTCCTCCTCAGCCTCACCCTCCTTGACCTGGGCTGCATCTCTACTATTCTCCCCAAGTCCTTGACCAACTCCCTCTGGAATACCAGAGCCATCTCGATTTTGGGATGTGCTGCACAAGTCTTTATGTTTCTCCTTTTTATTGCAGGAGAGTATTATATGCTAACCATCATGTCCTACGACCGCTACGTTGCCATCTGCAAACCCCTGCACTACGGGACCCTCCTGGGCAGCAGAGCTTGTGTCCACATGGCAGCAGCTGCCTGGGCCACTGGGTTTCTCAATGCTTTGCTGCACACGGCCAATACATTTTCACTGCCCCTGTGCAAGGGCAATGCCCTGGGCCAGTTCTTCTGTGAAATCCCCCAGATCCTCAAGCTCTCCTGCTCACACTCCTATCTTAGGGAAGTTTGGTTTCTTGTGGTCAGTGCCTGTTTAGCATTTTCGTGTTTTGTGTTCATCGTGGTGTCCTATGTGCAGATCTTCAGGGCCGTGCTGAGGATCCCCTCTGAGCAGGGACGGCACAAAGCCTTTTCCACCTGCCTCCCTCACCTGGCCGTGGTCTCCATCTATGTCAGCACTGGCATGTTTGCCTACCTGAAGCCCCCCTCCATCTCCTCCCCATCCCTGGATCTGGTGGTGTCTGTTCTGTACTCGGTGGTGCCTCCAGCAGTGAACCCCCTCATCTACAGCATGAGGAACCAGGAGCTCAAGGATGTCCTGAAGAAACTGATCACTGGATTCTTTTCAAAGGCATTAAACATTCCATCTTCTGCATATCACTCATGACAAAACTCATGACAGATCCAACCTGTCTTTTTTATAGTTTGTAGTTGTAGAAGACTGTTTGGAGTTGGAGCAAGGAATGATTGGTTTGCTTTTTAAACTATGATAATATTGCCCACAAAGAGATGTCATTAATCATCCCACTTCTAATTCTCTGTCCACATTTATAGTTCAAGTCATAGACCTTGTAAACGAGAAGTCTTGCTCTCTGTGTATTTAATCAAAATAAATGACCCTGCATTGAAATGTTTGTGTGAGATCTTTCCTCTGTGTGGAAAGATGGAGCAAACAGTCCCAGCAGAGCAGCTCTGCCAGGCAGCACCAGCCTTGTTCTTTCCAGAATCCTTCTCTTTCCACTCCCACACTCTCCTTCTCAGTCCTTGTGTTGGTGCAAGGCCTGAGCGCTCCCAAGGCTTGGTCACTGTCCTGCTGTGTGTCAGTGCTGTGACCAGGACAGGCAATGGGCACTGCTGTGACAGAGCTGGCCTCAGAACAGCATCTCCATCAGCAAGGGGATCTCCTTAGTACAGTGCCTGAAGGGTTAGATCTTCTTCCAGAGCTGCTTTAAAGAACATGCCTAAGGAATAGACTCTGAAGATGCTCGTTGCTTTGCTTGTTTCTCTGTCGACTCAGTGTGATGGGATCAGGGTCCCAGTGTGGCTTTTGAGGGACTTCAGGCTGTTTGTTCAGGTGTCGGTTGTTGGTGGCCAGCACCCACACAGATGGTGAATAAGGCAGGGTCCCTCTGAGCACCCTCCATGGCCACCCAAGAGTTTGTGTGGGAGGTTGTTAGTGGCAGTGACCACCATCAGCTGGGGCTGCCTCCCAGCCTGACCAGTATGGCCCTGCAGAGTCACCACAGCCCAGGCACCACAGCCCACTTGATCTACAGAGCAAAACCCCCAGCTCGGGGCTGTGGGGAGCGTGGGGACAGGGGGCAGGAATGGCAGCCAGGCCAGTGCAGGTGTGCTCTCCTTGGGCAAAGGCTTTGTGGGAGATGGGATGTCCCAGGTGAAGAGCAGGACACAGTGTGTGTGCAAGAGAGACATGCAAACAGTCTGTCATGCTGCCAGGTGCCAGCTTGGGGCTGTTGCCTCTTGCAGCCACCATTTTGATCACTGTCCTCTCACCACAGCTCAGAGAGCTTGTTCTTCCCCCCATGGAAGGACAGCAGATGACTAGGTCAGAAGTCCAGGTGTGCACTGAGGGGACATGTGAGCATCCACATCCTGTGTGGGGAGAAATGAACCCAAATGAGCACAAATGCCATCAGCTATTTGTGTGGGGGCCATGGAGGCCTGTGGGGTGGTGTATCAATGTTACTTCATGTTGAAACTGACTTCCCCAAGAAACCACCTGAATGCAGTACTGGAATGTGCTTCCTTGAACCAAGGTCAGTGTGATCTCCCTGGAGACCCGATACAGCTCCACCACCCAGACCCAGCTGCTCCCCAGTTTTGTGACTGACAGCGGCACCATCTCTGCTCACAGACATGTTAGGATTATTTCCTGCAATTCTCGCATGTACTGTTTGCATTTTAGAGCCATTTGTCCCCTCCCTGTTCACATGGGCATCGCATGAGTGCATCACTGCTCTCTACCCCAGTGTAGACAGGCACAAGACCTTCTCCACCAGCTCCTCTAACCTCACCAGTGCCACTGTTTTCTACAGCACTCTCATCCTTGACTGTGGGATGCCCAAACAGCCCTCACAAGACAGTTTGACACAGGTTTTTTTCCTACACCATCCCCACATCCCTGCTCAATCCCCTCATCCACAGCTTAAGGACCAGAAAGGTTGAGTACAAGTGAGGCATTGAGAAAAATGGTCAGGAAAGCTTTGAGGTGCACAGAGAGCCCATCAACATGCTGGCCTGCTGCTCTCTTCTGAACAGGCCCAGAGGACCTGGACAGCATTTGCTGTGTCCCAGAAACTCACCTGGAAGGTTGAAATATAGAGAAAACTTTTGGTGTGGGAAGGGACAGACAGGTGCTGGTGGAACTGGCTGGTGTGACTGTGAGACATCTCTCCAACACCTCAGAAAAGTCCTGGCTCTCAGGGAGGATGCATGGTCCTCTGAGAAAGAAAATATCAAAAATGACTTATCATAGAATCATAGAATAATTGTGGTTGGAAGAGATCCTCAAGATCGTTGAGTCCAACCATAGCCTAAATCTGGCATTAAACCATGTCCCTAAGAGCCTCATCTATCTGTCTTTTAGACACCTTCAGTGATGGTGACTCCACCACCTCTCTGAGCAGTCTGTTCCATTGCTTCAAAACCTCTCGGTGAATAAAAGTTTCCCACTATCCAATCTGAACCTCCCCTGGCACAACCTGAGGCCATTTCCTCTTGTCCTGTCACTTGGTACTTGGCAGAAGAGACCAACACCCTCCATGCTCCAACCTCCTTTCAGATAGCTGTAGAGAGTGATAAGGTCTCTCCTCAGCCTTCTTTTCTCCAGACTCAATCCCCCAAGGTCCCTCAACTGCTCCCCATCACACTTGTGCTCCAGTCCCTTTAACAGCATTGTCACCCTCCTCTGATCTCTCTCCTGCACATCGATGTCTTCCTTGTTATTTAAAGTGCGACCTTCCCAGTGCCGAGTACGAGGGAATGATCACTCTTCTAGTCCTGCTGGCAACACTATTGCTGAAAGAAGTCAGGAGGCTGGTGGCCACCTGGGCACACACTGGCTAATGTTCAGCTGCTGTCAATCAACACCCCAGGTCCCTCACTTCCAGGCAGCTTTCCAACCACTCTCCCTGAGACTGTAGCGTTGCCTGTGGTTGTTCTGACCCAAGTGCAGGATGCGGCACTTGGCCTTGTTGAACCTCATACAAGTGGCCTCAGCCCAACCCTCCAGCCAGTCTAATCTATCTGCAGAGCCTTCCTACCGTCCAGCAGATGAACACTCCCACCCAATTTTGGGTCATTTGCAAACTTACTGAGGATTCACTTGATCCTCTCATCCAGACCATTGCTAAAGAGATTAAACACAACTGATGCCAATACTGAGCCCTGAGGACACCACTCATAATCGGTCACCAACTGGATTTGACTTCATTCAACACAACTCTTTGGGCCCAGCTAAAGCATCCCTGTAGTCCCCTTGAGTCTCCTGCCAGTTCTTCCAAAAGTTATACATTCTCCTTTTATTCCCAAGTTCCAGCCGCAGCTCTCTTCAGCCGGGCCAGAACTTCCTCCCTGAGAGCTCGCCTTCTGGCACAAGGGCACAGCCACTCCTGCACCTCTGAGATCACCTTCCTGAAGAGAGAACACCCTTCCTGGACTCTGTTGTCTTTCTGGACTGCCTCCCAAGGGACTCTGCCAACCAGCCTTCTGAACAGATCAAAGTCTGCCTTTCGGAAGGCCAAAGTAGCAATTCTGCTGACAACCCTCATCGAGTCCAACTCCTGTCCCTGCACAGGACACCCCACAGGTCACCCCGTGTGTCTGAGGACGTTGTCCAGTCTCTTCTTGAACACTGTCAGGTTGGGGCCGTGACACCTCCCTGGGGAGCCTGTTCAGTGTCCAGCACCTCTGGGTGAAGAACCTTTTCCTCATGTCCAACCTAAACCTCTCCCAGATCACCTTCTGCCATTCCCTCGGGTCCTGTCACTGGTCACTAAAGACAAGAGTTCAATGCCTGCCCTTCCTCCTCCCCTTGTGAGGAAGCTGTAGACCATGATGAGCTCAAGTCTCAGTTTTCTCCAGGCTGAAAAAAAGAAGTGACTTCAGCCACTTCTCATACGGCTTCCCCTTCAAACCCTGCAATAAGTTCATAGCCTCTTCTGGACATTCTCTAGCACGTAATATCTTTTTAATACTGTGGCACCCAGCCCTGCAAACAGTGCTCCAGGTGAGGCTGCAGGAGAAGACTCTAGAACATAGGAGAGACCCTAGATCAGCATCAATGCTGCAATCACCTCTTCTCCACACTGAAAAATAATAAACTATACACTTTACTAAAAAAGAAAAATAATTTTATTACAAGCTTTTGAAATCATTCTCTGTAACTAGACTAGGAAAACTCTTAAATTAACTGTACAAGCTAAAAGGAAATTACACAAAGAGACAAAGTCAGAAGAAAAAAGTACTAAGTACCTTGAAGTATTAATGAGTTCCACTGAGGGCAAGAACCACTAAGCCTCCCCAGGGACTCGTTAGAGCAGAGGATTGGAGGCCATGGTGGCAGATAAACAAAGGGAAATGTGCAGGCAGCTGAGGTACTGAGAAAACCCTGGTTTTGTTGGGTGAAGCACAGAGGCCAAGGCCTGACCCCCAGCCCCTGGGAAGGCAGATCCTGTCCCTCACACATTGCTCAGGGCTCTTCCTGGGCCAGGGGGATGTGGGCTGTGTGATGCTGAGTGAAGGACAATGGTGTGACAGCTCCCAGCCTTCCTGGGGGTGTGCAAGGAGGCCATGAGGTGCCCCAGTGCCTCAGGACAACATGTCTCCTCACAGGCCTTGGTGGCAGAGGCGATGGCCATAGCCAAGGGGACAAAGACTTGGGTTCTCTTGGTGACATCCAGCCTTGCCAGTGCCCTTTGCCATCTCCACCACAGGTTGTCCTACACTGTCCCACAGCTGCTTCTGTTTCCCTGCAGGCTGTAAACACCCATCTTGCTTCCTCCGCTTGCTCTCACCCTGGTATTTCCATACACTGACTGATGTGCCTCCACTCTTATGCTCTGTTCCTTGAAACACAAGGAGATGGACTGATCTCATGCTCCTTCTGGGTGATTTCTCGTGCTCTGTGTCATCTTCTATGACATATCATAGAAGATAACATATCATAGAAGATGAGAATGACATATCATAGAAGATGAGAATAAAGATGTTCAACAGTGTTGTCCAAGTGCTGATCACTGAGAGATGACACCAGTAACTGGCTGCATGGAGGACTTTGTACCACTGATGATATTTGTGCCAGCTTCCCACCCAGCCAACATCCCACCCAGCATCCACCTCTTGAGCCCCATCAGCATCACTCTGGCCAGAAGGAGACCATGTCTGAGGCCTTGCAAACACCCTGTACACAACATGCCTTTCTTTCCCCTGTCCATTTGGGTTCAGCAGTCCCTTCCTTGTCCTTCACATTCCTGGAAATGGCTTCAGGACCACATGTCCCATCCCCTTCCCAGGGAGGGAGGTAGGGTGGCCAGCCTGTAATTCTCCATGCATTCCTGCTCTACTTCAAGATGGGTCTGCATTTTCTGAAGACCCCAGAATCATTCTGGTTTCTATGACACATTTGAGAGCACAATCCGGAATCATGGCTAAGGGTGACGTAGCAGACTGGAGCACTTGCAATGATCCTGTCCAAGGCAGCTGAAATGAATCTCATTGATCCAACGAGGTTTTTTCCTGGAGTAACAAACAAATATAAGGGTTCCATCAAGCATCCACATCTGAGCTGCCCTCCTGGACTCCTTATGCACCCAGGGATGTTCAGAGACTGAGTCTGTCCCTTTTTCACACAGAGGCAGGAGTCACAGTGTCCCTCTGGACTCCTGGTAGGACAGTCAAAGGATGGGAAGTATCTCATACCTTTGGTGTGTCACCTGCTCTGTACTCATCTCAGATTTCCCACATCATGAGGAATGGACACATGGACCTTGGTTCAAGGAAGAAGATCCCAGTTCAGGAAGCAGGCCTTCATGGTACCCCCACGGAACAGCTGATGGCATTTGTGCTCGCTTGGGTTCATCTCACCTCACATACATGATGTGCATGTTTACAACTCACCTGTACAGTGCAACATGGACTTCAGACCTATTCATTCAATGTATCTTCATGGAAAGAAGAACAACCTCTCTGAGCTAAGGTGGGAGGCCAGGGTTAGAAATGGTAGTCCTGAGGGGCCACTGCATGATGATTGACCTGAGGCTCCTTCCAAAGGGGTGTCCAGTGCACACGGGCACCAGTCGTACCGTGCTCTGTTGGTCCTGCAGGTCTCTGGCAGGAGGCCTGGCTGTGAGAGGACACTGCTGTGTGCCAACCCTGCACACACACACTGCTCAGCTGTACAATGGTGTTTGCATCCGTGGGCAACTTTCTTGGGCTTGTTCTTGAGAGAAACTCTGTAAAAAGACATAAACATACAGGCACTGCCCTGAGGAGATCACCCTTCATTATGCACGCCAGCTCTGTCACAGCAGTGCCCATTGCCTGTCCTTGCCTGCGGTTACAGGTCTCATACACAGCAGGATGGTGACCAAGCTGCCAGAGCACTCAAGCCTTGAACGGACACAAAGGGTGGGAAGGAAACTGTGGAAGTGGAAAAAAAACAGCCCCCGAAGATCCAGAGATGGTGCTCCCCAGTCACACTGCCGTACCTGCACTTCATTTCCTTCCATACAAACACACAAACTGTCCCTGCAGCTCCAAAAATACCTTGGAGTAAGGATTTCAGGAAATATTCCCAAATATCTGTGGTGGTCTTTATTATGGTTAAACACATAAAAACAACACTTTATTTAAAAATCCACTCAGACAGAAAGGCACATAAGAGAGTGAATTACAAAGGGGATGACAATATTCTAGTGACTAAAAATAAACCACCATCACAAAAAAAAAAAAAAAAAGGCAAAATTAAAGAAAAAAAAACAAACCACAAACAAAGAAACAAACAAATCACACAAAAAGAGAAGATGTAATACAATGAATTGTTCTATAACTGCTATGCAGAAGCTGACGAGAAGACTTGCTTCAGGAAAATATCAGTCATCAGTTTGCACAGGGCATCCTTGATCTCCTGGTTCCTCAGGCTGTAGATGAGGGGGTTCACTGCTGGAGGCACCACCGAGTACAGAACAGACACCACCAGATCCAGGGATGGGGAAGAGATAGAGGGGGGCTTCAGGTAGGTGAATATGCCAGTGCTGACATAGATGGAGACCACGGCCAGGTGAGGGAGGCAGGTGGAAAAGGCTTTGTGCCGTCCCTGCTCAGAGGGGATCCTCAGCACGGCCCTGAAGATCTGCACATAGGAGAAAAGAATGAAAACAAAACATGAAAATGCTAAACAGGCACTGACCACGAGAAGCCCAAGTTCTCTGAGGTAAGAGTGTGAGCAGGAGAGCTTGATGATGTGGGGGATTTCACAGAAGAACTGGCCCAGGCCATTGCCCTTGCACAGGGGCAGTGAAAATGTATTGGTCGTGTGCAGCAGAGAATAGAGAAACCCAGTGGCCCAGGCAGCTGCTGCCATGTGGACACAAGCTCTGCTGCCCAGGAGGGTCCTGTAGTGCAGGGGTTTGCAGATGGCAACGTAGCGGTCATAGCACATGATGGTGAGAAGAAAAAATTCTGCTGAAATGAAAAAGAAAAACAAAAAGAGTTGGGCAGCACATCCTGTGTAGGAAATAACCCTGGTGTCCCAAAGGGAATTTGCCATGGATTTAGGGACAATGGTGGAGATGGAGCCCAGGTCGAGGAGGGAGAGGTTGAGCAGGAAGAAGTACATGGGGGTGTGGAGGTGCTGGTTCCAGGCTATGGTGGTGATGATGAGGCCGTTGCCCAGGAGGGCAGCCAGGTAGATGCCCAGGAAGAGCCAGAAGTGCAAGAGCTGCAGCTCCCGTGTGTCTGTGAACGCCAGGAGGAGGAACTGGGTGATGGAGCTGCTGTTGGACATTTGCTGTCTGTGGGCATGAGGACCTGTGCAAGGAGGAAAATATAGTGATGGTTTAGATGAAACTACTCTGGGACAAACCGAAGGTATTTCCCACAGACCCTCCCACAAAGAGACACTTTTCTTTTTTCAGGAAAACGTGCTGGCTGGAGCCCTCGTCGGTGCTTGATGAGTGTGCAATGAAGAGCAGGGTCTCTGCCCAGGGGCTCTTGAGGAGTCAGCCTGACCCTGTGTGATTGGGTGGGCAGGGGCCAGTCCTGGGGTTCAGCTTTGTCAGCTGGAACCGCTCCTGGTGCAGAAGGGACTGTCAGCATCTGTATCCCCAGGCCTGAGAAACTGAGTTGGAGAGGTTTGGGGTTTCTACAGTTCCTTCTGCCCTCCCACCCTGGAGAGTGTTCTTGGGCACTCAGACAGCGCCACCCTTCCCCAGCTGTGCAGCCACCTCCCAGACACCAACATTGCCGGGCAGCTGCTCTCAGCCCCTGTGCTCTGCAGAGGAACTGGAGCTCTGGCTGCACAGGAGCTGCTTCATGCCTTGGAGCCCCCGGCCCTGAGGGCAGAGGCTTTGCTGGGTGGGACAGGAGGCCAGGGGGGTGCTCACAGGAGGGATCGGCACTGCAGGGGATCACAGGGACTTTTCTCTGTTCTCCCTCCCATAACCATTCCGGGTTCAGTTTCGTCCCATTTCTGATCATTTCCCTGCTGCCTGGAGATTCTCCCCCTGGGAGGTGTTTCCCTGTCCATGTCTCTTCCCTGTCAGTGCTCACAGACCCCATCCCACCCTCTGTGCCCTCCCCCGGGCCCTACAGATCCTGCCTGTTCACAGGGCACTGCCTGGGGGCATCTTCCTGTTTGCAGGCTGGAAAACAGGACAGGTCAGACTAGGCTGAGGGGTCCAGCCAAGGTGATGCAGGTGCTGTGCACAGGCAGAGGGGTGGTGAAGGGATGGTATGAGCCTTCTGGCAGATGTACTGATCACTCAGAGTTGCAGTTCAGGAGTCTCAGTGACTTGTTTAAGCCTGAGAGCTCATTTTCATTTTATCCTTTCCTGCACCCCCCACCCCTTGGGAGAGGAAACTGAAAAGGCAGGCTCAGGAAAGCTCCTTATCTGTCTGGTAATCCTTGCATTGATCTTCTTGAGACATCCCCTTGGAAAAATGCTGGGGGTGATCTGGAGCTGTGAGCAGCTCTGACCCACACAGCACCCTCTCCACAGCAGAAGCACCTTTCCTGCCCTGATAGGGGTCACTCCTTCCACCCTCAGCGCTGTGGGGATCTCCTTGGCAGGGACCCTGCTCTGCAGGGCAGCCCTGGGCACCCCTGGGTGCAGAAACAGCTTCACACACCTGGAGTCATCCTCAGCAGGAGGCAGTTGCCGCTGATGGTTTATGAAGGAATTCCCTGCTCTGCTGCATGTTCTCCTTAGCTGTACAAAGAAGTTTCTGATAGTTTTACTTACCTGTCTCATATGTTTTACCAGTGTCAGGAAATCCCACCATGATTTGCAGATGCAATGACGTGCAGCCACAGACCTGCTCTGTGTGAAGATTTTTCTCCTTGTGAACTCACAGCAAACCTCCCACCCCACACTGCATTTCCCCTCTCTTTCTGGCTCGTCTCCCGTTGCAGGCAGAGCCCTCAGCCCTGCTGCGCTGTGCAGACGAGCTGCTCCTGGGCAGAGCTGTCTCTCTGCAGCGCTGCCGCTTGCCAGGAGCTCCCTCTGTCCCAGCAGCCCAGCCCAGCTCAGTAGCACAGGAGCAGCCCAAGGCACTTTAATGACCCCTCTGGTGGATTTGGTGATGTGTCCATGGACCTCAGACACTGAGGGCAAGTTGAAGAAGTCAAACTCAGATCTAAACTTCAAAGTTTCTTGTAATGTTAATGAATCCCACTGAGGGACACAACTGAGAAACCATCCCCAGGGTCTGGTTAGAGCAGAAAACTGAAGCAGAACTAAGGGTAATGAAGCGGAAAGTAGCTCTGATGATCAGTAAACCTGGATGTGCTTCATTAACCAAAGGGCCAAGCCCTGACCTCCAACCTGGGAAGGCAGATCCTGTCCTTCCCACGTTGCCCAGGGCCCTTCCTGGACAGTGTGATGTGGGGCTGTGCAAGGCCAAGGGCAGGACTATGGTCCCACACCTCCCAGGGTCCGGGCTGGGGACAAGTTGGGCATGAGGCCCCTGTGCTGGAAGGACAAGGTGTCTCCTCACAGGCATCAGAGGTGGAGACAACAACCATAGCCAAGGGGAGAAGGAGTTGATGTCTGGTGGGGGCTTTCAGCCTCTTTACATCCCTTGATCATCTCCACCACAGCCTGTCCTGTGCTGTGGCATCCCCTGCACCTCTTTCCCTGCAGGCTGCAGACATCCCCCCTGCTGCCCCACCTTGCTCTTGTCTGAGCATCTTCCTTCCTTTGCTGAGATCTCTGCATCCTCCCCAGCTGTTCCTTGGAGAACAAAGCCTTGGGCTGATGCAGACTCCCTCTGCTGACCTGCTCCACCACAGCACTGCCCTTCCAGTCACATTCCTTGCTGCTCATGTCCAGCCTGGACCTCCCCAGCTGCACTTTGGGCCATTATTTCTTTCTCATGCTCTTTCCCACTAGGAAGAAAACCTCCACCACCTCTGAAACCACCCTTCAAGCACTCTCAGACTTCTCCTGCACTGCTGCAGCCTCCCCAGCGCTGCTGGGCCAAAGCAGCCCAGGTCCCTCAGCATCCCACACCATGTGCACAAGGTGTTGAACCTGCCTTGGCAGAGCCCTGCACTCTCCAGTTCCTCCCTGCTTCTCCAAACTGGGAAGCCGCGCACTGGCACACCCCCGTGTGTGTGGGGTCACAGCAGTGCTGAACCGAATGGGATGAGAACTCCAGGTGTCTGTGTGCCCATGCTCCTCCTCATGCAGCCCCGTGTGCAGCTGCCTCGTTCATGGTGAGCGTGCACCACGGGCTGGTGTGGGGACCTTGGAGTGCCCAGGCCCTTCTCCTCAGGGTCACTGCTCAGCGTGTCAGGTCCTTCTCTGTCCTGATGGACGGGGTTATTGTCCCACCCTGATACATCACAGCTTATTTTTCCTTGTACAAAGGAATAGTTTTCTGTTGGGCATATCATAGATTTTCTCAAGGTCTGGACTCTCCCTTGACTGAAGCTCTATTTGCTCAGCTTTTAATGTTTGTACACAGGTGGTTTATCCTGATAAGGGTGTCTCTCACAACTGAACAGCATGAGGAGTTACAGGACACTACAAATACCACCTCCTAGAGAAACTCTGGGGGCTTGGGGGTCTGGTGTTCATAATGGCAGCGGTCTGGAGTCAAAGGGATAGTTTCCATTCATGTGGGAGAGCAGCAGAAATGTGTGGAGCTCTGCCTGGGGACAGACAATGTCAGCTGAAGGTTGAGGAGTCACCATGAGAGGGCAGAACAACATGGGCAGGGTTGTGGCTACTGGACATCAAGTACAGGTTCACTGATCAGGAAGAGGAATTAGATGAGGCCTCCTTCAGGCAAATTAAAGAAGCCTCATGTTTCCAGGGCAGTGTCCTCATGGCTGACCTAACATATCCCAATATCTGCAAGTACCAGCCATCCAGGAGGGGTTGGAGCTCATTGACAACATCTTCTTGACATGGGTGACTGAGGAGTCAGTGAGGTGAGGTGCCCTGTGGGACTTCACACTTGCAAACCAGAAAGAGTTGGTCAGGATGGAACAGTCAGGGATGGGAAAGTGGCGCTGAGGCTCCTGGAAGATGATAACAAGGCAAGGAGCAGGATTTCAGGAGAGCAAGCTTTGGCCTGCTGAGGGACCTGCTTGGGTCCTATGGGACATGACCTTGGTGTCTGCAGTGCTTTTCTCTCACATTTCCTCCATCTTCTCTCCCACCTGCTGTTGTGCAGCGTTTTTTACACTTTCTCAAATACAATATCCCAGAGGTGCTGCCGGCATCACTGAGTGGCTCAGTTTTGGAAGGAGTGGGTCCATCTTGGAGTAGCTGAAATCAGCTCTGTCTGACATTGGTCAGACTCCTGTTGTCTTCTCAGAGAGGTGACAACTGTAGCACACCCTCACTCACCCCAGTTCCAGGACTTTGCCATGTAAACCCGGTACAGGGTGGCAGTGTGTTGGGTGTTACAAACTACTTGATCATGGAGCAGCAGTGGAAAAAATCTTCTGTCAGCAACCTGAAGAGGTCTCCAGTCAATGAGCAGGTTCCTATGGGGAACTGCAATTGTTCTGACATTCACTGGCCATGCAAAGCTACAGGTGCCAACAGTTCAAAGGATCTTGGGCCAACTTCTTACCATGTCTACTTGGTGGGCAACAAGGGTGGTGCTCACCTGGATCTGGAACTGGGAAACAAGGGAGAGCTGGTGAGGGATGTGAACATGAGTGTCCACCTTGGCTGTCGTGACTAGGACAGAGTGGGGTCCCAGGCACCAGAGGGGAGGGAGGAAGGCCAGCAGCAGAGCACAGGCTGGTGGGTTCCAGAGGAGAAGACTTTGACATACTAGGGGGCTGATACAGGTGCTTCCATGGGAAGCATCTCAGAAGAATGAAGGAGCTCAGCAAATCTGACAAGCCTTAGAGAACAGTCTGCTCCAAGGACAAGAACTTTCAATGAAAATTCCCAAGAATAGAAGCATTTATCTCGTGAGGTTGCTTGTTTGAACTGATGGAGCTCAAGGGCACAAAGGCAGCACACAGGAGGTGGAAGCAGGGGGAGCTGCAAAGGAAGAATTTAGAAAGCTTGTTCATGGATGTGGGGATGATGCCAAAGCTCCCCATGACTTGATACCTCAGGGGGACGGTGATGACAGCAAGATGAGCTGTCTTGGCTTCATTTGCAGTAAAAGAATAGTCAGGGTGAATGTGGGCCTGCTGCTGAACTTTGTAAGAGTAGAATCAGACAGGACTGGGGTTCTTCATGGCTTCTTTGCCTCCATCTTCACCAGAAAAGTCTCCTGGGACTTTGTTCCTGAAGGCAGGAGTCTGGAGAACACCCAGCAGTGGATGGGGCTTAGGTCAGGGGTGACCTGAGCAAACTCAGACACCATTACAGAACAGGAGATGGGTCACTTGGCCAGCTCCCTGAACACAAGTATCGCTGTGCTGTGGCACCTGAGATTCCCAGGAACACCCACCTCTAGGTCCAGAGTTGTGTGATTCCTCTTGAGGTGTCCTGGCCCATCTCCTCACTCACATGGTGATTTAAGCACCCACTTCTCTGACATATTCAGTCTTTATCAGGAGATTCTTTAGACCAATATTTATTGGAGACTGTTGATATCAGCTGTTCTGGAAATGAGGTCTTTGGGAGGGGGACGGAAATATAAGATATTTGCATTTATTACTATTTGTTATGGAAATGCTCACTGTTTGGCTACAGTTCAGAAATCTCTGAAATCATCCACACCAGACTTTAAGACTTTTGGAGAGTTCTGCACAGAGCCTTGGCTTGTAAGAGCATTTTGGATGTTAATGAGCCCTCTGCTGCCATGATCCTGAACTGCAGCTACTGAAAGAATGAACAAACCTCTAACGAAGTAAAAGATGGAACCCAGCCCCATGTTCTGAGGGTGTTTGGGAGCCCACGAAGGGCCATCACTGACACAAGCAGTCTCTGTCCCTGGAGGCTGGACAAGGAGAAGGCTGGAGACAATGGTCAGAGGTGGTAAAGGTGATGTGGAGGTGGCTCTGGTGCCATGTCAGCCCTTCATGTTTGTTCGTCATCAGAATGGCCAAGTCCTCACCCCAGGACCAGACAAAGGAGACCCTTTCACTCTTACATTTCTCAGGCTCTGCCTGTGGTCACTGGGAGGGTATTTGTGTTTTGGGGGTGGGTTTGGTGCCAAGTGCTCTTGCTTTAACCACAAGGCTCTGGTTTTCTGAAGACTTGGCAATGCCTATGACGTCCCCCAAACCCATTCAGCCTCATTCACAAACCTGGCAATGGTCACCAATCACCTGAGCTGTCCAAGTCCCAAACTTGCTCGAATCCTCAATTTGGATCCATGCCCCAGTACTGAAATGCACAAGTTCCTTCTGCTGCTGCCCTAAAATAAAAAGAAAAATCAGTCTATTTCACATTAGCATGGCCAGCCCACGGTCTTTAGGTGTTCTTCTTTAACACACTTACTGCTACACGTAGACCACTCTCTTCCTGCACTCCCATGTGTCTCACAAACCTTTCACTCTTGTCCTCCAGTAATGGGCCAACACTCCAAGATGCTGGTGCTTCCTCCAGGCTCATGGATGATTCCTGAGGTCCATCCAAGTGTGGGCAGTGTAAGAGAGGAGCAGAGCAGGCTCAGCTCCGGGGCCATGACTGAGCACAAACACCCCAGCAGCAGCCATTCCCCATCTTCCAGGCACAGCCAAGCCCACAGCATGCAAATGGCACTGCCATATATCATTAGTCCAAAAAAGCCTGCCTTCTTTCCAAAATCAACAACAATCTTTCTACTATTCCCCTTCGACCCCCAGATATCAGCCGCATTCGACTTGTGGCTCAGACATGGTTGTAAGGATTTGCTGAAGTCATCAGCCATCACCCTTTACTACCCCACATCCCCTGACCCTCTCCCACACCACACATGGCCGGTCACTGCTGCTCAGGGCCTCGCGCTCTACAGAAGAGGCCTTGAGCTTCTTGGCTCTTCCTGGTGCTTGTTATATTCTTCCTCACTCCCTCCAGATCTCACGGTGAGATTTCTTGTTCATGACAGGGCCTTTGTAACCAGCTCTTCTGAAATGGTTGTCCTTCTGTGATCATCTGTGCAGAAGAAGCGATCACAGAAAAGCACCAAATATGTCAAATCTGATGCCGAGTGAAATGCAATAAAACCTTGTTGAGCCAGCTCCGTAGCTCAGCAAGGAGTTTCTCCTGAGAAAGGGATCCAACCTCTGCCACTCTCTGCAGAGGCACATGAACAGTGTCCATGCACCTGGGGACACAAAGAGTGACTTTGGCAAGATCACCCTCTATCTGGACCATTTAGATCTGTACCTGTGGATGGCGTATCAAGCCTTATAGTACAGCAAAGACTGGAGTTCTGAGCTCTCTTCAACTCCCTGTGTGACAGTCTGTAAAATTAATTAACCCAGTGAAAAAGTTGGTTTTGATTCTCTTCACAGCCTGAAGCACCACATGGCTCAGGAGACAATCCAGGATACCCAACCAGCACTCACATGCTCTGCACTTAAAGTTCAGGTGTTCCTGGGAATCTCAGCAGACATGTCACACTCATATCTGGGTTCAAGGAGCTGGTCAAGAGCCTCGTCTGCATTTCTGTAACGGTGGCTTTGCTGCCTGGCTGATGTGCAGACTCTGTACATGGATGCTGACACCTCTTGAACAACCTGCTCTGAAAGGATGAACAAGGTGGTGTTTTCTTTCTGGAAGGGTATTAGGACAGCAAACAAGAGGAAGCTGGATTGGAGGAAATGAAAAAGGATACAAACGTTGTGATCAGGATTGTTTATGGTTACTTGTAAAGCAGCCTTGCGCCTCATGCGAATTATTTCTGTGATCAGAGGGAACCTGAGAGCTTTCTCCAAATCAGAAACATGAAGGGGAAGGAAGGAAGGAAGGAAGGACAGTGTCATTCAGTCTCTAAGGCACCTCAAGAGGTGTCTTGACCAACCTCCTCCTAAAAGCAGGGTCAGACCAGATTAGTGAGGGGTCTATACAAACACATAGTGGTAACTTTCTGATGTAGAGTGGATGCACACTGCTGGGAAACAGCTTCCAGTGCTTGACTGTCCTCAGGAATGGAAAGTTTTTCCCTTTATCTACTGTCCTTCTAAGCCAAACCATCCAGATGGCCTTATACCCATCTACTTGCACACTGACACAGACCATAATATCCTACCCTGGACACAAGCACATTGTGGGGGATGATGCTGAATGCCTTGCTGACTTCCAGGCAATAGACCACCCCTGCTCTGCCCACATGCAAACTCTGTCCTTTCCTCACAGAAAGCAAAGAGGATGGACAGGCAGAACCTGCCCTGGGTAAACCCCATCACCTTCACTTCCAGACATCCAGAAATGGGGTCCCAGTGGACATGTTCTGGGGCACAGCCCTTAGTTCCCCTGCTCACCCATTGGCCATTCTGAAAAGTGCACACACTGTGTGAGAGCTGCCAGTGGTCAGGGAGTCCCCCCAGTCTCCATGAGCTTTCCAAGATGGTGGAGAGTGGCCTCCCTGTGACATCGTCCTGCTGTCTCAGCTCCTGGGATGCTGCCCCTGCTGTCCCATAGACTGGAAAGGATTGTGTTAGTTCCAGTGACCCCTGACTTGATCCCCATCCTCAGCTGATTGTTCTCCAGATTCCTGTCTCCAGTCACACAGTCCTGGGACACATGCGGGTGAAGATGGAGGACAAGAAGACACAGGGATTCTCACCTCTTTCCCTTATTAAATTCATCAATGGCCACGCAGTGTCTTTGTTTCTCCTTTAACTGTTCCTGCAGTAGTAACAGCTCATTATGGGCCCTTGAAGTGCCTTAGAGGTCCAGACTGAGTTCTGATCTGGGCTGTTCTGTGCTTGGAGGCTGCTGTCCTTGCAGACCAGATGAACTCACTTCTGCCACCCTGCCTGGCAGTTCATTCCATCTGTGTCACAGCTCTGTCTGCAGCACTGGCAGCTCCAGCTCCCCCAGGCAGGTCCCTGGCTGAGGCCATTGCCTCACATCTGGGCTGGACCACCCCAGCTGTGGCACCAGCCCAGCTCTGACCTGCCACAAGAAACCTGGTACCAAGTGTCCAAGAGCCCATGTGTGCAAAGGCTTTGCTTCAGAGCACAGACATGACATGGCCAAAGACTGATGAATGTCCCTTTGCACCTAAGAGTATAAAAGCAGAACAAAATGCCTAAGTTCATTCAACTGAAGATATTTCTCCCCCAGTTTGCAGAAATTAGATAATTTGCTGTAGCATTCCTCGTGTCCTATGTAAGGATGGGACAAGAAAATATGATTCTCATAGTGATTTATTTTTTTAAAACTAAATATATAGTACTGGAAAGAAGTGTCTCTGAAGAGGAGAGAGAATCAACATCACTGATTACTTCAACTTTGAAGTTGTGCCCCTGGAGCCCCAGAGGCATGTGGAGGGAGCCCAGAGGGGACAGAGAAAGGGACATGAGGGGCTGCTCCTGTGCTGCTGAGCTGGGCTGGCCTCCTGGGACACAGGGAGCTCCTGGCAAGCGGCAGCGCTGCAGAGAGACAGCTCTGCCCAGGAGCAGCTCCTCTGCACACGCAGCAGGGTTGAGGGCTCTGCCTGCAGCACTGAGGGCACAGGAGTCAGGCACAGAGAGGGGAAAGGCAATGTAGGTGGCTGCTTGCTGAGGGCTCATTGAGAGACAAATCTTCACAGTCCTTACACGGTAAGTCTCTGGCTGTTGGACAATACTACTGCATTTCCTGGAGAGAGACCCTAAAGATGATACATCCCACAATTTACAGGATCTGTCAGGTCTCTCTCACAGTATCTCTGCTGTAGAGAAGAACACACTCCAGAGCAGGGCTTCCCTGTGGCATCATCAATGGGAAAGGGCATCATGGCACCTTCTGCTGAGGGTGACTGCAGGGGGAGCTCCCAGGGGTGCCCAGGGCTGTCCTGCAGAGCAGGGTCCCTGCACCCCAGGGCTGTGCCGGGGCAGGGACTCTGCCACCTGCCAGGGTCAGCACTCAGCCTGCCTGGGGAGAGACCAACAATACTGAGGGGAGAAGATGTCATATGAAGGAGCAAACGCTATAGGGCAGGAAATGTGTTTCTGCTGTGGAGAGGGTGCTGTGTGGGTCAGGGCTGCTCACAGCTCCAGATCACCCCAAGATTTTTCCAAGGGGATGCCACAAGGACAAGATCAGTGCAAGGATTACCAGACAGAAAAGGAGCTTTCCTGAGCCTCTCTTTTCAGTTTCCTATCCCAAGGGGTGGGGGTGCAGGAAAGAGTAAAAATGAGCTCTCATGCTTAGACAAGTCACTGAGACTCCTAAACTGCAACTGTGAGTGATCAGCACATCTGCCAGAAGGCTCATAACATCCCTTCACCACCCCTCTGCCTATGCACAGCACCTGCATCACCTTTGCTGGACCCCTCAGCCTAGTCTGACCTGTCCTGTTTTCCAGCCTGCAAACAGGAAGATGCCCCCAGGCAGTGCCCTGTGAACAGGCAGGATCTGTAGGGCCGGGGGAGGGCACAGAGGGTGGGATGGGGTCTGTGAGCACTGACAGGGAAGAGACATGGACAGGGAAACACCTCCCAGGGGGAGAATCTCCAGGCAGCAGGGAAATGATCAGAAATGAGAGGAAACTGAACCCGGAATTGTTATGGGAGGGAGAACAGAGAAAAGTCCCTGTGATCCCCTGCAGTGCAGATCCCTCCTGTGAGCAGTCCCCTGGCCTCCTGTCCCACCCAGCAAAGCCTCTGCCCTCAGGGCCGGGGGCTCCAAGGCATGAAGCAGCTCCTGTGCAGCCAGAGCTCCAGTTCCTCTGCAGAGCACAGGGGCTGAGAGCAGCTGCCCGGCAATGTTGGTGTCTGGGAGGTGGCTGCACAGCTGGGGAAGGGTGGCGCTGTCTGAGTGCCCGGCTGCCTCTGCCCTGGCCTCTCTCACACCCACCCTCACTGCATTGTCCTTCTTGCTCCCCTGCTCTGGGTCACTGCTGTTGGGATCTTGTTCTTGCTCTCAGGCTCTCTGGGGATGGCAGTTTCAGCTGCAGAGTCACAGCCTGATCTTGTGGGTCCTTTCCTGCAGGTGTGTCCATGGGAACACGTGTCCCAGCTTTGCTCTGACCTGTGGGGTGTGGGCAATGCAGTCTGTGGGTGTGGGGAATGAGCTGAGTCTCCCTGAATCAAGTGCCATCATTAAGACACTTGGATATCTCCTGAGGGTTTCCTTCCAAGCGCTGTTTGTGAGCACTGCCATGTTTGCCTATCTGAAGCCCCCTCCATCTCTTCCCCATCCCTGGATCTGGTGGTTTCTGTTTTGTACTCACTGGTGCCTCCAGCAGTGAACCCCCTCATCTACAGCATGAGGAACAAGGAACTCAAGGAGTCTATAAGGAAACTGTTGATTGTTTGGAAAGAGAAACCCTTTGCTGCAGGTGGCAGCTTGGGGCAGGTGGCCCTGGCACTGTGGCAGCAGGGCCTTCCTGAGGATCCCCTAGGCCAAATGTCTCATGCTGTCCTGGGGAGCAAGTCTGGACCTGGGTTTGCAAGCTGCCTGGGCTGGAGATCTGCTCAGCATGCTGACTGGATGAACATTCTCGGTGTCCTTCATTCTCACTGGTCCCACTGCTGTGGCACCAGTTCCAGCATGGCTGCTCTGCTGGGCTCAACCGGCAAGAGGGCGGGGGGGCACGATTCAGGAAGGGGTGGGAGGGGTGAACTGGGAAATGCCCCAGAGAAGAAAACACCAGTGAACAGCTGAAGTGTGTGAGTGTGCAGGGCTGACACACAGCAGTGTCCTCTCCCAGCCAGGCCTCCTGGGAGAGCCCTGAAGGACCAGCAGAGCATGGTCTGGTGTGTGCCCATGTTCATGGGACAAACTGGGGAAGTTGCCCCAGGACAGTCATCACAGACCAGCCCCTCAAAACCTCCATTTCCTTCACTGGCTCTTCTCCCCAGCTGAGAGAGGTTGTTCACCTCTCAACACAAGGACACTGAATGACTAGGTCAGAAGCCAATGTTTCCATTGTACAAATGAGATATGAGTGGCTGGGAAGTGGCTGGAGGAAAGGGATCTGCGGGTGCTGACTGACAGTTGCTGAACATAAGCCAGAATGTTCCCAGGTGGCCAAAAAGGTCACCTGCATCCTGGCTTGTAAAAAGAATAGGGTGGCCAGTAGGGCTACAGAAGTGATTGTGCCTCAGTGATTGTGTTCTGAGTGCTGGTGAGGCTGCAGCTTGAATCCTGTGTTCAGTCTTGGGCCCCTCATCATAAGAAGGACATCAAGGCACTAGAGAGAATGCAGAGGAGGTGACGAAGCTGCTGAGGGGCTGGAGCACAAGTGTGATGAGGAGCAGTTGAGGGAGCTGGGGCTGTTCAGCCTGGAGAACAAGAGGCTGAGGGGAGACCTTCTCACTCTCTGCAACTGCCTGAAAGGAGGTTGGAGCATGGAGGGTGTTGGTCTCTTCTCCCAAGTAGCAAGTGACCGGACAAGAGGAAATGGCTGCAATTTGCACCAGGGGAGGTTTAGCTTGGATACTAGGAAAAAATTCTTCCCGGGCAGGGTTGTCGGGTGGTAGAACAGACTGCCCAGGGCAGTGAGGAGTCACCCACCCTAGAGGGCTGTAAAAGACATTTAAACGAGGTTCTTAGGGACATGGTTTAGTGTGAGAGCTGGGTTATGGTTGGACTCAATGATCCCAAGGGTCTCTTCCAATCGAAGTATTCCAAGATTCCATGATTCTACCTCACGTGAGAGTCCACAAAGCCAACTCAGTTGTGGACGCTGACAGAACCCTGACATTTCTGTGTGTGACTCTGGGAACAAACCCCACTGACCCAGTGAGATTCATCTCAATTAACCTGGACAAGCTCATTGCAAGTGCTCCTGTCTGTTACGCCACCCTTGCCTGTGATTCTGGATTGCGCTTTCAAAATGACAGTGCAACTGAGGAGGACCTGGCATCTGTCAAACCCATCTTCAAGAAAGGCAGGAAGGAGAATTGGAAGAATCACAGGCTGCTCAGCCTGCCTCTGTCCCTGGGAAGGTGATGGGACAAGTCCTCCTGCAGCCATCTGCAGGCACTTGAAGGACAAGAAAGGGACTTGTGTACCAAAATGGGCAGGGGAAAGAAAGACATGTTATGTGTATGAAATTGTGCCAGGCCTTGGACATGGTCCCCCTTGGTGTCCTTAGAGCTGGACTGATGCTGTCTGGACTGAAGAACTGGATGCTTGGTGGGAAGTTGACTGAAATATCAAGCCCAAATATAATCTGTGATGCAGTGTCCTCTGTGCAGTTACTTGTGTCATCCCTCAGTGACCAGCATTTGGGTCAAAACTGCTGAAAGACATTATTCTCCTTTCTGTGATGTGATGGAGATGATACAAAACTGAGTGGAGACCTTGAGCAACCTCACTTGGTCACCATGCTTTGAGAAAGAGAGTGAAACAAGAAGCTGTTCAGGGATCTCTTCAAATCTGACCTACTCTATGATTCAATGAATCTTTCCCCTGGACAAATTTTTGAAGATGAAAAAAAAAAGGCAGAGGAGGAGATGGTATAAACATAAAAACAGCAGTTACTGAAGAGAATGTTTCTCCACTCAAATAGTTAGAAGGAAATATATTTGTTTAATCGGGTCAGGTCCTGTGTTATGCCTGGGTTATGAGGAGGGTGATGGGTGGCTATGGTATCATGAGGTCACTTGTGTCTCAGGAACTCATAACTGAGTTGGAAGGGTACGGCTGTGAAGGGGACAGTAGGGTCAGTTCTGTGTCTGGAGGGGACAGGCCAGCAGCAGGGACATGGCTGGGAAAGAACCTCTGCCAACATGCCCACAGGTCCTATCCAGGAAGAGGGCTTGGAGCTGGGTTCTCAAGGCTGACAAGGCTGGAAGGCACTCAAAGAACCCAGGTCTCTGTCCCCTTGGCCATGGCAGTTGTCTCTGCCACTGAGGCCCAGGAGAAGCCATGTTGTCCTCATGGCACTGGGGCCTCTCTGCCTCCTTGCAGTCCCATGGGGAAGCTGGAAGTTGTTGTACCAGTGTTGTCCTTCCCTCAGCCTTGCACTCCCAGGGTCCCAGGAAGAGCCCTGAGCCGTGTGTGCTTACATCTCATCTGTACAATGAAAACACGGACTTTTGACCTAGTATTTCATAGAATCATAGAATGTCTTCAGTAGAAAGAGACCCCAGGATCATAGAGTCCAACTCCTGTCCCGGCGCAGGACAACGACAACAGTTCACACCGTGTGTGTGAGGAGATTGTCCACTCTCTTCTTCGCCGTGGCACTCCATCGACTCCTTGCACCCCCATGGAGTGTCACACCATTGCCCTGCACTGGGCATCGCACTCCCCACATCCCCAGGAAGAGTCCTGAGACACATGTGAGGGACAGGATCTCCCTTCTTAGGGGCAGGGGCTCAAGGCTTGGCCATTGTCCTTCATCAAACAAATCAAGGGGTTTCTCAGCATCAGAGCTGCTTCACTTTGCCTTTGCCTGATGCAATCACTGCCTCCAATTATCTGCTCTAACGAGTCCCTGGGGAGGCTTTGTCAGTAACAGCCCTCAGTGGGGCCCATTAATGCTTGAAGATACTTTGGAGTTTGCTTCTGACTTGGACTTCTTGAGCAGATTCTTCAGTCTGTGCTTGGTATCTGTGGTTTATGGACTCAGCACCAAATACGCCATGGGGCTCATTAAAACACAGACAGCCCTAACGAGCGATGTTTCTTTCTGTAATATTCCTCATATCCAAAAGACTTGTAGAACTAATTGGAATGGTTTCAGTGGGACACTTAATGATGAAGATTGCAAATAAGATTTCATAAAGGAGGGTGTTTTCTCTCAAGGGTATTTTCTGTCATTTTTCAGTGTGTAGAAGAAGTGACAGCAGCATTCTACACTGGACATTGATCCCGAGGGTCTCCTGTAGACATCTGGACAGGCAGGAGAACAGTCCCTTGAGGCTGGACACTGTATGGACAACCTCGCTCCTCACCCCCCACCCCCAGTCTGCAGGTTCCCTCTTTGGCCACCAGAGACTTGCACCACTTTTCCTCACATCAGACTTCTCCACTGAGCTCTGCAGGAGATGCTGCAGCTCCTGTGCACCAGCTCCACCTGCTCTCCTGTGTAAATAATGCACAGTTTAATAAACAGTAAAACACTTTCCTCAGCTGTGTGTGCAAGCTGGATCTGATGAGGTCCACCATCCACAAGGGACACCCACACAAGAACTATTTTTAGACAGAGAGATAGGAAAGGATAGATAGAAACACAATTAACTTGCTGTGTACCATGTTAATTAGACCTCTGAAGACTGGGGTAAGTTTGTAACTGCCTGAGGCTCAAAGCAGAAACCACACAGTGGAGAGGCAACTGAATGACCAAAGAGCAAGTGGAGGAGGAAACCTGAGGGCACTGGGAAGGGCGAACATCCAGACAGACTGTTGGAAAGTTGTCCTTTGACATGGACATTTAGTCAGGAGAGGTCGAAACTCCTAAATGACAAGGGAGATGAAATAATAGCGTGTTGGTAATAGAAGTACAGGGGAAGACCGATATTTCTTCTCCTGCCTTTAGTACACGGCCTGGTGATTCACTTTTTGTCCTTTTATTTTTTTAGTTAATATGTTAAACAAACCACCACCAAGCCCACACAAACAAACAAAAAACACCCTCAAAAACAAACAAACAAAAAACAAACAAACAAACAAAAAACACAACAAAAATATAAACATGTCCACGTTTCCAACAGACATCAGTCATTAGTTGTCTCACCATAAACAGCCAGTGCCATTTTAGGGGACCGATTTTATCCGAGGTGCTGGCCTGGGAGTGGCATCTATCACAGAGGACCTGGGGGAGACCAGAGCACCTTGCAATGCAGGTGGAAGTTAGGCAGGGGTTCCCAGGGCATCTACACTGGCACCAGGTGTTTGTGTCCCTGGAGCTGAAGACATTTGTGTCCTAAATCCATGCCCAGTTCTGCAAAACTCTTAGTTTTTCAAAGAAATAAATCCCCCAAAATACTTAAAAAGAAAATAAATAAATGTTTAATATGTAAGAATGTAATATGTGCCATATGAAAAATCAATATGTAAAAAGCTATCCATGTAGCTGAGGACATGTGTGTCTTATATCCATTTCTAGTTGTGGAAATCACTTTCCTTTTTGAAGAAAATAACCCCCCAAAGACCTAAAAAAAAGGAAAAGTACATTGAAACCTTCCTTGACTTTGAAACTTTGTCTTCAGTTCATATTTTAACTTTCATTGACATTAACTGACATCGGATGGGCCTGCAGGCATGAAGCCAAGATCATTTTGTGTCTTGCATAGAGCCCCATGCCCTCTAAACCTTCCCTGCCCAGGACTCCTCACACTTGGCTTAGAGCGAGTCACACTGAGGTGTTGGCTGGGTTTAGATGTTGGTTTAGATGGTCACCTACAGCACACTTGCGTTCATGTTCCTTAGTCATCTCCTTTGCTCCCATTAGAAACAGAGCCCAGCATCACAATGGGATCATAAGAGAACTGAGGTTGAAGGGACCTCAGGAGTCTGCAGTCCAACCTGTCAGAAACTGGGTCAGAACAAGGTGTTCAAGCCTTCATTCAATCAGAGATTGAAAACCCGCAAGGACAGAGGCTGCTCAGCCTCTCTGGGTGACCTGCGACAGCACTTGGCTGAGCTCCCAGGGCAGGGGTCTCAAATTCATTTTCACGGGGGTCACATCAGCTTCACAATTGCCTTAAAGGGCCGAATGTATAAATGTAGGAGTAGTTAAATTTATACAGTCCTTTAAAATTATGTTCTGCCATTTGAGGGTAACCATGAGGCTGATGTGATCCCTGGTGAAAATGAAGTTGACACTCACCTCCTAGGGAAAAAGCTTTTCCTTATGTCCTGGCTGAACCTCTCCTCTTTCACCTGCCACCCATTCTCTTTTGTTCTTCTGCCACACACCATGGTGAAGAGCCTGGCTGTGTGTTCTCCATGATCTCCTTATTGGTACTGACAGGCTGTGATGAGGTCCCTGTCAGCCTTCCCTTCTCTGGGCTGGACGAGCCCAGCTCCGTCAGCCTCTCCCCACAGGCCAAGTGCTCCAGTTTCTGGCTGTCCTGAGGCCCTTTGCTCAACCCACTCCAGCTTGCCAATATCTTTCCTGAACTGGGATCTGAGATCTGGATGGACTATTCCAGAGAATCCCTTCCCTCCACCTCCTGGCCGTGCTCCTGGTGGCACAGCCCTGGGTGCTCCTGACCTCCCTTGCACCAGGGCACACGCTGCCTCCTGTCCAGCTCCCTGCCCACACAGACCTTTCCCACAGAGCTGCTCCCAACCAGACATCCCCAGCCTGTGCCATTGCCAGGTGAGTCCCCTGCAGGGGCAGACACTGGTGTTTGTCCTGCTGGGGTTTCCTGAGGGTCCTCCAAAGACTTGCTCTCCTCCTTGAACCCCTTCATTGAGCATAGAGGCCTGGGAGATGGTTTCAGTAAAGACCCAGGTGCAGAAGTCATTGAGTCCCTCAGTGTCAGTGTCTGCTGTTACTAAATTTCCCTCTTCACTCAGCAGCAGCTCTGTGTTCCCTTTCTTCAGCCGTGGTCTCTAACACAGCTGTTGAAGCTCTTAGTTTGCTCTTGACTTTTCTTGCAGTCGCCAACTCCAGGTGAGCTTTGCCCTTCCCGAAGCCATCCCTGCACAGTAAAGCCAATGTACACGTGCTCCTTGTCTGTACCTGTCCTTGCTGTCACCCCTGGCAGCTGCTTTGTGGCCCCTGTCTGCACCTTGTGCTGTGACAGCCCAGCCCTGCTGCCCCACACGTGGTCCCACAGCCCCATGGTGCAGGTTCAGCACAGGACAGGGTGCATTCAGGGTGGGGAACGGTCTCCTGACTTGATAGCCAGAGCAGTTCTTGGTGCTTTGTCACCCCATGGCCTTCCTGTTGGGCAGCCTCTCCAAGCTCCTGGAGAGGTCGTGTCACCTGTGGGGTCACAGGCAGCCCTGCTCCAGGGTCTGCCAGGGTCTGGGCCAGGAGAGAGTCTGGGCAGGGCTGTCCATTCCCTGAGACAGGCCCTGAGCCCAGCAGGAGGATGGACATGGCCTCACAGGGAACCTTACCCGTAAACCTGGGGTGCGCGGCCAGTGCTGGAAATGGCCCATGAGAGATGGCCAGTGACTGGGGGGTGATGAAGGCCCTGGGCCACCTTCCTGGTCTGTCCATGTCACCAAGGGCATAGAGCAGTCTCCTCTCTCCTGCACCTGCATGTCTTTGATCCCTTCCAGAAGCCCTGGCTCTGAACCACAACCCCTGGTGTGAGTCTTCACCCTGCATGGTCATGCAGCACGAGATACACGCTGATGTTTTTCTCTCTCAGGTCCTTCCCAGAACAGTCCAGTTCTCTTGAGGTTCTGCCACCTCCCCTGCCCTCTCTCCACCACCAACACCCTCTCCCCAGCAAAGCCCAGTCGGGGCTGGTCCCACAGCAGTGCCCATTGCAGGTGCTCTGGGCAGGCACCCCACAGCCTTTGCCCCTCTGAAGGGCACAGCAGCTTCCGGGGGTCAGAAAGTGGTCAGCCCCAGAGGTGAGTGAACATACACGGCAAAAAGAAAAGGAGGCACCTGTGTCCTTCGTTCTCCTCTCCAGCAGATCCTGAGAGGTTTGCAACCCCTCCATCCCATCCCCTTTCCCCAGGCCAGCACAAAAGCCCTGGCCTTTGAGGTCTTCCTTGGACAGTGTCCCATGCCCAGAGGAAGCAAATGTCCAAAAGCAGCTTCATCAGCCAGTTCCTCTTCCTGGCGTTCGCAGACACACGGGAGCTGCAACTCTTGCACTTCTGGCTCTTCCTGGGCATCTACCTGGCTGCCCTCCTGGGCAACGGCCTCATCATCACCACCATAGCCTGGGACCAGCACCTCCACACCCCCATGTACTTCTTCCTGCTCAACCTCTCCCTCCTCGACCTGGGCTCCATCTCCACCACTGTCCCCAAGTCCATGGCCAACTCTCTGTGGGATACCATGGCCATTTCCTATGCAGGATGTGCTGCCCAACTCTTCCTGGTTTTCTTTTTAGCTTCAGCAGAATTTTATCTTCTCACCATCATGTCCTACGACCACTACATTGCCATCTGCAAACCCCTGCACTACGGGACCCTCCTGGGCAGCAGAGCTTGTGTCCACATGGCAGCAGCTGCCTGGGCCACTGGGTTTCTCCATGCTCTGCTGCACACGACCAATACATTTTCACTGCCACTGTGCAAGGGCAATGTCCTGGGCCAGTTCTTCTGTGAAATCCCCCAGATCCTCAAGCTCTCCTGCTCACACTCCTACCTCAGGGAACTTGGGCTTCTTGTGGTCAGTGTCTGGTTAGGATTTGGGTGTTTTGTGTTCATCGTGGTGTCCTATGTGCAGATCTTCAGGGCCGTGCTGAGGATCCCCTCTGAGCAGGGACGGCACAAAGCCTTTTCCACTTGCCTCCCTCACCTGGCCGTGGTCTCCCTGTTTGCCAACACTGCCATGTTTGTCTATCTGACGCCCCCCTCCATTTTTTCACCAAGCCTGGACCTGGTGGTGTCTGTTCTGTACTCACTGGTGCCTCTAGCAGTGAACCCCCTCATCTATGGCATGAGGAACCAGGAGCTGAAAGTGGCACTGAAGAAAGTGATTCAATCATTTTTCTGTCAGCAACAATTAGTTACCCAAGTCTCTTCAGAAGTTATTTCCAATTCATCTCAGGATCCTCCTTTGGACTGTGCATTTTATCTGTGATAACCATGTTTGTCAAAGAATTTCTTCATCCACAAAACTTCTCCAGAGGCATGAAGCCAGCCTCTCGGAACCAGAGACCTGTTTACCTGTTTCTGGGACCGTGACTTCCTGTGTTGGATCTCTGTAACACAGGGTGTTTCAAAAAGATGGATCCATTTTGAAATCACTGTATCTCTGAAATTTGCTCCATCTTTTCGAAACAACCCGTAAAAGGGGATTTCCTCACTTTCTGTATTTGGAGCTTGGGCTCCTCTTCCAAAGCTGTGGTCAGCCTGAATAAATTTCCCCCCCACCAAGGCCATGCTGCTGTACTTGGGTTTTTCATGCGCTCAGGGGAGGACATGGGGCAAGATGTTACGTCATGGTGCTGCTTTGAGTGTCCATCTGTGGGTGCCCAGTGTTCCTGGAGATGGTGAAGGACCTTCAGTGATCTGCCTTGAACTATCTCACCGTGGTTTTCAGGCACCACAGCCTGCTCCTAGTGCTCTGTGCTTCAACGGGGGAATAAATGACCCACAGAAACCTATTTCTGCATTCCCCAGCTCAGGGCAGGCTGCTCTGTCACTGCGGTAGCAGAAGCAGTCTTGTGCTGGTGAGAGGGGCTGGCACAAGAGGGCTGCCAGCAACGGGTGTGAAGGATCTCTTGAAAACAAGAGCAGAGGACACAGGGGGACGGTCCTGTGTTCCTGCCATGGCTGATCCCAGCCCTTGGGCTGATAGGGAGGTTGATCCTCCTCTCTGTCTCAATCCATCTATCTATCTGATTGCCCTACCATGCATACATGCATGCATGCATCCATCCATCCACCCATTCATCCATCCATACTGGTACTCCATATGGGTGAGCTGCCCCATGATGTTTCTCATCCCAGTGAGATCATATAATCATATAAGTTGGAAGAAACCCTCAAGATCATCGTGTCCAGCCATTAACCTAACTCTGGCTATAAACCATGTCCCTAAGAACCTCATCTATATGTCTTTTAAACACCTTCAGGGATGGTGACTCAACCACTTCCTTGGGCAGCCTGTTTCACTGCCTGACAACCTCTTCTGTGAAGAAATTTTTCCTATTATGCAAACTGAACCTTCCTGGGTGCAACTTGTGGCCCCTTTCTTCTTGTCCTATCACTTGCTGTTTGAGAGAAGAGACCAACACTCTCCATGCTACAACCTCCTTTCAGGCACTTGTAGACAGTGATAAGGTCTCCCTTCAACCTCCTGTTCTCCAGGCTACAGAGTCCCAGTTCCCTCAACTGCTCCCCATCTGACTTGTTCTCCAGACCCCTCACCAACTTCACTGCCCTTCTCTGAACTCACTCCAGCACCTCAAGGTCTTTCTTGTAGTGAGGAGCCCAAAACTACACACAGGATTTGAGGTGCAGCCTCACCAGTTCCGAGAACAGGGGGATGATCACTTGCCTGGTCCTGCTGGCCACACTATTCCTGTTGCACACCAGGATGCTGCTGGCCTTCTTGGCCACCTGGGCACATGCTGGCTCATGTTCAGATGGGTGCTGATCAACACCCCGAGGTCCTTTTCCATTGTCAGATTCCAGTCGCTCTTCCTTAAGCCTGTAGTGTTGAATGGGGTTGTTGTGACCCAACTGCAGAACCCGGCACTTGGCATGAAACTGAACAAGTCCAAGTGCTGGGTTGTTCACCTGGGATAGAGTAACACTGAGTGCAAGTGTAGATTAGGAGAGAGCGGCTGGAGAGCAGCCCTGCAGAAAGGGATCTGGAGTGATGGTTGGCCACACGGTCAACAGGAGGCAACACTGTTCCCCAGCAGCCAAGACAGTAATCCCCATCCTGGGGTGCATCAAACACAGCATGGCCATGTGGTCAAAAGACGTGACTATGCTGCTGTATTCAACATTGGTATGGCCTCACCTTGAGGGCTGTGTGCAGTTCTGGGCCCCATATACTATTACAACAAGGATGTGAAGGCCCTTGGATATGTCCAGAGCAGAGTAACAAAATTGGTGAAAGGGCTGGAAAGATTGTCCTCTGAGGAGCAGCTGAGGACTCTGGGCTTCTCTTGTTTGGGGAAAAGGAGGCTCATTGCTCTCTACAGCTTCCTGAGGAGGGGACATGGACAGGGAGGTGCTGAGATCTTCTCCCTGGTGTCCAGTGATAGGACACGTGGGAATGGTTCAAAGCTTGGTCAGGGAAGGTTTAGACTAGATATTAGGAACCATCTCTTTATCAAGGTTGGTCAAAAACCGGAACAGGCTTCCTAGAGAGGTGGTCAATACCCCAAGCCTGTCAGTGTTTAAGAGACACTTGGACAATGCCCTTGGTACATGATTTATCTTTTGGTCAGCCCTGAATGGGTCAGGTATTTGAACTAGATGATCATTGTAGGCCTCTTCCCACTGAACTAGTCTAGTCTAGTCTAGTCTAGTCTGTTTTACACATATACCTGTAACAGGGTGGATCCTGGGCCCAAACAGTCTGCTCAGCAGCCTCCTCAGGATATCGGCCTTGCCAGTTGCAGACACCAGGACACATGAGCCCCCAGGGCTGCAGCCCCATTCCAGATACTGGTACAGACCTCCCCAGTCACACACATGTGCACACACACTCTTATGTCTGGTCACTCTGGTCTCTCAGTTGCTGGCACCAATGACATACAGGCTGTCTGACCCCCTGCTCCTGTTCTGCTCACTACACTCACACATTCATGCAGAGGAGAGATTTGCTCACATAGCATAGATTTAGAAATTAAGTTTAATGAGAAGACAGGACAGACTGCACTGGTTGGGGTCCTTCCCCAAACTTCCCATGATAAGTCCTGTGTAATCCAGAAACGTTCTTCCCCTGCACCCAAATGTGTCCTGCACCCCTAGGCAAAATCCTGTTAGTCTAAATGGTGATCCAGAGAGCTGCTCTCAGTCATTCCTCTCAATGGGCTTCAAACCTGGACAATGAGGCTGATGGCACTCCCAGGGCAGCCTTGGAACAAGATGTTAATTCCTCAGAGCCTGTAATTTGGGTTCCCACTTGCCAATGAGCCTCTGTGCTATTCTTGGTTTTGGAGGTGGGCTTGTGATGAGTTGGTGGCTCATGTGATGGTGCTGGGAGCAGTCGGGGCAGGGTATTAACTGACTTACTTCTCCTGCCTTTGTTAGTGCCTTCTTTGTGTGTGCAGAGGAGCTTCTTATCACTTAACAACATCCAACGAGAACATAAATCTCCTGAGTCATCTGTGTCTGGAGGTTGCATACATATGCATTGGTATTATCTAGCATATGATAGCAGATCACTGGAAATGCTGTCCAGAAATGCCTCATGATTAGGGGAAAATCTGTGTTGTTGTACGGGCAATGGCTTCATTCAGGGCCAGTATCACAGTCTTGTTTCTGAGACCATAGATGAATGGATTTAAGAATGGGTACAGAACAGTGTTCAGCAACGCTACAATGCTGTTAGTCTCCAAGGAAACATATTCTGAAGGACATGCATAGAGAACAATACAGCTCCCATATGCAATGGCCAAAGTGGTGAGATGGGAAGAACACGTGGTAAAAGCTTTTTTCCTCCCAGAGGCTGCTGGAAGATGTACAATGCAGAAAAGGATGCACATGTAAAATGCCAGAGTTAAACATAAGGAACCGAGAACGACAAATGATAAGAAAACAGAGTCTATTTTCCAGAGCAAGCTGGTGTCAGAGCAGGACAGTTTGAATAAGGTGGAGTTGTCACAGAAAAAGTGATGGATCTCATTTGAGCCACAGAAAGTCAGCTGGGAGAGGATGACCAGGCGGTAACTCAAGAGTGTGAAGCCTGTGACCCAAGCAGCAACAACCAGGTGGATGCAGAGCTGAGGCTTCATGATGGCAGCATAACGCAAAGGTTGGCAGATGGCAACATAGCGGTCAAAGGACATGACAACTAGTAGAACAAACTCTGTACAGCCCAGGGAAAAATAGAAATAGGATTGGGCAAAGCAGCTGCTTAGTGAGATTGTTCTCTTACCAGAACCCAGGATCACAACCAATTTTATGCTTGTGGAGGATGTAAACCAGATTTCTAGGAAGGCCAGATTGGCAATGAAAAAGTACATGGGGGTTTGTAGGCGGTGATCTGCATATACGAGGAAAGTTATGGTAGTGTTCCCCATCACTGTTGTCAGGTATATGAGCAGAAAGAACAGAGAGAGTAAGAGCTGTAGTCTTTGATCAAGCCCTGAGAAACCCTCTAGGACAAACTCAGTAACTGCAGTTCCATTTTCTGGTCCCATGTTGAATTTCAGTTCATCATGCTGAGACAGGAACATGGCAAAAAACAAGTGTGATAATTCCACAGTCTGGGTGAAAGGCTTTACAAAACCTTCTCTGCTTCTTTCGTTCCTTGCAGTCTTCCTATAGTACACAAATAAAGTATTTCAAGCATTTCTCATACCCTGATTTTTCTCTATCAAGTTTAAACTGGAGTTCTCAGACAATTTGTCGTCTTCTTTCAACCTTTTTCAAACACTCATAAAGAATTCTTCCTTCAACACAGGGGATTTTAAAGTCTGTTAGCTATTTTATGCCATTCCTGCCAAATTCCAAATTCATGCAGACTGGTTCCAAACATCTATCACACCTCTGTGGCTAAGTCATCCCTTTTATTGCACAAATGCTAAACTATCAAATCAAATCAAATCAAATCAAATCAAATCAAATCAAATCAAATCAAATCAAATCATATCAAATGTATATTGAAAGCTTTTCTTTCTACTCTTCAGTACTTGCCTTTTTGGATTAGGAGTCCCTGAGTATCTATTGATTTCAGAATAAGCAGTATCAAGCACCTCTTCCATAATCCCCTGCTTTCTTCCACAGCTTCGTGCTCTCGCTTTCTTGAGGAAAGGGGATAGGAGGGCAGAATAGAGAACAAGTATAACTCATCTTCTTTAGTACTCTAAATAATGACTGAAATTGGTTATGGTTCCACACAGTCTCATCTGACATCCATCTGCATTGAAATGCAGTTGCTTCCAAACAGTTGCTCATTGCTGTTACTATTAAATGTCCTGACCTAAATGCAGACCAGAAGAAAACTGACTGGAAGAGATTTGTAACTTTTCTTTTGCGTGCCAGCTATAGGTTGGGAGGACCCAGCCTTGAGAGTTTTCTCCTGTCTCCATTGATTATACAGGGAGCTTCGGGAAAACAAACTCTCACAGGCACCTGTTGTGAGGTAGGTGAAACTCACTAGTCAAGTCTCGACCTGACTTAAGTTTTCTTAAGTTATATTTCTTAAATCAAACCACACATCTAGGAGAAAGAAGCACAAAAAAAGCCCACATATACAATAAAATCTGGTGTTTTTCCCTTCATCTTTACATTTGTTTTCAGACATAGAAAGGAATAGAGCAGACAGCTCCAAAACCAGGATGATTCAAAATGCAAGGGGATAAGGGGGAGAGGAGGAGATGGTGGGTTTGAGGCGGTGAAACAAAGTTGTGCAGGTGTGCAACCAGAGCTCTTCAGTCATTAGTCACCTGGGTGCTCCCAGGACTTTCCCATCTCATCGTCCACAGAGACAACAGGAGAAACTAGTCTGAGACAATGGATCAACATGAAACCAAGTGATTGAGTAAAGTCAACCTCCTTCAATATCAACCACCTCCAAAATAAGCAAAAATTAAAGGTTTGCCCAATTTGTGTGGGATTTCTTCTTGTGGGATTCCAGACAGTGCTGGAGACAGGCAGATCCTGCTGTGCCTGGGCCTATTTCCTGTTCATAAAGGTAGTTATTAACATCCTGGGTGAAGAATCAGACTGTTTCAGAGATCCCTGTAGCAGTTTCTGCTGCAAAACTGGATAAAGTTGAGCAATTACTGAAGTTGCTTGCAAATGCCAGAGAGGATGTGCAGGACAACAGGCTCGCTGAATTATAAGAACTCAGAACAGTTGTAAGGGGAGCCTCACTTGATCCAGTTGAAGACACTGTTGCAAAGATTCTGACAGGGGAGTCTCTTCCAATCTGTGGTATTCCATAATTCAATTAATCTTTTCCTCAGAGAGCTCTTCAAAGGGTAGGCAAGTAAAAGAGACAGAGGGAAAGAAGTAGAGATATAAAATGTGCCAATACAAATTGACAAGATCCTCTGAACAGTGTTTCTCTAACCATTGGTAGGCAATGTATTTCCTGCTCTGGCAGGGGATTGTACTAGATGATCTTTTGAGGTCCCTTCTGATCCCTAACATTCTGTGATTCTGTCATTTTAGGAAATGGCTGCATAAAAACATTCAAATAGAGATACAGTGTTTAATTAGCTTGCTGACACTTGCCCATGGTGCTGTCAAAACTAACTAACTAACTAACTAACTAACTAACTAACTAACTAACTAACTACGAAAAGTTTCATGAGGCAGCTGAAGCACCACGTGTGACTGGGAAAAGTCTCCCAGGACCTATGGGAGCTCTTCTGGAGTATGAGCTGGTAGGCATGAGCTGAAGTAGGGGACCTAAGGGGTGGTGCAGGGCTGCTGGGTGGGCTGAGCAGGGACCTCAGCAGCACAGCGGCTCATTGTGTCCCTTTGGACGCTGCTGTGAGGTCACTTCTGTCACAGGAACTGACTGACCAGCAGCGGGAAGGCAAATACTCAGAAGTCATGAAGGCCATCAGAAAGCTGCTCCCAAGATGATGACAGATGTGGGAAGGTCAAGGTGAACTGAGTCAAGAGAGGAGAGGAAAGAATGGCTTGGCCAAGAGAGATGAAAGATCTGGAGGGTTTCAGGTAACAGTGATGCCATTGTGACATTGACTGTGGCATTTATGTTAGGCCCTTACCTGCGTTCTAAGCAATAATCTTAAACTCTAACCTTACCCCTAAATGCTAGCCCTCACCCTGACAGTAATGCACTACTTTAAACCCAATCTCAAAATTTACCTCTAAGCCAAATCCCAAGCCCACAACCCCTTATTCTTAGTCTTATCCTTTTACTCACTTAAACCTCTACCCTGTATCCCTAGCCTTAAAATACCAGCCTTAATCTTAGCCCTCACCACAAACCTAAAAAACACCCCTAACTCACAAAGCTACCACACACCCTTAACACTAACCACGCACCTAAGCGGATTACCAGATGCCTAATTCCTAACTCTGAACAGCAAGCTCTAACCCCTAACCTCTAAAGTGAACACCTCATGCTCAAAGCTCTCGTTCCCATGCTCAAACCCCATCACCTCCAATCCCTCTCCCTACCATACTTAAGCAGTTTGGCCCCTTGGGGCAACATAGGGTGATTCTGGAGCAGCCACGGGCCATCTGAAGAAGGACGTGAGGTTACAGGTATTTGACCAGCTGTTAGGACCAAGGAGGAGATGGGCAGCATTGCTGAGACCAGGTCTGTGGTGCCTCAGGGACTTGTGGGCCGGCAAGAGGCACACAGTTGTGATGGTGGCTCTGAGGTCACTTCCACCTGAGCACCTGATAGGCCACCTTCAGGCACATGGCTGGTCTATGTGTGTGTCATTAAAGCTGTGCCTAAGGAACTGATAAGCCACCAACATGCACGTAGCTTGAATGTTGTTTGCAAGGTCACTGCTGCCCTAGCACCTTGCAGGACTGTCATGGAGATGCGCCTGGCAGTCAGAGGAAGACCACCAGCAGGTGCATGTGAGACATGGAAATGACCTTGCAACCCTTGAGATTGTAAAGAAGGTATGTATTTACAGCACTGGACATACCGGGAATAATTTCACCTAATACCTGTGTGTATTTCCAGTAGCTGTGAGCTTGGTTAAATGCAGTAAAATGTTACATATTCATGAAAGTTTTAGGAATGCCTATACACATTCATAACCTGTCCCCAAGAAGGCAGTTCTTATTACAGTGAGTTCTGGAAGACCATTTCCATAGTCTCCACCTCCAGCTCCTCCTGGTTGCAGCTGCGCAGTGATCGTGACCCCGGGTCCTCTTCTCTGTACCTGGGACCTTTGGTCCAGTGTGATGAGTTGGCTGGGACTCAGACTGCTGAGCTGGTTAGAACTGGCGTATCTCCTGTCCTGTGCCCAAGTTTCTGTTATCTAGTTCACCCAAGGATGCACAAAGAATGCAAGGTTTTTTTATCTTTGCAAGGTGTCAGCAAACTCCTGTTTCTCATACAATAAGTTACACAAAGCTAGGCAAGGTTAGGCAATAGAGATGTGGGTTAAGGCTTAGCTCTCTGTTAGCTCTTTAAGTGTTAGTTCTTTAAGTGTTAATTAGTTAATTGTTAATTGCCTGTATCAAGCTGGTGGAGGTGAAGTCAGCCTGCCCAGGGTGGGGGAGAATGTGACTGCCAGTACCTTGGTACCACCCTGGTGTGTACATGGGGAGAGGTACAGTGGAGCACAAAAGGTGCTAAGGAGCCATCAACTGCCCTATTGAAGGCTCTGGATCTCAGGGGGTTGTGCAACTGCCACAGTGGGGCATTGTGATGTCACAAAGGAGCCTGCCCAGGCACCCCTTTAAATACAGGGCAGGGAGGCGGTCACCCCACCGTGGCCTGGTCCCAGTGAAAGAAGAGACACGGCCACTCTCACCACCGCTATGTCCCATCCCTGGACACTTTCGGCCACCAAGACCAAGTTGTCCATCTCTGGACCCAAGATGTCCCATCTCCAGCCCCCTTGGACCAACCAGACCCTGGATGCCTCATCCCTGGACCACTTAAGGCCAACAAGATGTCCCACGTTTGGACTCTCTGAGGCCATCAGGAGCCAAAATTTCCCATCCCTGGATCCCTTAAGTGACCAAGACCAAGACGTCCCATCCCTGAACACTATGTGGCCACCAAGACACAGGATGTCCCATGCCTGGATACATTAGGTGACCAAGACGTAAAATATCCTATCCCTGGGCCCCTTGGGCTACCAGGACCTATAATGTCCCATCCCTGCACCCCTAGGGAGATGGCCTATCCCTGGACCCTTTGGAGACACCAAGTATTAAAATGTCCCATCTCCAGCCCCCTTGAGCCAACCAGGCCAAGATCTCCCATCTCTGGTCCCCTTAGGCCACCAAAAGACCTAAAATGTCCTTTTTCTGGAACTGTTGGACCGCCGAGAGCCAGGATGTCCCATCCGAGACTCAAGATGTCCTATCCCTGCACACTCTGGGACACCCTTGGGCCACCAAGATCTTAAAATGCCCCAACCCTTGGACCACCCAGACCAAGATGTCCCATCCCTGGAAACTCTGGGACAACCAGGCAAAGATGTCCCATCCCTGGACATTTTGGGGCCACAAAGACCAAGGTTGTCCCATCTTGGGACCCAAGATGTCCCATCTGCAGACATCTTGCACCACCAAGACCAAGGATTTTTGAGCGGCGGAGGAACACGCAGGTCGACTCAATATGAGTGATAAAGCATAGTTCGATTTATTAGCCCAAATAGCATATACTTATACAGTTCACGATAATTATGCATACCTGTCACCTACCAATTGGCTTAAGCTCTAACAGTCACATTTGCATGGTCCTCCTACTTGCAGCTGCTAGCTATGCTTATTCTACACTGTAGTGCTCTTGATAGCTGTTTGTGAAACTCTGCCAAGGTCTCAGTGACCTTGCTGATTTTACTGAAACAGTCAGCGGTTCCCACTGCGGCCCAGTCTTGCTACTTATGCTAAGGCCTTCAGAATAGGCTATGCTCATACAACCGCTCTGTAGACCCACGTCCCCCATTTCCAAGCCATTCTCCAACAAAGGTTTCCCACCTCTGGATGACTTAGGCCACCAAGTCATAAAATGTCCAATCCCAGACCTGGAATGTCCCATCCCTGGAGACTCTGGGCCATCAAGAACTAAGATCTCCCATCCCTGGAGACTTTGGGACACCCAGGTCAAGATGTCCCATCCCTGGACACTGTGAGGCCACCAAGACCCAGCATGTCCCATCCCTGGACACTTTGGGTAGTCAAGACCTAAAATGTCCCATCCCTGGACCCCTTGGGCCATTGAGAGCAAGAATGTCCCATCCCATACCCCGGATGACCCACCCCTGGACATTTTGGGCCAACCAGACCGAAGATGTCCCATCCCTGGACCCCTTAGAACACCAAGACCCAAGACCCAATCTCTGGACAGTTTGGGGACACCAAGACCAGAGATGTCCCATCTCTGGACCCAAGATGTCCCATCTCCAGCCCCCTTGGGCCACCAAGACCTAAAATTCCCCAACCCTTGGACCACCCAGGCCAACAGGACAATTCCCTGGACACTTTGGGCCACCAAGATCCAGGATGTCACATCTCTGGGCCCCTTAGGTCATCAACACATAAAATGTCCAATCCCAGACCCCAGGTGTCCCATTCCTGGACACTTTTGGACACCAAGACCTAAAATGTGCCATCCCTGGACACTTTGATGCACCCATGTCTAGATGTCCCATCACTGGACACTGTGAGGCCACCAAGACCCAGGATGACACATCTCTGGACCCCTTTTGGCTACCAAGACCAGGATGCTTTCTGTCCAGTCATCTTGGGCCACCAAGACCAAGATGTCCCATCCCTGGACCACATTGGCTACCAAGAAACACTATGATTAATCTCTGGACCTCATGAGGACACCAAGACCCAGGATATCTCATCTCTGGGCCCAGATTGTCCCATCTCCAGCCCACTGGGCCATCAAGAGCCAAAATTTCCCATCCCTGTATCCCCTGGGCTACTCAGGGAAAGATGTCCCATCCCTGGGCCCCTTAGGCCACCAAGACCTAAAATGTCCCATTCCTGGACACTTTGGGGCCATGAAGACCAATGTTGTCCCATCTCAAGACCCAAGATATCCCATCTGCAGCCATCTTGGGCCACCAAGACCTAAAATGTCCCATCTCTGGACACTCTGGGACACCCAGGCCTAGATGTCCCGTCCTGGGACACTGTGATGCCACTAACACCCAGGATGTCCCACCTCTGGACCCCTTTGGCTACCAAGACCAAGATTTCCCATGTCCAGGCATCTTGGGCTGCCAAGACCAATATGTCCCATCTCTGGACCACTTGAGCTACCAAGAGCCTGTATGTCCCATCTCTGGACATTGTGAGACCACCAAGACCCAGGGTATCTCATCCCTGGACTCAAATTATCACATCTCCAGCCCACTTGGGCCATCAAGATCCAAAATTTCCCATTCCTGTCTCCCCTGAGCTACTCAGGGAAAGATGTCCCATTCCTGGGCCCCTTAGGCCAACAAGACCTAACATGTCCCATCTCTGGACACTTTGGGCCACCAAGACTTATAATGTCCCAACTCTGCATCCAATATGTCCCATTCCTGGACACTTTGGGGACACCAAGATCAGGGCCCTGAGGGGCAGTGACTTACGTGAGGAGGATGGACTGGTTGTCATGATCTGCCAGGAGGAGAGAGATGGGATGACATTAGGGGAGATGTTTGGGATCTTGGGGTTCACCCTCTTCCATATGAGGAGGGATGAAGTTCGAAGAGATGTTTGGGATTCTCCATCCTCCAGGTGAGGACCAGGTCTAGGTCAGGACCCATTTTTGGGGTGGGATCTTCAAGTTTGGGGTCCCAGCAGGAGGTCCCTACCCATCAGCATGTTCTGGTAAGACTGTTCGAGTCGGAGATGATGTGGGGAGGAGCTTCACTCCGCTTCTTGCCCTGGTAGGCGGCCACCACCTCGGCGTTGTAGATGGGCAGCCACTTGTAGTGGTTGATGGTCACACAAAAGAGCCCTGAGTAGGTCTGGACAACGGGCAGGTGGGTCAGAACCAGGAGGTCCTACCTCACCAGGAGGGGACATGTTGGGTGTGGGTGGCCCAAGGGGTCCAGGGATGGGACATTTTGGGTCTGAGTGGTCCAAGGGTGCTTGGGAAGGGCCACCAGGTTCTAGGTGCCCCAAAAATCATGGGGAACCCACCCAGGTTCTAGGTGCCCCATAGACCCTTCTGGAGGTTCATCCACTTCTAGTGAACCTCAAGAGCTTCAGGGCAGCAGTCACACAGTCACAGAGTCGCAGTGTCACAGCCAGAGTCATAGTCACAGTGTCACAGAGTCAGGGAGTCACAGACTCACAGTCACGGAGTCACGGACTCACAGTCACAGAGTCACCGTCACAAAGTCACAGTCAGAAACACAGTCACAGAGTCACAGAGTCAGAGTCACAGAGTCACCGTCACAAAGTCACAGCCAGAATCACAGTCACACAGTCACACAGTCACAGTCACACAGACAGAGTCACAGAGGCACAGTGTTACAGTCACAGAGTTGCAGTCACAGAGTCACAGTAAGAGTCACAGAGCCACAGTCAGAGTCACGGAGTCACAGAGTCACAATCACAGAATTACAGAGTCACAGAGTCACAGTTCTCATCCCATTTGGTTCAGCACTGGTGTGACCCCACACACACGGGGGTGTGCCAGTGTGCGGCTTCCCAGTTTGGAGAAGCAGGGAGGAACTGGAGAGTGCAGGGCTCTGCCAAGGCAGGTTCAGCACCTGTGCACATGGTGTGGGATGCTGAGGGACCTGGGCTGCTTTGGCCCAGCAGCGCTGGGGAGGCTGCAGCAGTGCAGGAGTAGCCTGAGAGTGCTCGAAGGGTGGTTTCAGAGGTGGTGGAGGTTTTCTTCATAGTGGGAATCACAGAATCACAGAATGGACTGGGTTGCAAAAGACCTCAGACATCATCAAATCCAACCCTAGGTCCAACTCCAGTCTGTTTGCTAGATCATGGCACTAAGTGCCATGTCCAATCTCAGTTTAAAAACCTCCAGGGACGGTGAGTCCAGCACCTCCCTGGGCAGCCATTCCAATGCCTGACCGCTCTCTCTGTGAAGAATTTCTTCCTAATCTCCAGCCTAAATTTCCTCTTGCAGAGTTTAAGCCCATGCCCCCTTGTCCTATTGCTGACTGCCTGGGAGAAGAGCCCAATCCCCCCTGGCTAGAACTGCCCTTCAGGTCGTTCTAGAGAGTGCTGAGCTCACCTCTAAGCCTCCTCTTCTCCAGACTGAACAAGCCCAGCTCCCTCAGCCTCTCCCCATAGGGCTTGTGCTCAAGTCCCTTCACCAGTCTTGTTGCTCTTCTCTGGATCCACTCCAGCGCTTCAATCTCTTTCCTGAACTGAGGGGGTAAGAACTGAACACAATAGTCCAGGTGTGGCCTCACTTCCCACGCTATTTTTGATACAGGACAGGATACCATTGGCCTTCTTGGCCACCTAGGCACACTGGTGGCTCATGTTGAGCTTCCTGTCAATTAGCAGCCTCAGGTCCCTTTCTGCCTGACTGCTCTCCAGCCACTGTGTGCCCAGCCTGTAGTGCTGCAGGGAGTTGTTGTGGCCAAAGTGCAGGACCCAGAACTTGGCCTTTTTGAACTTCATCCCATTGGAATCAGCCCATTTTTCTAGTCTATCCAGATCCCTCTGCGGAGCCCTCCTGCCTTCCAGTAGGTTGCCTTCAAATGGCCGAATGTGATTTTAGGACTGTATAAATTTAACTACTCATACATTTATACATTTGGCCCTTTGAAGGCAACCGTGAGGCTGATGTGACCCCCGGTGAAAATTAATATGAAAGGCAATGTAGGTGGTTGGTTGCTAAGGGATTATTGAGAGACAAATCTTCACAGTCCTAACACGGTAAGTCTCTGCATGTAGGACAATGCAACTGCTTTTCCTGAAGGAATGTCCTGAAAGCGGCACATGACACAGTGTTGCAGGATCTGCCAGGTCTCTCTCACAGTATCTCTGTTGCAGAGAAGAACACACTCCAGAGCAGGGTTTCCCTGCTGCACTGTCAGTGGGAAAGGGCATGATGGCACCTTCTGCTGAGGATGACTGCCTGGGGAGCACCCAGGGGTGCCCAGCCCTGTCCTGCAGAGCAGGGTCCCTGCACCCCAGGGCTGTGCCAGGGCAGGTACTCTGCTGCCTGCCAGGGTCAGCGCTCAGGCTGCCCAGGGAGATCCCAACAACACTGAGGGGAGAAGCTGCGGGGGGAAGGAGCGACCCACGGCAGGGCAAGGTCCTTCTGCTGTTGGGTTCTCTGTGAGTCAGGGTTGCTCACTCCAGACCTCTTACAATAGGACGTTTCAAGAAGATCTATACAGATATTACTAAAAAGATAAGGAGCTTTTAGTTATCTCTTCCATGACTCAGGGGAGGGAGGTTGTAGGAAAAGATAAATGTAAAAGAAGCTCTCAAGTTTTAGCAAGTCACTGAGACTCCTGAACTGCAACTCTGAGTGATCAGTTCATCTGCCAGAAGCCTCTGAACATCCCTTCAGCCACTCCCCTGCCTGTGGACAGCAGGAGCATCACAGCACCTGAACCTGTCCTTTTTTCCAACCTGCAAACAGGAAGATGCCCCCAGGCAGTGCCCTGTGAACAGGCAGGATCTAGAGAGCCAGGGTGAGAGTACAGACGGTGGGATGATCTGTGAGTGCTGACAGGGAAGAGACATGGACAGGGGAACACCTCCCAGGAGGAAAATCTCCTGGCAGAAGGGACAGGATCAATGAATGAGATGAAACTCAAACAAGAAATGCAGTCAAAGGGTGAATTCAGAGATTTGTGTATGATCCCCTGCAGTGCAGATCCCTCCTCTGAGCAGCCCCCTGGCCTCCTCTCCCACCCAGCAAGGCCTCTGCCCTCAGGGCCGGGGGCTCCAAGGAAAGAACCAGTGGGCACAGGCCCTGCTCCTTGTGGCACCTGCAGACAGAACCACGAGGGCTCAGCCACAGAGTTGGAGGAAGGTCTGGAAAAGGACAAGGGGGTGTGGATCAGGGGGAGGGTGTATGAGAAATAGCTTTGATTTTGCTCAGAGAAGTCTCCCCTAACTTGTCACTTTGTTTTGATCCTGTGACAGTGCCACGTGCTCATCAGCAGCAAATGTACAACAGCAGCTCCATCACCCAGTTCCTCCTTCTGGCATTCTCAGACACACGGGAGCTGCAGCCCTTGCACTTCTGGCCGTTCCTGGGCATCTACCTGGCTGCCCTCCTGGGCAACGGCCTCATCATCACCACCATAGCCTGGGACCAGCACCTCCACACCCCCATGTACTTCTTCCTACTCAAACTCTCCCTCCTTGACCTGGGCTGCATCTCCACCACTGTACCTAAGTCCATGGCCAATTCCCTCTGGGACACAAGGGGCATCTCCTACACAGGATGTGCTGCCCAGATCTTATGGTTTTTGATCTTTATAACAGCAGAATATTCTGTTCTCACCATCATGTCCTACGACCGCTACATTGCCATCTGCAAACCCCTGCACTACGGGACCCTCCTGGGCAGCAGAGCTTGTGTCCACATGGCAGCAGCTGCCTGGGCCACTGGGTTTCTCTATTCTCTGCTGCACACAGCCAATACATTTTCACTGCCACTGAGCAAGGGCAATGCTGTGGACCAGTTCTTCTGTGAAATCCCTCTGATCCTCAAGCTTTCCTACTCACACTCCTACCTCAGGGAAGCTGGGCTTCTTGCTTTCAGTGGTTTTCTGGTTTTGGGATGTTTTTTGTTCATTGTGGTGTCCTATGTGCAGATCTTCATGGCTGTGCTGAGGATCCCCTCTGAGCAGGGATGGCACAAAGCCTTTTCCACCTGCCTCCCTCACCTGGCCGTGGTCTCCCTGTTTATCAGCACTGGTGCATTTGCCTACCTGAAGCCCCTCTCTGTCTCCTCCCCATTCCTGGACCTACTGGTGTCTGTTCTGTACTCGCTGGTACCTCCGACATTGAACCCCCTCATTTATAGCATGAGGAACCAGGAGCTCAAGAATGCTCTGAGGAAGCTGATTACTGGATGTTTTCAGCAGCCATAGACGGCCTACTTTCTCTGCAGTGAGCTCCAGTGTACATCATGACAGGCTAAGTTTGTTTTTCTTTCTCTACTTTTTTTTTCCCTTTTCCCCACATGTTGTCATCTTCAAAGTTATGTCACTATTCATCCCATTAAGTATCCTCACATTTTGTGTGACTGAGACACTTTGTGTAAATGGGGAGTTTCTCATTGTATTTAAGTGAAATAAATGAACCTACAACAGCTTTTTTTGTTTGTTTTCAGTCTGAGATCCATCCTCAGAATAGTCAGAAGGAATGTGACATGAAAACACCTTCCTGGCTGCATCAGCTCTGGGAAGGCTGCTCTGTGCCTGGAGCAGTAAGAGCTCTTGAGGTCCTCAAGGACCAGGGCTTTTGTGCTGGCCTGGGGAGAGGGGATGGCATGGAGGGGCTGCAGACCTCTCAGGATCTGCTGGAGAGGAGAGCAAATGACACAGGTGCCTCCTTTTCCTTTTACCATGAGTGTTCACCCACCTCTGGGGTGACTTCTCTCTGAGCTGCAGGAGCTGCTGTGCCCTTCAGAGCGGCAGAGGCTGTGGGGTGACTTCCCAGAGCACCCGCAATGGGCACTGCTGTGGGACCAGCCCTGACTGGGCTTTGCTGGGGAGAGGGTGTTGGTGGTGGAGAGAGGGCAGGGGAGGTGGCAGAACCTTGAGAGAACTGGACTGGGCTGGAAAGTACCTGGGAGAGAAAAACATCAGCGTTTATCTTGTGGTGCATGACCATGCAGGGTGAAGACTCACACCAGGGGTTGTGGTGCAGAGCCAGGGCTTCTGGAAGGGATCAAAGACATGCAGGTGCAGGAGAGAGGAGACTGCTCTATGCCCTTGGTGACATGGACAGACCAGGAAGGTGGCCCAGGGCCTTCATCACCCCCCAGTCACTGGCCATCTCCCATGGGCCATTTCCAGCACTGGCCGCGCGCCCCAGGTTTATGGGTAAGGTTCCCTGTGAGGCCATGTCCATCCTCCTGCTGGGCTCAGGGCCTGTCTCAGGGAACGGACAGCTCTGCCCAGACTCTCTCCTGGCCCAGACCCTGGCAGACTCTGGAGCAGGGCTGTCTGTGACCCTACAGGTGACACGACCTCTCCAGGAGCTTGGAGAGGCTGCCCAACAGGAAGGCCATGGGGTGACAAAGCACCAAGAACTGCTCTGGCTATCAAGTCAGGAGACCGTTCCCCACCCCGAATGCACCCTGTCCTGTGCTGAACCTGCACCATGGGGCTATGGGACCATGTGTGGGGCAGCAGGGCTGGGCTGTCACAGCACAAGGTGCAGACAGGGGCCACAAAGCTGCTGCCAGGGGTGACAGCAAGGACAGGTACAGACAAGGAGTACATGTACATTGGCTTTACTGTGCAGGGATGGCTTTGGGAAAGGCAAAGCTCACCTGGAGTTGGTGACTGCAAGAAAAGTCAAGAGCAAACTAAGAGCTTCAACAGCTGTTAGAGACCACGGCTGAAGAAAGGGAACACAGAACTGCTGCTGAGTGAAGAGGGAAATTTAGTAACAGCAGACACTGACACTGAGGGACTCAATGACTTCTGTACCTGGGTCTTTACTGAAACCATCTCCCAGGCCTCTATGCTCAATGAAGGGGTTCAAGGAGGAGAGCAAGTCTTTGGAGGACCCTCAGGAAACCCCAGCAGGACAAACACCAGTGTCTGCCCCTGCAGGGGACTCACCTGGCAATGGCACAGGCTAGGGATGTCTGGTTGGGAGCAGCTCTGTGGGAAAGGTCTGCATGGGTAGGGAGCTGGACAGGAGGAAGCGTGTGCCCTGGTGCAAGGGAGGCCAGGAGCGCCCTGGGCTGTGCCACCAGGAGCACGGCCAGGAGGTGGAGGGAAGGGATTCTCTGGAATAGTCCATCCAGATCTCAGATCCCAGTTCAGGAAAGATATTGGCAAGCTGGAGTGGGTTGAGCAAAGGGCCTCAGGACAGCCAGAAACTGGAGCACTTGGCCTGTGGGGAGAGGCTGAGGGAGCCGGGCTTGTCCAGCCCAGAGAAGGGAAGGCAGACAGGGACCTCATCACAGCCTGTCAGTACCAACAAGGAGATCATGGAGAACACACAGCCAGGCTCTTCACCATGGTGTGTGGTAGAAGAACAAAAGAGAACGGGTGGCAGGTGAAAGAGGAGAGGTTCAGCCAGGATATAAGGAAAAGCTTTTTCCCTAGGAGGTGAGTGTCAACTTCATTTTCACCAGGGATCACATCAGCCTCATGGTTACCCTCAAATGGCAGAACATAATTTTAAAGGACTGTATAAATTTAACTACTCCTACATTTATACATTCGGCCCTTTAAGGCAATTGTGAAGCTGATGTGACCCCCGGTGAAAATGAATTTGACACCCCTGCCCTGGGAGCTCAGCCAAGTGCTGTCGCAGGTCACCCAGAGAGGATGAGCAGCCTCTGTCCTTGCGGGTTTTCAATCTCTGATTGAATGAAGGCTTGAACACCTTGTTCTGACCCAGTTTCTGACAGGTTGGACTGCAGACTCCTGAGGTCCCTTCAACCTCAGTTCTCTTATGATCCCATTGGGATGCAGGGCTCTGTTTCTAACGGGAGCAGAGGAGATGATTAAGGGGCATGAATGCACCTGTGCTGTAGGTGACCATCTAAACCAACATCTAAACCCAGCCAACACCTCAGTGTGACTCGCTCTAAGCCAAGTGTGAGGAGTCCTGGGCAGGGAAGGTTTAGAGGGCATGAGGCGCTATGCAAGACACAAAATGATCTTGGCTTCATGCCTGCAGGCCCATCCGATGTCAGTTAATGTCAATGAAAGTTAAAATATGAACTGAAGACAAAGTTTCAAAGTCAAGGAAGGTTTCAATGTACTTTTCCTTTTTTTTAGGTCTTTGGGGGGTTATTTTCTTCAAAAAGGAAAGTGATTTCCACAACTAGAAATGGATATAAGACACACATGTCCTCAGCTACATGGATAGCTTTTTACATATTGATTTTTCATATGGCACATATTACATTCTTACATATTAAACATTTATTTATTTTCTTTTTAAGTATTTTGGGGGATTTATTTCTTTGAAAAACTAAGAGTTTTGCAGAACTGGGCATGGATTTAGGACACAAATGTCTTCAGCTCCAGGGACACAAACACCTGGTGCCAGTGTAGATGCCCTGGGAACCCCTGCCTAACTTCCACCTGCATTGCAAGGTGCTCTGGTCTCCCCCAGGTCCTCTGTGATAGATGCCAATCCCAGGCCAGCACCTCGGATAAAATGGGTCCCCTAAAATGGCACTGGCTGTTTATGGTGAGACAACTAATGACTGATGTCTGTTGGATACGTGCACGTGTTTATATTTTTGTTGTGTTTTCTTTGTTTGTTTGTTTGTTGTTTGTTTGTGTGGGTTTGGTGGTGGTTTGTTTAACATATTAACTAAAAAAATAAAAGGACAAAAAGTGAATCACCAGGCCGTGTACTAAAGGCAGGAGAAGAAATATCGGTCTTCCCCTGTACTTCTATTACCAACACGCTATTATTTCATCTCCTTTGTCATTTAGGAGTTTCCACCTCTCCTGACTAAATGTCCATGTCAAAGGACAACTTTCCAACAGTCTGTCTGGATGTTCGCCCTTCCCAGTGCCCTCAGGTTTCCTCCTCCACTTGCTCTTTGGACATTCAGTTGCCTCTCCACTGTCTGGTTTCCGCTTTGAGCCTCAGGCAGTTACAAACTTACCCCAGTCTTCAGAGGTCTAATTAACATGGTACACAGCAAGTTAATTGTGTTTCTATCTATCCTTTCCTATCTCTCTGTCTAAAAATAGTTCTTGTGTGGATGTCCCTTGTGGATGGTGGACCTCATCAGATCCAGCTTACACACACAGCTGAGGAAAGTGTTTTACTGTTTATTAAACTGTGCAGTGTTTGCACAGGAGAGCAGGTGGAGCTGGTGCACAGGAGCTGCAGCATCTCCTGCAGAGCTCAGTGGAGAAGTCTGATGTGAGGAAAAGTGGTGCAAGTCTCTGGTGGCCAAAGAGGGAACCTTCAGACTGGGGGTGGGGGGTGAGGAGCGAGGTTGTCCATACAGTGTCCAGCCTCAAGGGACTGTTCTCCTGCCTGTGCAGATGTCTACAGGAGACCCTCGGGATCAATGTCCAGTGTAGAATGCTGCTGTCACTTCTTCTACACACTGAAAAATGACAGAAAATACCCTTGAGAGAAAACACCCTCCTTTATGAAATCTTATTTGCAATCTTCATCATTAAGTGTCCCACTGAAACCATTCCAATTAGTTCTACAAGTCTTTTGGATATGAGGAATATTACAGAAAGAAACATCGCTCGTTAGGGCTGTCTGTGTTTTAAAGAGCCCCATGGCGTATTTGGTGCTGAGTCCATAAACCACAGATACCAAGCACAGACTGAAGAATCTGCTCAAGAAGTCCAAGTCAGAAGCAAACTCTTCAAGCATTAATGGGCCCCACTGAGGGCTGTTACTGACAAAACCTCCCCAGGGACTCGTTAGAGCAGATAATTGGAGGCAGTGATTGCATCAGGCAAAAGCAAAGTGAAGCAGCTCTGATGCTGAGAAACCCCTTGATTTGTTTGATGAAGGACAATGGCCAAGCCTTGAGCCCCTGCCCCTAGGAAGGGAGATCCTGTCCCTCACGTGTGGCTCAGGGTTCTTCCTGGGGATGTGGGGAGTGCGATGCCCAGTGCAGGGCAATGGTGTGACACTCCCTGGGGGTGCAAGGAGTCGATGGAGTGCCACGGCGAAGAAGAGAGTGGACAATCTCCTCACACACACGGTGTGAACTGTCGTCGTTGTCCTGCGCTGGGACAGGAGTTGGACTCTATGATCCTGGGGTCCCTTTCTACTGAAGACATTCTATGATTCTACGAAATACTAGGTCAAAAGTCCGTGTTTTCATTGTACAGATGAGATGTAAGCACACACGGCTCAGGGCTCTTCCTGGGACCCTGGGAGTGCAAGGCTGAGGGAAGGACAACACTGGTACAACAACTTCCAGCTTCCCCATGGGACTGCAAGGAGGCAGAGAGGCCCCAGTGCCATGAGGACAACATGGCTTCTCCTGGGCCTCAGTGGCAGAGACAACTGCCATAGCCAAGGGGACAGAGACCTGGGTTCTTTGAGTGCCTTCCAGCCTTGTCAGCCTTGAGAACCCAGCTCCAAGCCCTCTTCCTGGATAGGACCTGTGGGCATGTTGACAGAGGTTCTTTCCCAGCCATGTCCCTGCTGCTGGCCTGTCCCCTCCAGACACAGAACTGACCCTACTGTCCCCTTCACAGCCGTACCCTTCCAACTCAGTTATGAGTTCCTGAGACACAAGTGACCTCATGATACCATAGCCACCCATCACCCTCCTCATAATCCAGGCATAACACAGGACCTGACCCGATTAAACAAATATATTTCCTTCTAACTATTTGAGTGGAGAAACATTCTCTTCAGTAACTGCTGTTTTTATGTTTATACCATCTCCTCCTCTGCCTTTTTTTTTTCATCTTCAAAAATTTGTCCAGGGGAAAGATTCATTGAATCATAGAGTAGGTCAGATTTGAAGAGATCCCTGAACAGCTTCTTGTTTCACTCTCTTTCTCAAAGCATGGTGACCAAGTGAGGTTGCTCAAGGTCTCCACTCAGTATTGTATTATCTCCATCACATCACAGAAAGGAGAATAATGTCTTTCAGCAGTTTTGACCCAAATGCTGGTCACTGAGGGATGGCACAAGTAACTGCGCAGAGGACACTGCATCACAGATTATATTTGGGCGTGATATTTCAGTGAACTTCCCACCAAGCATCCAGTTCTTCAGTCCAGACAGCATCAGTCCAGCTCTAAGGACACCAAGGGGGACCATGTCCAAGGCCTGGCACAATTTCATACACATAACATGTCTTTCTTTCCTCTGCCCATTTTGGTACACAAGTCCCTTTCTTGTCCTTCAAGTGCCTGCAGATGGCTGCAGGAGGACTTGTCCCATCACCTTCCCAGGGACAGAGGCAGGCTGAGCAGCCTGTGATTCTTCCAATTCTCCTTCCTGCCTTTCTTGAAGATGGGTTTGACAGATGCCAGGTCCTCCTCAGTAGCACTGTCATTTTGAAAGTGCAATCCAGAATCACAGGCCAGGGTGACGTAACAGACAGGAGCACTTGCAATGAGCCTGTCCAGGGCAACTGAGATGAATCTCACTGGGTCAGAATGTCAGGGTTCTGTCAGCTTCCACAACTGAGTTGGTTTTGTGGATTCTCATGTGGGGTAGAATCATAGAATCATAGAATACTTCAATTGGAAGAGACCCTTGGGATCATTGAGTCCAACCATAACCCAGTTCTCACACTAAAACATGTCCATAAGAACCTCGTTTAAATGTCTTTTACAGCCCTCTAGGGTGGGTGACTCCTCACTGCCCTGGGCAGTCTGTTCTACCACCCGACAACCCTGTCCAGGAAGAATTTTTTCCTAGTATCCAATCTAAACCTCCCCTGGTGCAAATTGCGACCATTTCTTCTTGTCATATCACTTGCTTCTTGGGAGAAGAGACCAGCACCCTCCATATTCCAACCTCCTTTCAGGCAGTTGTGGACAGTGAGAAGGTCTCCCCTCAGCCTCCTGTTCTCCAGGATGAACAGCCCCAGTTCCCTCAATTGCTCCTCATCAAACTTGTGCTCCAGGCCCTCAGCAGCTTCGACGCCTCCTCTGTGCTCTGTCTAGTGCCTCAATGTCCATCTTATGATGAGGAGCCCAAAACTGAACACAGGATTCAAGATGCAGCCTCACCAGTGCCAAAAACAGTGGCACAATCACTTCTCTAGTCCTGCCGACCACACCATTCCTGATACAAACCAGGATGCTGGTGGCCTTTTTGGCCACCTGGGAACATTCTGGCTTATGTTCAGCAACTGTCAGTCAACACCCGCAGATCCCTTTCCTCCAGGCAGCTTTTCAGCCCCTCTTCCCTGAGCCTGGAGCGTTCACAGGGTTGGTGTGATCCAAGTGATGGACCCAGCACTTGGCTTTGTTAAACCTCATATAATTGTCCTCAGTCCAATGATCCAGGTGTCCCATGACATGGGACATGAGAATTGGACATGGGGAGCTCAGTTCAAGGCAGCACATCCCAGTGCTGCATTCAACTGGTCTCCAATGGGATGTTACAGGCAACATGAAGTGACCTTGTGACTGACTGTCCCACAGACCTTCATGGAACCTGCAGGAACAGTTGATGGTATTTGTACTGAGTCGGGTTCACCTTATGTACATGATATGTATGCTCATATCTCATCCATACAATGAAAACACTGACTTCTGACTTAGTGTCCTTGTGTTGAGAGATGAACAAACTCTCTCAGCTGGGGTGAAGGGCCAGTGCAGGAAATGGTGGTTTTGAAGGGCTGGTCGGTGATGACTGGGGAAGCTGCCCCAGGACAGTCCCATGAACATGAGCACACACCAGACCCTGCTCTGCTGGTCCTTCAGGGCTCTCCCAGGAGCCTGGCTGGACGAGGACACTGCTGTGTGCCAGCCCTGCACACTCACACACTTCAGCTCTTCACTGGTGTTTTCTTCTTTGGGGCATTTCCCAGTTCACCCCTCCCACCCCCGCCTGAATTGTGCCCCTCCCTGCCCTCTCCCCAGCCCAGTCCAGCAGAGCAGCCACACTGGAACTGGTCCCACAGTAGTGGGGACCAGTGAGAATGAAGGACAGTGAGAATGTTCATCCAGCCGGCATGCTGAGCAGATCTCCAGCCCAGGCAGCTTGCAGACCCAGGTCCAGACTTGCTCCCCGGGACAGCATGAGACATTTGGCCTAGGGGATCCTCAGGAAGGTCCTGCTGCCACAGTGCCAGGGACGCCTGCCCCAAGCTGCCACCTGCAGCAAAGGGTTTCTCTGTCCGTGTCTTCTCTGCACACATACAGTGCCCCACTCTTCTCCTGGAACATCCCATTTTCCCATAGAGCCCTTTCCCAAGAGAGCTGATCTGTGCTGACCTGGCCAGCTGTTCCTGCACCCCTTTCCCACGCTCCATACAGCCCCGAGCTGGCAGTGCTGCTCTGCAGAGCAAGTGGGCTGTGATGCCCAGGGCCATGGGGTGAGTCCGCAGGCTCATGCTGGTCAGGATGGGAGAAAGACCCAGTTCAGGGTGGCTCCTGCTCACTCAGCACACAGACATGGCTTCTGCATCTGCAGAGATCTCAGAGAGAGGATTCTGGGCAAACAAGGCAGTTCAGGGTCCTTTGTTTCACTTTATATACACAGAGAGCACAGCTCCTTATTTACACAAAGACTATGGGTCACACCAGACAGGTAGATATGGACATAGATATAAGATGACAAATAATTTTGCTTGTGGGAAGCATTAATACAACAAAGAAAAGCTAAAAGCAAAGGAAAAGAGAAAAAAAAAAAACCAACAAAACAAACGTACAAAACTCAGGTTGAAGTGGTAATGAGTTATATTACAAGTGACAGGCAGAAGAGGGAGGTCAGTTCATTACTAGTTTTGAAAAGCAAAGACTCATCAGTTTCTTTATAGACTCCTTGAGTTCCCTGTTCCTCATACTGTAGATGAGGGGGTTCACTGCTGGAGGCACCACCGAGTACAGAACAGACACCACCAGATCCAGGGATGGGGAGGAGATGGAGGGGGGCTTCAGGTAGGCAAACATGGCAGTGCAGATGTACAGGGAGACCACAGCCAGGTGAGGGAGGCAGGTGGAAAAGGCTTTGTGCTGTCCCTGCTCAGAGGGGATCCTCAGCACGGCCCTGAAGATCTGCACATAGGACACCACAATGAACACAAAACACCCAAATGCTACTAAAAGACTAACCACAATAAGCCCAAGTTCCTTGATGTAGGTGTTGGAGCATGAGAGCTTGAGGATCTGGGGGATTTCACAGAAGAACTGGTCCAGGGCATTGCCCTTGCACAGGGGCAGTGAAAATGTATTGGCCGTGTGCAGCAGAGAATAGAGAAACCCAGTGACCCAGGCAGGTGCTGCCATGTGGACACAAGCTCTGCTGCCCAGGAGGGTCCCGTAGTGCAGGGGTTTGCAGATGGCAATGTAGCGGTCGTAGGACATGATGGTGAGAAGATAAAATTCTGCTGAAAGAGTTGTGCAGCACACCCTGCATAGGAAGTGACGCTGGTATCCCACAGAGAGTTGGCCATGGACTTGGGGACAATGATGGAGATGGAACCCAGGTCGAGGAGGGTGAGGTTGAGCAGGAAGAAGTACATGGGGGTGTGGAGGTGCTGGTCCCAGGCTATGGTGGTGATGATGAGGCCGTTGCCCAGGAGGGCAGCCAGGTAGATGCCCAGGAAGAGCCAGAAGTGCAAGAGCTGCAGCTCCTGTGTGCCTGCGAATGCCAAAAGGAGGAACTGGGTGATGGAGCTGCTGTTGGACATTTGCTGTCTGTGGACATGAGGACCTGTGCAAGGAGGAAAAGACAGTGAGGATTTAGGGGAGATTTCTCTGACCAAAATCAAAGCCATTTCTCACACACCCTCCCTGGTTCCACACCCCTTGTCCTTTTCCAGACCTTTCTCCTGTTCCATGGCTGAGCCCTGGGTGGTGCTGGCTGGAGGTGCCGTGAGGAGCAGGGCCTGTGCCCGCTGGCTGCCGAGGAGTCAGCCCTGTTCTGCAGCAGGGGGTCATGGTAATGGGGGGCAGGGGACAGTCCTGGGGTTCAGCATTGCCATATGGAGCCATGACATCTCACCCTTTCCTAAGATCTCAGCACCCCACATTTAGCCCAAGACAGACGTGGCTCATTTCTCAAACCAAACAGCATTTTCAATGATGTAACATCTATGTGTTCCTCAGATAACACTAAGGTGCTATAGCACACGTTTGCATCCTGATGTGGAGCTTACAGCTTAGAAGGAAAACTCAAAGACATAGCAAAATGTCCTAATAATGTGATTTGAATCAGGGAGACTCAGCTCATTACCCTGCCCCAGACCACATTGCCCACACCCCACAGGTCAGAGCAAAGCTGGGACACGTGTTCCCATGGACACAACTGCAGGAAAGGACCCACAAGATCAGGCTGTGACTCTGCAGCTGAAACTGCCATCCCCAGAGAGCCTGACAGCAAGAACAAGATCCCAACAGCAGTGACCCAGAGCAGGGGAGCAAGAAGGACAATGCGGTGAGGGTGGGTGTGAGAGAGGCCAGGGCAGAGGCAGCCGGACACTCAGACAGCGTCACCCTTCCCCAGCTGTGCAGCCACCTCCCAGACACCAACATTGCCGGGCAGCTGCTCTCAGCCCCTGTGCTCTGCAGAGGAACTGGAGCTCTGGCTGCACAGGAGCTGCTCCATGCCTTGGAGCCCCCGGCCCTGAGGACAGAGGCTTTGCTGGGTGGGAGAGGAGCCAAGGAGGCCGCTCAGAGGATAAATCTGCACTGCAGGGGATCATACAGAGGTTTCTGAATTCTCTCTACAGCAGCATTATCTTTACAGTAATACCTGCATAGATCTTCTCTTTGAAACCTCCAATTGGAAGCACTCTATAGTGAGCTGGAGTTGTGAGCAGCCCTGACCCACAGAGAACCCACCAGCAGAAGGACCCTGCCCTGCCCTGCTGGGGGTCGCTCCTTCCCCCCACAGCGTCTCCTCTCAGTGTTGTTGGGATCTCCCTGGGCAGGCTGAGCGCTGACCCTGGCAGGCGGCAGAGTCCCTGCCCTGACACAGCCCTGGGGTGCAGGGACCCTGCTCTGCAGGACAGCCCTGGGCACCCCTGCCTGCACATTTACATTTACACCCCACAGCCACCCTTGGGAGAACGCAGCATTCACGTCTTGTCACTCTGACAGTGCAGAAGTCAACCCCTGCTCTGCAGCTCATCCTCTCCTCCGCATCAGAGAACCTCTGTGAGCTGTACTTACATCTCTCGTAGGCTCTGCAATGTGACAGCTTTCTGAGATCCTGCCAAGATTTACAGATACAATGCTCTGCAACCACATGCTTCATATCCTAGAAGATTTCATTTCCAGTGATCTCTCAGCATCCTCCCACCCCAGACTGCATTTCCCTCTCTGCCTGGTCCCTCTGCCCTCAGTGCTGCAGGCAGAGCCCTCAGCCCTGCTGCGCTGTGCGGAGGAGCTGCTCCTGGGCAGAGCTGTCTCTCTGCAGCGCTGCCACTTGCAATGAGCTCCCTCTGAACCAGGAGCCCAGCCCAGCTCAGCAGCACGAGAGCAGCCCATGATGTCCCTTTCTCTGTCCCCTCTGGGCTCCCTCCAGGTGTCCCTGGGTCTCCAGGGACACATCCTTTGAAACAACCTCAAGTAATAAGTGATGTTGATTCTCTCTCCTCTGCAGCAACACTTCTTTCCAGCATTGTGTTCTTTGTATTAAACAATAAATTGGTATGAGAATCATCTTTTATTTTCCCATCATTAGGCAGGACACCAGGAATGTTACAGTAAATGATTTGAGTTCTCCAAGCTGAGGGAGGAACATCTTCAGTTGAATGAATGTACGCATTTTGTTCTGGTTTTATACTCCCAGGTCTAGAGAGACATTCATCAGTCTTTGACCATCTCATGTCTGTGCTCTGAAGCAAAGCCTTTGCACACATGGGCTCTTGGACACTTGGTACCAGGTTTCCTGTGGCAGGTCAGAGCTGGGCTGGTCCCACAGCTGGGGTGGTCCAGCCCAGATGTGAGGCAATGTCCTCAGCCAGGGACCTGACTGGTGGAGCTGGAGCTGTCAGTGCTGCAAACAGAGCTGTGACACGGATGGAATGAGCTGCCAGGCAGGGTGGCAGAAGTGAGTTCATCTGGTCTGCAAGGACAGCAGCCTCCAAGCACAGAACAGCCCAGATCAGAACTCAGTCCAGACCCGTAAAGCAATTCAATGGCCCATAATGAGCTGTTACTGCTGCAGGGACAGTTGAAGGAGAAACAAAGACAGTGTGTGGCCATTGATGAATTTAATAACGGAAAGAGGTGAGAATCCCTGTGTCCTCTTGTCCTCCATCTTCACCCGCATGTGTCCCAGGAGTCCGTGACTGGAGACAGGAATCTGGAGAACAACCAGCGGAGGATGGGGATCAAGTCAGGGGTCACTGGAACTGACACAATCCTCTCCAGTCTATGGGACAGCAGGGGCAGCATCCCAGGAGCTGAGACAGTAGGACGATGTCACAGGGAGGCCACTCTCCACCATCTTGGAAAGCTCATGGAGACTGGGGGGACTCCCTGACCACTGGCAGCTCTCACACAGTGTGTGCACTTTTCAAAATGGCCAATGGGTGAGCAGGGGAACTAAGGGCTGTGCCCCAGAACATGTCCACTGGGACCCCATTTCTGGGTGTCTGGAAGAGAAGGTGACGGGGTTTACCCAGGGCAGGCTGTGCCTGTCCATGCTCGTTGTTTTCTGTGAGGAAAGGACAGGGTTTGGATGTGGGCAGAGCAGTGGTGGTCTGATACTTGGAAGTCAGCAAGGCATTCGGTGTCATCCCCCACAACATTACTGTGTTCAAGGTAGGATATTACGGTCTGTGTCAGTGTGTAAGTAGATGGGTAAAAAGCAATCTGGATGGTTGGGCTTAGAAAGGTACTATAGAAAGGGAGAAACTTTCCAGTCCTGAGGACAGTCAAGCACTGGAAACTGTTTCCCAGCAGTGCGCACTCACTCTGTCCCAGAAAGTGACCAAGATGTGTTTGGATCAAGCCCTAGTAATCTGGTCTGACCCTGCTTTGAGCGGGAGGTTGGTCAAAACATTTCCTGTCAACACATTGAGCCTGAATGACGCTGTCCTTTCATCCCCTTCATGTTTTCAGTTTAGACAAAGCTCTCAGGTGCTCCCTGACCACAGGAATAATTCACATGAGGTGCAGGGCTGCTTTACAAGTGCCCTAAACAGCCCTGACCACAACTTTTGCATCACTTTTCCTTTGCCCCAACCCAGGGTCTTTTTTGCTGTCCTAATTCCCTTGCAGAAAGAACTGCCCATATTGCTAACCCTTTCAGGGCAGGTTGTTCAAGAGGTGTCAGCATCCATGTACAGAGTCTGCACATCAGCCAGACAGCAAAGCCACCATTACAGAAATGGAGACAAGGCTCTTGACCAGCTCCTTGAACCCAGATATCAGCGTGACATGTCTGCTGAGATTGCAGAGAACACCTGAACTGTAAGTGCAGAGCATATGAGTCCTCGATGGGTGACTTGTCTCCTGATCCAGGTGGTGCTTTAGGCTGTGAAGAGAATCAAAACCAGCCATTTGACTGGGGTAGTTCCATTTTACAGGTGTCACACACGGCAGATGAAGGGAGCTCAGAACTCCGGACTCTGCTGCACAGCTGGGACTGCAGAGACTGGAAATGCACGTGACAGTGTGTGTCAGTGCACACCACATAAAGATTCTGGCTTCCTTTGTGCCTTTGTACCAAAGCTCAGCCTGCTCAGATTTTGAAAGGATTGCTCCAAACCCCTGTGTCCCAAATCTCTACAACTGTCTCTCCTCAACAGCCTTTTACCCCAGGAAGGGGAAAACTGCCAATGCAGGCACCAAACCAGTGCCCAACCTGCCTGGAGAGCCAGGACAGTTGTGCCACACAACAGAAGCCTCTGAGGGAAGCTGGAGGTGATGGAATTGAAATGGTTTCAACCCAAATCATAGAACTGTAGAATCATTGAGGCTGGAAAAGACCCTTAAGAACATGGAGTCCAACCATAAATCAAACACTGTCAAGCTCACCACTAAACCATATCCAAAAGTGCCACATCTCCACATGTTTTAAATACCTCCAGCAATGGAAGCTCCAGTCCTGAGCTGGCAGGACACCATTGGCTGTAGTTGGGCATAAGATACTGGCCATGACTGTGAGTTCAGCCCTCGCTGGCAGAATGTCTCACACCCTCACTGAGGAGGGCAGGGGGTTGGGAGATGGGAGCACGTTTCAGTTTCCAGATCCCAGCACAGAGCCCAAACCATCCTGCCCTTGAACTCTGGCATCCCATTTCCTGAGATGCAAAGCTGGTGGCCTTCTGAGGATAATCAGGTTAAAAGGCATGAGAAGTCCTTCAAATGTCTGTGTAACTTATCTAGACACAGGGGTAACTCACCAGGTCTTTACAGCATTTCACTCGGCATCAGTTTTGACATAATGGGTGCTGTCCTGTGACTGCCCTTTCTGCACAAATGATCATAAAAACACAACCATTAAGTAAGACATGGCCATAGCGGGCTGTTATGGACAAGAAAGCTCACCATGAACTCTGCAGAGAGCAAAGAAGTTTATTATTATCACCATGAAGAACCAAGAAGCTCAAGGCCTCTTCTGAAGAGTGGGAGGCCCTGAGCAGCCGTGATTGGCCATGTTTAGGTGTGGGAGAGGGTCAGGGCATGTCAGGGAGAAGCAATGAGATGGCTGATGGCTTCAGTGAGCCCTTCCAGCCATGTCTGAGCCCAGAAATGGAAAGCAGTTGATGTCTGCAGGTGGAGGAGGAACAGGAGGAAGATTTTCCTGGGAATATGGAAGGAAGAAAGGCCTCTCTTGGGCTACTCATGTATGGCAGTGCCATTTGCATGCTGTGGGCATGGCTGTGCCTGGGAGATGGGGAATGGCTGCTGCTGGGGTGTTTGTGCTCAGTCATGGCCCATGAGCTGACCCTGCTCTGCTCCTCTCTTACACTGCCCACACTTGGATGGTCCTCAGGAATCATCCATGAGCCTGGTGGATCCATGAACCTCCTGGAGTGATGGGTATGGATCCAAATAGAGGATTCAAGCAAGTGTGGGACTGGGACATTGACGTGATTGGTGACCATTGCCAGGTGTATGAAAGAAGCTGGGTGAGTTGTGAAGAACTCACAGGCATTTGCAGCTCCACAGAAAACCACAGCCTTGCAGTTAAAGCAACAGCAATTGACATAAAACCCACCCCCAAAGCATGAAACACTCACAGTGACCACAGGAAAAGCCTTGTAAAACATTTGAGAAAAATCTACCAGTTCCCAGGGGTCAGGGCTCACCCATTGTGATGATGAACAAGCATCAAGGGCTGACATGGCATCAGAGCCACCTCCACATGGCCCTCACCACCTGTAACCAGTGTCTCCAATTCTTTCCTTCACCAGCCTCCAGGGACAGGGACCTGCACTGGTTGTTTCCTTCACAGCTGTGTCAGCGATGGCCCTTCATGGGGTCCCACACACCCTCAGAAACTTGGGGTTTGCTTCTGCCTTTCACTTCATCAGAGATTTGTTTGTTGTTTCAGCATCTGCAGTTCAGGATCATGACAGCAGAGGGCTCATTAACATCTGAAATGCTCTTACAAGGCAAGGCTCTGTGCATCTTTTTCCTAAAGGCTTCAAGTCTGTTGTTGATGATTAGAGAGATTTCAGAAATAGTAAAACAGAGGGCATTTCCATAATAAATAGCAATAAAGCTAAATTTCTTCTATTTCCTTCCAAGAATGAATGAATGAATGAATGAATGAATAAATAAATAAATAAATAAATAAGAAGTATGTTGACACCTTCCTTTGCTTTGGATCTTTGTCTTCAGTTCTTCTTATTTTAATTTTCATTGACATTAGCTGACATACAATGAGCTTACAAGCAAGAAGCCAAGATCATTTTGTGTCTTGCATAGCGCCCCATGCTCTCTGAACGTGCCCTGCCCAGGACTCCTCACACGTTGCCCAGAGTGAGTCACACTGAGGTGTTGGCTGGTTCACTGGCTGAGATGTTGGTTTAGATGGTCACCTACAGCACAGGTGGATCCTGCCCCATGATTGTCTCCTCTGCTCCAGTTAGAAACAAAGCCCAACATCACCATGGGATCATAAGAGAACTGAGCTTGAAGGGACCTCAGGAGTCTGCAGTCCAACCTGTCAGAAACTGGGTCACACCAAGGTGTTCAAGCCTTGATTCAATCAGAGCTTTAGCAGGACTAAAGAAGTGATCATCCCTTTGTACTCGGCACTGGTGAGGCCGCACCTTGAATCCTGGGGTCAGTTTTAGGCCCCTCATGGCAAGGAAGACATTGAGGTGCTGGAGAGAGTTCAGAGGAGGGTGACAAGGCTGGTGAAGGGTCTGGAGCACCAGTGTTATGAGGAGCGGTTGAGGGAGCTGGGGCTGTTCAGCCTTGACAAAAGGAGGCTGAGGGGAGACCTTGTCACTCTCCACAACTACCTGAAAGGAGGTTTTATCATGGTGGGTGTTGGTCTCTTCTCCCAAGTAGCAAGTGATAGGACAAGAGGAAATGGCCTCAAGTTGCACACGGGGAGGTTTAGATTGGATATTAGGAAAAAAGTTCTGAGGAGAAAGGGTTTAGAAGCAACGGAACAGACTGCTCAGTGAGGTTGCGAAGTCATCATCACTGAAGGTGTTTAAAAGACAGATATATGGGGCTCTTAGGGACATGGTTTAGTGCCAGATTTAGGTTATGGTTGAACTCGATGATCTTAAGGGTCCCTTCCAACCACAATTATTCTATGATTCTATGATAAGTCATTTTGGATATTTTCTTTCTCAGAGGACCATGCAACCTCCCTGAGAGCCAGGACTTTTCTGAGGGGTTGGAGAGATGTCTCACGGTCACACCAGCCAGTTCCACCAGCACCTGTCTGTCCCTTCCCAGACCAAACCTTTTCTCCATATCCCAACCTTCCAGGCAAATTTCTGGAACACAGCAAATGTTGTCCAGGTCCTCTGGGCCTGTTCAGAAGAGAGCAGCAGGCCAACATGTTGATGGGCTCTCTGTGCACCTCAAAGCTTTCCTGACCATTTTTCTCACTGCCCCACTTGCATCGAACCTTTCTGATCCTTAAGCTGTGGATGATGGGATTGAGCAGGGAAGTGGGCATGATGCAAAAAAAACCCTGTGTCAAACTGTCTTGGGAGAGCTGTTCTGGGCATCCCACAGTCAAGGACGAGGGTGCTGGCACAGGTGAGGTGAGAGGTCCAGGTGGAGAAGGCCTTGTGCTTGTCTACACTGGGATAAAGAGCAGTGATGCATTCATCTGATTGCCCATGTGAACAGGAAGCGGACCAGTGGCTCTAAAATGCCTTCCAGCCAATTCTTTACCCATTGCAGATACACCATCCAGGTCATGAGCTGCAGCTTCTCCAGGACATGCTGTGGGATACGGTGTCAAAGGCTTTACTGCAGTCTAAGGACACAACACCCACAGCCTGTGTGGCGGATTCACTCCCCACGACAGACTTTCCCTCATCTGCTCAGCCGGTCACCTTGTCATAGAAGGAGATCAGGCTGGTCAAGCAGGACCTGCCTTTCACAAAGCCATGCTGATTGGGCCCGATTGCTCATCTGGTATGTGTGACCTCACAGTCCTTTCCCAGCCATGTTCCTGCTGTTGGCCTATCCCCTGCAGAGGCAGAAGTGACCTCACAGTCCCCTCCACAGCCATTGGCTTCCTACTGGACTATGAGTTCCTGAGACACAAGTGACCACATGGCATCGTACCCAGCCATCACCCTCCTTGCGGTCCAGTGTGTGAGCAGATAGAACTGAGCTGCTTTCATCAAATGTATCCAATAGATTTCCTATCAAGGGTTTGAGTGCAGAAACGTTCCTCAGAGGAGCTGCTTTATTTATTCTGGGGCATTTTACATCTCTGCTTCTGACTCTTATTATTTTTCTCTTCTTCCTCTGTTTATTCTGATGTGAAAGAGCTCTCCAAGTAAAAGATTCATGGAATCCTACAATATCGCAGGTTGGAAGAGACCCCTGAACACCATCTCTGTCCCACTGACCTTTATGGCACCCCAAGGAATAGCTGATAGCATTTGTTCTCCCTTGGGTTCATCTCACCACATGCACACAGTGGACATGTACATGATGGGTATGTTTGCAACTCAGCCGTACAGTGACAACATGGACTTTTGACCCAGTATTTCATAGAATCATAAAATCTTTTGGGTTGGGAGGGGCACACGAGGATTATGGAGTCCAGCTCCTGTCCCTGCACAGGACACCCCACAGGTCACCCCGTGTGTCTGAGGACGTTGTCTAGTCTCCTCTTGAACACTTTCAGGTTGGGGCCGTGACACCTCCCTGGGAGCCTGTTCAGTGTCCAGCACCTCTGGGTGAAGAACCTTTTCCTCATGTCCAACCTGTACCTCCTGGCACATCTTCTGCCATTCCCTTGGGTTCTGTCATTGGTCACCAGAGAGAAGAGATCAGTACCTTCCCTTCCTTCTCCCCTTGTGAGGAAGCTGTAGCCACCATGAGGTCTCCTTTTAGTCTTTTCTTCAGCTCTGAGGCTGAGAAACCCCTTGGATTGATTTCTGAAGCAGAAAGGAGAGGCCATGACCTGCAGGCAATGGGAAGGGGGATCCTGTCCCTCACACACGGCTCAGGGCTCTTCCTGGGACCATGGGATGTGGGTGTGCAAGGCCCAGGGAAGGACAACACTGGGACAACAACTTCCAGCTTCCCCATGGGGCTGCAAGGAAGGAACGAGGCCCCAGTGCCATGAGGACAACATGGCTTCTCCTGGGCCTCAGTGGCAGAGACAGCTGCCATGGCCAAGGGGACAGAGACCTGGGTTCTGTGGGTCCCTTCCAGCCTTGCCAGCGCCCTTTGCCATCTCCACCACAGGCTGTTCCACACGGTCCTACCCCTGCCCCTCTTTCCCTGCAGGCTGCAGACACCCATCTCGCTTCCCCACCTGCTCTCACCCCAGCATTTCTGCACCTTCACTGCTGTGTCTGCACCCTCACTGGCTGCTCTTGGAACACAAACCATGCGCTGATCCAGCTCCCTCTGGGTGAGCTCTTGCACCACAGCACTGCCCTTCCACTGACATTTCTTCCTCTGATATCCAGTCCTCACTTTCCAAACTGCACTATGTGATATTTTTTTTCCCTCTTCTGCTTTTTCCCACTACAAAGGAATACTCAGCCACCTCAGAAACTGCCCTTCATGCAGGGAACCCAACCCATTAGGCTTCTTGTGGTCTTTTACCTGACAGAAGACAAGTAACCTCACCATGATCTTATAAATCCCAGGACTGCTGCTGTTCTTTCAGTTTCTCTGACAGACATGACCATGTTCCTGCTGCTGTCCCATCATGTACTCAGGTGGGATGGACATGACAACCCATCTCCAAGGCCTCTTCCCGGGTAGGGCCTGTGAGCACTTAGGGAGAGGCTCTTTCCCAGCCATGTCCCTGCTGCTGGGCTGTCACCTCCAGAGACAGAACTGACCTCACTGCCCCTTCACAGCCACACGCTTCTGTCTGGATTATGAGTGTCTGAGACACAACTGACCTCATAATACCATAACCATCCATCACCGTTTGGTCCAGGACCCTATCAGAAAACAGTATGATTGTTTTATCAAGTTTATCAAATATATTCTCTACTAGTAATTTGAGGGGAAAAATACTCTTCTGAGGAACCGTTGTATTTATGTTGACACCTTTAGAACTCCTTTTCTGTCTCTTATTCTTTTTGTTTTTCCTCTGCCTATTCTGTCTTCAAAATCCTCTTCAAGGGAAAGATTCATTGAATCGCAGAATAACTTGAGGTTTGAAGAGAGCCCTTGCCTCACTTGTCTCACTGTCCTGCTCCAGGCAGGGTGACCAGGTGAGGTTCAAGGGTTCAGGGTGCACTTGTCACATCATACAGAGGGAGAATAAAGACATTCAGCAGTGTTGGCCCAAGCGCTGGTCCCTGAGGGATTGCACTGGTAACTGGCTACACTGAGGGCTTTATATCACTGATGACATTTGGCTCGATTGTCCAGCCAACCTCCCACCCAGCTTCCAGTTCTCCAGCCCAGAGATCACTGATCTGGCTACTAGGACACCTTGGAACACCATGTCTGTGACCTTGTAAAATTCCAGGCATGGAGGCAGGCTGACCAGCCATTAATTCTCCTTCATGCTTTTCTTGCAGAAGGGTTTGACATTTGCTTTTTCCGAGGGCCTCGGAACCCTTCTGACTGTTTTGTCACTTTTGAGAGCACAATCCAGAATCACAGGCAAGGGTGGCAGAGCAGAATGGAGCACTTGCAATGATCCTGTCCAGGGCAGCTGAGATCAATCTCACTGGGGCAGTGAGGTTTGTTCCTGGAGTCACACACAGAAATGTCAGGTTCTGTCAAGCATCCATGTCTGACCTGGACTCGTGAACTCCTTCTGTACCCAGGGGTGCTCAGAGACAGTGTCTGTCCCTTTTACACATAGAGGCTGTAGTCTCAGTTTCTCTCTGGCCTCCTGTGACCACTCCCAAAGGATGGGAGGCACCTCAGCCCTGTCGTGTGTCAGCTGCTGTGCACCCATCTGAGATGTCCCGCGTCATGGGGAATGGACACGGGGATCACAGCTGGAGGATGCACAACCCAATGCTGCATCCAGGTGGTTTCTCAAAGGATGTTTCTTCCAATATGAAGTGACCTCAAGAGCTTGTTTGTGCCACAGGCATTCATGGAATCCCCAAGAACAGCTGCTGATGTTTGTCCTCACTTTGGTTCATCACACCTCACATACATGATGTGCGTGCTCACATCTCATCTGTACAATGCAAATGTGGATTTCTGACCTGCTCATTCAGTGTCCATCCATGGAGGGAAGAGCTGTGAGCTGGGGAGAGAGGCCAGGGCTGGAAATGGTGGTTATGAGACAGCTTCTGAGGGGTGTCCAGTGCACAGGGGCACAGCCCAGCCCCTGCTCTGCTGGTCCTGCAGGTCTCTGGCAGGAGGCCTGGCTGTGAGAGGACACTGCTGTGTGCCAGCCCTACACACACACTCTGTTCAGATGTACAATGGTGTTTGAATCTGTGGTCACATTTGTTGGCATGTTCTTGAGATAACCTTTAGAAGAAGACCTAAACCTTCTGGCCCTTCCCATAGGAGATCACCTTTCTATCTGGAAAGGCTGTTGTGAGGCCACCTCTGTGACACAAGTGCCCATTGCCTGTCCCTGCCTGCGCTCACAGCACTGACACACAGCAGGACGGGGACCAAGCTGCCAGAGCACTCAGGCCTTGCACCAACACAAGGGATGAGAAGTAGACTGTGGGAGTGGAACCAAAACAGCTCTGGAAGAACAAGCGCTGGTGCTCCCTGGCAGGGCTGCCAGGCTGGACTCTTTTCCCCTCCACCCATGGACACAGAAACTGTCCCTGCAGCAAAAAATAGGCCTTGCAGGAAGAATCTCAGAGGAAAAAAATCACTGCAGAGCCCTTTATTTTGTTTAAATACACAGAGAACATGACTAAATATTGATACAGCCAGTGGGTTGCAAACAAAAAGCAGAAAATGAATTACAAAGGGGATGAACAAAATATCATGACTAACTAAAAAATGAACACCACCAACACACTAAGAATTCTCGGCGTGTAATGAGTTACATTAGAACTGTTATCTGTTAAAGAGAGGATTACAGCCAGTTTTCTCTTTTGGAAAAGCATCCCGCATTAGTTTCCACAGAGTATCCTTGAGCTCCCAGTTCCTCATGCTGTAGATGAGGGGGTTCACTGCTGGAGGCACCACTGAGTACAGAACAGACACCACCAGATCCAGGGAAGGAGAGGAGATGGAGGGGGGTTTCAGGCAGGCAAACATGGCAGTGCTGAGAAACAGGGTGACCACGGCCAGGTGAGGGAGGCAGGTGGAAAAGGCTTTGTGCCGTCCCTGCTCAGAGGGGATCCTCACCACAGCCCTGAAGATCTGCACATAGGACAGCACAACAAAAATGAAACACATAGAAAATAAACAGGCACTAACCAAAAGCAGCCTAAATTCCCTGAGGTAGGAGTGTGAGCAGGAGAGCTTGAGGATCTGGGGGATTTCACAGAAGAACTGGCCCAGGGCATTGCCCTTGCACAGTGGCAGTGAAAATGTATTGGCCGTGTGCAGCAGAGAATAGAGAAACCCAGTGGCCCAGGCAGCTGCTGCCATGTGGACACAAGTTCTGCTGCCCAGGAGGGTCCCGTAGTGCAGGGGTTTGCAGATGGCAACGTAGCGGTCGTAGGACATGATGGTGAGCGTAGAGTACTCTGCTATTATCAGGAACACAAATGAAAAGAGCTGTGCAGCACATCCTAAAAAGGAGATGGTCCTGGTGTCCCAGAGGGAATTGGCCATGGATTTGGGGAGAGTGGTGGAGATGCAGCCCAGGTCCAGGAGAGAGAGGTTGAGCAGGAAGAAGTACATGGGGGTGTGGAGGTGCTGGTCCCAGGCTATGGTGGTGATGATGAGGCCGTTGCCCAGGAGGGCAGCCAGGTAGATGCCCAGGAAGAGCCAGAAGTGCAAGAGCTGCAGCTCCCGTGTGTCTGTGAACGGCAGGAGGAGGAACTGGGTGATGGAGCTGCTGTTGGACATTTGCTGCCTGTGGGCATGAGGACCTGTGCAATGAGGAAAAGATTGTGACAAGTTAGAGGAGACTTCTCTGGGAAAAACCAAAGCCATTTCCTATAGACCCCCCTACCCCATCACGTACAGAGACACTTTTCTTTTCCAGGAGAACGTCCTGACTGGAGCCCTCGTTGGTGCTTGATGAGTGTTCAATGAAGAGCAGGGTCTCTGCCCAGGGGCTCTTGAGGAGTCAGCCAGACCCTGTGTGATTGAGTGGGGCAGGGGCCAGTCCTGGGGTTCAGCTTTGTCAGCTGGAACCGCTCCTGGTGCAGAAGGGACTGTCAGCATCTGTATCCCCAGGCCTGAGAAACTGAGTTGGAGAGGTTTGGGGTTTCTACAGCTCCTTCTCCCCTCCCACCCTGGGGAGTGTTGTTGGGTGTCAGAAACCCTCAGCATTTCTGGTGCACTCAGGGAGAACAGAGCGAGTCCTGTGAGACCAGAGGATGCCTGTAGGTCAGTGCAGAGTGAGGGCAGCTGGTCTGTCCCTCTGTCTTGCTCCAGCTGCCCTGGGCTGGCACCTTTCTGAGATGGAGCCTGATCACACTCCCATGTTACCCTGAAAAGCCACCAAGCACTGCTGAGAGCAGAGGGAGCCAACTCAGACCATGGCACGGCTCACCCTTTCCCAACGTCTCGGCACTCCACATTTAGCCCTGGACACACGGCTCATTTCACAAACTCAACAACATTTTTGCTGTTGTAGCATCTCTGTGCATTTACATGGGGCTTTCAGATAACACAAGGATGCTGTAGGACAGGTTTGCATTCTAGGAGGAAACCTCACAGCTAGGAAGGAAATCTCAACGAGACAGTAAGGAATTCTGAAGATGGCATTTGATTCAGGGAGACTCACCTCATTCCCCAGCCCCACAGACTGCATTACCCACAGCTCCACAGGTCAGAGCAAAGCTGGGACACGTGTTCCCATGGACACACCTGCAGGAAAGGACCCACAAGATCAGGCTGTGACTCTGCAGCTGAAACTGCCATCCCCAGAGAGCCTGAGAGCAAGAACAAGATCCCAACAGCAGTGACCCAGAGCAGGGGAGTAAGAAGGACGATGCGGTGAGGGTGGGTGTGAGAGAGGCCAGGGCAGAGGCAGCCAGGCACTCAGACAGCGTCACCCTTCCCCAGCTGTGCAGCCACCTCCCAGACACCAACATTGCCGGGCAGCTGCTCTCAGCCCCTGTGCTCTGCAGAGGAACTGGAGCTCTGGCTGCACAGGAGCTGCTTCATGCCTTGGAGCGCCCGGCCCTGAGGGCAGAGGCTTTGCTGGGTGGGAGAGGAGGCCAGGGGGCTGCTCACAAGAGGGATCTGCACTGCAGGGGATCACAGGGACTTTTCTCTGTTCTCCCTCCCATAGAATTCCCGGCTTAATTTCCTCTCATTTCTGATCATTCTCCCCCTGGGAGGTGTTTCCCTGTCCATGTCTCTTCCCTGTCAGTGCTCACAGACCCCATCCCACCCTCTGTGCCCTCCCCCTGGCCCTACAGATCCTGCCTGTTCACAGGGCACTGCCTGGGGGCATCTTCTTGTTTGCAGGTTGGAAAAGAGGACAGGTCAGACTAGGCTGACGGGACCAGCAAAGGTGAAGCAGGTGCTGTGCACAGGCAGAGGGGTGGTGAAGGGATGTTATGAGCCTTCTGGCAGATGTACTGATCACTCACAGTTGCAGTTCAGGAGTCTCAGTGACCTGTCTAAGCATGAGAGCTCATTTTTACTTTATCCTTTCCTGCACCCTCACCCCTTGGGATAGGAAACTGAAAAGAGAGACTCAGGAAAGCTCCTTTTCTGTCTGGTAATCCTTGCACTGATCTTGTCCTTGAGGCATCCCCTTGGAAAAATCTTGGGGTGATCTGGAGCTGTGAGCAGCCCTGACCCACACAGCACCCTCTCCACAGCAGAAACACATTTCCTGCCCTATAGCGTTTGCTCCTTCATGTGACATCTTCTCCCCTCAGTATTGTTGGTCTCTCCCCGGGCAGGCTGAGCGCTGACCCTGGCAGGTGGCAGAGTCCCTGCCCCAGCACAGCCCTGGGGTGCAGGGACCCTGCTCTGCAGGACAGCCCTGGGCACCCCTGGGAGCTCCCCCTGCAGTCACTGTCAGCAGAAGTTGCCATGATGCACTTTCCCCTTGATGGTGCCGCAGGGAAACCCTGCTCTGGAGTGTGTTCTTCTCTACAGCAGAGGTACTGTGAGAGAGACCTGACAGATCCTGTAAATTGTGGGATGGATCATCTTTAGGGTCTCTCTCCAGGAAATGCAGTAGTATTGTCCTACAGCCAGAGACTTACCATGTTAGAACTGTGAAGATTTGTCTCTCAGTGAGCCCTCAGCAACGAACCACCTACATTGCCTTTCCCCTCTCTCTGCCTGGCTCCTGTGCCCTCAGTGCTGCAGGCAGAGCCCTCAGCCCTGCTGCGCTGTGCAGAGGAGCTGCTCCTGGGCAGAGCTGTCTCTCTGCAGCGCTGCCGCTTGCCAGGAGCTCCCTGTGTCCCAGGAGCCCAGCCCAGCTCAGCAGCATAGGAGCAGCCCATGAAGTCCCTTTCTCTGTCCCTTCTGGGTTCCCTCCATGTGTCCCTGGGGCTCCAAGGGCACATCCCTTCAAACAGCCTCAAGTAATCAGTGATGTTGATTCTCTCTCCTCTATAACAGACACTTCTTGCCAGCATTGTGTTCTCTGTATTAAAAAATAAATCAGTATGAGAATCATATTTTCTTGTCCCATCATTAGGCAGGACACCAGGAATGTTACAGCAAATTTCTGTAAACTGTGGATGGGAAATTCTTCATTTGAATGAGTTTAAGCATCATATTCTGGTTTTATACTCCTAGGTCTAGAGAGACATTCATCAATCTTTGACCATCTCATGTCTGTGCTCTGAGGCAAAGCCTTTGCACACATGGGCTCTTGGACACTTGGTACCAGTTTCTTGTGGCAGGTCAGAGCTGGGCTGGTGCCACAGCTGGGGTGGTTCAGCCCAGATGTGAGGCAATGGCCTCAGCCAGGGACCTGACTGGGGAGCTGGAGCTGTTAGTGCTGCAGACAGAGCTGTGACACGGGTGGAATGAACTGCCAGGCAGGGTGGCAGAAGTGAGTTCATCTGGTCTGCAAGGACAGCAGCCTCCAAGTACAGAACAGCCCAGATCAGAACTCAGTCTGGACCTGTAAGGGAGTTCAAGGGCCCATAATGAGCTGTTACTACTGCAAGAACACTTAAAGGAGAAACAAAGACAGTGTGTGGCCACTAATCAATTTAATAAGGGAAAGAGGTGAGAATCCCTGTGTCCTGTTGTCCTGTATCTTCACCAGCAATGTGTCCAGGCCTCTGTGACTTGAGACAGGAATCTGGAGAACAAGCATCATAGGATGGGGATCAAGTCAGGGGCCACTGGAACTAACACTACCCTTTCCAGTCTATGGGACAGCAGGGGCAGCATCCCAGGAGCTGAGACAGCAGGACGATGTCACAGGGAGGCCACTCTCCACCATCTTGGAAAGCTCATGGAGACTGGGGGGACTCCCTGACCACTGGCAGCTCTCACACAGTGTGTGCACTTTTCAAAATGGCCAATGGGTGAGCAGGGGAACTAAGGGCTGTGCCCCAGAACATGTCCACTGGGACCCCATTTCTGGGTGTCTGGAAGAGAAGGTGATGGGGTTTACCCAGGGCAGGTTGTGCCTGTCCATCCTCTTTGCTTTCAGTGAGGAAAGGACAGGGTTTGGATGTGGGCAGAGCAGGGGTGGTCTGTTACCTGGAAGTCAGCAAGGCATTCAGCGTCATCCCCTACAATGTGCTTGTGCCCAAGTTAGGATATTATGGTCTGTGTCAGTGTGCAAGTAGATGGGTAAAAGGCAATTTGGATGGTTTGGCTTAGAAGGACAATAGATAAGGGGAAAAACTTTGCATTCCTGAGGACAGTCAAGCACTGGAAGCTGTTTCCCAGCAGTGCGCATCCATTCTACATCAGAAAGTTACCACAATGTGTTTGTATAGACCCCTCACTAATCTGGTCTGACTCTGCTTTGAGGAGGAGGTTGGTCAACACACATCCTGAGGTGCCTTTGAGCCTGAATGATGCTGTCCTTCCTTCCCCTTCATGTTTCTGATTTGGAGAAAGCTCTCAGGTTCCCTCTGATCACAGAAATGATTCACATGAGGAGCAGGGCTGCTTTACAAATAACGGTAAACAGGCCTGATCACAACTTTTCTATCATCCTTTTTCATTTGACCCAACCCAGCTGCTTCTTGTTTGCTGTCCATATATCCCTCCAGAAGGAACACACCACCTTGCTCATCCTTTCAGAGCAGGTTGTTCAAGAGATGTCAGCATCCATGTACAGAGTCTGCACATCAGCCAGGCAGCAAAGCCACCGTTACAGAAATGCAGACGAGGCTCTTGACCAGCTCCTTGAACCCAGATATCAGCGTGACATGTCTGATGAGATTCCCGGGAACACCTGAACTTTAAGTGCAGAGCATGTGAGTGCTGGTTGGGTATCCTGGCTTGTCTCCTGCCCCATGTGGTGCTTCAGTCTGTGAAGAGAATCAAAACCAACTTTTTCACTGAGTTAATTAATTTTACAGACTGTCACACTGATCAGATTTCCTGAGCTCCTTCACCCTCCATGACTTTACCACATCACCACTTCTACCTGCCATCCCCCAGTATGTCAAAGTCTTCTCCTCTGGAGTCCACCAGCCTGTGCTCTGCTGCTGGCCTTCCTCCCTCACCTCTTGTGCCTGGGACCCCACTGTGTCTTGGTCACAACAGCCAAGGTGGACACTCATGTTCACATCCCTCACCAGCTCTTCCTTCTTCGTTGGTACCAGATCCAGGTGAGCATCACCCTTGTTGGCCCATCAGGCAGCTCTCTTAAGCATTTGGCCCAAGATCCTTTGGACTGTTGGCACCTGCAGCCAGTGACTGTTATGGGAATCACAGTTCCCCATAGGAACCTGGAGACTTTAATGCATTGCTGGAAGAAGATCTTCTTCACGATCAATAATTTTGTAACATCCAACGCACTGTCACCCTGTGCTGGGTTTATGGCAGTCTTGGAACTGGGGGTGGGTGTCTCTGTGCTACAGTTGTCACCTCTCCGAGAAGACAACAGGGGACTGAGCAATGTCACACAGAGCCAATTTCAGTTGGCTCCAAGATGGACCCACTCCTTGCGAAATCTGAGCCACTCAGTGATGCTGGCAGCACCTCTGGGATATTGTATTTGAGAAAGGGTAAAAAACACTGCACAACAGCAGGTGGGAGAGAGGAGGGAGGAAAGGTGAGAGAAAAGCACTGCAGACACCAAGGTCATATCCCACAGGACCCAAGCAGGTCCCTCAGCAGGCCAAAGCTTGCTCTCCTGAAATCCTGCTCTTGGCCTTGTTATCATCTCCCAGGAGCCTCAGCTCCACTTTCCCATCCCTGACTGTTCCATCCTGACCAACTCTTTCTGGTTTGTAAGTGTGAAGCCCCATAGGGCACCTCACCCCACTGACTCCTCAGTCCCCCATGTCAGGAAGATGTTGTCAATGACCTCAAAACCATCTCGGATGGCTGGTTTCTTGGAGATATTCGGGTATCTCAGATCTGCCACAAGGACACGGCCCTGAAAACATGAAGCTTCTTTTATTTGTCTGAAGGAGGCCTCATCTAATTCCTCTGCCCGATCAGTGAGCCAGTGATGTCCATTAACCACAGCATTGCCCAGGTTGTTCTGCCCTCTCATGCTGACTCCTCAACCTTCAGCTGACATTGTCTGTCCCCAGGCCGAGCTCCACACATTCCTACTGCACAAAGGGAAACTTCAGAAAATCTACACCTCAAGCATTATGAGTATCAGACCCCCAAGACCCCACAGTATCTCCGAGATATGGTATTTATACTGTCCCCTAACTCCTCATACTGTTATGTTGGGACATACATCCTCATCTGGATAAGCCATCTACATACAAACATTAACAGCTGATCAAAAGGAGTTTCAGTCAAGGGAGAGTCCAGACCTGGAAAAACTTTTGGAGTTGCCCCTCAGAAAGCTCTGAGAGTCCTGGAGGTTGGTGCCCCTTATATATTGTGGCACGAGGGACTCCCAAGGCAAGTGGTCTCTGTGCTGGTCACAAGTGGAGGGGTCTACGGCTGCAACAGACAAGGGAGAGTCCAGACATTGAGAAAATTTGGGATTCTACCATTAGAAAACTCTGAAGTTTCAGAAGATGAACTGTCCATTTTTTTATCAGGGCAGGAAAACAACGTCCTGCATCAGTACAGAGCAAGACCTAACACGCTGAGCACTGACCCTGAGGAGAAGGGCCTGGGCACTACAGGGTGCCCACACAAGCCCGTGGTGCGCACTCACCATGAACAAGGCAGCTGCACACGGGACTGCATGAGGAGGAGCGTGGCGACCCAGACACCTGGAGTTCTCATCCCATTCAGTTCAGCACTGGTGTGACCCCACACACACGGGGGTGTGCCAGTGTGCGGCTTCCCAGTTTGGAGAAGCAGGGAGGAACTGGAGAGTGCAGGGCTCTGCCAAGGCAGGTTCAGCACCTTGTGCACATGGTGTGGGATGCTGAGGGACCTGGGCTGCTTTGGGCCAGCAGCGCTGTGGAGGCTGCAGCAGTGCAGGAGTAGCCTGAGAGTGCCTGAAGGGTGGTTTCAGAGGTGGTGGAGGTTTCTTCCTAGTGGGAAAGAGTTTGAGAAAGAAATAATGGCCCAAAGTGCAGCTGGGGAGGTCCAGGCTGGACATGAGCAGAAAGGAATGTGACTGGAAGGGCAGTGCTGTGGTGGAGCAGGTCAGCAGAGGGAGTCTGCATCAGCTCAAGGCTTTGTGCTTCAAGGAACAGGTGGGGAGGATGCAGAGATCTCAGGAAAGGAAGGAAGATGCTCAGACAAGAGCAAGGTGGGGCAGCAGGGGGGATGTCTGCAGCCTGCAGGGAAAGAGGTGCAGGGGATGCCACAGCACAGGACAGGCTGTGGTGGAGATGATCAAGGGATGTAAAGAGGCTGAAAGCCCCCTCCAGACATGAGCTCCTTCTCCCCTTGGCTATGGCTGTTGTCTCCACCTCTGATGCCTGTGAGGAGACACCTTGTCCTTCCAGCACAGGGGCCTCACGGCCTCCTTGTCCCCAGCCAGGAACCTGGGAGGTGTGGGACCATAGTCCTGCCCTTGGCCTTGCACAGCCCCACATCACACTGTCCAGGAAGGGCCCTGGGCAACGTGGGAGGGACAGGATCTGACTTCCCATGGTATGAAGTCAGGGCTTGGCCCTTTGATTAATGAAAGACATCCAGGTTTACTCAGCATCAGAGCCATCTTTACTTTGCTCTTCCTGATCTGTTATCACTGCTTCCAGTTTTCTTCTGTAACTGACCCTGGGGATGCTTTCTCAGTTGTGTCCCTCAGTGGGACCCATTAACATTACAAGAAACTTTGAAGCTTAGATATGATTTTGACTTCTTGAGGGGTTTCATCATCTTCCTCCAGGGCCTGAGGTCCATGGACTCAGCACCAAACCCACTAGAGGGGTCATTAAAGCGCCTTGGGCTGCTCCTGTGCTGCTGAGCTGGGCTGGCCTCCTGGGACAGAGGGAGCTCCTGGCAAGCGGCAGCGCTGCAGAGAGACAGCTCTGCCCAGGAGCAGCTCCTCTGCACAGCGCAGCAGGGCTGAGGGCTCTGCCTGGGGATCTCAGGGAGACGAACAAGGCAGAGAGAGATTAAAGGTGGTCAGGATTGGGAGGATGACTGAGAGCTCACTGGATGAGAAACCTTTGCAGTCCTTGCCATGGTAAGTCTCTGGGTGCAGGGTAATGCAGCTGTAGCTCCTGGAGGCATCTCCTAAAACTGACACAGGCACAGCTGGTGGGATCTGTAAGGAGGGGTCTCTTGCCAGGCAGTGTTGAACAGCTGTGAAGCTGGGTGAGCACCCAGGGGTGCCCGGGGCTGTCCTGCAAAGCAGGGTCCCTGCACCCCAGGGCTGTGCTGGGGCAGGGACTCTGCCGCCTGCCAGGGTCAGTGCTCAGCCTGCCCGGGGAGATCCCATGGCAGCAGCTGTGGGTGGAAGGAGCGACCCCCGGCAGGGCAGGCAGGGAGCTTGTGGGGTTGAAGGGTGCTGTGTGGGTCAGTGCTGCTCAGAGCTCCAGATCAACCCCACAAACATGGCAGAGGGTCCTTCTGAACAATGAAATCGAGACAGGGATAGCTGAAAGGGAAGGAGTCTGTGCTTTCAGTTTTCCGGTCTTGGTTGTCTGGGTGTGCAGTGGGAGATGGGGATTTATTTCTCTCTTTGGAGAAGACACTGAGACCCCAGTTCTCGTTAGGACTTGTCTGAGCTGCTCCTGAGCCCCTGCACACACAGAGCTGCCCCTGGGCAGTGCCAGGAGGTGTGAGCAGGACAGAGCTGAGCACACAGCGGGTGGGACGGGGTCTGTGACACTGACAGGGAGCAGATCCAGGGACAGAGACACAGCTGCAGGCAGCACAGACATGGGCAGGAAGAGTTAACTGCTACCAGAAATGCTGGGGACAGGATTTAGGAACTTCTCTCACATCCCCCGCAGTGCAGACACATTTCCCAGTGCTACCCCTGGTCTCCTCTCCTCCCCAGCAGAGCCTCTGCCCCAAAGCCATGGGGTCCAGGTCACAACTCTCCACCTCAGCAGCTGCACCTCCAGGTGAAGGGTTCCTGGAACGTGGTACACAAAAAAGGTGCTAAAAGTACTTGCTCTACAGTGTCATTATGTGAGTGGCAACAGCACAGCTGGGTAAGGAGAAGGTTCCACAGCATGCCCGTCTGCCTTTCTGTCCTTGCATTATTTCTCAGAAGCACTGCAGTGTTCTTCCCTGTTTCTCCATCTGTTCCTGGTGCTCTTGCTCTCTGGGGTTGGAGTGGAAGTGTGGGTCAGTTTTTGTTCTGACACCAATTCAGTGGATCTTGCCCCAGAACTGTGTTCATGGAAACAAGATGCCCCAGCTGTGTTTTAAACTGTGATGAACTGTTTTTTTTCATTTGGTAGAAACAGAATGAGCAGAAACATCCCTCCATCAGGGAGTGGGTTTTCCATGAGAAACAGCCTGTTTATTTTCCTCAGAGAAGCCTCCCCTAACTTGTCACTGTCTTTTCCTCGTTGCACAGGTCCTCATGCCCACAGGCAGCAAATGTCCAACAGCAGCTCCATCACCCAGTTCCTCCTCCTTCCGTTCACAGACACACGGGAGCTGCAGCTCTTGCACTTCTGGTTCTTCCAGGGCATCTACCTGGCTGCCCTCCTGGGCAACGGCCTCATCATCACCACCATAGCCTGGGACCAGCACCTCCACACCCCCATGTACTTCTTCCTGCTCAACCTCGCCCTCCTGGACCTGGGCTGCATCACCACCACTGTCCCCAAGTCCATGGCCAACTCTCTGTGGGATACCAGGGTCATTTCCTATGCAGGATGTGCTGCACAACTCTTCCTGTTTTTCTTTATAGCTTCAGCAGAATTTTACCTTCTCACCATCATGTCCTATGACCGCTACATTGCCATCTGCAAACCCCTGCACTACGGGACCCTCCTGGGCAGCAGAGCTTGTCTCCACATGGCAGCAGTTGCCTGGGCCACTGGGTTTGTCAATGCTCTGCTGAACACGGCCAATACATTTTCACTGCCACTGTGCAAGGGCAATGCCCTGGGCCAGTTCTTCTGTGAAATCCCCCAGATCCTCAAGCTCTCCTGCTCACACTCCTACCTCAGGGAAACTGGGCTTCTTGTGGTTAGTGTCTGGTTAGGATTTGGGTGTTTTGTGTTCATCGTGGTGTCCTATGTGCAGATCTTGAGGGTCGTGCTGAGGATCCCCTCTGAGCAGGGACGGCACAAAGCCTTTTCCACCTGCCTCCCTCACCTGGCCGTGGTCTCCCTCTTTGTCAGCACTGGCATGTTTGCCCACCTGAAGCCCCCGTCCATCTCCTCCCCATCCCTGGATCTGGTGGTGTCTGTTCTGTACTCGGTGGTGCCTGCGGCAGTGAACCCCCTCATCTACAGCATGAGGAACCAGGAGCTCAAGGATGCCGTGTGGAAACTGACAACTGGATTTCTTCTGAATCTATAAACTGTCTGTCTTCTACATAAGAAGACATTCTCATTGCAGGTTCATCCTGTGTGCAGTATTTTTTGTCTCTACTTGTGAGTTTGGGTTTTTTTATGATAATATTTTTATTCCCTTTGTAATTCACTGCCTGCTTTTCTTTTCTCAGTGAGTGGCTGTGTCAATGTGGAATCATGTTCTCTGTGTTTAAGCAAAATAAAGGATCCTTCACCAATAATTTTCACTGACATTCTTTCTCCAAGACCTTTCTGGAGCTGCAGTGATAGTTCCCATGCGCATGGGTGGAATGGAAAAGAGTCCAGCCTGGCAGCCCTGCCAGGGAGCACCAGTGCTTGGTCTTCCAGAGATGTTCTGGTTCCACTCCCACACTCTCCTGCTCATCACTTGTGTTGGTGCAAGGCCTGAGTGCTCTGGCAGCTTGGTCCCCGTCCTGCTGTGTGTCAGTGCTGTGAGCGCAGGCAGGGACAGGCAATGGGCACTGCTGTGACAGAGCTGGCCTCTGTAACAGTACTTCTATAAAGAAAAGTGATCTCCTATGGGTAGGGCCTGAAAGTTCTTCTCCCTAGGTTCTTCTCCCAAGAACATGCCCAAGAAAGTTACCCACAGATGAAACACCATTGTTCAGCTGATCAGTGTGTGTGTGCAGGGCTGGCACACAGCAGTGTCCTCTCACAGCCAGGCCTCCTGCCAGAGACCTGCAGGACCAGCAGAGCAGGGGCTGGGCTGTGCCCTGTGCACTGGTCACCCCATCAAATCTGCGCTAATCATCATGGACTAATCCCTCTAGCCCAGATCTGTCACCCCAGTTCAGAGAGGTACTTTGTCCCTACGGTACATACAGGCTGGGGGACGAGATGCTGGAGAGCAGCTCTGCAGAGAGGGATCTGGGAGTTCTGGTCGACAGGAAATTGAACAAGAGCTACCAGTGTCCTTGGAACCAAGAGGGAACCGTGTCCTGGTGCATCCAGCACAGCACAGCCAGCCGGGCAGGGCAGCCGGGCGGGGGGGGTGGATTGTCCCGCTCTGCTCTGCGCTGGGCTGACCTCAGGATATAAAGCTACTGGAGAGTGTCCAGAAGAGGCTGCAAATTTGGTGAAGGGTTTGGTGGGGAAGCCGTTGAGGAGTGGCTGAAGTCTCTGGGTTTGCTTAACTGGAGCAGAGGAGACTGAGGGCAGAGTTCATGGGGCTGCAGGTTCCTCAGCAGTGGAGCAGGAGGGGCAGGGCTGAGCTCTTCTCTCTATGACAGTGAGAGAAACCGAGGGAATGGCAGAAGATGTGCCACGTCTTCCTGCACCAATCTCTAGGCACTTGAAGGACAAGGAAAGGATTGCTGAACAGAAATGATTGGAAAATCCTATGAGTCCCAAGAAATGCTCTGAACCCATTTGAGAGCTTTAGATCCCTGGGAAAGAGATCAGTGACAGTGCAGCCCATCCAGCTGCATCTCTGTCCCTCACTGAGCAGGACAACCAGTCTGCAGTCACTCCATAGTTCTGCAACCAACCTGTTCTGCAGAGCATCACTGCCAGTTTGGGGCCCTGTGGGGAGCACAGGGAAGGGGCCAGGAGCACCAGAGCAGATCAGAGGAGGGATGGGGGAGGTCAGACAGGAGCTGACCTGGGCTGGAAATGGCCTTGGAGAGAAAAATGCTGGTGTTCAGCTGCCCTAAGATTATACCCAGAGTTCAGGGTGCAGGGCCAGAAGTCCTTGCTGTCCTGGTGCTTCACCAGGCCTGGGAAGTAGCTGGAGAAGGATTGGTGTCCCCCACTTGCCATCTCTTAGTGCATCATCCCTCGTGAAGGGTGGCATGGAAAGCAAGTCTGAGATCCTGTGTCAGGACTTCCACTGAAGAAAGTATTCACCCAGAAGCCACATCATTTGGCTCTGGTACTTCAGTCCTGGTGCTCATCACATGTCCTTAAGACAAACTTATGCACCCCTCTCGTCAACCTTAACCCGAAAGTCACCCCTAGACAAGGCTCCTGAGCTGTGGCTGAGCAGGAGAACTGGGGTCCAGCTGTGACCAGAGGAAGGACAAGACTTGTCCTGGGTCCTCTAAAGGGCTGGTAGCCTCTGCGATCTCCACCAGAAAAGGCAGCATGCAGGAAACCGTAGACCATCCCCTGCCCTTTGGAGGCCCCTAGGAAATGTTCCTCTCTCCAAATATCCAGCCCAGCTTGTCACTGCGTGAACAACCATGAGAAATTGCCCCTGGACCCTCATTCCAGATCCCATCTCCTCCACCCCATACAGGCAGTGCTCTCCCCCTTGTCACTGAGGTGGTTCCAGGGACCCAAGTGATACCTGTAGGAGGAGAGGTTGGGTAGGGATATGGTGTCCTTTAGTGCTCCTCATGGTACCTCCTCCTGCGCTTTGTGCCACTGCTCACAACCCTCTGAGCCTGGATGTTCAGTCAGTTCTCAGTGGTGCTAAACAGGAATATGCCCATGAGCATATTGGGCTGCACTGGGAGAAGCGTGGCCACCCACACAAGGGCAGTTATTGCCCATCTTGACTCAGCACTGGTGTGGTCACATCTGGAGCGGTGTGTCCCAGTGTGAGGTTCCCCATGTGGCCAGAGAAAGTCTGGGTCACATGTGGAGATGTTGAGAGACCCAAACTTCTTCAGCCTGGTGAAGAGGAGGCTGAGGAAATGTGCTGTTTTTACTTAAACTGAGTTAATATTATTCATGCATTTTCCTTCACATCCAGTACAGTCTTTTGTTTAGATTTACTATGAGAATAGTGAGATAATGCTGTTTCTTCCCTGGGATAGAGTTCATTTTTCATTTTAGCAGCTTCACAGTGTTTGCCATTTGCTGTGAAAGGAATGTCAGAACTCACTGATATCTTGGCTGTTGTCAGGGAAACCAAGGACTTCTTTGGCCATCCAGCTGCAGATGCAGATTGGCAGGAGGGGACACAGACAGGACAGCACCTGGATTGACATGCAGGCTGGTCAATGAAATATTCTCTATGATTAGCGTCATGCTCAGTCTAAAGCTGGAGCCGGCTTTTAGGGCTTGTAACATCCGTTACTTTGGGTTTTCCAGCTGGTTTGGTTGTTCCATTCACAAGTTTCATTCTGTCAGGAGTTCGATGTCAGTTCGGCCTTTTGCGGTTCTACCATTCTGCAGTTGGCCTTTGGGCCTTTCTGTCTGTTGCCCTTTTGCTCTCTCTTGCTGGGATGGGCTGCTCAGGACCAAGGTGCTCCCTTCTGCAGGACTGGCTGTTCTGTGTGACCGAAGTTACACGGGGGATAGCACTGAGTATATTTTCTTAATTTAATTTATCTCTTTCTATTTAATTTACCTGGACTATTGTCAGTGAAACCAAGGACTTCTCTGGAGTCCAGCTGCAGGTGCAAATTGGCAGGAGGGGGCACAGACAGGACAGCACCTTGACTGACATCCAGGTCAATAACGAGCTATTCTTTACCATTGGTGTCATGCTCACTATAAAGCTGGAGATGCCTTTTCCAGCCAGTTAGTTTTGGTTTGCCGGCTACTTTGGTTGGCTCTGTTTGGAAGTTCCATTCTATTGGGAGTTCAGTGTTAGTTCCGCTTTATGATGTTTTTCTGCTTTTCAGTTGGCCCTTGGGCCTCTCTGCCTTTTGCACTTGTACTTTCTCTTCCTGGGATCAGCTGTTCAGGACCAGGGTGCTCTCTTCTTTTGGGTTGTCTGTTCAGCACAACTGGAGTTACGTGGGGGATTGCACTGAGAATCATATATTTTACTTTATGTATATTTTAGTATATTATTATTTGTAGTGTATAATTTTCACTCTTTTCTTTCTTTTTTTCTTTTTTTTTTTTCTTTTTTTTCCTAAACCCACAAGTTTCTCCCTTCCCTTTCATTTCTCTCCCTTATCCCACTTGGGCACTGGGAGCAGGATGTGAGCAGCTCTCATGGTCTTGGTTGGTGGTTGTGGTAAAACCATGACAAGAAAGGGTAGTAGTAGCTTCAGGAATCTTGAAAATCTCTTTACAAGACGGTAGAGGAAAACAGCATGAGAAAGGAAAACCATCAGAAACTGCAGCTCTGGAGGTCCAGAGTGGAGCTCAGGATAAAGAAATGTCATTCTGAGCACAGTGCTGTGGTCATTCAGAAGAACTCTGGATCAGCCATGACTATGTGTTTCCAGGAACAGCTGGTGAGGATGGACAGACAGCAGCACAGGTGGGGACACACTGGGGTGAGAACAAGGTGGGGAAGCACATGGGGTGTCTGCAGCCTGTGGGGAAACAGCCACAGGCCTGGGACAGTGTAGGATGGACTGTGGTGGAGATGGCCAAGGGCATTGAGAAGGCTGGATGTCCCTGAAAGAGCCAAGGTCTTTGTCCCCTTGGCTGTGACTGATGTCCCTGACAGTGAGGCCTAAGAGGAGACACATGGTTGTCATGGCCATGGCACCCCATTGCCTCCTTGCACTCCCAGGGAGTGTCACACCATTGTCCTGCACTGGGCATCGCACTCCCCACATCCTCACCAAGAGCCTGAGTCACACGTGAGGAACAGGATCTCCCTTCCTAGGGACAGGGGCTCAAGGCTTGGCCATTGTCCTTCATCAAACAAACCAAGGGTTTTCTCAGCATCAGAGCTGCTGCACTTTGCCTTTGCCTGATGCAATCACTGCCTCCAATTATCTGCTCTAACAAGTCCCTGGGGAGGCTTTGTCAGTAACAGCCCTCAGTGGGGCCCATTCATGCTTCAAGGTACTTTGGAGTTTGCTTCTGACTTGGACTTCTTGAGCAGATTCTTCAGTTTGTGCTTGGTATCTGAGGTTCATGGACTCAGCACCAAATACGCCATGGGGCTCATTAAAACACAGAAAGCCCTAACGAGCAATGTTTCTTTCCCTAATTTTCTTCAAATCTTCAAGACTTGTAGAACTAACTGGAGAGGTTTCAAGGGGACACTTGCTGATGAAGATTTCAAAGATTTAATGAAGGAGGTATTTTCATTCAAGGGTATTTTCTGTCCTTTTTCAGTGTATAGGAGAAGTGACAGCAGCATTCTACACTGGACATTGATCCAGAGGGTCTCCTGAAGACATCTGGACAGGCAGGAGAACAGTCCCTTGAGGCTGGACACTGTAAGGACAACCTCGCTCCTCACCCCCCACCCCCAGTCTGAAGGTTCCCTCATTGGCCACCAGAGATTGCATCACTTTTCCTCACATCAGACTTCTCCACTGAGCTCTGCAGGAGATGCTGCAGCTCCTGTGCACCAGCTCCACCTGCTCTCCTGTGCAAACACTGCACAGTTTAACAAACAGTAAAACACTTTCCTCAGCTGTGTGTGTAAGCTGGATCTGATGAGGTCCACCATCCACAAGGGACATCCACACAAGAACTGTTTTAGACAGAGAGATAGGAAAGGATAGAAATAAACACAATGAACATGTTGACTGCCATGTCCATTAGAGCTCTGAAGAAGGGGGCAAGTTTGTAACTCCCTGAAACTCAAAGCAGAAACCAGACAGTTGAGAGGTAACAGAATGACTGAAAAGCAAGTGGAGGAGAAACCTGAGAGCGCTGGGAAGGGCAAACGTCCAGACAGTGCTGGAAAGTTGTCCTTTGACAGGGACATTGAATCAGGAGAGGTGGGAACTCCTGAATTACAAGGGAGATGAAATAATAGAGAGTTGGTAATAGAAATACAGGGGAAGACCAGTATTTCTTCTCCTATCCTCAGTACACGTCCAGACAAACATCAGTCGTCAGTTGTCCCACCATAAACAGCCAGTGCCATTTTAGGGGCCCCAGTGCACCTGAGGTGCTGGCCTGGGACTGACATCTATCAGACAGGACCTGGGGAGACCAGAGCACCTTGCAATGCAGGTGGATCCTGGGCAGGGGTTCCTGGGGTATCCACAATGGCACCAGGTGTTTGTGTCGCTGGAGCTGCAGACATTTGTGTCCTAAATCCATTACCAGTTCTAGAAAACTCTTTCCTACTCAAAGAAAAGAAACCCCTCAAAAGAAAAAAGAAAAAGTAAAGTATGTTGACACCTTCCTTTGCTTTGGATCTTTGTCTTCAGTTCTTATTTCAATTTTCATTGACATTAACTGACATCTGATGGGCCTGCAGGCATGAAGCCAAGATCATTTTGTGTCTTGCATAGCGCCCCATGCCCTCTAAACCTTCCCTGCCCAGGACTCTTCACACTTTGCCCAGAGCGAGTCACACTGAGGTGTTGGCTGGTTCACTGGCTGAGATGTTGGTTTAGATGGTCACCTACAGCACAGGTGCATCCTGCCCCATCATCGTCTGTTCTGCTCCAGTTAGAAACAGAGCCCAACATCAGAATGGGACCATAGGAGAAGTGAGGTTGAAGGGACCTCAGGATTCTGCAGTCCAACCTGTCAGAAACTGGGTCACACCAAGGTGTTCAAGCCTTGATCCAATCCGAGTTTCAGCAGGACTAGAGAAGTGATGATCCATTTATACTCGGCACTGGTGAGGCCGCACCCCGAATCCTGGGGTCAATTTTAGGCCCCTCATGGCAAGGAAGACATTGAGTTGCTGGAGAGAGTTCAGGGAAAGGTGACAAGGCTGGTGAAGGGTCTGGAGCACCAGTCTTATGAGGAGCGGTTGAGGGAGCTGGGGCTGTTCAGCCTGGAGAAAAGGAGACTGAGGGGAGACCTTGTCGCTGTCTACAACTGCCTGAAAGGAGGTTTTATCATGGTTGGTGTTGGTCTCTACTCCTAAGTAGCAAGTGATAAGGCAAGAGGAAATGGCCTCAAGTTGCACATGGAGAGGTTTAGACTGGATATTAGGAATAAATTATTCAGGGAAAGGGTTTTGTAGCAACGGAACAGACTGCCCAGTGAGATTGTGGAGTCACCATCCCTGAAGGTGTTTAAAAGACAGATAGATGAGGCTCTTAGGGACGTGGTTTAGTGCCAGATTTAGGCTATGGATGGACTTGATGATCTTAAGGGCCCTTTCCAACCACAATTATTCTATGATTCTATGATAAGTCATTTTTGATATTTTCCGTCTCAGAGGAAGCACATCCCAGTGCGGCATTTAGATGGTTTCTTGGGGAAGTTACTCTCAACACCACCCCACAGGCCTCCATGTCCTCCACAGTGATAGCTGAGGCATTTGTGCTCATTTGGGCTCATTTGCCCCCACAAACACTGTGTGCATGCTCCCATCTGCCCGCTGTGCACACTCAGACTTCTGACCTAGTCATTCAGAGTCCTTCCACGGAGGGACAAACAACCTCTCTCAGATATGGTGAGAGGACAATAATCAAAATGGTGGTTGCAATGGGCTGATCTGTGACGAATGCCTTGGGACAGCAGCCACAGCGCGTCCAGGAACATGGGCAAAGACCAGACCCTGCTCTCCTGGTCTTTCATGTCGCTCCCAGCAGGCCTGGCCATGCAAAATCACTGCTCTGTGCCCCACAGAATCACAGCCTTGTTTGGGTTGAAGAGACCTCTGGAGATCATCCAGTCCAACTCACCTGCTAAAGCAGGTTCACCCAGAGAAGATCGCACAGGACCATGTCCAGGTGGGTTTGAATGTCTCCAAAGAAGGAGACTCCACACCTGCTCCGGGCACCCTGTTTCAGGGCTCTGTCACCCTCCAAGTAAAGAAGTTTATCCTCATACACAGATGGAACCTTCAGCTTGTGCCTGTTGCCCCTCATCCTATCATTGGGCGCCACTGAAAGGAGTCTGATCCAACCTTTTGACACCCACCCTTGAGATATTTATAAACATCGATAAGATCCCCTCTCAACTTCTCCAGCTGAACAAACCCCCTCTCTCAGGCTCTCCTCATTAGAAAGATGCTCCAGACCCGTTGTCATCTTTGCAATCCACCACTGCACTTTTTCCAGTAATTCCTTGTCTTTCTTCAACTGGGGAGCCCAGAACTGGACCTAGTACCTCCAGATGCGGCCTTGGCAGGGCAGAACAGAGGGGGAGGATTCACCTCCCTTGACCTGCTGGTCACATTCTTGGAAATGCACCCCAGGTACCACTGGCCTTCTTGGCCACAAGAGCACGTTGTTGACTCATGGTCAACCTGTTATCAACCAGAACTCCCAAGTCCTTCTCCACAGAGCTACCTTCCAGGTCTGCCCCTAACCTGTAGTGGTGCCTGCGGTTATTCCTCCTGAGGTGAAGGACCCTACACTTGCCTTAGCAGAACTTCCTTGGGTTCTCCCCTGTCCAGTCCTCCAACCTGTCCAGGTCTCGCTGGATGCCAGCACAGCTGGTGTGTCAGCCCTTCCTCCCAATTTGGTGCTCCCACCCTGCACACTCACACACTTCAGCTTTTCACTGGTGTTTCCCTCTCTGGGGCACTTTTCAGCCCAGCCCAGCTTCTCCCCAGCTCTCCCCACCTCCCCGGTCTCACTCCAGCCCAGCCGAGCAGAGAAGCTCCATCTGGACAGGACCTGTAGAATGAAATGGAGGAAACAGAGGTCAGTGACAGTGTCTCTCTGGCTGCCACGCTCAGGCTATCCCGATGACAGGAAGCCTTCAGCTCCCTGTGCCAGCCCCGCTCCCCAGGACAGCACCAAGTCCTGACCCCGGGGCTCTTCAGGCAGCTCCTGCTGCCCCAGGGACAGGGCAGCCTGACCCAAGTTGTCACCCACAGGCAAAGGGTTTCTCTTTCCATGTCTGCACACAAACACTGCCCTGCTCTTCTCCTGGGAGGTCCCATCTCCCCGCAGAGCCTTTGCCCAAGGAGAGCACATCTGCACTGGCCTGGCTGCCATTCCTGCACCCTCTCCCCACGCTCCCCACAGCCCTGAACTGGGGGTTTTGCTCTGTAGATCAAGTGGGCTGTGGTGCCCGGGCTGTGGTGACTCTGCGGGGCCATACTGGTCAGGCTGGGAGGCAGCCCCAGCTGATGGTGGTCACTGCCACTGACCACCTCCCACACAAGCTCTTGGGTGGCCATGGAGGGTGCTCAGAGGGACCCTGCCTTATTCACCATGTGCGTGGGTGCTGGCCACCAACAAGCAACACCTGAACAACCAGCTAGAAGTCTCTTCTAAGCCACACTGGGACCCTGATCTCCTCACACTGAGCCTACAGAGAAACAAACCAAACAAAGAGCCTCTTCAGCATCTGTTACTAGGGAATGTTCTTCAACGAACTTGGGAAGAAGACCTAACCCTTCAGGCACTGTACTAAGGAGATGCCCTTGCTGATGGAGTTGCTGTTCTGAGGCCGGCTCTGTCACACAAGTGCCCACTGCCTGTCCTGGTCACAGGACTGACACACAATACGACTGTGACAAAGCCTGGGGAGCGCTCAGGCCTTACACCAGCACAAGGGCTGAGAAGGAGAGTGGGGAAGTGCAAAGAGAACGACTCTGGAAAGAAGAAGGCTGGTGCTGCCTGGCAGAGCTGCTCTGCTGGGACTGTTTCCTCCATCTTCACACACAGACACCTCGTTTTGAGCTTCACAAAGGTCTCAGAGGAAGGATCTCAGACAAACAATTCATGGAAGGGTCATTTATTTTCTTTAAATACACAGAGAGCACGACTTCTCATTTGCAAGGTCTTTGACTTGATCTATAAAGGTGGACAGAGATGTGGGATGAATAATAACATTTCTTTGTTAGCAATATTATCAGAGTTAAAAAAGCAAACCCAAACAAGTCTTTCCCCAACTCCAAAAAATCATCTACAACTACAAAATATAAAAAAGACAGGTTAGACCTGTCATGAGTCGTGTCATGAGTGATATGCAGAACATGGAAAGTTTAACGCCTTTGAAAAGCATCCAGCCATCAGTTTCCTCAGGGCATCCTTGAGCTCCTGGTTCCTCATGCTGTAGATGAGGGGGTTCACGGCTGGAGGCACCACGGAGAACAGAACAGAACAGACACCACCAGATCCAGTGAAGGTGAAGAGATGGAGGAGGGTTTCAGGTAGGCAAACATGACAGTGCTGAGGAACAGGGAGACCACGGCCAGGTGAGGGAGGCAGGTGGAAAAGGCTTTGTGCCGTCCCTGCTGAGAGGGAATCCTCTGCACGGCCCTGAAGATCTGCACATAGGACAGCACAATGAACACAAAACATACAAATGCTACTAATACACTAACCACAATAAGCCCCAGTTCCCTGAGGTAGGAGTGTGAGCAGGAGAGCTTGAGGATCTGGGGGGTTTCACAGAAGAACTGGTCCAGGGCATTGCCCTTGCACAGGGGCAGTGAAAATGTATTGGCCGTGTGCAGCAGAGAATAGAGAAACCCAGTGGCCCAGGCAGCTGCTGCCATGTGGACACAAGCTCTGCTGCCCAGGAGGGTCCCGTAGTGCAGGGGTTTGCAGATGGCAACGTAGCGGTCGTAGGACATGATGGTGAGAAGATAAAATTCTGCTGAAATGAAAAACAAAAACAGACAGAGTTGGGCAGCACATCCTGTGTGGGAGATGGCTCTGGTGTCCCAGAGGGAATTGGCCATGGACTTGGGGACAATGCTGGAGATGGTGCCTAGGTCGAGGAGGGCGAGGTTGAGCAGGAAGAAGTACATGGGGGTGTGGAGGTGCTGGTCCCAGGCTATGGTGGTGATGATGAGGCCGTTGCCCAGGAGGGCAGCCAGGTAGATGCCCAGGAAGAGCCAGAAGTGCAAGAGCTGCAGCTCCCGTGTGTCTGTGAACGGCAGGAGGAGGAACTGGGTGATGGAGCTGCTGTTGGACAATTGCTGCCTGTGGGCATGAGGACCTTTGCAAGGAGGAAAAGACAGTGACGAGTTAGAGGGGACCTCTCTCTGGAAATTAAACGTGCTGTTTCTCATGGAAAACCCCCTCCCTGATGAAGAGATGTTTCCCCTCATTCTCTCTTTCTACCAACTTTGAAAAAGAGTTCACCACAGTTTAAAATGCAGCTTGGACATCTAGTTTCCATGGACACACCTGTGAGGCAAGATCCACTGAACTGTTGTCGGAACAAAAACTGAACCACACTCCCACCTCAGACCCAGAGAGCAAGAGCTCCAGGGACAGGTGGAGAAACAGGGAAGGACACTGCAGTGCTACCAGAAAATACAGCAAGGACAGAAAGGCAGACGGGCATGCTGTGGAACCTTCTCCTTAGCCGGCTGTACTGCTGCCAGTCACATAATGACATTGTAGGGCAAGTACTTTTAGCACCTCTTTTGTGTACCACATTCCAGGAACCCTTCCCCTGGAGGTCCAGCTGCTGAGGTGGAGACTCGTGACCTGGACCCCATGGCTTTGGGGCAGAGGCTCTGCTGGGGAGGAGAGGAGACCAGGGGTTGCACTGGGAAATGTGTCTGCACTGCAGGGGATGGGAGGGGGGGTTCTGAATCCCCGACCCAGCATTTCTGGTCACAGCTCCTTCTTCCTGCCCATGTCTGTGCTGCCTGCAGCTGTGTCTCTGTCCCTGGGTCTCCTCCCTGTCAGTGTTACAGACCCTGTCCCACCCGCTGTGTGCTCAGCTCTGTCCTGCTTACACCTCCTGGCACTGCCCAGGGGCAGCTCTGTGTGTGCAGGGGCTCAGGAGCAGCTTAGACAAGTCCCAACGAAAACTGGGGTCTCAGTGTCTTCTTCAAAGCAGAGAAATAAATCCCCATCTCCCACTGCACACCAGACAACCAAGACTGGAAAACTGAAAGCACGGACTCCTTCCCTTGCAGCTGTTGCTGTCTTGATGTTGTTGTTCAGAAGGACCCTCTGCAATGTCTGTGGGGTTGATCTGGAGCTCTGAGCAGCCCTGACCCACACAGCACCCTTCAACCCCACAAGTTCCCTGCCTGCCCTGCCGCGGGTCGCTCCTTCCACCCACAGCTTCTGCCATGGTGTATGGGGATATAGCGGAAGATTTGGCGAGGAGGTTAGTTAAATGTAAATACGCTCAAGTGACTTGCACCTGTCTGTAGAAAAAGCACACACATCACACTAATTGTCTTACTGACCTTGTGTGCTTGATAAGTAGAAGCTCTGTGTTAGATAACACAGGCCTGGGAGAAACTCTGGGCACCTTATCACTGTGTCTGAGATTCCTGCTTTGTTGTGAGAAAGAGCGGGAGGCTGCACCTGCCTGAAGCCGTGAAACACAGGCGAGCTCAGCAGGGCCAGTGCCCTTCCAGCAGGGCTGGCCTGACCAGCGCCTGCGTCCCCGCTGCTGTCATCTCTGCCTGGGAGCTCAGGTGTGGCTTTGGAGATCCCCCAGTAGAGAGGTAACTAAAATAAAACTTGCTCTTTGCAAATGCATCCGTGGCCTCTGGCTCTTCTTGCGATGTGCCTGCGTATGTGCACACACATGGGATCTCCCCGAGCAGGCTGAGCGCTGACCCTGGCAGGCGGCAGAGTCCCTGCCCTGGCACAGCCCTTGGGTGCAGGGACCCTGCTCTGCACGACAGCCCTGGGCACCCCTGGGTGCTCACCCGGCTTCACAGCTGTTCAGCATTGCCTGACAGAGCCCCCTCCTCACAGATCCCACCAGCTCTGCCTGTGCCAGGTTTAGGAGATGCCTCCAGGAGCTACAGCTGCATTGCCCTGCACCCAGAGACTTATCATGGCAAGGGCTGCAAAGATTTCTCCTCCAGTGAGCTCTCAGTCATCCTCCCAGTCCTGACCACTTGTAATCTCTCTCTGCCTTGCTCGTCTCCCTGAGATCCCCAGGCAGAGCCCTCAGCCCTGCTGCGCTGTGCAGAGGAGCTGCTCCTGGGCAGAGCTGTCTCTCTGCAGCGCTGCCGCTTGCCAGGAGCTCCCTCTGTCCCAGGAGGCCAGCCCAGCTCAGCAGCACAGGAGCAGCCCAAGATGCTATAGTGACCCCTCTTGTGGGTTTGGTGCTGAGTCCATGAACATCAGGCCCTGAGGGGACGAAGAAGAAACATCTGAAGAAATCAAAGTCAGATACAAACTCCAAAGTTTCTTGTAATGTTAATGGGTCCCACTGAGGGACACGATTGAGCAACTGTCCCCAGGGTCTGGTTACAGCAGAAAACTGGAGGCAATGATGACAGGTCAGGAAAAGCATATGTGGGCCTCCTGCTGAACTTTGCAAGAGTAGAATCAGACAGGACTGAGGTTCTTCATGGCTTCTTTGCCCCCATCTTCACCAGTAATGTCTCCTGGGAGCTCATTCCTAAACTCAGGAGTCTGGAGAACACCCAGCAATGGATGGGACTCAAGTCAGGTGTGACCTGAGCAAACTCAGACACTCAGACACCATTACAGAAAATGAAAACTGAGAAGAGAAGAAAAAAGAAGAAATTTGGCTTTATTGCTATTTATTATGGAAATGCTCTCTGTTTGACTATTCCTGAAATCTCCCTAATCATCCACACCAGACTTGAAGCCTTTAGGAAAAAGACTCACAGAGCCTTGTCTTCTAAGAGCATTTTCGATGTTAATGAGCCCTCTGCTGCCATGATCCTGAACTGCAGATACTGAAACAATGAACAAACCTCTGATGAAGTGAAAGGCAGAAGCAAACCCCAAGTTTCTGAGGGTGTGTGGGACCCCATGAAGGGCCATCGCTGACACAGCTGTGAAGGAAACAACCAGTGCAGGTCCCTGTCCCTGGAGGCCGGTGAAGGAAAGACTTGGAGACACTGGTTACAGGTGATGAGGGCCATGGGGAGGTGGCTCTGATGCCATGTCAGCCCTTGATGCTTGTTCATCACCAGAATGGCTGAGCCCTGACCCCTGGGACCTGGTAGATTTTTCTCCAATGTTTTTCAAGGATTTTCCTGTGGTCAGTGTGTTTTGTGCTTTGGGGATGGGTTTTATGTCAAGTGCTGTTGTTTTAACTGCAAGGCTCTGGTTTTCTGTGGAGCTGCAAAAGCCTGTGAGTTCCTCACAACTCATCCAGCTTCTTTCATACACCTGGCAATGGTCACCAATCACCTCAATGTCTCAGTCCCACACTTGCTTGAATCCTCTATTTGGATCCATACCCATCACTCCAGGAGGTTCATGGATCCACCAGGCTCATGGATGATTCCTGAGGACCATCCAAGTGTGGGCAGTGTAAGAGAGGAGCAGAGCAGGGTCAGCTCATGGGCCATGGCTGAGCACAAACACCCCAGCAGCAGCCATTCCCCATCTCCCAGGGACAGCCATGCCCACAGGATAGAAATGACACTGCCATACATGAGTAGCCCAAGAGAGGCCTTTCTTCCTTCCATATTCCCAGGAAAATCTTCCTCCTGTTCCTCCTCCACCTGCAGACATCAACTGCTTTCCATTTCTGGGCTCAGACATGGCTGGAAGGGTTCACTGAAGCCATCAGCCATCTCACTGCTTCTCCCTGACACGCCCTCACCCTCTCCCACACCTACAATGGCCAATCACAGCTGCTCAGGGCCTCCCGCTCTTCAGAAGAGGCCTCGAGCTTCTTGGTTCTTCCTGGTGCTTGTTATAAACTTCCTCGCTCTCTCCAGAGTTCATGGTGAGCTTTCTTGTCCATAACAGCCCCTTTATGACCGTGTCTTACTAAATGGTTGTCTCTTTATGATCATTTGTGCAGAAAGGGCAGTTACAGGACAGCACCCAATGTGTCAAAACTGATGCCGAGTGAAATGCCGTAAAGACCTGATGAGTTCCCCCTGTGTCTGTGTCTCTCCTGGAAGGAGTCTGTCCCGAGAAGGGGATCCAGCCTCTGCCACTCTCTGCAGAGGCACATGAGCAGTGTCCGTGCACCTGGGGACACAAAGGGTGACGTTTGCCAGACCACCCTTCATCTGAACCACTTAGATGTGTGCTTGTGAATGGTTTATGAAGCCTTATAGTGCAAATAATTATTTAATTGTCATTGCCAGAGGGGTTACCACAGTACTATTTTACAGATATTTAAATATAACTACGGATTCTGAGACAAATTACACAAACACTTGAAGGATTATTCATGTTTTTTAACATGATTATCCACACAATCCCACCAGCTTTGCATCTCAGGAACTGGGATGCCAGAGTTCAAGGGCAGGATGGTTTGGACTCTGTCCTGGGATCTGGAAACTGAAACGTGCTCCCATCTCCCAACCCCCTGCCCTCCTCAGTGAGGGTGTGAGACATTCTGCCAGCGAGGGCTGAACTCACAGTCATGACCAGTATCTTATGTCCAACTGCAGCCAATGCTGTCCTGCCAGCTCAGGATTGGAGCTTCCATTGCTGGAGGTATTTAGAAGAATTGGAGATGTGGCACTGAGGGATATGGTTTAGTGGTGATCTTGGCACTGTTTGATTTACAGTTGGACTCCATGTTCTTAAGGGTCTTTTCCAGCCTCAATGATTCTATGATTCTATGATTATGGTTGGAACCATTTCAATTCCATCACCTCCAGCTTCCCTCAGAGGCTGCTGTTGTGTGGCACAACTGCCCTGGCTCTCCAGGCAGGTGGAGCACTGGTTTGGTACCTGCATTGGCAGTTTTCCCCTTCCTGGGATAAAAGGCTGTTGTGGAGAGACAGGCTGAGCTTTGGAGCCCAGGAAAAATGGAGATGCTCTGAAGGATGTTTTTGAACAGTGGTACTGTCACTAGTAACAGAAACAGGGAACTCCTTATTCTCACTGATGATGATGATAAACTGAAGCTCTTTAATTTCATTCCTAGCAGTCATTCTTGCTTTTCTAAAAAGCTACTACACCTCAGTAGTTGTGTCTTGAAAGACGTTCTTAGAATAATGTTTTTTCTCCTTTTTTTTTTTTTTTTTTTTTTTAATAGTTTAAAAAATACACCTCCTGGACAGAATTATCCCAAAATCATCCGTGTTTGAGGTTGAGGTGGCATAGGAGAATATTGCCTTTTTGAGAGCAAGGTGGCCAAGGAACAGATCCCAGGTCAGTGCAAAGGCACAAAGGAAGCCAGAATCTTTATGTGGTGTGCACTGACACACACTGTCACCTGCATTTCCAGTCTCTGCAGTCCCAGCTGTGCAGCAGAGTCTGGAGTTCTGAACTCCCTTCATCTGCCCTGTGTGACACGTGGAAAATGGAACTACCCCAGTCAAATGGCTGGTTTTGATTCTCTTCACAGCCTGAAGCACCACATGGGTCAGGAGACAAGCCAGGGTACCCAATGAGGACTCACATGCTCTGCATTTACAGTTTAGGTGTTCACTGGAATCTCAGCAGACACGTCACGCTGATATCTGGGTTGAAGGAGTTGATCAAGAGCCTCTTCTCCATTTCTCTAATGATGGCTTTGCTGCCTGGCAGATGTGCAGACTCTGTACACGGATGCTGACACCTCTTGAACAACCTGCTCTGAATGGGTTAACAACATGGGCTGTTCTTCCTGGAAGGGCATTAGGACAGCAAACAAGAAGACCCTGGGCAAATGAAAAGGGATGCAAAAGTTGTGGTGAGGACTGTTCGGGGACACTTGTAAAACATCCTGGCACCTTATGTGAATTATTTATGTGGTCAGGGAGAACCTGAGCATGAAGGGTTATGAAGCACAGCGTCATTCAGGCTCAAAGGGACCTCAGCAGGTGTCTTGACCAACCTCCTGCTCAAAGCAGGGTCAGACCAGATTACTCAGGGCTTTATCCAAACACATCCTGGTCACATTCTGAGACAGACTGAGTGCGCACTCATGGGAAACAGCTTCCAGTGCTTGACTGTCCTCATGACTGGAAAGTTTCTCCCTTTCTACAGCACCTTTCCAAGCCCAACCATCCAGATTGTTTTTACCCATCTATTTACACACTGACACAGATCATAGTATCCCACCTTGGACACAAGAATGTTGTGGGGGATGATGCTGAATGCCTTGCTGACTTCCAGGTAACAGACCATCAATGTTCTGCCCACATCCACAACCCTGTCCTTTCCTCACAGAAAGCAAAGAGGATGTACAGGCACAACGTGCCCGGGGTAAACCCTGTCACCTTCTCTTCCAGAAATGGGGTCCCAGTGGACATGTTCTGGGGCACAGCCCTTAGTTCCCCTGCTCACCCATTGGCCATTCTGAAAAGTGCACACACTGTGTGAGAGCTGCCAGTGGTCAGGGAGTCCCCCCAGTCTCCATGAGCTTTACAAGATGGTGGAGAGTGGCCTCCCTGTGACATCGTCCTGCTGTCTCAGCTCCTGGGATGCTGTCCCTGCTGTCCCATAGACTGGAAAGGGTAGTGTTAGTTCCAGTGACCCTGACTTGATCCCCATCCTCTGCTGGTTGTTCTCCAGATTCCTGTCTCAAGTCACAGAGGCCTGCGACACATTGCTGGTGAAGAAGAAGGACAAGAGGACACAGGGATTCTCACCTCTTTCCCTTATTAAATTCATCAATGGCCACACACTGTCTTTGTTTCTCCTTCAACTGTCCCTGCAGCAGTAACAGCTCATTATGGGCCATTGAATTGCTTTACGGGTCTGGACTGAGTTCTGATCTGGGCTGTTCTGTGCTTGGAGGCTGCTGTCCTTGCAGACCAGATGAACTCACTTCTGCCACCCTGCCTGGCAGTTCATTCCATCCGTGTCACAGCTCTGTCTGCAGCACTAACAGCTCCAGCTCCCGCAGTCAGGTCCCTGGCTGAGGCCATTGCCTCATATCTGGGCTGAACCACCCCAGCTGTGGCACCAGCCCAGCTCTGACCTGCCACAAGAAACCTGGTACCAAGTGTCCAAGAGCCCATGTGTGCAAAGGCTTTGCTGCAGAGCACAGACATGACATGGCCAAAGACTGATGAATGTCTCTCTAGACCTGGGAGTATAAAACCAGAACAAAATGCCTACATTCCTTCAACTGAAGATGTTCCTCCCTCAGCATGGAGAAATCAAATCATTTGCTGTAACATTCCTGGTGTCCTGTCTAATGATGGGAAATTAAAAGATGATTCTCATACCAATTTATTGTTTAATACAAAGAACACAATGCTGGAAAGAAGTGTTGCTGCAGAGGAGAGAGCATCAACATCACTTATTACTTGAGGTTGTTTCAAAGGATGTGTCCCTGGAGACCCAGGGACACCTGGAGGGAGCCCAGAGGGGACAGAGAAAGGGACATCATGGGCTGCTCCTGTGCTGCTGAGCTGGGCTGGGCTCCTGGTTCAGAGGGAGCTCATGGCAAGCGGCAGCGCTGCAGAGAGACAGCTCTGCCCAGGAGCAGCTCCTCTGCACACGCAGCAGGGCTGAGGGCTTTGCCTGCAGCACCGAGGGCACAGGAGCCAGGCAGAGAGAGGGAAACACAGTCTGGGGTGGGAGGATGCTGAGAGATCACTGGAAATGAAATCTTCTAGGATATTAAGCATGTGGCTACAGAGCATTGTATCTGCAAATCTTGGCAGGATCTCAGAAAGCTGTCACATTGCAGAGCCTACGAGAGATTTAAGTACAGCTCTCTGAGATTCTCTGATGCGGAGGAGAGGATGAGCTGCAGAGCAGGGGTTGCCTTCTGCACTGTCAGAGTGACAAGACGTGAATGCTGCGTTCTCCCCAGCATGGCTGTGGGGTGTAAACGTAAATGTGCAGGCAGGGGTGCCCAGGGTTGTCCTGCAGGGCAGGGTCCCTGCAGCCCAGGGCTGTGCCGGGGCAGGGACTCTACCGCCTGCCAGGGTCAGTGCTCAGCCTACCCGGGGAGATCCCAACAACATTGAGAGGAGACACTGTGGGGGGAAGGAACGACCCCCAGCAGGGCAGGGCACGGTCCTTCTGCTGCTGGGTTCTCTGTGGGTCAGGGCTCCTCACAACTCCAGCTCACTATAGAGTGCTTCCAATTGGAGGTTTCAAAGAGAAGATCTATACAGGTATTACTGTAAAGATAATGCTGCTGTAGAGAGAATTCAGAAAACTCTGTATGATCCCCTGCAGTGCAGATTTATCCCCTGAGCAGCCTCCTTGGCTCCGCTCCCACCCAGCAAAGCCTCTGCCCTCAGGGCCGGGGGCTCCAAGGCATGAAGCAGCTCCTGTGTAGCCAGAGCTCCAGTTCCTCTGCAGAGCACAGGGGCTGAGAGCAGCTGCCCGGCAATGTTGGTGTCTGGGAGGTGGCTGCACAGCTGGGGAAGGGTGACGCTGTCTGAGTGCCCGGCTGCCTCTGCCCTGGCCTCTCTCACACCCACCCTCACCGCATTTTCCTTCTTGCTCCCCTGCTCTGGGTCACTGCTGCTGGGATCCTGTTCTTGCCGTCAGGCTCTCTGGGGATGGCAGTTTCAGCTGCAGAGTCACAGCCTGACCTTGTGGGTCCTTTCCTGCAGGTGTGTCCATGGGAACACGTGTCCCAGCTTTGCTCTGACCTGTGGGGTGTGGGCAATGCAGTCTGGGGCAGGGTAATGAGCTGAGTCTCCCTGATTCAAATCACATTATTGGGACATTTTGCTATGTCTTTGAGGTTTCCTTCTAAGCTGTAAGCTCCACATCAGGATGCAAACGTGTGCTATAGCACCTTAGTGTTATCTGAGAAACACATAGAGGTTACATCATTGAAAATGCTGCTTGGGTTGAGAAATGAGCCATGTCTGTCTTGGGCTAAATGTGGGGTGCTGAGATCTTAGGAAAGGGTGAGATGTCATGGCTCCATATGGCAATGCTGAACCCCAGGACTGTCCCCTGCCCCCCATTACCATGCCCCCTGCTGCAGAGCAGGGCTGACTCCTCGGCAGCCAGCGGGCACAGGCCCTGCTCCTCACGGCACCTCCAGCCAGCACCACCCAGGGCTCAGACACGGACCCGAAGGAAGGTCTGGGAAAGGACAAGGGGGTGTGGAGCAAAGGGGGGGGGTGTGAGAAATGAATTCAACTCTGCTCAGAGAAGCCTCATCTAACCTCTCACTGTATTTCCTTCTATTATAGTGCCCTATGCTTCGATGCAGCAAATGTCCAACAGCAGCTCCATCACCCAGTTCCTCCTCCTGCCATTCACAGACACACGGGAGCTGCAGCTCTTGCACTTCTGGCTCTTCCTGGGCATCTACCTGGCTGCCCTCCTGGGCAACGGCCTCATCATCACCACCACAGCCTGGGACCAGCACCTCCACACCTCCATGTACTTCTTCCTGCTCAACCTCACCCTCCTGGACCTTGGTTTCATCTCCACCACTGTCCCCAAGTCCATGACCATTTCCTCTGGAACACCAGGAACATCTCCTATATAGCATGTGCTGCACAGGTGTTTTTTTTTCCTTTTTCTATGCTACAGGAGAATGTTCTCTCCTCACCATCATGTCCTACGACCGCTACGTTGCCATCTGCAAACCCCTGCACTACAGGACCCTCCTGGGCAGCAGAGCTTGTGTCCACATGGCCGCAGCTGCCTGGGCCACTGGGTTTCTCAATGCTCTGCTGCACACAGCCAATACATTTTCATTGCCACTGTGCAAGGGCAATGCCCTGGACCAGTTCTTCTGTGAAATTCCCCACATCCTCAAGCTCTCCTGCTCACACTCCTACCTCAGGGAAATTTGGCTTCTCATGTTTAGTGCTTCTTTTTTTGTGGGATGTTTTGTGTTCATCGTGGTGTCCTATGTGCAGATCTTCAGGGCCGTGCTGAGGATCCCCTCTGAGCAGGGACGGCACAAAGCCTTTTCCACCTGCCTCCCTCACCTGGCCGTGGTCTCCCTGTATGTCAGCACTGCCATGTTTGCCTACCTGAAGCCCCCTCATTCTCCTCCCCATCCCTGGATCTGGTGGTGTCTGTTCTGTACTCGGTGGTGCCTCCAGCAGTGAACCCCCTGATCTACAGCATGAGGAACCAGGAGCTCAAGGATGCCCTGTGGAAACTGATGACTGGTCTAATTCCTGAAGCAGCAAACTGCCCATCTCTTTCTGCATAGCAGTTTTAATGTAACTAATTTCAGGCCTGGCCTGTCATCTCTATTTGTTGTTGTTGGTGGTGTTTCTATCATGATCATGTTGTCATCCCCTTTCAAATTCACTGTCTGCTGTTCTTTTATAACCACTGACTGTGCCCTTTGTGTATTTAAACAAATTAAAGAGCCCTGTAGTGACTCTTTTTCATGGGATCCTTTCTCCAAGACCTGTTTGGAGCTGCAGGGACAGTTCCTGTGCATGGCAGGAGGGGAAATGAGTCCAGCCTGGCAGCCCTGCCAGGGAACACCAGCGCTTGTTCTTCCAGAGCTGTTCTGGTTCCACTCCCACACTCTCCTTCTCATCCCTTGTGTTGGTGCAAGGCCTGAGTGCTCTGACAGCTTGGTCCCCGTCCTGCTGTGTGTCAGTGCTGTGAGCGCAGGCAGGGACAGGCAATGGGCACTTGTGTCACAGAGGTGGCCTCACAACAGCCTTTCCAGGTAGAAAGGTGATCTCCTATGGGAAGGGCCAGAAGGTTTAGGTCTTCTTCTAAAGGTTATCTCAAGAACATGCCCACAAATGTGGCCACAGATTCAAACACCATTGCACATCTGAACAGTGTGTGTCTGCAGGGCTGGCACACAGCAGCGTCCTCTCACAGCCAGGCCTCCTGCCAGAGACCTGCAGGACCAGCAGAGCAGGGGCTGGGCTGTGCCCCTGTGCACTGGACACCCCTCAGAAGCTGTCCCAGGGCATCGTCACGCCCCTCATAACCACCATTTCCAGCCTTGGCCTCTCTCCCCAGCTCACAGCTCTTCCCTCCATGGATGGACACTGAATGAGCAGGTCAGAAATCCACGTTTGCATTGTACAGATGAGATGTGAGCACGCACATCATGTACGTGAGGTGAGATGAACCCAAGTGAGGACAAACGTCATCAGCTGTTCCTGGGGATTCCATGAATGCCTGTGGCACAAACAAGCTCTTGAGGTCACTTCATACTGGAAGAAACATCCTTTGAGAAACCACCTGGATGCAGCATTGGGTTGTGCATCCTCCAGCTGTGATCCCCGTGTCCATTCCTCATGATGGGGGACATCTCAGATGAGTGCAGAGCAGCTGACACGCCACAGGGCTTAGGTGCCTCCCATCCTTTGGGAGTGGCCACAGGAGGCCAGAGAGAAACTGAGACTACAGCCTCTGTGTGTAAAAGGGACAGACACTGTCTCTGAGCACCCCTGGGTACAGAAGGAGTACACGAGTCCAGGTCAGACATGGATGCTTGACAGAACCTGACATTTCTGTGTGTGACTCCAGGAACAAACCTCACTGCCCCAGTGAGATTCATCTCAGCTGCCCTGGACAGGATCATTGCAAGTGCTCCATTCTGCTCTGCCACCCTTGCCTGTGATTCTGGATTGTGCTCTCAAAAGTGACAAAACAGTCAGAAGGGTTCCGAGGTCCTCGGGAAAAGCAAATGTCAAACCCATCTGCAAGAAAAGCATGAAGGAGAATTAATGACTGGTCAGCCTGCCTCCATGCCTGGAATTTTGCAAGGTCACAGACATGGTGTTCCAAGGTGTCCTAGTAGCCAGATCAGTGATCTCTGGGCTGGAGAACTGGAAGCTGGGTGGGAGGTTGGCTGAAGAATCGAGCCAAATGTCATCAGTGGTACAAAGCCCTCAGCGTAGCCGGTTACCAGTGCAATCCCCCAGGGACCAGCACTTGGGCCAACACTGCTGAATGTCTTTATTCTCCCTCTGTATGATGTGACGAGTGCACTTTGAACCCTTGAACAACCTCAGCTGGTTCACCCTGCCTGGAGCAGGACAGTGAGACAAGTGAGGCAAGGGCTCTCTTCAAACCTCAAGTTATTCTGCGATTCAATGAATCTTTCCCTTGAAGAGGATTTTGAAGACAGAATAGGCAGAGGAAAAACAAAAAGAATAAGAGACAGAAAAGGAGTTCTAAAGGTGTCAACATAAATACAACGGTTCCTCAGAAGAGTATTTTTCCCCTCAAATTACTAGTAGAGAAGATATTTGATAAATTTGATAAAACAATCATACTGTTTTCTGATAGGGTCCTGGACCAAACGGTGATGGATGGTTATGGTATTACGAGGTCAATTGTGTCTCAGACACTCATAATCCAGACAGAATCCTGTGGCTGTGAAGGGGCAGTGAGGTCAGTTCTGTCTCTGGAGGTGACAGCCCAGCAGCAGGGACATGGCTGGGAAAGAACCTCTGCCTAAGTGCCCACAGGCCCTACCCAGGAAGAGGCCTTGGAGACGGGTTGTCATGTCCATCCCACCTGAGAACATGACGAGACAGCAGCAGGAACATGGTCGTGTCTGTCAGAGAAACTGAAAGAACAGCAGCAGTCCTGGGATTTATAAGATCATGGTGAGGTTACTTGTCTTCTGTCAGGTAAAAGACCACAAGAAGCCTAATGGGTTGGGTTCCCTGCATGAAGGGCAGTTTCTGAGGTGGCTGAGTATTCCTTTGTAGTGGGAAAAAGCAGAAGAGGGAAAAAAAATATCACATAGTGCAGTTTGGAAAGTGAGGACTGGATATCAGAGGAAGAAATGTCAGTGGAAGGGCAGTGCTGTGGTGCAAGAGGTCACCCAGAGGGAGCTGGATCAGCCCATGGTTTGTGTTCCAAGAGCAGCCAGTGAGGGTGCAGACACAGCAGTGAAGGTGCAGAAATGCTGGGGTGAGAGCAGGTGGGGAAGCGAGATGGGTGTCTGCAGCCTGCAGGGAAAGAGGGGCAGGGGTAGGACCGTGTAGAACAGCCTGTGGTGGAGATGGCAAAGGGCGCTGGCAAGGCTGGAAGGGACCCACAGAACCCAGGTCTCTGTCCCCTTGGCCATGGCAGTTGTCTCTGCCACTGAGGCCCAGGAGAAGACATATTGTCCTCATGGCACTGGGGCCTCGGTGCCTCCTTGCAGCCCCATGGGGAAGCTGGAAGTTGTTGTACCAGTGTTGTCCTTCCCTGGGCCTTGCACACCCACATCCCACGGTCCCAGGAAGAGCCCTGAGCCATGTGTGAGGGACAGGATCCCCCTTCCCATTGCCTGCAGGTCATGGCTTCTCCTTTCTGCTTCAGAAAGGAAACCAAGGGGTTTCTCAGCCTCAGAGCTGAAGAAAAGACTGAAAGCAGACCTCATGGTGGCTACACCTTTCTCACAAGGGGAGAAGGAAGGGAAGGTACTGATCTCTTCTCTTTGGTGACCAATGACAGAACCCAAGGGAATGGAAGAAGGGTGTGCCAGGGGAAGTTCAGGTTGGACATGAGGAAAAGGTTCTTCACCCAGAGGTACTGGACACTGAACAGGCTCCCAGGGAGGTATCACGACCCCAACCTGACAGTGTTCAAGAAGAGACTGGACAACGTCCTCAGACACACGGGGTGACCTGTGGGGTGTCCTGTGCAGGGACAGGAGTTGGACTCCATGAACCTGTGGGTCCTTCCAACTCAAGACATTCTATGATTCTATGAAATACAAGGTCAAAAGTCCATGTTTTCATTGTTCAGATGAGATGTAACCATACACATCATGTGCATGTCCAATGTGTGCACATGGTGAGATGAACCCAAGGGAGCACAAATGAACCTTGGGGTGCCATAAAGGTCAGTGGGACAGAGATGATGTTCAGGGGTCTCTTCCAACCTGCGGTATTGTAGGATTCCATGAATCTTTTCCTTGGAGAGCTCTATCAAGAGAGATATATAATGCCCCAGAGTAAATACAGCAGGTCCTCTGAGGAACGTTTCTGCACTCAAACCCTTGATAGGAAATCTATTGGATACATTTGATGAAAGCAGCTCAGTTTGATCTGCTCACACACTGGACCACAAGGAGGGTGATGACTGGGTACGATGCCATGTGGTCACTTGTGTCTCAGGAGCTCATGGTCCAGTAGGAAGCCAATGGCTGTGGAGGGCACTGTGAGGCCACTTCTGCCTCTGCAGGGGATAGGCCAACAGCAGGAACATGGCTGGGAAAGGACTGTGAGGTCACACATACCAGACGAGCAATCGGGCCCAGTCAGCACGGCTTTGTGAAAGGCAGGTCCTGCTTGACCAACCTGATCTCCTTCTATGACAAGGTGACCGGCTGAAGAGATGAGGGAAAGTCTGTGGTGGGGAGTGAATCCGCCACACAGGCTGTGGGTGTTGTGTCCTTAGACTGCAGTAAAGCCTTTGACACCGTATCCCACAGCATCTCCTGGAGAAGCTGCAGCTCATGGCCTGGATGGTGTAGCTGTGATGGGTAAAGAACTGGCTGGAAGGCCTTTTGTCCCCTGGAGCCATTTGTTCCCTTCCTGTTCTCATGGGCATCCCATGAATGCACCACTGCTCTCCTCCAGTGTAGACAGGCACAAGGCCTTTTCCACCTGGACCTCAAACCAATGCCACTGGTTTCTCCAGCACCCTCATCCTTGACTGCGGGATGTCCAGAACAGTCCCCCTGAGAGAGTTTGACAAAACCTTTTTTCTGCACCATCCCCACATCCCTGCTCAATCCCCTCATCCACAGCTTAAGGACCAGAAAGTTTGGGTGTAAGTGGAGCATTGAGAGAAATGGTCAGGAAAGCTTTGAAGTGCACAGGGAGCCCATCAACATGTTGGCCTGCTGCTCTCTTCTGAACAGGCCCAGAAGACCTGGGCAGCATTTGCTGTGTCCCAGAAATTTGCCTGGAAGGTTGGGATATGGAGAAAAGGTTTGGTCTGTGAAGGGACAGACAGGTGCTGGTGGAACTGGCTGGTGTGACCGTGAGACATCTCTCAAACCTCTCAGAAAAGTCCTGGCTCTCAGGGAGGTTGCAAGGTCCTCTGAGAAAGAAAATATCCAAAATGACTTATCATGGAATCATAGAATAATTGTGGTTGGAAGAGACCCTTAAGATCATCGAGTTCAACCATAACCTAAATCTGGCACTAAACCATGTCCCTAAGAGCCCCATATATCTGTCTTTTAAACACCTTCAGCGATGGGAACTCCACAACCTCACTGGGCAGTCTGTTCTGTTGCTTCTAAACCCTTTCCCTGAAGAATTTTTAATTAATATCCAATCTAAACCTCCCTGTGTGCAACTTGAGGCCATTTCCTCTTGTCCTATCACTTGTTATTTGGGAGAAGAGACCAACACTCACCATGATAAAACCTCCTTTCAGGCAGTTGTAGACAGTGACAAGGTCTCCCCTCAGCCTCCTTTTCTCAAGGCTGAACAGCCCCAACTCCCTCAACCGCTCCTCATAAGACTGGTGCTCCAGACCCTTCACCAGCCTTGTCACCCTCCTGTGAACTCTCTCCAGCACCTCAATGTCTTCCTTGCCATGAGGGGCCTAAAACTGACCCCAGGATTCAAGGTGCAGCCTCACCAGTGGCCAGTACAAAGGGATGATCACTTCTCTAGTCCTGCTAAAACTCGGATTGGATCAAGGCTTGAACACCTTGGTGTGACCCAGTTGGTGACAGGTTGGACTGCAGACTCCTGAGGTCCCTTCAACCTCAGTTCTCTTATGATCCCATGGTGATGTTGGGCTCTCTAACTGGTCAGAGCAGATGATGATGGGGCAGGATCCACCTGTGCTGTAGGTGGCCATCTAAACCAACATCTCAGCCAGGGAACCAGCCAACACCTCAGTGTGACTCGCTCTGGGCAAAGTGTGAGGAGTCCTGGGGAGGGAAGGTTTAGAGGGCATGGGGCGCTATGCAAGACACAAAATGATCTTGGCTTCTTGCTTGTAAGCTCATTGTATGTCAACTAATGTCAACAAAATTTAAAATAAGAAGAACTGAAGACAAAGATCCAAAGCTAAGGAAGGTGTCAACATACTTCTTATTTATTTATTTAATTTATCTATATATCTATCTATCTGTCTATCTATCTATCTATTTATTTATCTATCTATTTATTTATTTAGTTAGTTAGTTAGTTATTTGAGAGTCTTTCTAGGAGAGTTACTTTTCTTTGAAAGAGTTTTCCAGAACTGGGTATGCATTTAGGACACAAATTTCTTCACCTCCAGGGACACAAACACCTGGTGCCAATGTAGGTGCCCAAGGAACCCCTGCCGAGGCTCCACCTGCATTACAAGGTGCTCTGGTCTCCCCAGGTCCTGTGTGACAGATGTCAATCCCAGGCAGACACCTCAGGTACATTGGGGCCCCTAAAACAGCACTGGCTGTTTATGGTGGGGCAACTGATGACTGATGTCTGCCTTGAAAGGTGCACGTCTTTGTTGTTCTTTTTTGGTTTTCGGTGTTTTTTTTTTTTTTGTGTTTTGTGTTGGCTTTTTGTGTGTGTTTTTTTTGGTGTGATTTTTGGTTTTGGTTTTGGATTTTTTTACATATTAAAACAAAGAAAGAAAAAAAAGAGCCAAAAAGTGAATTAATGGGAAGTGTACTAAGAGCAGGAGAAGAGATAACGGTCTTCCCCTGTACTTCTATTACCAACACTCTATTATTTCACCTCCCTCGTCATTCAGGAGTTCCCATCTCTCCTGATTCAATGTCCCTGTCAAAGGACAACTTTCCAGCAGACTGTCTGGATGTTTGCCCTTCCCAGTGCTCTCAGGTTTCTCCTCCACTTGCTCTTTGGTCATTCAGTTCCTCTCAACTGTCTGGTTTCTGCTTCGAGCTTCAGGGAGTTACAAACTTGCCCCATTCTTCAGAGCTCTAATTGACATTGCAGTCAACATGTTCATTGTGTTTATTTCTATCCTCTCCTATCTCTCTGTCTAAACCAGTTCTTGTGTGGATGTCCCTTGTGGATGGTGGACCTCACCAGATCCAGGTTACACACACAGCTGAGGAAAGTGTTTTACTGTTTATTAAACTGTGCAGTGTTTACACAGGAGAGCAGGTGGAACTGGTGCACAGGACCTGCAGCATCTCCTGCAGAGCTCAGTGGAGAAGTCTGATGTGAGGAAAAGTGATGCAGTCTCTGGTGGCCAATGAGGGAACCGGCAGACTGGGGGTGGGGGGTGAGGAGCGAGGTTGTCCTTACAGTGTCCAGCCTCCAGAGACTGTTGAGATGTCTTCAGGAGACCCTCTGGATCCATGTCCAGTGTAGAATGCTGCTGTCACTTCTTCTATACACTGAAAAATGACACAAAATACCCTTGAAAGAAAAAAACCTCCTTTATGAAATCTTCTTTGAAATCTTCATCAGCAAGTGTCCCCTTGAAACCTCTCCAGTTAGTTCTACAAGTCTTGAAGATTTGAAGAAAATTAGGGAAAGAAACATTGCTCGTTAGGGCTTTCTGTGTTTTAATGAGCCCCATGGTGCTGAGTCCATGAACCTCAGATACCAAGGAGAGACTGAAGAATCTGCTCAAGAAGTCCAAGTCAGAAGCAAACTCCAAAGTACCTTGAAGCATTAATGGGCCCCACTGAGGGCTGTTACTGACAAAGCCTCCCCAGGGACTCGTTAGAGCACATAATTGGAGGCTGTAATTGCATCAGGCAAAGGCAAAGAGCAGCAGCTCTGATGCTGAGAAAACCCTTGGTTTGTTTCATGAAGGACAATGGCCAAGCCTTGAGCCCCTGCCCCTAGGAAGGGAGATCCTGTCCCCCACGTGTGGCTCAGGACTCTTCCTGGGGATATGGGGAGTGCGATGCCCAGTGCAGGACAATGGTGTGACACTCCCTGGGGGTGCAAGGAGGCAATGGGTGCCATGGCCATGACAACCATGTGTCTCCTCTTAGGCCTTGGGACACAAGCCAAAGCCAAGAGGATGAAGACCTTGGCTCTTTCAGGGACATCCAGCCTTGCCAGTGCCCTTGGCCATCTCCACCATCGTCCATCCTACACTGTCCCAGGCCTGTGGCTGTTTCCCCACAGGCTGCAGACACCCCATGTGCTTCCCCACCTTGTTCTCACCCTAGTGTGTCCCCATCTGTGCTGCTGTCTCTCCATCCTCACCAGCTGTTCCTTGAAACACAAAGCCATGGCTGATCCAGAGTCCATCTCAATGACCACAGCCATGTGCTCAGAATGACATTTCGTTATCCTGAGCTCCACTCTGGACCTCCAGAGCTGCAGTTTCTGATGGTTTTCCTTTCTCATGCTGTTTCCATCTACTAAAAAGAAAAAAGTGCCGTCATCTTGGAAAGTGATTTTCAGCATTTCTGAAGCTACTACTACCTTTTCTTGTCATGATTTTATCACAGCCACCAACTAAGACCATGAGAGCTGCTCACATCCTGCTCCCAGTCCTCAAGTGGGATAAGAGAGAGAAATGAAAGGGAAGAGAGAAACCTGTGAGTTTATAAAAAAATATAATAAGACAATGAAAATAATACACTGCTACTTCTAATATGCTTATACTAAAATACACATAAAATAAAATATATGATACTCAGTGCAATCCCCCACATAACTCCAGTTGTGCTGAGCAGGCAGCCCCAAAGAAGAGAGCACCCTGTTCCTGAACAGCTGATCCCAGCAAGAGAAAGTAAAAGTGCAAAAGGCAGAGAGGCCCAAGGGCCAAATGAGAATCAGGAAAACATCATAAAACTGCACTAACACTGAACTACCAATAGAATGGAACTTCCAAACAGAGCCAACCAAAGTAGCCAGCAAACCAAGAGTAACTGGCTGGAAAAGACATCTCCAGCTTTATACCAAGCATGACACTAATGGTAGAGAATAGCTCATTGATTGACCTGGATGTCAATCAAGGTGCTGCCCTGTCTGTGCCCCCTCCTGTCAATTCGCACCTGCAGCTGGACTCTAAAGAAGTCCTTGGTTTCACTGACAATAGTCCAGGTAAATTAAATGGAAATAGATAAATTAAATTAAGAAAATAGGAACACTTGGTCCTGAACTACAAGAGAAAGCAAAAGGGCAACAGGTAAAAAGGTGCAAAGGCCAACTGCACTATGGCAAAATGGCAAAAGGCTGAACTAACATTGAACTCATGACAGAATGAAACTTCTGAATGGAACGACCAAACCAGCTGTAAAACCCAAAGTAATGGATCTAACAAGCCCTAAAAGCTGGCTCCAGCTTTAGACTGATTATGATGCTAATCATAGGGAATGTTTCATTGATCAGCCTGCATGTCAATCCAGGTGCTGTCCTGTCTGTGTCCCCTCCTGCCAATTTGCATCCCCAGCTGGATGGCCAAAGAAGTCCTTGGTTTCCCTGACAACAGCCGAGATCTCAGTGAGTTCTGACATTCCTTTAATAACAAATGGCAAACACTGTAAAGCTGCTAAAAGACGGAATTAACTCTATCCCAGGGAAGAAACAGCGTTATCTCATTATTCTCATAGTAAATCTAAACAAAAGACTGTACTGGCTGTGAAGGAGAGAGGTTCAAAATGTAGGAAGGAAATTAACTCAATTTCAGTAAAACCAGCACGTTTCCTCAGCCTCCCCTTCACCAGGCTAAAAAAGTTTGGGTCTCTCAACATCTCCACACATGACCCAGACTTTCTCTGGCCACACAACAGCTCCTCCCTGTTCCTCCAGAATGGGGAACCTCACACTGGGACACACCGCTCCAGATGTGACCACACCAGTGCTGAGTCACGATGGACAATAACTGCCCTTGTCTGGGTGCCCACGCTCCTCCCAATGCAGCCCAATGTGCTCATGGGCATATTCCTGTTTAGCACCACTGAGAACTGGCTGAACATCCAGGCTCAGAGGGCTGTGACCAGTGGCACGAAGCCCAGCAGGAGGTACCATGAGGAACACTGAAGGACACCATATCCCTACCCAACATCTCCTCCCCATAAGTGTCTCTTGGGTCCCTGAAACCACCTCAGTGCCAAGGGGGAGAGCACTGCCTGTATGGGGTGGAGGAGATGGGGTCTGAAATGAGGGTCCTGGGGCAGTTTCTCCTCGTTGTTCATGCAGCAACAAGCTGGGCTGGATGTTTGGAGATAGGAACACTTCCTAAGGGCCTCCAGTGGGCATGGGGGTGGTCTACAGTTTCCTGCATGCTGCCTTTTCTGGTGGAGATCACAGAGGCTGCCAGCCCTTTAGAGGATCCAGGAGAGGCCTTGTCCTTCCTCTGGTCATGGCTGGACCCCAGTTCTCCAGCTCAGCCCCAGCTCAGGAGCCTTCTCTAGGGGTGACTTTTGGGGTAAGGTTGCCAAGAGGGGTGCATACATTTGTCTTAAGGACATGTGATGAGCACCAGGACTGAAGTACCAGGGCCCCAACCTGGCAGTGATGCTCTGCAGAGCAGTTTGGCTGCAGAACCATGGGGTGACTGCCCACGTTTGTGCTGCTCAGTGAGGGACACAGATACAACTGGATTGGCTGCACTGCCACCGAGCTCTTTCTGGGAGTCTAAAGCTCTGGAATGGGTTCAGAGCATTTCTTGTGACTCACTGGTTTTTCCCCTCGTTTCGGTTCAGCAATCCCTTCCTTGTCCTTCAGGTGCCTAGAGATTGGTACAGGAAGATGTGGACTATTCCCTTCCCAGGGATGGAGGTAGGCTGACCAGCTGGTAATTCTTCAAATTCTCCTTCCTGCCCTTCTTGAAGGTGGGTTTGACATTGTCCTTTCCCAAGGTCATCAGAACTTCTCTGATTGTACAGTCACTTTTGAAAGCGCAATCCAGAATCATGGACAAGGGTGATGTAGCAGACAGGAGCACTTGCAATGAGCCTGTCCCAGCAGCTGAGATGAATCTCACTGGGCCACTGGGGATTGTTCCTGGAGTCACACACAGAAATGCCAGGGTTACATCAGAGCCAGTCTCAGGAATTCTTATGCACCCAGGGATGCTCAGAGACAGAGTCTGTCCCTTTTACACACACAGGCAGGAGTCACAGTGTCCCTCTGGCCTCCTGTTGCCACTCCAAAGGGATGGGAGACACCTCAGCCCTGTGGTGTGTCACCCTGCTCTGCACTGAGCTGAGATGTCCCATGTCATGAGGAATGGACATGGGGACCTCAGTTCAAGGAAGAAGAGCCCAGTGGGTGGTTTCCCATGGGATGTTACTCCCAACATGAAGTGACCTCAAGACACTGTCTGTCCCACAGGCCTTCATGTCACCTCTCGTACATGATGTGTGTGCTCACGTCTCATCTGTACAATGCAACATGGATTTCTGACCTACTCATCTAGTGTCTCTCCATGGAGGGACAAAGAATTTCTATGAACTGTTGTTTGAGGCCAGTGCTGAATATGGTGGTTGTGAGGGGTCAGTCCATGACGATGCCCTGGGGCAGCTTCTGTGGGGTGTCCAGTGCATAGGGGCACAGCCCAGCCCCTGCTCTGCTGGTCCTGCAGGTCTCTGGCAGGAGGTCTGGCTGTGAGAGGACACTGCTGAGTGCCAGCGCTGCACACACACACTGTTCAGCTGTACAATGGTGTTTTCATCTGTGGCCACTTTTGTAGGAATATGCTTGAGAAAAAAATTTGCAAGAAGATATAAAACATTGTGCACTGCCCTGAGGAGAGCACCTTTCTATCTGGAAAGGCTGTTGTGAGTCAGCTCTGTCACAGCAGTGCCCATTGCCTTTCCCTGCCTGCGCTCACAGCACTGACACACAGCAGGACGGGGACCAAGCTGCCAGAGCACTCAGGTCTTGCACCAAGACAATGGATGAGGAGACTGTGGGAGTGGAACCAGAACAGCTCTGGAAGACCAAGTGCTGGAGCTCCCCGGCAGTGCTGCCATATTGGACGCTTTTCCCCTCCTTCCATGAACACAGGAACCGTCCCTGCAGTTCTAAAAAGGGCTTGCAGGAAGGACATAGTGAAAAAAAAGTCACTAAAGAGCACTTTATTTTGTTTAGAGATAAGGAGAGCATGACTCCTCATTTACACAGTCAACAGTTATAAAAGAAAAGCCAACAGTTATAAAAGAAAAGCCAACAGTGAATTAGAAAGGGGATGACAAGATTATCACAATAAGAAAACAACTAATAACAACAAAAAATCCAGATGACTGGCTGGACCTGTAGTTAGCTACATTAAAATGTCTATGTAGAACCAGATGGCCAGTTTCTTGCTTGAGAACACATCAGGATATGAGTTTGCACAGGGCATCCTTGAGCTCCTGGTTCCTCATGCTGTAAATGAGGGGGTTCACTGCTGGAGGCACCAACGAGTACAGAACAGACACCACCAGATCCTGGGATGGGGAGGACATGGAGGGGGGCTTCAGGTAGGCAAACACGTCAGTGCTGACAAACAGGGAGACCACGGCCAGGTGAGGGAGGCAGGTGGAAAAGGCTTTGTGCCGTCCCTGCTCAGAGGGGATCCTCAGCACGGCCCTCAGGATCTGCACATAGGATACCATGATGAACACAAAACACACAAATACTACCGAGAAACTTATCGCAATAAGGCGAATCTCCCTGAGATAGGAGTGTGAGCAGGAGAGCTTGAGGATCTGGGGGATTTCACAGAAGAACTGGTCCAGGACATTGCCCTTGCACAGTGGCAGTGAAAATGTATTGGCCGTGTGCAGCAGAGCATTGAGAAACCCAGTGGCCCAGGCAGCTGCTGCCATGTGGACACAAGCTCTGCTGCCCAGGAGGGTCCCGTAATGCAGGGGTTTGCAGATGGCAACGTAACGGTCGTAGGACATGACTGTGAGAAGAGAATACTCTTCTGCTGTCATGAAGGCAAATGAAAAGAGCTGTGCAGCACATCCTGAGTACGAGATGGCCCTGGTATCCCAGAGGGAGTTGGCCATGGATTTGGGGACAGTGGTGGAGATGGAGCCCAGGTCGAGGAGGGAGATGTTGAGCAGGAAGAAGTACATGGGGGTGTGGAGGTGCTGGTCACAGGCTATGGTGGTGATGATGAGGCCGTTGCCCAGGAGGGCAGCCAGGTAGATGCCCAGGAAGAGCCAGAAGTGCAAGAGCTGCAGCTCCTGTGTGTCTGTGAACGGCAGGAGGAGGAACTGGGTGATGGAGCTGCTGTTGGACATTTGCTGTCTCTGGGCATGAGGACCTGTGCAAGGAGGAAAAGACAGTGATGGTTTAGATGAGACTTCTCTGGGAGAAACCAAAGCCATTTCCCACAGACCCTCCCACAAAGAGACACTTATTATCCCAGGAGAACGTCCTGGCTGGAGCCCTTATCGGTGCTGGATGAGTGTGCAATGAAGAGCAGGGTCTCTGCCCAGGGGCTCTCGAGGACTCAGCCTGACTCCGCGTGATTGAGTGGGGCAGGGGCCAGTGCTGGGGTTCAGCTGTGTCAGCTGGAACCGCTCCTGGTGCAGAAGGGGCTGTCAGGCCTGAGAAACGGCGTTTGAGAGGTTTGGTGTTTCTACAGCTCCTTCTGCCCTCCCACCCATGAAAGTGTTCTTGGGTGTCAGAAACCCTCAGCATTTCTGGTGCACTCAGGGAGAACAGAGCGAGCCCTGCGAGACCAGAGGATGCCTGTGGGTCAGCGCAGAGTGAGGGCAGCTGCTCTGTCCCTCTGTCTTGCTCCAGCTGCCCTGGCCTGGCGCCTTTATGAGATGGAGCCTGATCACACTCCCATGTTACCCTGAAAAGTCACCAGGCACTGCTGAGAGCAGAGGGATCCACCTCAGACCACGACATGTCTCACCCTTTCCTAACGTCTCAGCTCCCCACATTCAGCCCAGGACACACACAGCTCATCTCTCAAACCCAACAGCATTTTCTTTGTCACAGTAGCTCTGTGCTTATCCATGGGGCTTTCAGATAACACACAGATGCTGTAGGACAGGTTTGCATCCTGGACGGAAGCTCACATCTTGAAAGAAAAGTCAAGGAGACAATCAAGAGTCCTGATGATGGCATTTGATTCAGGGAGACTCAGCTCACACCCCAGCCCCACAGACTGCATTGCCCACACCCCACAGGTCAGAGCAAAGCTGGGACACGTGTTCCCATGGACACACCTGCAGGAAAGGACCCACAAGATCAGGCTGTGACTCTGCAGCTGAAACTGCCATCCCCAGAGAGCCTGACAGCAAGAACAAGATCCCAACAGCAGTGACCCAGAGCAGGGGAGCAAGAAGTACAATGCGGTGAGGGTGGGTGTGAGAGAGGCCAGGGCAGAGGCAGCCGGGCACTCAGACAGCGTCACCCTTCCCCAGCTGTGCAGCCACCTCCCAGACACCAACATTGCCGGGCAGCTGCTCTCAGCCCCTGTGCTCTGCAGAGGAACTGGAGCTCTGGCTGCTCAGGAGCTGCTTCACGCATTGGAGCCCCTGGCCCTGAGGGCAGAGGCTTTGCTGGGTGGGACAGGAGGCCAGGGGGCTGCTCACAGGAGGGATCTGCACTGCAGGGGATCATACAGAGATTTCTGAATTCTCCCTCTCCATATTAATTTCAGGTTTAGTTTCCTCCCATTTCTGATCATTTCCCTGCTGCCTGGAGATTCTCCCCCTGGGAGGTGTTTCCCTGTCCATGTCTCTTCCCTGTCAGTGCTCACAGACCCCATCCCATCCTATCCTCTGTGCCCTCCCCTGGCCCTACAGATCCTGCCTGTTCACAGGGCACTGCCTGGGGGCATCTTCCTGTTTGCATGCTGGAAAACAGGACAGGTCAGACTAGGCTGAGGGGTCCAGCAAAGGTGATGCAGGTGCTGTGCACAGGTAGAGGGGTGGTGAAGGGATGTTATGAGCCTTCTGGCAGATGTACTGATCACTCAGAGTTGCAGTTCAGGAGTCTCAGTGATTTTTTAAAACGTGAGGTCTCAGTTTCATTTTATCCTTTCTTGCAGTCCCCACCCCTTGGGAAACTGAAATACAGGCTCAGGAAAGCTCCTTCTCTGTCTGGTAATCCTTGCACTGATCTTCTTGAGGCATCCCCTTGGAAAAATGCTGGGGGTGATCTGGAGGTGTGAGCAGCCCTGACCCACACAGCACCCTCTCCACAGCAGAAGCACCTTTCCTGCCCTGATAGGGGTCACTCCTTCCACCCACAGCTTCTCTACACAGACCTGTGGGGATCTCCTTGGCAGGGACCCTGCTCTGCAGGGCAACCCTGGGTGGAGAAACAGCTTCACACACCTGGAGTCACCCTCAGCAGGAGGCAGCTGCCTCTGATGGTTCATGAAGGAATTCCCTGCTCTGCTGCATGTCCTCCTTAGCTATACAAGAAAGTTTCTGAATAGTTTTCCTTACCTGTCTAGTTTGTTGTACCAGCGTCAGCAAATCCCACCACCTACTCTGTGTGAAGATTTTTCTCCTTGTGAACTCACAGCAAACCTCCCACCCCACACTGCATTTTCCCTCTCTTTCTGGCTTGTCTCCCGTTGCAGGCAGAGCCCTCAGCCCTGCTGCGCTTTGCAGAGGAGCTGCTCCTGGGCAGAGCTGTCTCTCTGCAGCGCTGCCGCTTGCCAGGAGCTCCCTCTGTCCCAGGAGCCCAGCCCAGCTCAGCAGCACAGGAGCAGCCCAAGGTGCTTTAATGACCCCTCTGGTGGCTTTGGTGCAGAGTCCATGAACCTCCGACCCTGAGGACAAGTTGAAGAATTCAAACTCAGATCTAAACTTCAAAGTTTCTTGTAATATTAATTAATCCCACTGAGGGACACAACTGAGAAACCATCCCCAGGGCAGCTGGGACAGAAAACTTGAAGCAGAACAAAGGGTAAGCAAGTGAAAGGTGGCTCTGATGCTGAGTAAACCTGAATTTGTTTCATTAACCAAAGGGCCAAGCCCTGACCCCCAGCCCTGGGAAGGCAGATCCTGTCCCTCCAACGTTGCTCAGGGCCCTTCCTGGACAGTGTGATGTGGGGCTGTGCAAGGCCAAGGACAGGACTACGGTCCCACAGCTCCCAGGTTCCTGGCTGGGGACAAGGAGGCCATGAGGCCCCTGTGCTGGAAGGACAAGGTGTCTCCTCACAGGCATCAGAGGTGCAGACAACAGCCATAGCCAAGGGGAGAAGGAGCTCATGTCTGGTGGGGCTTCCAGCCTCTTTACGTCCCGTGACCATCTCCACCACAGCCTGTTCTGTGCTGTGGCATCCCCTGCACCTCTTTCCCTGCAGGCTGCAGACATCCCCCCTGCTGCCCCACCTTGCTCTTGTCTGAGCATCTTCCTTCCTTTGCTGAGATCTCTGCATCCTCCCCAGCTGTTCCTTGAAGCACAAAGCCTTGGGCAGATGCAGACTCCCTCTGCTGACCTGCTCCACCACAGCACTGCCCTTCCAGTCACATTCCTTCCTGCTCATATCCAGCCTGGACCTTCCCAGCTGCACTTTGGGCCATTATTTCTTTCTCATGCTCTTTCCCACTACGAAGAAAACCTCCACCACCTCTGAAACCACTCTTCAAGCTACTCCTACAGTGCTGCAGCCTCACCAGTACTGCTGGGCCAAAGCATCCCAGGTCCCTCAACATCCCACACCATGTGCACAAGGTGCTGAACCTGCCTTGGCAGAGCCCTGCACTCTCCAGTTCCTCCCTGCTTCTCCAAACTGGGAAGCCGCACACTGTCACACCCCCGTGTGTGTGGGGTCACACCAGTGCTGAACTGAATGGGATGAGAACTCCAGGTGTCTGGGTCCCCACGCTCCTCCTCATGCAGCCCCGTGTGCAGCTGCCTTGTTCATGGTGAGCGTGCACCATGGGCTGGTGTGGGGACCTTGGAGTGCCCAGGCCCTTCTCCTCAGCGTGTCAGGTCCTGCTCTGTCCTGATGGATGGGGTTATTGTCACACCCTGATACAGCACTGGTTACTTCATCTTCTCAATATTGAGTTATCTGATGGGTACATACCAGATGCGTGGAGCTCTGCCTGGGGACAGACAATGTCAGCTGAAGGTTGAGGAGTCAGCATGAGAGGGCAGAACAACATGGGCAGTGTTGTGGTGACTGGACATCAGCTGGAGGATCTCTGATGAGGAAGAGGAATGAGATGAGGCCTCCTTCAAACAAACGAAAGAAGCCTCATGTTTCCAGGGCCCTGTCCTCATGACAGACCTTAGACATCCCAGTATCTGCAAGGTACCAACCATCCAGGAGGGGTTGGAGTTCATTGACAACATCTTCCCGACACAGGGGACTGAGGAGTCAGTGAGGTGAGGTGCCCTGTGGGACTTCACACTTACAAACCAGGAAGAGTTGGTCAGGATGGAACAGTCAGGGATGGGACAGTGGAGCTGAGGCTCCTGGGAGATGACCACAAGGCCAAGAGCAGGATTTCAGGAGAGCAAGCTTTGGCCTGCTGAGGGACCTGCTTGGGTCCTATGGGTATGACCTTGGTGTCTGCAGTGCTTTTCTCTCACATCTCCTCCCTCCTCTCTCCCACCTGCTGTTGTGCAGTGTTTTTTACCCTTTCTCAAATACAATATCCCAGAGGTGCTGCCAGCATCACCGAGTGGCTCAGATTTGGCAAGGAGTGGGTCCATTTTGGAGTAGCTGAAATCAGCTCTGTCTGACGTTGGTCAAACTCCTGTTGTCTTCTCAGAGAGGTGACAACTGTAGCACAACCACACCCACCCCCCGTTCCAAGACTTTGCCATAAACCCAGCACAGGGTGACAGTGCGTTGGATGTTACAAAATAATTGATCGTGAAGAAGAAATTGTAAAGATCTTCTTTCAGCAACACATGAAAGTCTCCAGTCAATGAGCAGGTTCCTATGGGGCACTGTAATTGCCGTGACAGTCACTGGCCAGGCAAAGCTGCAGGTGCCAACAGTCCAAAGGATCTTGGGCCAAATGCTTAAGAGAGCTGCCTGATGGGCCATCAAGGGTGATGCTCACCTGGATCTGGTACCAACGAAGAAGGAAGAGATGGTGAGGGATGTGAACATGAGTGTCCACCTTGGCTGTTGTGACCAGGACACAGTGGGGTCCCAGGTACCAGAGGGGAGGAAGGAAGGCCAGCAGCAGAGCACAGGCTGGTGGGCTCCAGAGGAGAAGACTTTGACATACTAGGGGATGGCAGGTAGAGGTGGTGATGTGGTAAAGTCATGGAGGGTGAAGGAGTTCAGGAAATCTGATCAGCCTTATAGGACAGGCTGCTCCAAGCACAAGAATGATCCCTCCGAGTACCCATAAAAAGAAGCATTTATCTTGTGAGGCTGATCCTCTGAACTGATGGAGCTGCAGAGCACAAAGGCAGCACACAGGAGGTGGAAGCAGGGGAAGCTGCAAAGGAGGAATTTAGAAACCTTGGCCACGGATGCAGAGATGATTCCAAAGTTGCCCTGGACTTGATACCTAAAGGGGAGGCGGAGGGCAGCAAGATGAGCTGATACAGCTTCCTTACAAAAAAAAAAAGGAATAGACAGGGAGAACATGGGCTTGCTGCTGAACTTTATAGGGGCAGAATCAGACAGGACTGAGGTTCTTCATGGCTTCTTTGCCTCCATCTTCACCAGCAAGGTCTCCTGCGACTTTGTTCCTGAAGACAGGAGTCTGGAGAACACCCAGCAGTGGATGGGGCTCAAGTCAGGGGTGACCTGAGCAAACTCAGACACCATTACAGAACAGGAGGTGGGTCACTTGAACAGCTCCCTGAACACAAGTATCACTGTGCTGTGGCATCTGAGATTCCCAGGAACACCCACCTCTTGGTACAGAGGAGTGTGACTCCTCTTGAGGTGTCCTGGCCTGTCTCCTCGGTCAAGTGATGCTTTAGGCACCCACTTCTCTGACACATTCAGTCGTTCTCAGGAGATTCTCTAGATCAATATTCATTGGATATTGTTGATACCAGCTGTTGTGGAAATAAGGGTTTTGGGAGGGTGACGGAAATATTAGAGATTTGGTTTTATTACTCTTTATTATGGAAATGCTGACTGTTTGGCTACAATTCTGAAATCTCTGAAATCATCCACACCAGACTTGAAGCCTTTAGGAAAGTGCTGCAGAGAGCATTGTCTTGAAAGGGCGTTTTGGATGTTACTGAGCCCTCTGCTGCCACGATCCTGAACTGCAGGTACTGAAAGAATGAACAAACCTGTCATGACCTGAAGGGCAGAAACAAACCCCAAGTTTCTGAGGGTGTTTGGGACCCCACGAAAGGCCAGTGCTGACACAAGCAGTCCCTGTCCCTGGAGCCTGCTCAAGGAAAAACCTGGAGACAATGGTCGTAGGTGGTAAAGGCGATGTGGAGGTGGCTCTGGTGCCACGTCAGCCCTTGACGTTTGTTCATCACCAGAATGGCCAAGCCCTGGCCCCAGGACCAGACAAAGGAGACCCTTTCAGTCAAAGGTTTCTCAGGCTCTGCCTGTGGTCACTGTGAGTGTTTTGTGTTTTGGGGGTGGGTTTGGTGCCAAGTGCTGTTGCTTTAACCACAAGGCTCTGGTTTTCTGAGGACTTGGCAACCTGTGAGGTCCCCCAAACCCATTCAATTTCTTTCATACACCTCGCAATGGTCACCAATCACCTGAGCTGTCCCAGTCCCACACTTGCTTGAATCCTCTATTTGGATCAATACTCATCCCTCCAGGAGGTCCATGCATCCACCAGGTTCATGGAAGAGTCCTGAGGTCCATCCAAGTGTGGGCAGTGTAAGAGAGGAGCAGAGCAGGGTCAGCTCATGGGCCATGACTGAGCACAAACACCCCAGCAGCAGCCATTCCCCATCTCCCAGGCACAGCCAAGCCCACAGCATGCAAATGGCACTGCCATATATCCTTAGTCCAAAAAAGCCTGCCTTCTTTCCAAAATCAACAACAATCTTTCTACTATTCCTCTTTGACCCCCAGATATCAGCCGCATTCCACTTGTGGTTCAGACATGGTTGTAAGGATTTGCTGAAGTCATCAGCCATCACCCTTTTCTACCCCACATCTCCTGACCCTCTCCCACACCACACATGGCCGGTCACTGCTGCTCAGGGCCTCGCGCTCTACAGAAGAGGCCTTGAGCTTCTTGGCTCTTCCTGGTGCTTGTTATAATCTTCCTCACTCCCTCCAGATCTCACGGTGAGATTTCTTGTTCATGACAGGGCCTTTGTAACCAACTCTTATGAAATGGTTGTCCTTCTGTGATCATCTGTGCAGAAGAAATGATCACAGAAAAGCACCAAATATGTCAAATCTGATGCCGAGTGAAATGCAATAAAACCTTGTTGAGCCAACCCCGTAGCTGTGTCTTTCCAGCAAGGAGTTTCTCCTGAGAAAGGGATCCAACCTCTGCCACTCTCTGCAGAGGCACATGAGCAGCGTCCATGCACCTGGGGACACAAAGGGTGACTTTTGCAAGATCACCCTCTATCTGGACCATTTAGATCTGTACCTGTGGATGGGGTATCAAGTCTTATAGTACAGCAAAGACTGGAGTTCTGAGCTCCCTTCAACTCCCTGTGTGACAGTCTGTAAAATTAATTAACCCAGTGAAAAAGTTGGTTTTGATTCTCTTCACAGCCTGAAGCACCACATGGCTCAGGAGACAATCCAGGATACCCAACCAGCACTCACATGCCCTGAACTTAAAGTTCAGGTGTTCCATGGAATCTCAGCAGACACGTCACGCTGATATCTGGGTTCAAGGAGCTGGTCAAGAGCCTCGTCTGCATTTCTGTAACGGTGGCTTTGCTGCCTGGCTGATGCGCAGACTCTGTACATGGATGCTGACACCTCTTGAGCAACCTGCTCTGAAAGGATGAACAAGGTGGTGTGTTCCTTCTGGAGGGATATATGGACAGCAAGCAAGAAGCAGCTGGGCTGGGGCAAATGAAAAAGGATGATAGAAAAGTTGCGATCAGGGCTGTTTACCGTTATTTGTAAAGCAGCCCTGCTCCCCATGTGAATTATTTCTGTGATCAGAGAGAACTTCAGAGCTTTCTCCAAATCAGAAACATGAAGGGGAAGGAAGGAAGGACAGTGTCATTCAGTCTCTAAGGCACCTCAGGATGTGTCTTGACCAACCTCCTCCTAAAAGCAGAGTCAGACCAGATTAGTGAGGGGTCTATACAAACACATCGTGGTAACTTTCTGAGATAGAGTGGATGCACACTGCTGGGAAACAGCTTCCAGTGCTTGACTGTCCTCAGGACTGGAAAGTTTTTCCCTTTATCTACTGTCCTTCTAAGCGACCATCCAGATGGCCTTTTACCCATCTACTTGCACACTGACACAGACCATAATATCCTAACTTGGGCACAAGCACATTGTGGGGGATGACGCAGAATGCCTTGCTGACTTCCAGGTAACAGACCATCAATGTTCTCCCCACATCCACAACCCTGTCCTTTCCTCACAGAAAGCAAAGAGGATGGACAGGCACAACCTGTCCTGGGTAAACCCCGTCACCTTTTCTTCCAGACACCCAGAAATGGGGTCCCAGTGGACATGTTCTGGGGCACAGCCCTTAGTTCCCCTGCTCACCCATTGGCCATTTTGAAAAGTGCACACACTGTGTGAGAGCTGCCAGTGGTCATGGAGTCCCCCCAGTCTCCATGAGCTTTCCAAGATGGTGGAGAGTGGTCTCCCTGTGACATCGTCCTGCTGTCTCAGCTCCTGGGATGCTGCCCCTGCTGTCCCATAGACTGGAAAGGATTGTGTTAGTTCCAGTGACCCCTGACTTGATCCCCATCCACTGCTGGTTGTTCTGTCTCCAGTCACAGAGGCCTGCGACACATTGCTGGTGAAGATGGAGGACAGGAGGACACAGGGATTCTCACCTCTTTCCCTTATTAAATTCATCAATGGCCACACACTGTCTTTGTTTCTCCTTCAACTGTCCCTGCAGTAGTAACAGCTCATTATGGGCCCTTGAATCGCCTTACAGGTCTGGACTGAGTTCTGATCTGGCCTGTTGCTGTGCTTGGAGGCTGCTGTCCTTGCAGACCAGATGAACTCACTTCTGCCACCCTGTCTGGCAGTTCATTCCACCCGTGTCACAGCTCTCTCTGCAGCACTGGCAGCTCCAGCTCCCCCAGTCAGGTCTCTGGCTGAGGCCATTGCCTCACATCTGGGCTGAACCACCCCAGCTGTGGCACCAGCCCAGCTCTGACCTGCCACAAGAAACCTGGTACCAAGTGTCCAAGACACCATGTGTGCAAAGGCTTTTATTCAGAGCAAAATGACGTATTAAAAAAAAAAAAAATAAATGACATATTCAAAAGATTGCTGAATGTCTTTCTAGCCCTAGGACTACAAAAACGGAATAAAATCCCTAAACTCATTCAGCTGAAGATATTCCTCTGCCAAGCTTCGAGAATTTAGATCCTTTGCTGTAATCTTCCTGATGTCTTGTCTAATGATGGGAAAATAAAAGATGCTTCTCATGCCCAAATTATTTTCTAATATGAAAGAACTACTGCAGGACAGAACTGTGTCTGTAGAGGTGAGAGAAGAAACATCCCTGATTATTTCAGCCTGTTTCATGGGCCACTCCCCTGGAGATCCAGGAACACCACGAGGGAGCCCAGAGGGGACAGAGAAAGGGACATCCTGGGCTGCTCCTGTGCTGCTGAGCTGGGCTGGGCTCCTGGGACACAGGGAGCTCCTGGCAAGCGGCAGCGCTGCAGAGAGACAGCTCTGCCCAGGAGCAGTTCCTCTGCACAGCACAGCAGGGCTGAGGGCTCTGCCTGCAACAGGAGACAAGCAAGGCAGAGAGAGGGGAAATGCTCTCTGGAGAGAGCAAAGAAACTTATCATTACCACCATGAAGAACCAAGATGCTCAAGGCCTCTTCTGAAGAGCGGGAGGCCCTGAGCAGCCGTGATTGGCCATGTGTAGGTGTGGGAGAGGGTCAGGGCATGTCAGGGAGAAGCAATGAGAAGGCTGATGTGTGCTGCTTTGCTCACCATCCCCCAGTATGTCAAAGTCTTCTCCTCTGGAGCACACCAGGCTGTGCTCTGCTGCTGGCCTTCCTCCCTCCCCTCCGGGGTCTGGGACCCCACTGTTTCCTGGTCACGACAGCCAAGGTGGACACTCATGTTCACATCCCTCAACAGCTCTTCCTTCTTCATCAGTACCAGATCCAGGTGAGCATCACCCTCATTGGCCCACCAGGCAGATATGTTAAGAAGTTGGCCCAAGATCGTTTGGACTGCTCGCACCTGCAGCTTTGCCTGGCCAGGTAATGTCAGGGCGATTACAGTTCCCCATAGGAACCTGCTCATTGACTGGAGACATCCTAAGGTTGCTGACAGAAGTTCTTTTCCATTTCTTCTCCATGATCAAGTAGTTTGTAACATCTAACTGGATTTACATGGCAAAGTCTTGGAACTGGGGGTGAGTGTGTCTGTGCTACAGTTGTCACCTCTCTGAGAAGACAACAGGAGTTTGACCAATATCAGACAGAGCAGATTTCAGCTGGCTCCAAGATGGACCCACTCCTGCCAAGTCTGAGCCACTCAGTGATGCTGGCAGCACCTCTGGGATATTGTATTTGAGAAAGGTTAAAAAACGCTGCACAACAGCAGGTGGGAGAGAGGAGGGAGGAAATGTGAGAGAAAAGCACTGCAGACACCAAGGTCGTATCCCATAGGACCCAAGCAGGTCCCTCAGCAGGCCAGAGCTTGCTCTCCTGAAATCCTGCTCTTGGCCTTGTGGTCATCTCCCAGGAGCCTCAGCTCCACTTTCCCATCCCTGACTGTTCCATCCTGACCAACTCTTTCTGGTTTGTAAGTGTGAAGTCCCACAGGGCACCTCACCCCACTGACTCCTCAGTCACCCGTGTCAGGAAGATGTTGTCAATGAGCTCCAGCCCCTCCTGGATGGCTGGTACCTTGCAGATACTGGGATATCTCTGGCCTGCCACGGGTACAGGGTCCTGGAAACATGAGGCTTCATTCATTTGTCTGAAGGAGGCCTCATCTAATTCTTCTTCCTCATCAGTGAGTCTGTAGCTGATGTTCAGTGACCACAACATTTCCCATGTTGTTCTGCCCTCTCATGCTGACTCCTCAGCTCTCAGCTCACATTGTCTGTCCACAGGCAGAGCTCCACATATTCCTGCTGCTCTCTGACATAAAGGACACATTCTCCTTGGAATCCAAATCCATTATGAGTAGCAGACTCCCAAGACCCCATATTTCTCTAGGAGGTTGTATTTGTAGTGTTCTGTAACTCCTCACACTGTTATTTCAAGAAAGACATGCTCATCAGGATAAACCATCTGCGTACAAATATTAACAGTTGAACAAATGGAGCTTCAGTCCAGGGAGGGTCCAGACCTTTAGGAAATTTGGTGTTCCACCATAAGGAATCTCCTAAGTTTTAAAAGGAGAACTGACCAGTTCTGTGTCAGGGTGGGACAAGAACCCCATCCATGAGGACAGAGCAGGACCTGACATGCTGAGCAGTGACCCTGAGGAGAAGGGCCTGGGCACTCCAAGGTCCCCACACCAGCCCGTGGTGCACACTCACCATGAACAAGGCAGCTGCACACGGGGCTGCATGAGGAGGAGCGTGGGGACCCAGACACCTGGAGTTCTCATCCCATTCGGTTCAGCACTGGTGTGACCCCACACACACGGGGGTGTGCCAGTGTGCGGCTTCCCAGTTTGGAGAAGCAGGGAGGAACTGGAGAGTGCAGGGCTCTGCCAAGGCAGGTTCAGGACGGTGTGCACATGGTGTGGGATGCTGAGGGACCTGGGCTGCTTTGGCCCAGCAGTGCTGGGGAGGCTGCAGCAGTGCAGGAGTAGCCTGAAAGTGCTTGAAGGGTGGTTTCAGAGGTGGTGGAGGTTTTCTGCATAGTGGGAAAGAGTTTGAGAAAGAAATAATGGCTGAAAGTGTAGCTGGGGAGGTCCAGGCTGGACATGAGCAGCAAGGAATGTGACTGGAAGGGCAGTGCTGTGGTGGAGCAGGTCAGCAGAGGGAGTCTGCATCAGCCCAAGGCTTTGTGCTTCAAGGGACAGCTGGGGAGGATGCAGAGATCTCAGCAAAGGGAGGAAGATGCTCAGACAAGAGCAAGGTGGGGCAGCAGGGGGGATGTCTGCAGCCTGCAGGGAAAGAGGTGCAGGGGATGCCACAGCACAGGACAGGCTGTGATGGAGATGATCACGGGACGTAAAGAGGCTGAAAGTCCCACCAGACATGAGCTCCTTCTCCCCTTGGCTATGGCTGTTGTCTGCACCTCTGATGCCTGTGAGGAGACACCTTGTCCTTCCAGCACAGGGGCCTCATGGCCTCCTTGTCCCCAGCCAGGAACCTGGGAGGTGTGGGACCATAGTCCTGCCCTTGGTCTTGCACAGCCCCACATCACACTGTCCAGGAAGGGCCCTGGGCAATGTGGGAGGGACAGGATCTGCCTTCCCAGGGCTGGGGGTCAAGGCTTGTCCCTTTGGTTAATGAAACACATACAGGTTTACTCAGCATCTAAGAGAACTTCACCTTGCTTTCCCTGACCTCTTGTCGCTGTATCCCATTTTCTTCTCTAACCAGACCCTGGGGTCAGTTCCTCAGTAGTGTCCCTCAGCGGGACTCATTAACATTGCAAGAAACTTTGGAGTTTGAATCTGATTTCTTGAGAGGTTTCATCAACTTCCCCTCATGGTCTGAGGTCCATGGACTCTGCACCAAACCCACCAGAGGGGTCATTAAAGCGCCTTGGGCTGCTCCTGTGCTGCTGAGCTGGGCTGGGCTCCTGGGACAGAGGGAGCTCCTGGCAAGCGGCAGCGCTGCAGAGAGACAGCTCTGCCCAGGAGCAGCTCCTCTGCACAGCGCAGCAGGGCTGAGGGCTCTGCCTGCAACGGGAGATGAGGCAGAAAGAGAGGAGAAATGCAGTCTGGGGTGGGAGGTTTGCTGTGAGTTCACAAGGAGAAAAATCTTCACACAGAGGAGGTGGTGGGATTTCCTGATGCTGGTACAACAAACGAGACAGGTAAGTAAAACTATCAGAAACTTCTTTGTACAGCTAAGGAGGACATGCAGCAGAGCAGGGAATTCCTTCATGAACCATCAGAGGCAGCTGCCTCCTGCTGAGGATGACTCCAGGTGTGTGAAGCTGTTTCTGCACCCAGGGTTGCCCTGCAGAGCAGGGTCCCTGCCAAGGAGATCCCCATAGGTCTGTGTAGAGAAGCTGAGAGTGGAAGGAGTGACCCCTATCAGGGCAGGAAAGGTGTTTCTGCTGTGGAGAGGGTGCTGTGTGGGTCAGCACTGCTCACAGCTCCAGATCACCCCCAGCATTTTTCCAAGGGGATGCCTCAAGAAGATCAATGCAAGGATTACCAAACAGATAAGGAGCTTTCCTGAGCCTGCCTTTTCAGTTTCCTCTCCCAAGGGGTGAGAGGTGCAGGAAAGGATAAAATGAAAACAAGTTCTCATGCTTAAACAAGTCACTGAGACTCCTGAACTGCAACTCTGAGTGATCAGCACATCTGCCAGAAGGCTCATAACATCCCTTCACCACCCCTCTGCCTGTGCACAGCACCTGCATCGCCTTTGCTGGACCTGTCAGCCTAGTCTGGCCTGTCCTGTTTTCCAGCCTGCAAACAGGAAGATGCCCCCAGGCAGTGCCCTGGGAACAGGCAGGGTCTGTAGGGCCAGGGGGAGGGCACAGAGGGTTTGATGGGGTCTGTGAGCACTGACAGGGAAGAGACATGGACAGGGAAACACCTCCCAGGGGGAGAATCTCCAGGCAGCAGGGACAGGATCAGAAATGAGAGGAAAATAAACTTGGAATTGTTATGGGAGGGAGAACAGAGAAAAGTCCCTGTGATCCTCTGCAGTGCAGATCCCTCCTGTGAGCAGCCCCCTGGCCTCCTGTCCCACCCAGCAAAGCCTCTGCCCTCAGGGCCGGGGGCTCCAAGGCATGAAGCAGCTCCTGTGCAGCCAGAGCTCCAGTTCCTCTGCAGAGCACAGGGGCTGAGAGCAGCTGCCCGGCAATGTTGGTGTCTGGGAGGTGGCTGCACAGCTGGGGAAGGGTGACGCTGTCTGAGTGCCCGGCTGCCTCTGCCCTGGCCTCTCTCACACCCACCCTCACCGCATTGTCCTTCTTGCTCCCCTGCTCTGGGTCACTGCTGTTGGGATCTTGTTCTTGCTGTCAGGCTCTCTGGGGATGGCAGTTTCAGCTGCAGAGTCACAGTCTGATCTTGTGGGTCCTTTCTGCAGGTGTGTCCATGGGAACACGTGTCCCAGCTTTGCTCTGACCTGTGGTGCTGTGGGCAATGCAGTCTGTGGGGCTGGGGAACGAGCTGAGTCTCCCTGAATCAAGTGCCGTCATCAGGACGCTTGGCTGTCTCATTGAGGTGTCCTTCGATGCTGAGTGATTCCCTCTAAGATGTAGACATGTTCTTTAGCATCTTTGTGTTAGCAGTGGTTTGATCTGACAACACTGAGTCCAAGAACTACCCCATACTGCCAAGTTGGGCTGACTTATCAAGACCCCATGTGTAGAGGCCCTGCTCTTCATTGTATCATAGAATCATAAAATCATTTCAGTTGTAAGATCATTGAGTCCAACCATAACCTTACCGAACACTAGCACTAAACCATGTCCCTAAGAACCTCATCTAAATGCCTTTTAAACCCTTCCAGGGATGGTGACTCCAACACTGCCGTGGGCAGCCTGTCCCAACACCTGACAATCCTTTCCAGGAAGAGTTTTTCCTAATAACCACTCTAAATCTCCCGTGGCACAACTACCTTTCAGGTAGTTGTAGACAGCAATAAGGTCTCCCCTCAACCTCCTGTTCTCCAGGCTAAACCGTACCGGTTCCCTCAACTTCTCCTCATAGAGAGCTCCAGTCACGGAGCTGAAGGAACATCTGCTGGAAAATGAAAGAGTGCATGTAGCTTGTGGAGGGTCTATGAAAAAATGGATTTGATTTTGTTCAGAGGTATCTCCTCTAACTTGTTAGTGTTTTTCCCTCCTGTGACAGGTCACATGCCCACAGGCAGCAAATGTCCAACAGCAGCTCCATCACCCAGTTCCTCCTCCTGGCGTTCACAGACACACGGGAGCTGCAGCTCTTACACTTCTGGTTCTTCCTGGGCATCTACCTGGCTGCCCTCCTGGGCAACGGCCTCATCATCACCACCATAGCCTGGGAGCAGCACCTCCACAGCCCCATGTACTTCTTCCTGCTCAACCTCGCCCTCCTGGACCTGGGCTGCATCACCACCACTGTCCCCAAGTCCATGGCCAACTCTCTGTGGGATACCAGGGACATTTCCTATGCAGGATGTGCTGCACAACTCTTCCTGTTTTTCTTTTTAGCTTCAGCAGAGTATTCTCTTCTCACCATCATGTCCTATGACCACTACGTTGCCATCTGCAAACCCCTGCACTACGGGACCCTCCTGGGCAGCAGAGCTTGTGTCCACATGGCAGCAGCTGCCTGGGCCACTGGGTTTCTCAATGCTCTGCTGCACATGGCCAATACATTTTCACTGCCACTGTGCAAGGGCAATGCCCTGGGCCACTTCTTCTGTGAAATCCCCCAGATCCTCAAGCTCTCCTGCTCACACTCTTACCTCAGGGAAACTGGGCTTCTTGTGGTTAGTGTCTGGTTAGCATTTGGGTGTTTTGTGTTCATCGTGGTGTCCTATGTGCAGATCTTCAGGACCGTGCTGAGGATCCCCTCTGAGCAGGGACGGCACAAAGCCTTTTCCACCTGCCTCCCTCACCTGGCCGTGGTCTCCCTGTATGTCAGCACTGGCATGTTTGCCCACCTGAAGCCCCCGTCCATCTCCTCCCCATCCCAGGATCTGGTGGTGTCTGTTCTGTACTCGGTGGTGCCTCCGGCAGTGAACCCCCTCATCTACAGCAATAGGAACCAGGAGCTCAAGGATGCCGTGTGGAAACTGACAACTGGATTTCTTCTGAATCTATAAACTGTCTGTCTTCTACATAAGAAGACATTCTTATTGCAGGTTCATCCTTTGTGCAGTATTTTTTGTCTCTACTTGTGAGTTTGGTTTTTTTTATGATAATATTTTTATTCCCTTTGTAATTCACTGCCTGCTTTTCTTTTCTCAGTGAGTGGCTGTGTCAATGTGGAATCATGTTCTCTGTGTTTAAGCAAAATAAAGGATCCTTCACCAATAATTTTCACTGACATTCTTTCTCCAAGACCTTTCTGGAGCTGCAGTGATATTTCCCATGTGCATGGGTGGAAGGGAAAAGAGTCCAGCATGGCAGCCCTGCCAGGGAGCACCAGTGCTTGTTCTTCCAGAGATGTTCTGGTTCCACTCCCACACTCTCCTTCTCATCCCTTGTGTTGGTGCAAGGCCTGAGTACTCTGGCAGCTTGGTCCCCGTCCTGCTGTGTGTCAGTGCTGTGAGCGCAGGCAGGGACAGGCAATGGGCACTGCTGTGACAGAGCTGACCTCTGTAACAGTTCTTCTATAAAGCAAAGTGATCTCCTATGGGTAGGGCCTGAGGGTTTAGGTCTTTTTGCAAAGCTTCTCCCAAGAACATGCCCAAGAAAGTTACCCACAGATGAAACACCGTTGTTCAGCTGATCAGCGTGTGCGTGCAGGGCTGGCACACAGCAGTGTCCTCTCACAGCCAGACCTCCTGCAAGAGATCTGCAGGACCAGCAGAGCAGGGGCTGGGCTGTGCCCCTGTGCACTGGTCACCCCATCCAATCTGCCCTAATCATCATGGACTAATCCCTCTAGCCCAGATCTCTCACCTCAGTTCAGAGAGGTACTTTGTCCCTATGGTACATACAGGCTGAGGGGACGAGATGCTGGAGAGCAGCTCTGCAGAGAGGGATCTGGGAGTTCTGGTTGACAGGAAATTGAACAAGAGCTACCAGTGTCCCTGGAGCCAAGAGGGACCCGTGTCCTGGTGGATCCAGCACAGCACGGCCAGCCGGGCAGGGTAGTTGGGCAGGGTGGGGGATTGTCCCCCTCTGCTCTGCCCTGGGCTGATCTCAGGAGATAAAGCTACTGGAGAGTGTCCAGAAGAGGCTGCAAATTTGGTGAAGGGTTTGGAGGGGAAGCCGTATGAGGAGCGGCTGAAGTCCTTGGGTTTGCTCAGCTGGAGTAGAGGAGACTGAGGGCAGAGCTCATGGGGCTGCAGGTTCCTCAGCAGGGGAGCAGGAGGGGCAGAACTGAGCTCTTCTCTCTCTGTCAGTGAGAGAAACCGAGGGAATGGCAGAAGAGGTGCCACGTCTTCCTGCACCAGTCTCTAGGCACCTGAAGGACAAGGAAGGGATTGCTGAACCGAAATGAGTGGAAAATCCAATGAGTCCCAAGAAATGCTCTGAACTCATTCGAGAGCTTTAGACGCCCAGGAAAGAGCTCAGTGACAGTGCAGCCCATCCAGCTGCATCTGTGTCCCTCACTGAGCAGCACAACCAGTCTGAAGTCACTCCATGGTTCTGCAACCAACCTGTTCTGCAGAGCATCACTGCCAGTTTGGGGCCCTGTGGGGAGCACAGGGAAGGGGCCAGGAGCACCAGAGCAGATCAGAGGAGGGATGGGGGAGGTCAGACAGGAGCTGACCTGGGCTGGAAATGGCCTTGGAGAGAAAAATGCTGGTGTTCAGCTGCCCCAAGATTATACCCAGAGCTTAGGGTGCAGGGCCAGAAGTCCTTGCTGTCCTGGTGCTTCACCAGGCCTGGGAAGTAGCTGGAGAAGGATTGGTGTCCCCCACTTGCCATCTCTTAGTGCATCATCCCTCGTGAAGGGTGGCATGGAGAGCAAGTCTGGGACCCTGTGTCAGGTCTTGCACTGAAGAAAGTATTCACCCAGAAGCCACATCATTTTGCTCTGGTACTTCAGTCCTGGTGCTCATCACATGTCCTTAAGACAAACTTATGCACCCCTCTTGTCAACCTTACCCCAAAAGTCACCCCTAGACAAGGCTCCTGAGCTGGGTCTGAGCTGGAGAACTGGGGTCCAGCTGTGACCAGAGGAAGGACAAGGCCTGTCCTGGGTCCTCTAAAGGGCTGGCAGCCTCTGCGATCGCCACCAGAAAAGGCACCATGCAAGAAACCGTAGACCATCCACATGCCCTTTGGAGGCCCCTAGAAAGTGTTCCTCTCTCCAAATATCCAGCCCAGCTTGTCACTGCGTGAACAACCACGAGAAACTGCCCCAGGACCCTCATTCCAGACCCCATCTCCTCCACCCCATACAGGCAGTGCTCTCCCCCTTGTCACTGAGGTGGTTCCAGGGACCCAAGTGACACCTGTAGGAGGAGAGTTTGGGTAGGGATATGGTGTCCTTTAGTGCTCCTCGTGGTACCTCCTGCTGCGCTTTGTGCCACTGCTCACAGCCCTCTGACCCTGGATGTTCAGCCAGTTTTCAGTGGTGCTAAACAGGAATATGCCCATGAGCACATTGGGCTGCACTGGGAGGAGCGTGGCCACCCAGTCAAGGGCAGTTATTGCCCATCGTGACTCAGCACTGGTGTGGTCACATCTGGAGCGGTGTGTCCCAGTGTGAGGTTCCCCATTCTGGAGGAACGGGGAGGAGCTGCCATGTGGCCAGAGAAAGTCTGGGTCACATGTGGACATGTTGAGAGACCCAAACTTCTTCAGCCTGGTGAAGGGGAGGCTGAGGAAATGTGCTGTTTTTACTGAAATTGAGTTAATATTATTCATACATTTTCCTTCACTTCCAGTACAGTCTTTTGTTTAGATTTACTATGAGAATAATGAGATAACGCTGTTTCTTCCCTGGGATAGAGTTCATTTTTTTTCTTTTAGCAGCTTCACAGTGTTTGCCATTTGCTATGAAAGGAACGTCAGAACTCACTGAGATCTTGGCTGTTGTCAGGGAAACCAAGGACTTCTTTGGCCATCCAGCTGCAGATGCAGATTGGCAGGAGGGGACACAGACAGGACAGCACCTGGATTGACATGCAGGTTGATCAATGAAATATTCCCTATGATTAGCGTCATGCTCAGTCTAAAGCTGGAGCCGGCTTTTAGGGCTTGTTACATCCGTTACTCTGGGTTTTCCAGCTGGTTTGGTTGTTCCATTCACAAGTTTCATTCTGTCAGGAGTTCGATGTCAGTTCAGCCTTTTGCGGTTCTGCCATTCTGCAGTTGGCCTTTGGGCCTTTCTGTCTGTTGCCCTTTTGCTCTCTCTTGCTGGGATGGGTTGTTCAGGACCAAGGTGCTCCCTTCTGCAGGACTGGCTGTTCCGTGTGACTGGAGTTACACGGGGGGTAGCACTGAGTATATTTTCTTAATTTAATTTATCTATTTCTATTTAATTTACCTGGACTATTGTCAGTGAAACCAAGGACTTCTCTGGAGTCCAGCTGCAGGTGCAAATTGGCAGGAGGGGGCACAGACAGGACAGCACCTTGACTGACATCCAGGTCAATAACGAGCTATTCTTTACCATTGGTGTCATGCTCACTATAAAGCTGGAGATGCCTTTTCCAGCCAGTTAGTTTTGGTTTGCCGGCTACTTTGGTTGGCTCTGTTTGGAAGTTCCATTCCATTGGGAGTTCAGTGTTAGTTCCGCTTTATGATGTTTTTCTGCTTTTCAGTTGGCCCTTGGGCCTCTCTGCCTTTTGCACTTGTACTTTCTCTTGCTGGGATGAGCTGTTCAGGACCAGGGTGCTCTCTTCTTTTGGGCTGTCTGTTCAGCACAACTGGAGTTACGTGGGGGATTGCACTGAGAATCATATATTTTACTTTATGTATATTTTAGTATATTATTATTTGTAGTGTATAATTTTCACTGTTTTCTTTCTTTTTTTCTTTTTTTTTTTTTTTTTTTTTTTTTTCCCCTAAACCCACAAGTTTCTCCCTTCGCTTTCATTTCTCTCCCTTATCTCACTTGGGCACTGGGAGCAGAATGTGAGCAGCTCTCATGGTCTTGGTTGGTGGTTGTGGTAAAACCATGACAAGAAAGGGTAGTAGTAGCTTCAGGAATCTTGAAAATCTCTTTATAAGACGGTAGAGGAAAACAGCATGAGAAAGGAAAACCATCAGAAACTGCAGCTCTGGAGGCCCAGAGTGGAGCTCAGGATAAAGAAATGTCATTCTGAGCACAGTGCTGTGGTCATTCAGAAGAACTCTGGATCAGCCATGACTTTGTGTTTCCAGGAACAGCTGGTGAGGATGGACAGACAGCAGCACAGGTGGGGACACACTGGGGTGAGAACAAGGTGGGGAAGCACATGGGGTGTCTGCAGCCTGTGGGGAAACAGCCACAGGCCTGGGACAGTGTAGGATGGACTGTGGTGGAGATGGCCAAGGACATTTACAAGGCTGGATGTCCCTGAAAGAGCCAAGGTCTTTGTCCCCTTGGCTGTGGCTGATGTCCCTGCAAGAGCCAAGGTCTTTGTCCCCTTGGCTGTGACTGATGTCCCTGACAGCGAGGCCTAAGAGGAGACACATGGTTGTCATGGCCATGGCACCCCATTGCCTCCTTGCACCCCCAGGGAGTGTCACACCATTGTCCTGCACTGGGCATCGCACTCCCCACATCCCCACCAAGAGCCCTGAGCCACACGTGAGGAACAGGATCTCCCTTCCTAGGGACAGGGGCTCAAGGCTTGGCCATTGTCCTTCATCAAACAAACCAAGGGGTTTCTCAGCATCAGAGCTGAGAGGAAATCAGACTTGGCCAGTCATGACATACACTGGGAGGCCTTTGCAGGGAAAATCAGGCAGCCTGTGGCTCCTGAAAAACATCCAGTCATCAGCTTCCTTAGAGCATCCTTGAGATCCTTGTTCCTCATGCTGTAGATGAGGGGATTCAATGTTGGGGGTACCAGTGAATACAGAACAGTTAGGACCAGGTCCAGGGATGGGGAGGAGATGGAGTGGGGCTTCAGGTAGGTAAACGTGCCGGTACTGATAAACAAGGAGACCACAGCCAGGTGAGGGAGGCAGGTGGAAAAGGCTTTGTGCCGTCCCTGCTCAGAGGGGATCCTCAGCACGGCCCTGAAGATCTGCACATAGGACACCACAATGAACACAAAACATCCCTCACAAAAAAGCGCACAAAATATGAGAAGCCGAATTTCCCTGAGGTAGGAGTGTGAGCAGGAGAGATTGAGGATCTGGGGGATTTCACAGAAGAAGTGGCCCAGGGCATTGCCCTTGCACAGGGGCAGTGAAAATGTATTGGCCGTGTGCAGCAGAGCAGTGAGAAACCCAGTGGCCCAGGCAGCTGCTGCCATGTGGACACAAGCTCTGCTGCTCAGGAGGGTCCTGTAGTGCAGGGGTTTGCAGATGGCAACGTAGCGGTCGTAGGACATGATGGTGAGAAGAGAATACCCTGCACCACGCAAGAAACACGCAAAGAAGACCTGGGCAGCACATCCTGCAAAGGAAATGGCCTTGGTATCCCACAGAGAGTTGGTCATTGATTTGGGGACAGTGATGGAGATGAAGCCCAGGTCAAGGAGAGCGAGGTTGAGGAGGAAAAAGTACATAGGAGTGTGGAGGTGCTGGTCCCAGGATATGGTGGTGATGATGAGGCCGTTGCCCAGCAGGGCAGCCAGGTAGATGCCCAGGAAGAGCCAGAAGTGCAAGAGCTGCAGCTCCCGTGTGTCTGTGAACGGCAGGAGGAGGAACTGGGTGAAGGAGCTGCTGTTGGACATTTGCTGCCTGTGGGCATGAGGACCTGTGCAAGGAGGAAAAGACAGTGATGGTTTAGATGAGACTCACAGACCCTCAAACCCCGTCACACAAGGAGACACTTTTAGTTTTCAGGAGAACGTTCTGGCTGGAGCCCTCGTTGGTGCTTGATGAGTGTGCAATGAAGAGCAGGGTCTCTGCCCAGGGCCTCTTGAGCAGTCAGCCTGACCCTGTGTGATTGAGTGGGGCAGGGGCCAGATCTGGGGTTCAGCTTTGTCAGCTGGAACCGCTCCTGGTGCAGAAGGGACTGTCACCATCTGCACCCCCACGCCTGAGAAACTGAGTTGGAGAGGTTTGGCGTTTCTACAGCTCCTTCTCCCTTCCCACCCTGGGGAGTGTTGTTGGGTGTCAGAAACCCTCAGCATTTCTGGTGCACTCAGGGAGAACAGAGCGAGTCCTGCGAGACCATAGGATGCCTGTGGGTCAGTGCAGAGTGAGGGCAGCTGCTCTGTCCCTCTGTCCTGCTCCAGCTGCCCTGGGCTGGCACCTTCCTGAGATGGAGGCTGATCACACTCCCATGTTACCCTGAAAAGCCACCAAGCACTGCTTAGAGCAGAGGGATCCATCTCACACCATGCCATGTCTCACCCTTTCCTAAGGTCTGAGAACCCCACATTTAGCCCAGGACACGTACGATTTTGTTTCACAAACCAAACAGCATTTTGTCTGTTGCTTCATTTCTGTGCTTCTACATTGGGATTCAGATAACACACAGCTGCTGTTGGACAGGTTGGCATCCTGGATGGAAGCTCACAGCTTGGAAGGAAACCTTAACGAGACAATCAAGAGTCCTAATGATGGCATTTGATTCAGGGAGACTCAGCTCATTCCCCAGCCCCACAGACTGCATTGCACACAGCCCCACAGGGCAGAGCAAAGCTGGGACACGTGTTCCCATGGACACACCTGCAGGAAAGGACCCACAAGGTCAGGCTGTGACTCTGCAGCTGAAACTGCCATCCCCAGAGAGCCTGACAGCAAGAACAAGATCCCAACAGCAGTGACCCAGAGCAGGGGAGCAAGAAGGACGATGCGGTGAGGGTGGGTGTGAGAGAGGCCAGGGCAGAGGCAGCCGGGCACTCAGACAGCATCACCCTTCCCAGCTGTGCAGCCACCTCCCAGACACCAACATTGCCGGGCAGCTGCTCTCAGCCCCTGTGCTCTGCAGAGGAACTGGAGCTCTGGCTGCACAGGAGCTGCTTCATGCCTTGGAGCCCCCGGCCCTGAGGGCAGAGGCTTTGCTGGGTGGGACAGGAGGCCAGGGGGCTGCTCACAGGAAGGATCTGCACTGCAGGGGATCACAGGGACTTTTCTCTGTTCTCCCTCCCATAACAATTCCAAGTTTATTTTCCTCTCATTTCTGATCCTGTCCCTGCTGCCTGGAGATTCTCCCCCTGGGAGGTGTTTCCCTGTCCATGTCTCTTCCCTGTCAGTGCTCACAGACCCCATCCCAACCTCTGTGCCCTCCCCCTGGCCCTACAGATCCTGCCTGTTCCCAGGGCACTGCCTGGGGGCATCTTCCTGTTTGCAGGCTGGAAAACAAGACAGGTCAGACTAAGGCTGATGGGTCCAGTAAAGGTGATGCAGGTGCTGTGCACAGGCAGAGGGGTGGTGAAGGGATGTTATGAGCCTTCTGGCAGATGTACTGATCACTCAGAGTTGCAGTTCAGGAGTCTCAGTGACTTGTTTAAGCATGAGAGCTCATTTTCATTTTATCCTTTCCTGCACCCCCCACTCCTTGGGAGAGGAAACTGAAAAGACAGGCTCAGGAAAGCTCCTTATCTGTCTGGTAATCCTTGCATTGATCTTCTCCTTGAGGCATCCCCTTGGAAAAATGCTGGGAGTGATCTGGAGCTGTGAGCAACTCTGACCCACAGAGCACCCTCTCCACAGCAGAAGCATCTTTTCTGCCCTAATAGGGTTTGATCCTTCCACTCACATCTTTTCCCCTCCTTGTTGTTGGGATCTCCCGGGGCAGGCTGAGCGCTGACCCTGGCACATGGCAGAGTCCCTTCCCTGGCACAGCCCTGAGGGGCATGGACCCTGCTCTGCAGGACACTCCTGGGAACCCCTGAGTGCTCCCCCTTGCAGTCACCCTCAGGAGAAGTTGCCGTCATGCCATTTGCCATTGATGGTGCAGCAGGGAAGCCCTGCTCTGGACCATGTTCTTCTCCTCTACGTGAGAAATACTGTGTGAGAGACCTGACAGATCTGGTAATACAGGATGTGCCACCTTTAGGAGATACCACCAGGAAACGCAGCTACATTGTCCTACAGCCAAAGACTTACCATGTTAGGACTGTGAAGATTTGTCTCTCAGTGAGCCCTCAGCAATCTACAACCCTACATTGCCTTTCCCCTCTCTGTGCCTGGCTCCTGCGCCCTCGGTGCTCCAGGCAGAGCCCTCAGCCCTGCTGCGCTGTGCAGAGGAGCTGCTCCTGGGCAGAGCTGTCTCTCTGCAGCGCTGCCGCTTGCCAGGAGCTCCCTTGGTCCCAGCTTAGCAACAGAGGAGCATCCCATGATGTCCCTTTCTCTGTCCTCTCTGGGCTCCCTCCCGGTGTCCCTGGAGCTCTAGGGGAACCTGCTGTGAAACAAGCTCAAGTCAGCTCTAATTTCCTTGTCTCAGCTGGTGAGACACACTTTTTTTTCCCACAGAGTCATTTCTCTCATTTGAAAAATATTATGGTCCAGGAATCAGCTTTTCACTGTCCCGTCTTTGGACATGACGACAAAACATGGGCACAAAATGATCTAATTTGCCTTTTCTGAGGGAAGGGATTCTACCCCCATTCCATGTCTGCAGTCCTCAGCTACCCCCACGCACAACACAAACCCACAGGAGATGGATTCCTCTGGCCTCAGTTCAGGTGCACATGCAATAGACACTGACTTGTGAGCTCCTTGTTTCAGCTCCCGTGCTAATGAATGGAGGCAGAGGCCAAGACTGATGTGCTGAGATGCAAAGACGAGGTGACATGTGAAGTGCCAGAGGTGATGCACAGTACATGGAGCTGGCTGCAAGCTGAGTGGAGCAATGTGGAGAGGAGAGGCAGCATCTGGGGGCAACTTCTTGTAGGCCGGTGGGGAATCCCTTTGGCCAATAGAACTGACATCAGATAGCCACTTTTAGGATGAGAGAATCTTTATTTCTTATGTTTGGGGCAGCCTATGCAGGCATTTATTTGATGAGTGGAGTCTGGAACCACAGACAGAGCTAAGTTTCTCTCTGTCTTTTCCATCAGCTGGGTTGACTCCAGCTCCTTTGACTGTAATGGCAGCGGTGTCATGAACATCCCCACATTGTCTGATCATACTCAGGGAAGTTGTTCCTTCTATTGCCAATTACAGACCTGCAGTGTTATGTGAGGTGCCAAGGCTCTCACACACTCCTCCTGCATTGGGCAGGGACAGCGATGGTCCTGTACGGGGCAGCCATCCCCATTCGCACTGATGTGTGACCGACACCCCAGACAGCACTGCAGACAGACTCAGTGTCTTTGTGAAACAAACTGGTTGCCACCACGGGAGTATGGCATGTCCATCATTTCTCTATCCAGTAGATGTAAGGCGGTCCATAAATAGGAAGCACACTGCACTGGAGTCTCCACGTATGTGTCTACACATTTGAACTTCTGCTTTTTCTCTCCACCAGCCTTCACTCACCCCCTTGATGATACAGCTGAGGAACGGACCAACACTTTTCACAGTGGGCCTGTCAGCAGCACCTTGTCAGTCATGGCGATCACCTTCATGTCCATCAAGGCCCTCCAGGGCAGCAGAGACACCACTGCCAGGTCTGCACTTCCCAGCCCTGTTTCCCTCTGACCTTGGGGACAGCAGGGTTTCCTCACTCGACATTCAGTTTCAGCTTTATGTTTTTCTCTACCAGTCACTCTTTCTGTACTATGAAGGAAACTTTTGCACACATGGGAACTTGGATTAGAAACACCGAATCATAGAATCATTCTGCATGGAAGAGACCCTCAAGATCTTCGAGTCCAACCATAACCCAACTCTAGCATTAAACCATGTCCCTGAGAAGCTCATCTAAAAGTCTTTTAAACCCCTCCAGGGGTGGTGACTCCACCACTGCCCTGGGCAGACTGTTCCACTGCCTCACAACCCTTCCCATGAAGAAATGTTTCCTAATGTCTGACCTGAACCTTCCTCGGCACAACTTAAGGCCATTTTATCTCATCATATCACTTGATATATGGGAGAAGAAACCAAGAGCCTCTATGCTACAATTTGCTTTCAGAGAGCTGTGCAGAGTGAGAAGGTCTCCCCTCAGCCTTCTTTTGTCCAGGCTCAACTGCTTCACCTCCCTCAGCTGCTCCTCATCAGACTTGCGCCCCAGACCCTTCACCAGCTCCAGTCCCTTCTCTGAACTCACTCCAGCACCTCATGGTCTTTCTTATAGTGAGGGGCCCAAAACTGAACCCACGATTCAAGGTTTGACCTCATCAGTGCCCGGTACAGGGGGCGATCACTACCCTGGTCCTGCTGGTCACACTATTCCTGATACAAGCCAGGACACTGGTGGCTTTTTTGGCCACCTGGGCACACACTGTCTCATGTTCAGCCACTGCCCATCAACACCCCCAGATCTTTTTCCACCAAGCAGCTTTCCATCCACCCTTCCCTGAGCCTGTAGTGTTCATGGGGTTGTTATGGCCCAAGTGCAGAACCCAGCACTTGTCCTTGTTGACTCTCATAAAATTGGCCTCAGTCCATTGATCCAACCAGTCCAGATCCCTCTGTAGAGCCTTCCTACCTGTCAGCAAATCAACACTCCCACCCAATTTGGTGTCGTCTGCAAACTTATTGAGGGTGCACTTGATCTCCTCATCCAGATCATGGATAAAGAGATTAAACAGAACTGACCTCAATACTGAGCCCTGGGGACACCACTCATGACCAGTCCCTAAATGGATTTGGCTCTGTCCACCACAGCTCCAGCCACTTCTTTACCCATTGTAGATACACCCATCCAGGCAATGAACTGCAGCTTCTCCAGAAGATGCTGTGGGATAGAGCGTCAAAGGCCTTGCTGAAGTCGAAGGACAAAACATCCACAGCCTTTCCCTTATCTGCTTGATCACCTTGTCATAGAAGGGGATCAGGTTGGTCAAACAGGACGTGCCTTTCATAAACCCATGTTGACTGGGTCTGATCATATGGTTCTCTTATGTGAATCCTGTGATATCACCCAAGATCATCTACTCCACAACCTTGCCCAGCACCAAGGGCAGACTGACGGGTCCGTAGTTCACCAGGTCGTCCTTCCAGCTCTTCTTGTAGTTGGCTGTCACCATGGCCAACAGCCAGTCAACCGGGACCTCCCCAGTTAGCCAGGATTGCTGGTAGATAATGGAAAGTGGCTCAGTGATCACCTGTGCCAGCTCCCTCAGCACCCTTGGGTGTATCCCATCTGGACCCATAGACTCATGGGTATCCAAGTGATGTAACAGGTCACCAACATCTCCTTGGATGATTGGGATTTCATTCTGCTCCCTATCCCTGTCTTCTGGCTCAGGGGGCTCAGTACCTGGAGCACAACTGTTCTGAATATTAAAGACAGAACAAAGACAAAGAAGGCATTTAGTACCTCAGCCTTTCCCTCATCTTCTCTCACTATGTTTCCTTCTGTATTCACCAGGGGATGGAGATTCTCCTTGGCCCTCCTCTTGTTCCTGATATATTGATATAAATTGTGGGAGATTTGAGGGATTTTCTTGAAGTTAATGGACATTGTATGGAACTGAAGTGAATAGGCATCTGAGGCCTTTGTATCCAGCAAGAGAGCAAGAGTCGAGCAGCCTACATGCCTTACGTGACTTTGTGCAGCCTTGAGCAAGTGAAGAAGAGTCAGCAAGTCAGCAATTTAGTAGATACTTTTTGCTTAGCACTAGAGCTCGTGCAGATTTGTAAAATACAATTATTTGTTAGTTTTTGGCGCGTGAACAGTAGCTATTGACCAATTACAAGCAGCCTTCAGATGTGCAGATGGCACGTGGACAGGTCAAAAAGATACTTAAGGAGAATTGTAACAATAAACGGCTTTGCTTGAATTCACATTGGATTGTGTGGAGTCCGTGACTTTCACCCTCCCATGTAATTAGTCCTGACACTGTATCCACAGCAGTGTGTACATATTGCCACCCCCTAGATGCGTTAGGGGGCCATTAAAATCAACCTGACAGGTATGCAAGGCCCACTGACCGCGTTTTATCTATTCCCATGGCCTACATAATGCCCTTAAATGTACCCGAGTATAAGTAGCACAAAGATCTGTGCACGTTTTACAAGTCTAAAATAGCAAAGGGGTTTGATTGTGAGCTACGTTCCGTGCACGTGAAGTATAAGCTGATTGATGTCCACAATCTATATGCACGTTTAGACCTTGAGCATGCAGCTTGGCAGAGGCCATATTATTTACTTCCCTGTTGTTTTGTGACTTAAATGTATCAACTTTATTGTGCTCTTCTATTAACCCTTCACAAGGGGAATCCACCTCCACAGAAAAATAAAAGGGATGAAAGTTTTGCAATGCCCTAAAAATCCCCCAAAGGCATGCAATTGTGTTACCGTGGCTGGTACGGAAAACTGCTGGAGTGTTTGGTATTTCTCTAAGCTGTCCATGCCAAACTATTCCTAAAAATAGTGCAGTAGCACTAGGGCCCTGTGTTTTCATTGGATTAGTTGCCCAGTCTTGGTCCTGTAAATGAAATTTCAGAATTTGCCAGCTACTTCAGTTTCTTATTGTGACACTGCCATGATCATCAATATAATGGCAAACAGAAATGGTACCTGACCAGAGTGCGACATTAGCTGCTATCATTTGGTGGCAAATGGAGGGACTGTGTTTGTCAGGCAACATGGGGGGACTACAGAGATGCTGCTCGCTATTGTAGGAGGAAATTCATGCTGCCAAAGCTCAATTAGAATTGAAACTGTTCAATACTGTGAAGGGCAATCAAAAGAACTTCTTAAATGTATTAATAAAAGCAAACTAGAAATAAACTAGAAATAACTTTGGCTCATTACTCGATGAGCATGGTCACCTTATTAACAGGGACACAGGCAAAGCTGAGATGTTTAGTGCTTTCTTCACCTTGGTCTTCAACACCGATGATGGACTTGTGGGCCCCCATAACCCTGGACTGGAAAACCACAGCTATGAGAATGGTAAACTCCCAAACGATCCGGGATTGTACTGGATCTGTTACTTCAGCTGGATCCCTGCAAGTGGATGAGACCTGACTGGATTCACGCAAGACTGCTTGAAGGGCTGGGACTGTCATTACAGAACCCAAGGGAGTAGAAGAAAGATGATCCAGGGCATGCTCAGGCTGGACGTGAGGAAAAGGTTCTTCACCCGGAGGTGCTGGACACTGAACAGGCTCCCAAGGAGGTGTCACGGCCCCAACCTGACAGTGTTCAAGAAGAGACTGGACAACATCCTCAGACACATGGGGTGACCTGTGGGGTGTCCTGTGCAGGGACAGGAGTTGGACTCCACGATCCTTGTGGGTCCTTCCAAATCAAGACATTCTCTGATTCTGTGTATCTCTGAGGCAATACTTGGAAAGTGCATTGCTTTTGTTGCCAGGTAAAAGCAAACTGGTCTGGTATTGAGCTGACAGGTGGGGTGGGCACAGTGCAGGTGATGGGGCCAGGCACAGGTGGCTTTTTTGCATAAGCATTAACTTTTGCCATCAGCAAAACTTTTCTGATGTTCTGACCCCATCTATTTCTGACTGTGGGATACCAGCTTGTACAAGATCATTCTACATCTGTGTCCTCATAACCCATACTGTAATTACATTTCGTTTTGCTGCCTTTCCTTGATTTACCATCCAAACAGAGGGTCCCAAAATTACAGCCAAAATTTCCCCCAAGGAATTTACTAGAGCACCTCCCTTACCTGTAGCGGTTGTCACTGCTGCTGTAGTCAAGGGTTCGAGTGAGGCAGGCACTCCTCTCAAAAACTGCATTTTGACACTCGTTACTGCTGCTCTGTCCAGACTGGATCCTAAAAGCAATGCATGAGGCATCCCCATCTGCCACATCACATTAATACCTTTTTGCATTGCACACCAGGTTCTGAGAATGACACTGAATTGACAGGTTCAGCATACAGTGACAAAACTTCTGGACACAACCATTGATATGTTGTAATGTGACAGCTTCACGGTCAGGAGCTCTAAGGTGGGTAAATAATTACCAAATCCATCTGCTGGCTGACTTGTGAGAAGAATCCAGTGCTGCTTCCCATGGCAACACATGCAGAGACGTTTCTTTTGCCTGGGGGGAATCCACTGCCCCATTATCAATCTCAGACCATGCTTCTGGTGGAGCCAGTTGATCCAGGAAAGCGGTCATAGGGACCCAGTGTTCAGTACTGGGCCATCCCTGAACACAGGGAGTCACCAGCACGGCCACCCAGTCCCCGACCTTTTTGCAAACCATGGCGTGGCTGTTTCTGGTGGTGCTGAACATGCCAAATGTGTGAGCTGACACAGGCAGGTCACAGGAACAACCACAAACCGCAGATGAAATGCAAAGTGTAAATTATTTTCTTTACCTCACTAACTGGGGGATCCCCAAAAAAGCACCTAAGCACCTGGGCAGAGGTGACACAAGCAAGAGCACAAGTGCTGCAGAGCTCAGTCCTGTCTGGATACCAGGACCTGCTGGTTTCACCTGTACATCAGGGATTCATGCAGGCACGGTTTAGCACATGGCTTTCATACTTACCTGCGGCAGAGCAGGAATTTCAAGGATGTTTGAGAAGATGCCTTTAAGATTTCACAAGTCTATGTTCTATAAAGACACAGGTTCCACTTGTGAAGCAAGCACACAAGGCTAAACAAAAATCAGTGTGATTTGTGTTTTTCTACACCCAGGTACAGTCACTTAAGTGTATTTACAAATCTCCTCCTTGCCAATCTCCCCTTATAGTCTCACACCTACAATTAGTGTCATGCTCAGTATAAAGCTGGAGCTGGGTAGTTACTTCCATTAGTTCGGGTCTTCCAGCTACTTTGGTTAGTTTTGTGTGGAAGTTCTGTTCTGTTGGGAGTTTTGAGGGAGTTCAGCCTTTTGCTGTTCTGCCATTTTGCAATTGGCCCTTGGGTCTTTTTGCTCTGTCTTCCTGGGATTGGTTGTTTGGGACCAAGGTGCTCCCTTCTCCAGGACTGGCTGTTTCGTGTCACTGGAGTTACATGAGGGAATGCACTGAGTTATTTTCTTAGTTTAATTTAGTTTGATTTGTTTGTATTTCATTTAGTATTTTAATTTAATTTTATTATATACATAGTAGTATTAGCATGTTAGTAGAATATTCCAAAACACTATTTTTATTGCCTTATTAAAATGCTTTTTCTGAACCCATGGATTTCTCTCTTCTCTTCAGTTCTCTTCCGTATTGCACTTCATAGGTTGGGGGACTGTATGAGCAGCTGCTGTGGTCTTAGTTTCTGGTTGAGGTAAAACATCGACAGGGAAGAACAGTAGTAGCTCAAGATCTCTTGAAAATCATTCAGAGGAACCCTGGATCAGCCATGGCTTTGTGTTTCGAGAAACAGCTGGTGAGGATGGAGAGACAGCAGCAGAGGTGGGGACACACTGGGGTGAGAACAAGGTGGGGAAGTGCATGGGATGTCTGCAGCTTGTGGGGAAACAGCCACAGGCCTGGGACAGTGCAGGTTGGACTGTGGTGGACATGGCCAAGGGCGCTGGCAAGGCTGGATGTCCCTGAAAGAGCCATGGTCTTTGTTCCCTTGGCTATGGCTGATGTCCCTGACAGCGAGGCCTAAGAGGAGACACATGGTTGTCATGGCCATGGCACCCATTGCCTCCTTGCACCCCCAGGGAGCGTCACACCATTGTCCTGCACTGGGCATCGCACTCCCCACATCCCCACCAAGAGCCCTGAGCCACGTGTGACGGACAGGATCTCCCTTCCTAGGGGCAAGGGCTCAAGACTTGGCCATTGTCCTTCATCAAACAAACCAAGGGTTTTCTCAGCATCAGAACTGCTGCACTTTGCCTTTGCCTGATGCAATCACAGTCTCCAATTATCTGCTCTAACGAGTCCCTGGGGAGGCTTTGTCAGTAACAGCCCTCAGTGGGGCCCATTAATGCTTCAAGGTACTTTGGAGTTTTCTCTGACTTGGACTTCTTGAGCAGATTCTTCAGTCAGTGCTTGGCATCTGAGGTTCATGGACTCAGCACCAAATACACCATGGGGCTCATTAAAACACAGAAAGACCTAACGAGCGATGTTTCTTTCTATAATTTTCTTCAAATCTTCCAGACTTGTAGAAGTAACTGGAGAGGTTTCAATGGGACATTGCTGATGAAGATTTCAAAGAAGATCTCATAAAGGAGGGTTTTTTCTTTCAAGGCTGTTTTCTGTCATTTTTCAGTGTATAGAAGAAGTGACAGCAGCATTCTACACTGGACATTGATCCAGAGGGTCTCCTGAAGACATCTGGACAGGCAGGAGAACAGTCCCTTGGGGCTGGACACTGTATGGACAACCTCGCTCCTCACCCCCCACCCCCAGTCTGCCGGTTCCCTCATTGGCCACCAGAGACTGCATCACTTTTCCTCACATCAGACTTCTCCACTGAGCTCTGCAGGAGATGCTGCAGCTCCTGTGCACCAGCTCCACCTGCTCTCCTGTGCAAACACTGCACAGTTTAATAAACAGTAAAACACTTTCCTCAGCTGTGTGTGTAAGCTGGATCTGATGTCCACCATCCACAAGGGACACCCACACAAGAACTGGTCTAGACAGAGAGACAGGAAAGGATAGCAATAAACACAATGAACGTGTTGACTGCAATGTTAATTAGAGCTCTGAAGAATGGGGCAAGTTTGTAACTCCCTGAAGCTCAAAGCAGGAACCAGACAGTTGAGAGGAACTGAATGACTGAAGAGCAAGTGGAGGAGAAACCTGAGAGCACTGGGAAGGTCAAATGTCCAGACAGTGCTGGAAAGTTGTCCTTTGACAGGGACATTGAATCAGGAGAGGTGGGAACTCCTGAATGACGAGGGAGATGATAAAATAGTGTGTTGGTAATAGAAGTACAGGGGAAGACTGATATTTCTTCTTCTACCCTTAGTACACTTCCCCATAATTCACTTTTTGGTCTTTATTTTTTTAAATTAATATGTTTAAAAGAACAAACCACACTCAATCCCACACAAACAAACAAACAAAAACCCAAACAAATAAAAAAATAACTAAACAAAAATCTCCAATCAAACAAACGAAGAAAAAAAAACAGGAGAAACAAATACCCCACGAAACCAAAGCAAAAAAAACCAAACAAACAAACCCAACAAAACAACAACCAAAACCAAAAACAAAACAGCAGGAACAACAACAACAAAACAAAGCAGAAACAAAACAACAACGCAAAGGTGCACCTTTCCAAGCAGACATCAGTCATCAGCTGTCTCATCATTAACAGTCAGTGCCAGCTTAGGGGCCCCAGTGTACCTGAGGTGCTGGCCTGGGATCTCCATCTATCACACAGGACCTGGGGAGACCAGAGCACCTTGCAATGCAGGTGGAGCCTGGGGAGGGCTTCCCAGGGCATCTACACTGGCACCAGGTGTTTGTGTCTCTCGAGCTGAAGACATCTGTGTCCTAAATCCATGCCCAGTTCTGGAAAACTCTTTCCTTTTCAAGGAAAAGAAAACCCCCGTAAAGAAAAATAAAGAGTAGTATGTTGACACCTTCCTTTGCTTTAGATCTTTGTCTTCAGTTCTTCTTATTTTAATTTTCATCGACATTAACTGACATCTGATGGGCCTACAATCATTAAGCCAAGATCATTTTGTGTCTTACATAGCGCCCCATGCCCTCCAAACCTTCCCTACCCGGGACTCCTCACACTTTGCCCAGAGCGAGTCACACTGAGGTGTTGGCTGGTTCCCTGGCTGAGATGTTGGTTTAGATGGTCACCTACAGCACAGGTGGATCCTGCCCCATCATCGTCTGCTCTACTCCAGTTAGAAACAGAGCCCAACATCACAATGGGATCGTAAGAGAACTGAGGTTGAAGGGACCTCAGGAATCTGCAGTCCAACCTGTCACCAACAGGGGTCAGACCGAGGTGTTCAAGCCTTGATTCAATCTGAGTTTTAGCAGGACTAGAGGAGTGATCATCCCTTTGTACTCAGCACTGGTGAGGCTGCACCTTGAATCCTGGGGTCAATTTTAGGCCCCTCATGACAAGGAAGACATTGAGGTGCTGGAGAGAGTTCAGAGGAGCGTGACAAGGCTGGTGAAGGGTCTGGAGCACCAGTGTTACGCGGAGCGGTTTAGGGAGATGAGGCTGTTCAGCCTTGAGAAAAGGAGGCTTATTGCTGTCTATAGCTACCTGAAAGGAGGTTTTATCATGGTGGGTGTTGGTCTCTTCTCCCAAGTAGCAAGTGATAGGACAAGAGGAAATGGCCTTAAGTTGCACACAGGGAGGTTTAGATTGGATATTAGTAAAAATTTCTTTGGGGAAAGGGTTTAGAAGCAACGGAACGGACTGCCCACCCTCACTGAAGGTGTTTAAAAGACAAATAGATGAGGCTCTTAGGGACATGGTTTAGTGCCAGATTTACGTTATGGTTGGACTCGATGATCTTAAGTGTCTCTTCCAACCACAATTATTCTATGATTCTATGATAAGTCATTTTTGATATTTTCTTTCTCAGAGGACCATGCAACCCCCCTGAGAGCCAGGACTTTTCTGAGGTGTTGGAGAGATGTCTCACGCTCACACCAGCCAGTTCCACCAGCTCCTGTCTCTCCCTTCCCAGACCAAACCTTTTCCCCATATCCCAACCTTCCAGGCAAATTTCTGGAACACAGCAAATCCTGTCCAGGACCGCTGGGCCTGTTCAGAAGAGAGCAGCAGGCCAACATGTTGATGGGCTCCCTGTGCATTTCAAAGCTTTCCTGACCATTTTTCTCAATGCTCCACTTACACCCAAACTTTCTGGTCCTTGAACTGTACATGAGGGGATTGAGCAGGGATGCGGGGATGGTGCAGAAAAAAGGCTTTGTCAAACTGTCTTGGGAGGACTGTTCTGGACATCCCACAGTCTAGGATGAGGTTGCTGGAGAAACCAGTGGCATTGGTTTGAGGTCCAGGTGGAGAAGGCCTTGTGACTGTCTACAGTGGAGGAGAGCAGTGATGCATTCATGGGATGCCCATGTGAACAGGAAGGGAATAAACGGCTCCAGGGGACAAAATGCCTTTGAGCCAGTTCTTTACCCATCGCAGATACACCATCCAGGCCATGAGCTGCAGCTTCTCTAGGAGACGCTGTGGGATACGGTGTCAAAGGCTTTACTGCAGTCTAAGGACACAACACCCACAGCCTGTGTGGCGGATTCACTCCCCACGACAGACTTTCCCTCATCTGCTCAGCCGGTCACCTTGTCATAGAAGGAGATCAGGCTGGTCAAGCAGGACCTGCCTTTCACAAAGCCATGCTGATTGGGCCCGATTGCTCGTCTCGTATGGGTGACCTCACAGTGCTTTCCCAGCCATGTTCCTGCTGTTGGCCTATCCCCTGCAGAGGCAGAAGTGACCTCACAGTCCCCTCCACAGCCATTGGCTTCCTACTGGACCATGAGTTCCTGAGACACAAGTGACCACATGGCATCGTACCAGCCATCACCCTCCTTGTGGTCCAGTGTGTGAGCAGATCAAACTCAGCTGCTTTCATCAAATGTATCCAATAGATTTCCTATCAAGGGTTTGAGTGCAGAAACGTTCCTCAGAGGAGCTGCTGTATTTACTCTGGGGCATTTTATATCTCTGCTTCCGCCTCTGATTTTTATTTTCTTCTTCCTCTGTCTATTCTGACATGAAAGAGCTCTCCAAGGAAAAGATTCATGGAATCCTACAATACCGCAGGTTGGAAGAGACTCCTGAACATCATCTCTGTCCCATTGACCTTTATGGCACCCCAAGGTTCATTTGTGCTCCCTTGGGTTCATCTCACCATGTGCACACATTGGACATGCACATGATGTGTATGGTTACAACTCATCTGTACAATGAAAATATGGACTTTTGACCTAGTATTTCATAGAATTGTAGAATGTCCTGAGTTGGAAGGGACCCACAAAGATCATTGAATTCAACTGCTGTCCCTGCACAGGACACCCCACAGGTCACCCCGTGTGTCTGAGGACATTGTCCAGTCTCTTCTTGAACACTGTCAGGTTGGGCCGTGACACCTCCCTGGGAGCCTGTTCAGTGTCCAGCACCTCTGGGTGAAGAACCTTTTCCTCATGTCCAACCTAAACCTCCCCTGGCACACCCTTCTTCCATTCCCTTGGGTTCTGTCATTGGTCACCAAAGAGAAGAGATCAGTACCTTCCCTTCCTTCTCCCCTTGTGAGGAAGCTGTAGCCACCATGAGGTCTCCTTTGAGTCTTTTCTTCAGCTCTGATGCTGAGAAACCCCTTGGTTTGCTTTCTGAAGCAGAAAGGAGAAGCCATGACCTGCAGGCAATTGGAAGGGGGATCCTGTCCCTCACATACGGCTCAGAGCTCTTCCTGGGACCGTGAGATGTGGGTGTGCAAGGCCCAGGGAAGGACAACACTGGGACAACAACTTCCAGCTTCCCTAAGGGGCTGCAAGGAGGCAGAGAGGCCCCAGTGCCATGAGGACAACATGGCTTCTCCTGGGCCTCAGTGGCAGAGACAACTGCCATGGCCAAGGGGACAGAGACCTGGGTTCTGTGGGTCCCTTCCAGCCTTGCCAGCGCCCTTTTCCATCTCCATCCCAGGCTGTTCTACACGGTCCTACCCCTGCCCCTCTTTCCCTGCAGGCTGCAGACACCCATCTCGCTTCCCCACCTGCTCTCACCCCAGCATTTCTGCACCTTCACTGCTGTGTCTGCACCCTCACTGGCTGCTCTTGGAACACAAACCATGGGCTGATCCAGCTCCCTCTGGGTGACCTCTTGCACCACAGCACTGCCCTTCCACTGACATTTCTTCCTCCTCATATCCAATCCTCACCTTCCAAATTGCACTTTGCATTTTTTTTTTTCTCTCTTCTGCTTTTTCCAACTACCATGGAAAGCTCAGCCACTTCAGAAACTGCCCTTCATGCAGGGAACCCAACCCGTTAGGCTTCTTGTCGTCTTTTACCTGACCTTACCATGATTTTCTAAATTCCATGACTGCTACGGGCTGCTCAGCTTCTCTGACAGACACGACCATGTTCCTGCTGCTGTCCCGTCATGTTCTCAGGTGGGATGGACATGATAACACATCTCTAAGGCATCTCCTACCCATCTCCCGGGTAGGGCCTGTGGGCACCTAGGCAGAGGTTCTTTCCCCGCCATGTCCCTGCTGCTGGGCTGTCACCTCCAGAGACAGAACTGACCTCACTGTCCCCTTCACAGCCACAGGATTCTGATTGGATTATGAGTGTCTGAAACACAACTGAACTCATAATACCACACTCATCCATCCTCCTCCTTAGCACCCAGGACCTCCCAAGACTGAAGCGTGTTCTACTCAGTCCTATACCTGCCCCTCTTTCCCACAGGCTGCAGACACCCATCTCGCTTCCTCACCTTGTTCAAATTTGTCAAATATATTTCCCACTAACACTGTGAGTGAAAAGCACTCCTCACTGGAACTGCTGTTTTTATGTTAACACCTTCTAGATCTCCTCTACAGCCTTATTTTTCATTTATTTATTCATTTTTATTATTATTATTCTACCTATTCCCTCTCCAGAAGCCTCTCCAAGGCAAAAATTCTGTCAAATCACAGAATAACTCAGGTTTACAGAGAACCCTTGTCTCACTCATCTTGTCTCACTCTCCTGCTCAGGGCAGGGTGAACCAGGTGAGGTTGCTCAAGGACTTCATCATCCTCAAAGGCACTGAAAGTTCACTCCGTTACATCATAGGAGGGGAGAATAAAGATGTTCAACAGTGTTCCCCAAGTGCTGGTCACTGAGAGATGACACCAGTAACTGGCTGCATGGAGAACTTTGTACCACTGATGATACTTGGGCTTGATGGTTCAGCCAACTTCACACCCAGCATCCACTTCCTGAGCCCCATCAGCACCACTCTGGCCAGAAGGAGACCATGGCTGAGCCTTGTAAACACCCTGTACACAACATGCCTTTCTTTCCCCTGTCCATTTGGGTTCAGCAGTCCCTTCCTTGTCCTTCACATTCCTGGCAATGGCTGCAGAAGGACGTGTCCCATCCCCTTCCCAGGGAGGGAGGTAGGGTGGCCAGCCTGTTATTCTCCCAGTTCCTACTCCTACTCTTCTTGAAGATGGGTTTGAGGTCTGTGTTTTCTAAGGACCCAAGAACCATTCTGGTTTCTATGGCACTTTTGACATAAATATCTGGGTTCTGTCAGGTGTCCACTGGTTTCATGGGCTCCTTATGCACTCAGGGATGCTCACAGACAGAGTCTGTCCCTTTTACACACAGAGGCAGGAGTCACAGTGTCCTTCTGGCTTCCTGTTGCCGCTCCCAAAGGATGGGAGACACCTCACCCCTGTGCTGTGTCACCTGCTCTGGACTCATCTGAGATGTCCCACATCATGAGGAATGGACACGGGGACCTCAGTCAAAGGAAGCACAACCCAGTGCTGCATTCAGGTGATTTCCCATAGGTTGTTCCTCCCAATATGAAATGAGCTCAAGACCTCGTGTGTTCCACAGGCCTTCACAGAATGGAAAGGAGTAGTTGATGGTGTTTGCGCTCACTCACGTTCATGTCACCTCACGTACATGATGTGCATACTCCCATCTCATCTGTCCAAAGCAAACATGGACTGCTGAAGCACTCATTGAGTGTCTACCCATGGAGGGAAGAACAGCCTCTTTCGGTGAGAGCGCAGGGCTGGAAATGGTGGTTGTGAGTGGCCAGTGCATGGTGATTGACCTGAGGCACCTTCTGAAGGGGTGTCCAGTGCACAGGGCACAGCCCAGCCCCTGCTCTGCTGGTCCTGCAGGTCTCTGGGAGGAGGCCTGGCTGTGAGAGGACACTGCTGTGTGCCAGCCCTGCACACACACACTGTTCAGCTGTACCCTGGTGTTTCATCTGTGCCCACTTTCTTGAAAATGTTTTTGAGAAAAACATTGTAAGAAGAACTAAACCTTCAGACCCTGCCCTGAGGAGATCACCTTTCCATCTGGAAAGGCTGTTCTGAGGCCAGCTCTGTCACAGCAGTGCCCATTGCATGTCCCTGCTTTATTTTCTGGATGGTGACCAAGCTACCAGAGCATTCAGGCCTTGCACCAACACAAGGGATGAGAAGGAGAGTGTGGGAGTGGAACCAGAACAGCTCTGGAAGAACAAGGGCTGCTGATCCCTGGCAGGGCTGCCATGATGGATTCTGTTCCCCTCCACCAATGCAAACAGAAACTCCCTGTGTCTCCAAAAAGGACTTAAAAGAAGATCTCAGGAGAAAAACAAACCTAGACAGAACACTGTAGTTCCCTTTATTTATTTTTTAAACACAGACACAATGGCTTCTCATTTACATAAAAATTGGTCAGAAAAAAAGGTAGACAGTGAATTAGGAAAGGGATGACAACATTATCACAAAACATGACAAGAACAACAAGAGAACAAGAATGGCTGAGCCTGCAGTGAGTTAAACTATAACTGCTATGGAGAAAATGAGAGTTTGTTGCTGTTTGTTATTGAAAACATCCAGTTATCAGTTTCCACACGGAACCCTGGAGTTCCTTGTTCCTCATACTGTAGATGAGGGGGTTCACTGCTGGAGGTATCAGCGAGTACAGAACAGACACCACCAGGTCCAGGGATGGGGAGGAGATGGAGGGGGGCTTCAGGTAGGCAAACATGCCAGTGCTGGCAAACAGAGAGATGACAGCCAGTTGAGGGAGGCAGGTGGAAAAGGCTTTGTGCCGTCCCTGCTCAGAAGGGATCCTCAGCACGGCCCTGAAGATCTGCACATAGGACACCACAATGAACACAAAACATCCCACAAAAAAAGAAGCACTAAACATGAGAAGCCAAATTTCCCTGAGGTAGGAGTGTGAGCAGGAGAGCTTGAGGATCTGGGGGATTTCACAGAAGAACTGGTCCAGGGCATTGCCCTTGCACAGTGGCAGTGAAAATGTATTGGCCGTGTGCAGCAGAGCATTGAGAAACCCAGTGGCCCAGGCAGCTGCTGCCATGTGGACACAAGCTCTGCTGCCCAGGAGGGTCCCGTAGTGCAGGGGTTTGCAGATGGCAACATAGCGGTCATAGGACATGATGGTGAGCATAGAGTACTCTGCTATTATCAGGAACACAAATGAAAAGAGCTGTGCAGCACATCCTAAAAAGGAGATGGTCCTGGTTTCCCAGAGGGAATTGGCCATGGATTTGGGGACAGTGGTGGAGATAAAGCCCAGGTGAAGGAGGGAGAGGTTGAGCAGGAAGAAGTACATGGGGGTGTGGAGGTGCTGGTCCCAGGCTATGGTGGTGATGATGAGGCCGTTGCCCAGGAGGGCAGCCAGGAAGATGCCCAGGAAGAGCCAGAAGTGCAAGAGCTGCAGCTCCCGTGTGTCTGTGTAAGCCAGGAGGAGGAACTGGGTGATGGAGCTGCTGTTGGACATTTGCTGTCTATGGGCATGAGGACCTGTGCAAGGAGCAAAAGACAGTGACAAGTTAGGGGAGACTTCTCTGAAGAAAATAAACAGGCTGTTTCTCATGGAAAAACCCCTCCCTGATGGAGGGATGTTTCTGCTCATTCTCTCTTTTTACCAAGTGAGAAAAACAGTTCATCACAGTTTAAAATGCAGCTTGGACATCTCATTTCCATGAACACAGCTCTGGGGCAAAACCGCCTGAGTTGGTGTCAGAACTAAAACTGACCCACTCTCCCACCCCAACCACAGAGAGCAAGAGCACCAGGGACAGGTGTAGAAACAGGGAAGGACACTGCAGTGCTACGAAAAAATAAAGCAAGGACACAAAGGCAGACGGGCATGCTGTGGAACCTTCTCCTTACCCGGCTGTGCCGCTCCCACTCACTTAATGACACTGTAGAGCAAGTACTTTTAGCACCTTTTTGTGTTCCACGTTCCAGGAACGCTTCACCTGGAGGTCCAGCTGCTGAGGTGGAGACTCGTGACCTGGACCCCATGGCTTTGGGGCAGAGGCTCTGCTGGGGAGGAGAGGAGACCAGGGGTTTCACTGGGAAATGTGTCTGCACTGCAGGGGATGGCAGGGGGGTCTTGAATCCCCTCCCAGGCGTTTCTGGTCTATCACCCTCTCCCTCTCCATGTCTGTGCTCCTGCAGCTGTGTCTCTGTCCCAGGGTCTCCTCCCTGTCAGTGTCACAGACCCCATCCCACCCGCTGTGTGCTCAGCTCTGTCCTGCTCACACCTCCTGGCACTGCCCAGGGGCAGCTCTGTGTGTGCAGGGGCTCAGGAGCAGCTCAGACAAGTCCTAATGAGAACTGGGGTCTCAGTGTCTTCTCCAAAGAGCGAAATAAATCCCCATCTCCTACTGCACACCCAGACAACCAAGAGTGGAAAACTGAAAGCACAGACTCCTTCCCTTGCAGCTGTTGCTGTCTTGATATTGTGGTTCAGAAGGACTCTCTGTAGTGTCTGTGGGGTGATCTGGAGCTCTGAGCAGCCCTGACCCACACAGCACCCTCTCCACAGCAGAAGCACCTTTCCTGCCCTTATGGGCGAATGCTCATTTCCCCAGCAGCTTCTGCCAGGGGATCTCCCTGGGCAGGCTGAGCGCTGACCCTGGCAGGCGGCAGAGTCCCTGTCCCAGCACAGCCCTGGGGTGCAGGGATCCTGCTCTGCAGGACAGCCCTGGGCACCCCTGGGTGCTCACCCAGCTTCACAGCTGTTCAACATTGCCTGACAAGAGCCCCCTCCTTACAGATCCCACCAGCTGTGCCTGACTAACTTTAGGAGATGGCTCCAGGAGCTACTGCTGCATTGCCCTGTACCCAGAGACTTACCATGGCAAGGGCTGCAAAGGTTTCTCCTCCAGTGAGCTCTCAGTCATCCTCCCAGTCCTGACCACCTTTAATCTCTCTCTGCCTTGCTCGTCTCCCTGAGATCCCCAGGCAGAGCCCTCAGCCCTGCTGCGCTGTGCAGAGGAGCTGCTCCTGGGCAGAGCTATCTCTGCAGTGCTGCCGCTTGCCAGGAGCTCCCTCTGTCCCAGGAGCCCAGCCCAGCTCAGCAGCACAGGAGCAGCCCAAGGCCCTTTAATGACCCCTCTGGTGGGTTTGGTGCTGAGTGGACCTCAGACCCTGAGGGGAAGGTGAAGAAACTTCTCAAGAAGTCAAAATCAGATTCAAACTCCAAAGTTTTTTGTACTGTTAATGGGTCCCACTGAGGGAACCTATTGAGAAACAATACCAGGTTTGGATACAGAAGAAAACTGGAGGTCAGGAAAAGCAAAGTAAAGATGTCTCTGATGATCAGTAAACCTGGATGTGTTTCATTAACCAAAAGGCCAAACCCTGACCCCCAGCCCTGGGAATCAGATCGTGTCCCTCCCACGTTGCCCAGGGCCCTTCCTGGACAGTGTGATGTGGGGCTGTGCAAGGCCAAGGGCAGGACTATGGTCCAACACCTCCCAGGTTCCTGACTGGGGACAAGGAGGCCATGAGGCCCCTGTGCTGGAAGGACAAGGTGTCTCCTCACAGGCATCAGAGGTGCAGACAACAGCCATAGCCAAGTGGAGAAGGAGCTCATGTCTGGTGGGGGCTTTCAGCCTCTTTACGTCCCTTGATCATCTCCACCACAGCCTGTCCTGTGCTGTGGCATCCCCTGCACCTCTTTCCCTGCAGGCTGCAGACATCCCCCCTGCTGCCCCACCTTGCTCTTGTCTGAGCATCTTCCTTCCTTTGCTGAGATCTCTGCATCCTCCCCAGCTTTTCCTTTGAGCACAAAGCCTTGGGCTGATGCAGACTCCCTCTGCTGACCTGCTCCACCACAGCACTGCCCTTCCAGTCACATTCCTTTCTGCTCATGTCCAGCCTGGACCTCCCCAGCTGCACTTTGGGCCATTATTTCTTTCTCATGCTCTTTCCCACTAGGCAGAAAACCTCCACCACCTCTGAAACCACCCTTCAAGCACTCTCAGGCTTCTCCTGCACTGCTGCAGCCTCCCCAGCGCTGCTTGGCCAAAGCAGCCCAGGTCCCTCAGCATCCCACACCATGTGCACAAGGTGCTGAACCTGCCTTGGCAGAGCCCTGCACTCTCCAGTTCCTCCCTGCTTCTCCAAACTGGGAAGCCGCACACTGGCACACCCCCGTGTGTGTGGGGTCACACCAGCGCTGAACCGAATGGGATGAGAACTCCAGGTGTCTGGGTCCCCACGCTCCTCCTCATGCAGCCCCGTGTGCAGCTGCCTTGTTCATGGTGAGCGTGCACCACGGGCTGGTGTGGGGACCTTGGAGTGCCCAGGCCCTTCTCCTCAGGGTCACTGCCCAGCGTGTCAGGTCCTGCTCTGTCCTGATGGATGGGGTTATTGTCCCACCCTGATACAGCACTGGTCACTTCTCTTTGTACAGCTTCAGAGCTTTCTGCTGGCCGAATACCAGATATTCACAAGAGCTGGACTCTCCCTGGACTGAAGCTCCATTTGCTCAGCTGTTAATGTTTTCATGCAGATGGTTTATCCTGATAGGGGTTTCTCTCCCAAGATAACAGGATAAGGAGTTACAGGACACTACAAATTCCATCTCCTGGAGAAACTGTGGGGTCTTGGGGGTCTGCTACTCATAATGTCAGAGGTTTGGACTCACAGGCGTAGATTCCCTTCTTGTGAGAGAACAGCAGGAATGCATGAAATTCAGCCTGGGGACAGACAATGTCAGCTGAAGGTTGAGGAGTCAGCAAGAGAGGGCAGAACATCATGGGCATTGTGGTCACTGGACGTCAGCTACTGACTCAGTGATGAGGAAGAGGAATTAGATGAGGCCTCCTTCAGACAAATGAAAGAAGCCTCATGTTTTCAGGGCCGTGTCCTCATGGCAGACCTGAGATATCCCAAAATCTGCAAGGTACGACCCATCCAGGAGGGGTTGGAGCTCATTGACAACATCTTCCTGACACAGGTGACTGAGGGGTCAGTGAGGTGAGGTGCCCTGTGGGACTTCACACTTACAAACCACAAAGCGTTGGTCAGGATGGAACAGTCAGGGATGGGAAAGTGGAGCTGAGGCTCCTGGGAGATGATAACCAGGCCAAGAGCAGGATTTCAGGAGAGCAAGCTTTGGCCTGCTGAGGGACCTGCTTGGGTCCTATGGGATATGACCTTGGTGTCTGCAGTGCTTTTCTCTCACATCTCCTCCCTCCTCTCTCCCACCTGCTGTTGTGCAGTGTTTTTTACCCTTTCTCAAATACAATATCCCAGAGGTGCTGCAAGCATCACTGAGTGGCTCAGATTTGGCAGAAGTGGGTCCATCTTGGAGCCAGCTGAAACTGGCTCTGTCTGATGTCAGTTGAACACCTGTTGTCTTCTCAGAGCGGTGACAACTGTAGCACAGACACACTCACCCCCAGTTCCAAGACTTCACCATGTAAATCCAGTTAGATGTTACAAACTACTCTATCATGGAGAAGAAATGGAAAAGATCTTCTGTCAGCAACCTTAGGATGTCTCCAGTCAATGAGCAGGTTCCTATGGGGAACTGTAATCGCCCTGACATTACCTGGCCAGGCAAAGCTGCAGGTGCCAGCAGTGCAAAGGATCTTGGGCCAACTTCTTAACATATCTGCCTGGTGGGCCAATGAGGGTGATGCTCAACTGGATCTGGTACTGATGAAGAAGGAAGAGCTGGTGAGGGATGTGAACATGAGTGTCCACCTTGGCTGTCGCGAGCAGGAAACAGTGGGGTCCCAGACCCCGGAGGGGAGGGAGGAAGGCCAGCAGCAGAGCACAGGCTGGTGGGCTCCAGAGGAGAAGACTTTGACATACTGGGGGATGGTGGGCAAAGTAGGAAGTAGGTCTGGAAGTAGAAAGTAGGTCTGAAGGGTGAAGGAGCTCAGGAAATCTGATCAGCCTTACAGGGCAGCCTGCTCCAAGCAAAGAATTTTCTCTCCAAGCACCCATGAACAGAAGCATTTATCTCATTGAGGGTGCTTGTCTGAACTGATGGAGCTCCAGGGCAAAAAGGCAGCACACAGGAGGTAGAAGCAGGGGAAGCTGCAGAAGAAGACATTTATAACATGGATGTAGGGGTGATGGCAAAGATGGCCTGGGCTTGATCCTTGAATGGGAGTCTGAGGGCAGCAAGATGAGCTGACATTGCTTCATTTGCAGTAAAAGAACAGACACCCTGTCTAGATCATGGGTCTGCTGCTGAACTTCGTAAGAGTAGATTCAGACAGGACTGAGGTTCTTCATGGCTTCTTTGCCCCCATCTTTCCCAGCAAGGTTTCCTGGGACTTTAATCCTAAAGGAGAACACCCAGCAGTGGATGGGGCTCAAGTCAGGGGTGACCTGAGCAAACTCAGATACCATTACAGAAAAGGAGATGGGTCACTTGACCAGGTCCTTGAACACAAGTGTCACTGTGCTCTGTTGCCTGAGATTCCCAGGAACACCTCTTGGTCCAGAGGAGTGTGACTCCTCTTGAGGTGTCCTGGCCTGTCTCCTCATTCACATGGTGATTTAGGCACCCACTTTTCCATTATATTCAGTCTTTATCAGGAGACTCTCCAGAACTATATGAAAACGAAACTGCTGAGATGAACAGCTCTGGAAAGGAAGGGAAGGGTGAGCAGGGAAGGAAACAGAAGAAATACTGATTTCTTGCTCTTTATTATGGAAATACTTTCTCTTTGGCTATTCCTGAAATCTCTCTAATCATCCACACCAGACTTGAAACTTTTAGGAAAATGCTGCACAGAGCCTTAGATTGTAAGAGCATTTTCGATGTTCATGAGCCCTCTGCTGCCATGATCCTGAACTGCAGCTACTGAAACCATGAACAAACCTCTGATGAAGTGAAAGGTAGAAGCAAACCCCAAGTTTCTGAGGGTGTTTAGGACCCCATGAAGGGCCATCGCTGACACAGCTGTGAAGGAAACAACCAGTGCAGGTCCCTGTCCCTGGAGGCTGGTCAAGGAAAGACTTGGAGACACTGGTTAGAGGTGGGGAGGGCCATGTGGAGGTGGCTCTGATGCCATGTGAGCCCTTGATGCTTGTTCATCTCCAGAATGGCTGAGATCTGACCCCTGGGACCTGGTAGATCTTTCTCGAATATTTATCAAGGTTTTTCCTGTGGTCAGTGTGTTTTGTATTTTGGGAGTTGGTTTTATGTGAACTGCTGTTGCTTTAACAGCAAGGCTCTGGTTTTCTGTGGAGCTGCAAATGCCTGTGAGTTCCTCATAACTCATCCACCTTCTTTCATACACCTGGCAATGGTCACCAATCACCTCAATGTCCCAGTCCCAAACTTGCTTGAATCCTCTATTTGGATCCATACCCATCACTCCAGGAGGTTCATGCATCGTCCAGGCTCATGGATGATTCCTGAGGACCATCCAAGTGTGGGCACTGTAAGAGAGGAGCAGAGCAGGGTCAGCTCATGGACCATGACTGAGCACAAACACCCCAGCAGCAGCCATTCCCCATCTTCCAGGCACAGTCATGCTCCCAGGATGGAAATGTCACTGCCATATATGAGTAGCCCAAGAGAGGCCTTTCTTCCTTCCATATTCCCAGGAAATTCTTCCTCCTGTTCCTCCTCCACCTGCAGACATCAACTGCTTTCCATTTCTGGGCTCAGACATGGCTGTAAGGATTCACTGAAGCCATCAGCCATCTCACTGCTTCTCCCTGACATGCCCTCACCCTCTCCCACACCTACAATGGCCAATCATGGCTGCTCAGGGCCTCCCGCTCTTCAGAAGAGGCCTTGAGCTTCTTGGTTCGTCATGGTGATAATAATAAACTTCTTTGCTCTCTCCAGAGTTCATGGTGAGCTTTCTTGTCCATAACAGCCCCCTATGGCCTTGTCTTACTTAATGGTTGTGTTTTTATGATCATTTGTGCAGAAAGGGCAGTCACAGGACAGCACCCATTATGTCAAAACTGATGCCGAGTGAAATGCCGTAAAGACCTGGTGAGTTACCCCTGTGTCTAGATAAGTTATGCAAACATTTGAAGGACTTCTCATGCCTTTTAACCTGATTATCCTCAGAAGGCCACCAGCTTTGCATCTCAGGAAATGGGATGCCAGAGTTCAAGGGCAGGATGGTTTGGGCTCTGTGCTGGGATCTGGAAACTGAAACGTGCTCCCATCTCCCAGCCCCCTGCCCTCCTCAGTGAGGGTGTGAGACATTCTGCCACCGAGGGCTGAACTCACAGTCATGACCAGTATCTTATGTCCAACTGCAGCCAATGGTGTCCTGCCAGCTCAGTATTTGGGGTTCCATCCCTGGAGGTATTTAAACGATGTGGAGATGTGGCACTTAGGGATCTGGTATAGTGGTGGAGCTGACAGTGTTTGATTTACAGTTGGACTCCATGTTCTCAAGGGTCTCTTCTAGCCTAAATGATTCCATTATGCTATGATTCTATGATTTGGTTTGAAACCATTTCAATTCCATCACCTCCAGCTTCCCTCAGAGGCTGCTGTTGTGTGGCACAGCTGTCCTGACTCTCCAGGCAGGTTGGGCACTGCTTGGTGCCTGCATTGGGAGTTTTCCCCTTCCTGGGGTAAAGGGCTGTTGAGAAGAGACAGTTGTAGAGATTTGGGTCACAGGGGTTTGAAGCAATCCCTTCAAAATCTGAGCAGGCTGAGCTTTGGAGCCGAGGGACAACAGAGATGCTCTGAAAGATGGTTTTGAACAGTGGTGCTATCACTAAAAACAGTAACAGGGAACTCCTTATTCTCACTGATGATGGTTATGAAGTAAAGCTCTTTAATTGCATTCCTAACAGTCATTCTTACTTTTCAAAACATCTACTATGCCTCAGTAGTTGTGTCCTGAAATAAGTTCTTGGAGCAATGCTTTTCGTCTCACCTTTATTTTAATCATCTAAAGATTACACCTGTTGGAAAGAATTACCCCAAAATCATGCTTCTTTCATAACTTTCCTCCTTTTTTATTTTCCCTGGTGTGATGTGGAGGTGGCATATGAGAACAGTTTCTTTTTGAGGCAAAGAAGGCCAAGGAACAGATCCCAGGTCAGTGCAAAGGCACAAAGGAAGCCAGAATGTTTATGTGATGTACACTTACACAACACTTTTACATGCGTATCCAGTCTCTCAAGTCCCAACTGTGCAGCAGAGTCTGGAGTTCCGAACTCCCTTCACCTGCCCAGTGTGACACGTGTAAAATGGAACTACCCCAGTCAAATGGCTTTTTTGGTTCTCTTCACACCCTGAAGCACCCCATGGGTCAGGAGACAAGCCAGGATACCCAATGGGGACTCACATGCTCTGCTCTTCGAGTTCAGATGTTCACTGCAGTCTCAGCAGACACCTCACGCTGATATCTGGGTTCAAGGAGCTGGTCAAGTTCCTTGTCTCCATTTCTGCAGTGGTGGCTTTGCTGCCTGGCTGACTCTGCACATGGATGCTGACACCTCTTGAACAACCTGCTCTGAGAGGATTAACAAAATGGGCAGTGTTTTCTGGAAGAGCATTAGTATAGCAAAAAAGAACAAGTTGGGTTGGGTCAAACGAAAAGGAATGTGGTCAGGACTGTTCAGGGGTACTTGTAAAGCAGCCCTGCACTTCATGTGAATTGTTCCTGTGGTCAGAGAGAATCTCTAAACTGAAAACATGAAGGGGAAGGAAGGGCAGTGTCATTCAGGTTCAAAGGGAGCTCATGACCACATAGAAAGACATATAACACAGGTGTGTTAAGATGAATGTCAATATGACCATCTAAAAAGAGAACAGTTCAATTAACCTTTTTCTCCTTCTTCCCTCCGTCAGGCAAGAGTGGCCAACAGCTTCCAGCAGGACTCACTCTGTGCCAAGGGTAAAAAGTGGCACTGACAGTCCATGGCAGTGGATTGTTTGGTGCCTTTGACTCCACGAAAGAAAAAGGATTATCTTTTTAATGCTGGATGCTTTGGCAGGACAGAAATCTAGAGAACATTTTTAAAAACTGAAGGGAAAAAGAAATCAAATGAAAGATGTAGAGTGAAGGAACTGTCTTGTTGCAACTTTAAGCATCACATATTGTTGGTGTTTTATTTCTCCTTTCTTTGTTTTGAATATTTTAAATACCAGTGTTTTCCCATGAGATCAAAATGAGACTATTCAGCATGTGCATTAAGAGCAACAGGAGAACTACTGATCTTCCACTAGATTTGCCTTCTCAGCACTCTCTCTATCAGGCTGCGCATCTGATCTCCCTCATCTTCCAGGTATTTCCTCCTGCCCTAACTAAACCGACCATGTCTGAAGTCCCATTTCCAGCAGCTGATCTGCACACAAGCACTTGCGATTGCTCTCTGGGGTTCCCTTCCTCTCACTGTTTGATCACTCAGACACTTTTCCACAATCCAGTTGCTGCTTTCAGTTTCAAGGAGTTATAAGTTTTCTTGTCTTTCAGTACTCTGTCTAATTCTGTCTTTAGCCAACTCTTTTATTGTGTTTATTTTATAATTACCTTCCTATCTACAACATTTCTTGCACGGTTCTGCCTTGGAGAAGGTGAACCTCAGTGGTGGCAGTTTGTCCATGGTGTACAGTTGAGGATGTGTTTTAATCATGACTCTCATCAGTGTTATTTTGTTAGTTCAAAGGTAAAGCAAAGTCCCTGTTTGCTGTGTGCAGCCAGGTCTCCAAGGAGAGCAGGTGGGAGCTGGTGCAAAGGAGCTGGCACATCCAGCTGCAGACTGCAGTGGAGAAGTCTGGTGTAAGGAAAAGGGATGCAAGGCCCAGGGGGCCAATGAGAGAAACGATGGGGTTGGGGAGGTGAGGAGCAAGGTTGTGCACACGGTGTGAGAGCTCCAGGGACAGCTTCTCCAGCCAGTCCAGACCTGCTTAGGAGAGACCCTGGATCAACATCAGATAATGCTGCAATCAGGTCTTCTGCAAACTGATAAGTAATAAAATGCACCCTTTACAATAGAAAGACATTGTTGTCAGAAGCTTTTTGAAATCATTCTCCATTATTACACCAAGAAAACTCTCTGATTAACTAGAGAAGACTGAAAGACAATTACAAGAAGAGACATGGTTTGATAGAGCTTTCTTCAGTGTAATGAGCCCCATGGTGCATTTGGTGCTGAGTCCTTGAACATTACTCATGTGCTGGGAGGAGATTGCACAAACCTTTCCAGAAGTCAAAGCCAGAAGAAAAAAGTACTAAGTACCTTGAAGTATTAATGAGTTCCACTGAGGGCAAGTACCAGCAGAGCCTCCCCAGGGACTCGTTAGAGCAGAGAATTGGAGGCCATGGTGGCAGATAAACAAAGGGAAATGTGCAGGCAGCTGAGGTGCTGAGAAAACCCTGGTTTTGTTGGGTGAAGCAGAGAGGCCAAGGCCTGACCCCCAGCCCCTGGGAAGGCAGATCCTGTCCCTCACACATTGCTCAGGGCTCTTCCTGGGCCAGGGGTATGTGGCCTGTGTGATGCTGAGTGAAGGACAATGGTGTGACAGTTCCCAGCCTTCCTGGGGGTGTGCAAGGAGGCCATGAGGTGCCCCAGTGCCTCAGGACAACATGTCTCCTCACAGGCCTTGGTGGCAGAGGCCATGGCCATAGCTAAGGGGACAAAGACTTGGGTTCTCTTGGTGACATCCAGCCTTGCCAGTGCCCTTTGCCATCTCCACCACAGGTTGTCCTACACTGTCTCACAGCTGCTTCTGTTTCCCTGCAGGCTGTAGACACCCATCTCGCTTCCTCCCCTTGCTCTCGCCCTGGTATTTCCAAACGTTGACTGATGTGTCTCCAGTCTCATGCTCTGTTCCTTGAAACACAAGGACATGGACTGATCTTATGCTCCTCCTGGATGATTTCTTGTGCCACAGCACTGCCATTTGGGTCACATTTCTCCCTCCTCATGTACAGTCTCCACGTTCCAAGCTGTGCTCTGTGGCAGTGTTTCTCTGCTGTAGAAAGGAGGACCCTGAAAAGTACTGACCTGTCAGCCTCTTACCTGTGCCTGGGAAGATCATGGAACAGATCCTCCTAGAAGCTGTGCTAAGGCACAAGGAGGACAGGGAGGTGATTTGAGACAGGCAGCACATCTCTACCAAGGGCAAGTCCTGCCTGACTAACCCAGTGGCCTTCTACGATAGAGTAACTACATCAGTGGACAAAGGAGGGGCTATGGATGCCATCTATCTGGACTTCTGTAAAGCCTTTGAAATAGTCCCTCACCACATCCTTCTCTCTACATTGGAGAGATATGGATTTGATGACTGGACTGTTCTGCGGATGAGGAACTGTCTCAGTGGTCACACCCAGAGAGTGGTGGTCAATGGCACAATGTCTGGACGGACACTGGTGACAAGTGGTGTCCTTCATGGGTCCATACTGGGATCAGTACCATTTATTATCTTCATCAGTGGCATAGTGGGATCAAGTGCATCCTCAGCAAGTTTGCAGATGACACCAAACAGAGTGGCGTTGCTGATACACCTGGGGGACAGTAGGGCATTCAGAGGGACCTGCATAAGCTGGAGAAGTGGGTTCATGTGAGTCTCCTGAGCTTCAGCAAGACCAAACGCAAGGTCCTGCATCTCCTGGGGCAACCCTGGGTATCAGTACAGGCTGGGGATGAAGGGATGGAGAGCAGCCTTGACAAGAAAGATTTGGGGAAATTGGTGGGTGAAAGACTGGACTGGAGCCATCAATGTGTGCTTGCAGCCCAGAAGGTCAAATGTATCTTGGGCTGCATCCAAAGGAGCATGACCAGCAGGTCAAGGGAGGGGATTCTGCTCCACTCTGGTGAGAGCCCACCTGGAGTCCTGCATCCAGCTCTGGAGCCCTCAGTACAGGAAAGACATGGAACTGTTGGAGAGGGTCCAGAGCAGGGTCACCAAGATGATCAGAGGGATGGAACAGCTCTGCTGGCAGGACAGGCTGGGAGAGTTGGGGTTGTTAAGCCTGGAAAAGAGAAGGCTCCTGGGAGACCTTATTCCCATGTTTCTGTACTTAAAACATGTCGATAAGAATGATGGGAACAGACTTTTTAGTGGGGCTTGTTGTGATAGGACAAGGGGTGATGGTTTTGAACTAGAAGAGGGGAGACTGAGGCCAGACATGTGGAAGACATTTTTCACAATGCGGGTGATGAAACACAACCACTGGTTGCCCAGAGAGGTGGTGGATGCCCCATCCCTGAAGAATTCCCAGGCCAGGCTGGATGGGACTCTGAGCAGCCTGATCTGCCTGAAGATGTCCCTGCCCATGGCAGGGGAGTCGGACTAGATGACTTTTGAAGCTCCCTTCCAACACTCTCTATGCTTCTATGATTCCTATCTCCAAGGAAAGCTCCACCATCTGGGAAATAGCCCTTCAAGCATAGAATCACAGGATCCTAGAACCATAAAATCATTTTATTTAGAGGAGACCATGAAGTCCAACCATAACCTAACTCTAGCACTAAACCATTTCCCAGAGAACCTTCTCTATACATCTTTTAGACACCCCCAGGAATGATGACTCAACCACTTCCCTGGGAACCCTAGTCACTGCTTCACAACCTTTTCCATGAAGAAGCGTTTCCTTATGTCCAATCTAAACCTCCCCTGGCACAACTTAAGGCCATTCCGTCTTGTCCTATCCCTCGGTACTTGGGAGAAGAGATCAACATCCTCCATGTTCCAACCTCTTTTCAGGTAGTTGTGGACACTCATAAGGTCTCCCCTCAGCCTCCTGTTCTCCAGGTTAAACATCTCCTGTTCCCTCAACTGCTCCTCATCACACTTGCTCGTCAGCCCCTCACCAACTCCGTTCCCTTCTCTGAACTTGCTCCAGAACCTCAAGGTCTTTTTTGTCATAAGGGGCTCAAAGCTGACCCCAGGACTCGAGGTGCAGACTCACCAGTCCTCAGTACATGAGAACAATCACTGCCCTAGTCCTGCTGGCCACACTATTGCTGATCCAACCAGGATACCACTGGCCCTATTTGGCCACCTGGGCACATGCTGGCTTAGGTTCAACCACTGTCAACAACAGCCCCAGGTCCTTTCCGTCCTCAACAAATTTCTAGCCGTTCTTCCCTCAGCCTGTAGCGCTGCCTGGGGTTGTTGTGACCCAAGTGCAGGACCCAGCATTTGGCCATGTTGAACCTCATACAATTGGCCTCAGCCCATCGATCCACCTGATCCAGATCTCTCTGTAGAGACTTCCTACCCTCTAGCAGGTCAACACTCCCAACAGACTTGGTGTCATCTGCAAACTTATTGAGGGTGCACGTGATCCCCTTGTCTAAATCCTTGATAAAGAAATTAAACAGAACTGGCACCAATACTGAGCCCTGGGGACACCACTCATGACCGGCCACCAACTGGATTTGGCTCCGTTCACCACAACTCCTTGGGCCCGACCCTCCAGCCAGTTCTTTATCCATCGCAGATACACCATCCAGGCCATGAGCTGCAGCTTCTCCAGGAGATGCTGTGGGAAACTGTGTCAAAGTCTTACTAAAGCTTCCCTGATCCCCTATACAGGGTGCCTTGTCATGGAGGAGATCAGGTTTGTCAAGCAGGACCTGCCTTTCTTAAACCCATGCTGCCTAGGACTGATCACCTGGTTGTCCTGTGTCTGCCACATAATGGCACTCAGGATGATACGATCCATACTATTCCCTGGGACTGAGGTCAGGTTGACAGGACTATAGTTCCCTAGATCCTTCTTATGTCCTGTCTTGTAGATGGGTGTCACTTTCACCAACTTCCAGTGAACCGGGACCGCCCCACTTAGCCAGGATTGCTGGTAGATAATGGAAAGAGGCTCAGTGATGACCTCCGCCAGCTCCCTCAGCACCCTTGGTGTATCCCATCTGGCCCCATAGACTTGTGGGTGTTCAAGTGTTGTAGCAGGTCACCAGCCATTTCCCTTGGATTTTTTGAGCTTCAATTTGCTCCCCATCCCTGTTTTCTGGCTCAGGGGGCTGCGGACCTGGAGCACAACTGTTCTGACTATTAAAGACTGAGGCAAGAAGGCCTCAGCCTTTTCCTAATCCTTGTCACTGTGTTTCCTCCTGCATCCAATAAAGGATGACGTTTCTCTTTACCTTCCTTGTGTGGATAATGTATTTATAGAAATATTATTTTTCCTTTATGGCACTGGACAGATTCAGCTCCAGTTGGGCTTTGGCCCTTCTGATTCCTTCCTGAACAGCTTCATGACATCCCTGTATATCTCCTGGCTTGCCAGACTCTCCTTCCATAGGTTTTGAATTCTTTTATTCCTGAGTTCCACCTGAAACTCTCTGTTCAGCCAGGCTGGAGTCTTTCCCTTCTGGCTTGTCTGAAGCGATGGATTAGAAAGCGGATGACAAAAATATCATGATTTATTAAAAAATAAATACCACTAACACACACACCCAGAAGTCTGGGCCTCTAATGAGTTACATTAAAACTGTTATCTGTTAGAGAGCAGTTGATGAGCACTTCAAATGCATCCCGTCATTAGTTTCCTCAAGGCATCCTTGAGCTCCTGGTTCCTCATGCTGTAGATGAGAGGGTTCACTGCTGGAGGCACCACCGAGTACAGAACAGACACCAGGTCCAGGGATGAGGAAGAAAGAGAGGGGGGCTTCAGGTGGACAAATACGGCGGTACTGACAAACAGGGAGACCACAGCCAGGTGAGGGAGGCAGGTGGAAAAGGGTTTGTGCCATCCCTGCTGAGAGGGGATCCTCAGCACGGCCCTGAAGATCTGAACATAGGACACCACAATGAACACAAAACATAAAAAAACTAAGAAGACACTGACAACAATAAGCCCAGCTTCCCTGAGGTAGGAGTGTGAGCAGGAGAGCTTGAGAATCTGGGGGATTTCACAGAAGAACTGGCCCAGGGCATTGCCCTTGCACAGTGGCAGTGAAAATGTATTGGTCGTGTGCAGCAGAGAATAGAGAAACCCAGTGGCCCAGGCAGCTGCTGCCATGTGGACACAAGCTCTGCTGCCCAGGAGGGTCCCGTAGTGCAGGGGTTTGCAGATGGCAACGTAGCGGTCATAGGACATGATGGTGAGGAGAGAATATTCTGCTGTAGCACAGAACAAGAGAAAAAAGACTTGGGCAGCACATCCTGTATAGGAGATGTTCCTGGTGTCCCAGAGGGAATTGACCATGGACTTGGGGAGAGTGGTGGAGATGGAGCCCAGGTCGAGGAGGGAGAGGTGGAGGAGGAAGAAGTACATGGGGGTGTGGAGGTGCTGGTCCCAGGCTATGGTGGTGATGATGAGGCCGTTGCCCAGGAAGGCAGCCAGGTAGATGCCCAGGAAGAGCCAGAAGTGCAAGAGCTGCAGCTCCCGTGTGTCTGTGAACGGTAGGAGGAGGAACTGGGTGATGGAGCTGCTGTTGGGCATTTGCTGGCTCTGCACATGGGGCACTGTCACAGGGCAAAACAGACAAGTAAGAGGAGACTTCTCTGAGGAAATCAAAGCCATTTCTCACACATCCTCCCCCTACTCCACACCCCCTTCTCCTTCTTCCAGACCTTCCTCCAGCTGGAGTTCATCTTTGTCAAATGGAACCAAAACATGTCTCACCCTTTCCTAAGGTCTCAGCATTCACATTGGAACCAGGACACACATGGCTCATTTCAAAAACCAAACAGCATTTTCTCTGTCACAGCAGCTTTGTGCTTATCTGTGGGGATTTCACATAACACACAGATGCTGTAGGACAGGTTTGCATCCTGGATGGAAACTCACAGCTTGGAAGGAAACCTCAGTGACACAGCCAACAGTCCTAATGTCGGCATTTGATTCAGGGAGATTCAGCTCATTCCCCATCCCCACAGACTGCATTGCCCACGGCTCCACAGAGCAGAGAAAAGCTGGGACAACTGTTCCCATGGACACACCTGCAGGAAAGGACCCACAAGGTCAGGCTGTGACTCTGCAGCTGAAACTGCCATCCCGAGAGAGCCTGACAGCAAGAACAAGATCCCAACAGCAGTGACCCAGAGCAGGGGAGCAAGAAGGACAATGCGGTGAGGGTAGGTGTGAGAGAGGCCAGGGCAGAGGCAGCCGGGCACTCAGACAGCGTCACCCTTCCCCAGCTGTGCAGCCACCTCCCAGACACCAACATTGCCGGGCAGCTGCTCTCAGCCCCTGTGCTCTGCAGAGGAACTGGAGCTCTGGCTGCACAGGAGCTGCTTCATGCCTTGGAGCCCCCGGCCCTGAGGGCAGAGGCTTTGCTGGGTGGGACAGGAGGCCAGGGGGCTGCTCACAGGAGGGATCTGCACTGCAGAGGATCACAGGGTCTTTTCTCTGTTCTCCCTCCCATAACCACTCCAGGTTTAGTTTCCTCTCATTTCTGATCATTTCCCTGCTGCCTGGAGATTGTCCCCCTGGGAGGTGTTTCCCTGTCCATGCCTCTTCCCTGTCAGTGCTCACAGACCCCATCCCACCCTCTGTGCCCTCCCCCGGCCCTACAGATCCTGCCTGTTCACAGGGCACTGCCTGGGGGCATCTTCCTGTTTGCAGGCTGGAAAACAGGACAGGTCAGACTAGTCTGATGGGTCCAGCCAAGGTGATGCAGGTGCTGTGCACAGGCAGAGGGGTGGTGAAGGGATGTTATGAGCCTTCTGGCAGATGTACTGATCACTCAGAGTTGCAGTTCAGGAGTCTCAGTGACTTGTTTAAGCATGAGAGCTCATTTTCATTTTATCCTTTCCTGCACCCCCCACTCCTTGGGAGAGGAAACTGAAAAGACAGGCGCAGGAAAGCTCCTTTTCTGTCTGGTAATCCTTGCACTGATCTTGTCCTTGAGGCATCCCCCTGGAAAAATCTTGGGGTGATCTGGAGGTGTGAGCAGTGCTGACCCACACCGCACCCTCTCCACAGCAGAAACACATTTCCTGCCCTATCGGGCTTGCTCCTTCATGTGACATCTTCTCCCCTCAGTATTGTTGGGATCTCCCCGGGCAGGCTGAGTGCTGACCCTGGCAGGCGGCAGAGTCCCTGCCCTGGCACAGCCCTGGGGTGCAGGGACCCTGCTCTGCAGGACAGCCCTGGGCACCCCTGGGAGGTCCCCCTGCAGTCACCCTCAGCAGAAGGTGCCATGATGCCCTTTCCCATTGATGGTGCTGCAGGGAAGCCCTGCTCTGGAGTGTGTTCTTCTCTACAACAGAGATACTGTGAGAAAGACCTGACAGATCCTGTAGATTGTGGGATGAATCATCTTTAGGGTCTCTCTCCAGGAAATGCAGCTGCATTGTCCTACAGCCAGAGACTTACCATGTAAGGACTGTGAAGATTTGTCTCTCAATGAGCCCTCAGCAGCGAACCACCTACATTGCCTTTCCCCTCTCTCTGCCTGGCTCCTCTGCCCTTGGTGCTGCAGGCAGAGCCCTCAGCCCTGCTGCGCTGTGCAGAGGAGCTGCTCCTGGGCAGAGCTGTCTCTCTGCAGCGCTGCCGCTTGCCAGGAGCTCCCTCTGTCCCAGGAGCCCAGCCCAGCTCAGCAGCACAGGAGCAGCCCATGATGTCCCTTTCTCTGTCCCCTCTGGGTTCCCTCCATGTGTCCCTGGGGCTCCAAGGGCACATCCCTTCAAACAGCCTCAAGTAATCAGTGATGTTGATTCTCTCTCCTCTAAACAGACACTTCTTGCCAGCATTGTGTTCTCTGTATTAAAAAATGAATCAGTATGAGAATCATATTTTCTTGTCCCATCATTAGGCAGGACACCAGGAATGTTACAGCAAATTTCTGTAAACTGTGGATGGGAAATTCTTCAGTTGAATGAGTTTAAGCATCATATTCTGGTTTTATACTCCTAGGTCTAGAGAGACATTCATCAATCTTTGACCATGTCATGTCTGTGCTCTGAGGCAAAGCCTTTGCACACATGGGCTCTTGGACACTTGGTACCAGTTTCTTGTGGCAGGTCAGAGCTGGGCTGGTGCCACAGCTGGGGTGGTTCAGCCCAGATGTGAGGCAATGTCCTCAGCCAGGGACCTGACTGGGGGAGCTGGAGCTGTCAGTGCTGCAGACAGAGCTGTGACACGGGTGGAATGAACTGCCAGGCAGGGTGGCAGAAGTGAGTTCATCTGGTCTGCAAGGACAGCAGCCTCCAAGCACAGAACAGCCCAGATCAGAACTCAGTCTGGACCTGTAAGGGAGTTCAAGGGCCCATAATGAGCTGTTACTACTGCAAGAACACTTAAAGGAGAAACAAAGACAGTGTGTGGCCACTGATCAATTTAATAAGGGAAAGAGGTGAGAATCACTGTCCCCTGTTGTCCTGTATCTTCACCAGCAATGTGTCCAGGCCTCTGTGACTTGAGACAGGAATCTGGAGGACAAGCAGCATAGGATGGGGATCAAGTCAGGGGCCACTGGAACTAACACTACCCTTTCCAGTCTATGGGACAGCAGGGGCAGCATCCCAGGAGCTGAGACAGCAGGACGATGTCACAGGGAGGCCACTCTCCACCATCTTGGAAAGCTCATGGAGACTGGGGGGAGTCCCTGACCACTGGCAGCTCTCACACAGTGTGTGCACTTTTCAAAATGGCCAGTGGGTGAGCAGGGGAACTAAGGGCTGTGCCCCAGAACATGTCCACTGGGACCCCATTTCTGGGTGTCTGGAAGAGAAGGTGACGGGGTTTACCCAGGGCAGGTTGTGCCTGTCCATCCTCTTTGCTTTCAGTGAGGAAAGGACAGGGTTTGGATGTGGGCAGAGCAGGGGTGGTCTGTTACCTGGAAGTCAGCAAGGCATTCAGCGTCATCCCCTACAATGTGCTTGTGCCCAAGTTAGGATATTATGGTCTGTGTCAGTGTGCAAGTAGACGGGTAAAAGGCAATTTGGATGGTTTGGCTTAGAAGGACAATAGATAAGGGGAAAAACTTTGCATTCCTGAGGACAGTCAAGCACTGGAAGCTGTTTCCCAGCAGTGCGCATCCATTCTACATCAGAAAGTTACCACAATGTGTTTGTATAGACCCCTCACTAATCTGGTCTGACTCTGCTTTGAGGAGGAGGTTGGTCAAGACACCTCTTGAGGTGCCTTAGAGACTGAATGACACTGTCCTTCCTTCCTTCCTTCCCCTTCATGTTTCTGATTTGGAGAAAGCTCTCAGGTTCCCTCTGATCACAGAAATAATTCGCATGAGGCGCAAGGCTGCTTTACAAGTAACCATAAACAACCCTGATCACAACGTTTGTATCCTTTTTCATTTCCTGCAATCCAGCTTCCTCTTGTTTGCTGTCCTAATACCCTTCCAGAAAGAAAACACCACCTTGTTCATCCTTTCAGAGCAGGTTGTTCAAGAGGTGTCAGCATCCATGTACAGAGTCTGCACATCAGCCAGGCAGCAAAGCCACCGTTACAGAAATGCAGACGAGGCTCTTGACCAGCTCTTGAACCCAGATATCAGCGTGACGTGTCTGCTGAGATTCCCGGGAACACCTGAACTTTAAGTGCAGAGCATGTGAGTGCTGGTTGGGTATCCTGGATTGTCTCCTGAGCCATGTGGTGCTTCTGGCTGTGAAGAGAATCAAAACCAACTTTTTCACTGGGTTAATTAATTTTACAGACTGTCACACAGGGAGTTGAAGGGAGCTCAGAACTCCAGTCTCTGCTGTACTGTAAGGCTTGATACCCCATCCACAGGTACATTTTTAAATGGTCCAGATAGAGGGTGATCTTGCAAAAGTCACCCTTTGTGTCCCCAGGTGCATGGACGCTGCTCATGTGCCTCTGCAGAGAGTGGCAGAGGTTGGATCCCTTTCTCAGGAGAAACTCCTTGCTGGAAAGACACAGCTACAGGGCTGGCTCAACAAGGTTTTATTGCATTTCACTCGGCATCAGATTTGACATATTTGGTGCTTTTCTGTGATCATTTCTTCTGCACAGATGATCACAGAAGGACAACCATTTCATAAGAGTTGGTTACAAAGGCCCTGTCACGAACAAGAAATCTCACCGTGAGATCTGGAGGGAGTGAGGAAGATTATAACAAGCACCAGGAAGAACCAAGAAGCTCAAGACCTGTTCTGTAGAGCGTGAGGCCCTGAGCAGCAGTGACCGGCCATGTGTGGTGTGGGAGAGGGTCAGGAGATGTGGGGTAGAAAAGGGTGATGGCTGATGACTTCAGCAAATCCTTACAACCATGTCTGAGCCACAAGTGGAATGCGGCTGATATCTGGGGGTCAAAGAGGAATAGTAGAAAGATTGTTGTTGATTTTGGAAAGAAGGCAGGCTTTTTTGGACTAAGGATATATGGCAGTTCCATTTGCATGCTGTGGGCTTAGCTGTGCCTGGGAGATGGGGAATGGCTGCTGCTGGGGTGTTTGTGCTCAGTCATGGCCCATGAGCTGATCCTGCTCTGCTCCTCTCTTACACTGCCCACACTTGGATGGACCTCAGGACTCTTCCATGAACCTGGTGGATGCATGGACCTCCTGGAGGGATGGGTATGGATCCAAATAGAGGATTCAAGCAAGTGTGGGACTGGGACAGCTCAGGTGATTGGTGACCATTGCGAGGTGTATGAAAGAAGTTGAATGGGTTTGGGGGACCTCACAGGCATTTCCAAGTCCTCAGAAAACCAGAGCCTTGTGGTTAAAGCAACAGCATTTGGCACCAAACCCACCCCCAAAACACAAAACACTCACAGTGACCACAGGCAGAGCCTGAGAAACCTTTGACTGAAAGGGTCTCCTTTGTCTGGTCCTGGGGTCAGGGCTTGGCCATTCTGGTGATGAACAAACGTCAAGGGCTGACGTGGCACCAGAGCCACCTCCACATCACCTTTACGACTGCTGACCGTTGTCTCCAGGGACAGGGACTGCTTGTGTCAGCAATGGTCCTTCGTGGGGTCCCAAACACCCTCAGAAACTTGGGGTTTGTTTCTGCCCTTCAGGTCATGACGGGTTTGTTCATTCTTTCAGTACCTGCAGTTCAGGATCGTGGCAGCAGAGGGCTCAGTAACATCCAAAACGCCCTTTCAAGACAATGCTCTCTGCAGCACTTTCCTAAAGGCTTCAAGTCTGGTGTGGATGATTTCAGAGATTTCAGAATTGTAGCCAAACAGTGAGCATTTCCATAATAAAGAGTAATAAAACCAAATCTCTAATATTTCCATCACCCTCCCAAAACCCTTATTTCCACAACAGCTGGTATCAACAATATCCAATGAATATTGATCTAGAGAATCTCCTGAGAACGACTGAATGTGTCAGAGAAGTGGGTGCCTAAACCATCACTTGACCGAGGAGACAGGCCAGGACACCTCAAGAGGAGTCACACTCCTCTGTACCAAGAGGTGGGTGTTCCTGGGAATCTCAGATGCCACAGCACAGTGATACTTGTGTTCAGGGAGCTGTTCAAGTGACCCATCTCCTGTTCTGTAATGGTGTCTGAGTTTGCTCAGGTCACCCCTGACTTGAGCCCCATCCACTGCTGGGTGTTCTCCAGACTCCTGTCTTCAGGAACAAAGTCGCAGGAGACCTTGCTGGTGAAGATGGAGGCAAAGAAGCCATGAAGAACCTCAGTCCTGTCTGATTCTGCCCCTATAAAGTTCAGCAGCAAGCCCATGTTCTCCCTGTCTATTCCTTTTTTTTTTTGTAAGGAAGCTGTATCAGCTCATCTTGCTGCCCTCCGCCTCCCCTTTAGGTATCAAGTCCAGGGCAACTTTGGAATCATCTCTGCATCCGTGGCCAAGGTTTCTAAATTCCTCCTTTGTAGCTTCCCCTGCTTCCACCTCCTGTGTGATGCCTTTTTGCTCTGCAGCTCCATCAGTTCAGAGGAGCAGCCTCACAAGATAAATGCTTCTTTTTATGGGTACTCGGAGGGATCATTCTTGTGCTTGGAGCAGCCTGTCCTATAAGGCTGATCAGATTTCCTGAGCTCCTTCACCCTCCATGACTTTACCACATCACCACCTCTACCTGCCAAACCCCAGTATGTCAAAGTCTTCTCCTCTGGAGCCCACCAGCCTGTGCTCTGCTGCTGGCCTTCCTCCCTCCCCTCTGGTGCCTGGGACCCCACTGTGTCCTGGTCACAACAGCCAAGGTGGACACTCATGTTCACATCCCTCACCATCTCTTCCTTCTTCGTTGGTACCAGATCCAGGTGAGCATCACCCTTGTTGGCCCATCAGGCAGCTCTCTTAAGCATTTGGCCCAAGATCCTTTGGACTGTTGGCAACTGCAGATTTGCCTGGCCAGTGACTGTCACGGCAATTACAGTGCCCCATAGGAACCTGCTCATTGACTGGAGACTTTCATGCGTTGCTGAAAGAAGATCTTTACAATTTCTTCTTCACGATCAATTATTTTGTAACACCCAACGCACTGTCACCCCGTGCTGGGTTTATGGCAAAGTCTTGGAACGGGGGGTGGGTGTGGGTGTGCTACAGTTGTCACCTCTCTGAGAAGACAACAGGAGTTTGACCAACGTCAGACAGAGCCCATTTCAGCTACTCCAAAATGGACCCACTCCTTGCCAAATCTGAGCCACTCATTGATGCTCGCAGCACCCCTGTGATATTGTATTTGAGAAAGGGTAAAAAACGCTGCACAACAGCAGGTGGGAGAGAGGAGGGAGGAAATGTGTGAGAAAAGCACTGCAGACACCAAGGTCATATCCCATAGGACCCAAGCAGGTCCCTCAGCAGGCCAAAGCTTGCTCTCCTGAAATCCTGCTCTTGGCCTGGTTATCATCTCCCAGGAGCCTCAGCTCCACTTTCCCATCCCTGACTGTTCCATCCTGATCAACTCTTTGTGGTTTGTAAGCGTGAAGTCCCACAGGGCACCTCACCCCACTGACTCCTCAGTCACCTGTGTCAGGAAGATGTTGTCAATGAGCTCCAACCCCTCTTGGATGGTTGGTACCTTGCAGATATTGGGATGTCTAAGGTCTGTCATGAGGACACTGCCCTGGAAACATGAGGCTTCTTTCATTTGTCTGAAGGAGGCCTCATCTAATTCCTCTTCCTCATCACTGAGTCTGTAGCTGATGTCCAGTGACAACAACATTGCCCATGTTGTTCTGCCTTCTCATGGTGACTCCTCAACCTTCAGCTGACATTGTCTGTCGCCAGGCTGAATTTCATGGATTCCTGCTGTTCTCTCACAAGAAGGGAATCTACCCCTGTGAGTCCAAACCTCTGACATTGTGAGTAGCAGACCCCTAAGACTCCACAGTTTCTCCAGGAGAAGGAATTTGTAGTGTCCTGTAACTCCTTATCCTGTTATCTTGGGAGAGAAACCCTTATCAGGATAAACCATCTGCATGAAAATATTAACAGATGAGCAAATGGAGCTTCAGTCCAGGGTGAGTCCAGACCTTGTGAAAATCTGGTATTCAACCAGCAGAAAGCTCTGAAGTTGTACAAAGAGAAGTGACCAGTGCTGTATCAGGGTGGGACAATAACCCCATCCATCAGGACAGAGCAGGACCTGACACGCTGAGCAGTGACCCTGAGGAGAAGGGCCTGGGCACTCCAAGGTCCCCACACCAGCCCGTGGTGCACGCTCACCATGAACAAGGCAGCTGCACACGGGGCTGCATGAGGAGGAGCGTGGGGACCCAGACACCTGGAGTTCTCATCCCATTCGGTTCAGCACTGGTGTGACCCCACACACACGGGGCTATGCCAGTGTGCGGCTTCCCAGTTTGGAGAAGCAGGGAGGAACTGGAGAGTGCAGGGCTCTGCCAAGGCAGGTTCAGCACCTTGTGCACATGGTGTGGGATGCTGAGGGACCTGGGCTGCTTTGGGCCAGCAGCGCTGTGGAGGCTGCAGCAGTGCAGGAGTAGCCTGAGAGTGCCTGAAGGGTGGTTTCAGAGGTGGTGGAGGTTTCTTCCTAGTGGGAAAGAGTTTGAGAAAGAAATAATGGCCCAAAGTGCAGCTGGGGAGGTCCAGGCTGGACATGAGCAGCAAGGAATGTGACTGGAACGGCAGTGCTGTGGTGGAGCAGGTCAGCAGAGGGAGTCTGCATCAGCCCAAGGCTTTGTGCTTCAAGGAACAGCTGGGGATGATGCAGAGATCTCAGCAAAGGAAGGAAGATGCTCAGACAAGAGCAAGGTGGGGCAGCAGGGGGGATGTCTGCAGCCTGCAGGGAAAGAGGTGCAGGGGATGCCACAGCACAGGACAGGCTGTGGTGGAGATGATCAAGGGATGTAAAGAGGCAGAAAGCCCCACCAGACATGAGCTCCTTCTCCCCTTGGCTATGGCTGTTGTCTGCACCTCTGATGCCTGTGAGGAGACACCTTGTCCTTCCAGCACAGGGGCCTCATGGCCTCCTTTCCCCAGCCAGGAACCTGGGAGGTGTGGGACCATAGTCCTGCCCTTGGCCTTGCACAGCCCCACATCACACTGTCCAGGAAGGGCCCTGGGCAACGTGGGAAGGACAGGATCTGACTTCCCAGGGCTGGGGGCCCTTTGGTTAATGAAAGACAACCAGGTTTACTCAGCATCAGAGAGACCTTCACCTTGCTATTCCTGACCTGTGATCTCTGCCTCCAGTTTTCTGCTCTAACTGACCCTGGGACAGTTTCTCAGTTGTGTGCCTCAGTCGGACCCATTAACATCACAAGAAACTCTGGAGTTTGCATCTGAGTTTGACTTCTTGAGAGGTTTCCTCAACTTGCCCTCAGGGTCTGAGGTTCATGGACTCAGGACCAAAGCCGCCAGAGGGGTCATTAAAGCGCCTTGGGCTGCTCCTGTGCTGCTGAGCTGGGCTGGGCTCCTGGGACAGAGGGAGCTCCTGGCAAGCGGCAGCGCTTCAGAGAGACAGCTCTGCCCAGGAGCAGCTCCTCTGCACAGCGCAGCAGGGCTGAGGGCTCTGCCTGGGGATCTCAGGGAGACGAGCAAGGCAGAGAGAGATTAAAGGTGGTCAGGATTGGGAGGATGACTGAGAGCTCACTGGAGGAGGAACCTTTGCAGCCCTTGCCATGGTAAGTCTCTGGGTGCAGGGCAATGCAGCTGTAGCTCCTGGAGGCATCTCCTAAACCTGGCACAGGCACAGCTGGTGGGATCTGTAAGGAGGGGGCTCTTGTCAGGCAATGCTGAACAGCTGTGAAGCTGGGTGAGCACCCAGGGGTGCCCAGGGCTGTCCTGCAGAGCAGGGTCCCTGCACCCCAGGGCTGTGCCAGGGCAGGGACTCTGCCGCCTGCCAGAGTCAGCGCTCAGCCTGCCCAGGGAGATCCCATGGCAGCAGCTGTGGGTGGAAGGAGCGACCCCCGGCAGGGCAGGCAGTGAGTTTGTGGGGTTGGAGGGTGCTGTGTGGGTCAGGGCTGCTCACAGCTCCAGATCAACCCCACAGACATGGCAGAGGGTCCTTCTGAACAACAACATCGAGACAGAAACAGCTGCAAAGGAAGGATTCTGTACTTTCAGTTTTCCACTCTTGGTTGTCTGGGTGTACAGTGGGAGATGGGGATTTATTTATCTCTTTGGAGAAGACACTGAGACCCCAGTTCTCGTTAGGACTTGTCTGAGCTGCTCCTGAGGCCCTGTGCACACAGAGCTGCCCCTGGGCAGTGCCAGGAGGTGTGAGCAGGACAGAGCTGAGCACACAGCGGGTGGGACGGGGTCTGTGACACTGACAGGGAGCAGACCCAGGGACAGAGACACAGCTGCAGGCAGCACAGACATGGGCAGGGAGAGTTAACTGCTACCAGAAATGCTGGGGATGGGATTTAGGAACCTCTCTCAAATTCTCTGCAGCAAAGACACATTTCCCAGTGCAACCCCTGGTCTCCTCTCCTCCCCAGCAGAGCCTCTGCCCCAAAGCCACTCTTCCATGGAATTACACTGAATGAGTATTTCAGATGTCCATGTTTGCATTGAACAGATGAGACTGAGCATGCACATCATGTACATGAGGTGATATGAATCTGAGTCAGTACAAACACCGTTCCTGTGGTTCCATGAAGACCTGTGAGACAGACAGTTCATTGAGGTCATACCATGTTGGGACTAATATCCCATAGGAAACCACCGGAATGCAGCACTTGGATGTGCTTCCTTGAGCCAATCTCCTTTCCTAATGGTGTGGGACATCAAAACAAATGTAGAACATGGTGAAACAACATAGGACTGAGGTGCATCCCATTCTTTGGGAACAGGAACAGAAGGACAGAGGGATACTGTGGCTCCTGCCTCTGTGTGTAAAAGGGAAAGTGTCTGTCCCTCAATATCTCTATGTGCACACCTGACAGAACCCCAACATCTGCGTGTGTGACTTCAGGGACAAACCCCAGTGGTGCAGTGAGTTTCATCTCAGCTGCCTTGGACAGGCTTATCGCAAGTGTCCCTGTTTGCTATATCACCTTTGCCATCTCCACCACATGTTGTTCTACACAGTCCTGCATCTGCCCCTCTTGCCCTGTGGGAAATTCTGGATTGTGGTCTCAGAAGTGCCAGAGTAATCAGAGAGGATCAGAGGTCCCTCAGAAGGGCAGACGTCAAACCCATCTTCAAGAATGACAGGAAGGAGAACTGGGAGAATGACAGGCTGGTCAGCCTACATCTGTCCCTGGGAGGGTAACGAGTCACATTCTCCTGCAGCCATCTCCAGGCAGTTGTAGGACAAGGAAGGGATTGCTGAACCCAGATGGGCAGGGGAAAGAAAGGCATGTTGTGTACATGGAGTTTTGCAAGGCCCCAGACATGGTCTCCTGTGGTGGCCTTAGAGCAGCTTGGGGAGATCTGGGCTGCAGATGTGGATGTTGTGATAGGTGGGAAGTTGGCTGGATGACCAAGCCCAAATATCATCAGTGGTACAAAGTCCTGTGTTTAGCCTTTTACAGGCGGCAACCCTCAGTGATGAGTACTGGGGCCAACACCGTTGAACGGCTTTATTCTCCCCCTGCATCGTGTCATGGAGCACATTTTCAGCTCCTTTGTGGACAGTGCAAAGCTGGGCAGAGGCCTAGAACAACCTCACCTGGTTGACCCTGTCTTGAGCAGCAGAGTGAGACAAGATGATGTTCAGGGCTCTCTTCAAACCTGAGTTATTCTATGATTCAATGAATCTTTACCTTGAAAAGGTGTTTGAAGACAGAATATGTAGTCCTTACCAGTTAAAAGAACAAATCCTGCCTGTAATTGCTAAACTAAAATATGTAAATCCTCTCCGTTTTGGTCGGTCTGCCCTGCTACCAAAGATAAAAGTGACTTTTAAAACACCTAAACAGAACCTGCAAAGAATTCTGTCCTTGCAGTGCAGTCACTCTGGAGTCTGCACAATTAGTTGAGTCTTGTTTTAACATCTGTCTCAAGACTGTTACATAAAGTGTCCTTTAGCTGTACTTTTCACCTTATGTGCTCATATGCATCCCTAGAATAGGAAACCGGGGTCAGCCCGGGACCGTTTCTCAACAAGCTTGCATGGTGATAAAATGATTATGTAACCAATATGCCAATGTGTAAACACTTGGCTCTTTAGGACTGCAGTGAGGGTCTGAATGTAGGGATAAGATTTTGGATATAATAGATGTTCCTTCCCTACCTGTTGTGCTGGTTTTATTCCAGCATCCAGACTTGCACAGCTCTGGAATAAACAAAATCTCATCTCTGGGTGTGGGATTGGCTTTGCACTTCAGTTAGTGAATTTGCAATTAGCAACCAGGAAGAAGGGAAAAAATCAAAAAATAAAAGAGGCAGGAGAGGACATAGAAAGGATGTCAACATTTCACATTCCCTTAAATAATGCTTCTCCACTCAGGTTTTTAGTAGGAAAAAAAATTGATCAATTTGATAAAACAAGCATGCTTTATCTAGTCAGGTCCTGGCTCATAAGGAGGGTGATGGATGGGTGTGGGATTACGAGGTCACTTGTGTCTCAGAAACTCATAATTGAGTTCAAAGACTTTGGCTGTGAAGGGGACTGTGAAGTCAGTTCTGTCTCTGGAGGTGGCAGGCCAGAAACAGGAATAGAGCTGGGAAGGTATCTCTGCCTAAGCACCTACAGGCCCTACCCAGTAAGAGGCCTTGAAGACTTGTTGTCATGTCCATCCAACCTGAGTACATGACGGGACAGCAGCAGGGACATGGTCGTGTCTGTCAGAGAAGCTGAAAGGCCAGCAGCAGCCATGGGGTTCAGAAGATCATTATGAGGTTACTTCTCTCCTCTCAGGTGAAAGACCACAAGAAATGCTGAGAACAGGTGGGGAAGCGAGATGGGTGTCTGCAGCCTGCAGGGAAAGAGGGGCAGGGGTAGGACCGTGTATAACAGCCTGTGATGGAGATGGCAAAGGGCACTGGCAAGGCTGGAAGGCACCCACAGAACCCAGGTCTCTGTCCCCTTGGCCATAGCAGTTGCCTCTGCCACTGAGGCCCAGGAGAAGTCATATTGTCCTCATGGCACTGGGGCCTCGTTGCCTCCTTGCAGCCCCATGGGGAAGCTGGAAGTTGTTGTCCCAGTGTTGTCCTTCCCTGGGCCTTGCACGCCCACATCCCACGGTCCCAGGAAAAGCCCTGAGCCATGTGTGAGGGACAGGATCCCCCTTCCCATTGCCTGCAGGTCATGGCTTCTCCTTTCTGCTCAGAAAGTAAACCAAGGGGTTTCTGAGCATCAGAGTGGAAGAGAAGACTAAATGGAGACCTCATGGTGGCTACAGCTTCTTCACAAGGTGAGAAAGAAGGGAAGGTACTGATCTCTTCTCTCTGGTGACCAATGACAGAACCCAAGGGAATGGCAGAAGATGTGACAGGGAGGGTCAGTTGGACATGAGGAAAAGGTTCTTCACCCAGGGGTGCTGGACACTGAACAGGTTCCCAGGGAGGTGTCACGGACCCAACCTGACAGTGTTCAAGAAGAGACTGGACAACGTCCTCAGACACACGGTGTGAACTGTGGGGTGTCCTGTACAGGACCAGGAGTTAGACTCCGTGATCCTTGTGGGTCCTTCCAACTCAGGACATCCTATGATTCTATGAAATACTAGGTCAAAAACCCATGTGTTCATTGTACAGATGAGTTGTAAACACACACATCATGTGCATGTCCACTGTGTGCATGTGGTGAGGTGAACCCAAGGGAGCACAAATGCTATCTGCTATTCCTTGGGGTGTCATAAAAGTCAGTGGGACAGAGATGGTGTTCAGAGGTCTCTTCCAACCTGTGTTATTGTAGGATTCCATGGATCTTTTCCTTGGAGAGCTCTTTCACATCAGAATAAACAGAGGAAGAAGAGAAAAATAATAAGAGTCAGAAGCAGAGATGTAAAATGCCCCAGAGTAAATAAAGCAGCTTCTCTGAGGAACGTTTCTCCACTCAAACCCTTGATAGGAAATCTATTGGATAAATTTGATGAAAGCAGCTCACTGTTATCTGGTCACACACTGGAGCACAAGGAGGGTGGGTGATGGCTGGGTACGATGCCATGTGGTCACTTGTGTCTCAGGAGCTCATGGTCCAGTAGGAAGCCAATGGCTGTGGAGGGCACTGTGAGGTCACTTCTGCCTCTGCAGGGGACAGGCCAACAGCAGGAACATGGCTGGGAAAGGACTGTGAGGTCACACACACCAGACGAGCAATCGGGCCCAGTCAGCATGGCTTTGTGAAAGGCAGGTCCTGCTTGACCACCCTGATCTCCTTCTATGACAAGGTGACCGGCTGAGCAGATGAGGGAAAGTCTGTCGTGGGGAGTGAATCCGCCACACAGGCTGTGGGTGTTGTGTCCTTAGACTGCAGTAAAGCCTTTGACACCGTATCCCACAGCATCTCCTGGAGAAGCTGCAGCTCATGGCCTGAATGGTGTATCTGCGATGGGTATAGAACTGGCTGGAGGGCTGGGCCCAAAGAGTTGTGGTGAATGGAGCCAAATGCACTTGGCCTCCGGTCACAAGTGGTGTCCCCAGGGCTCAGTATTTGGCTCAGTTCTATTTAACCTTTATCAATAATCTTGATGAGGGGATCGAGTGCAGCCCCAGTAAGTTTGCACATGACACCAGGTTGGGTGGGAGTGTTGTTCTGCTGGTGGGTGGGAAGGCCTCACAGAGAGATCTGGACCAGCTGGATTGTTGTGCTGAGGCCAATTGCCTGAGGGCACTGGGTTCTGCACGTGGGTCACAACAACCACAGGCAGCACTACAGGCTCGAGGAAGAGAGGCTGGAAAATTGCCCGTTCCTGCTGGGCTGCTCCGGTGTGTGTAACGCGCACAGAGTATGCGGATTTCCCCTTAGATATACACCTTCTGACCCAGGTTCAGAAGTAGGAATTCAGCCAGTAATAGAGAAATTCCTGCAAATGGGGTTATTAAAGGAATGTGAGTCCAATTATAACACCCTTATGTTGCCTGTCCTCAAGCCAGATGGGTCATATTGGGTGGTTCAGGACTTAAGAGCTATAAACAAAATAGCTGAGGACCTCTACCCAGTGGTAGCAGACCCATACACCCCTCTGAGAGTATTAACACCTAATTTGACTTGGTTTATCATTTAAAAGATGCTTTCTTTTGCCTCCCTCTCCATGAAGCCAGCCAGACAATACGTGCATTTGAATGAGAAAACCCTAAAATAAATGTAAAACCCAGCTCACGTGGATGGTGTTGCCACAAAGATTCACGAACAGCCCAACAATATTTGGAAATCAGCTCGCTAAAGATTTTTAATCCTGGGAAGCTTTGTCTGATGAGGGACAGATGCTACAATATGTGGATGACGTTCTAATCGCTACTAGAACCAAGGAGACGTGCATGACCTGGACCCTATGGACCAGAAACAGCTGCAATGGAATAAGGAAGCCACACGAGCCTTTAAAGAACTTAAAAAGGCTTCAGTGTCAGCCCCTGCTCTAGGACTCCCAGATATGAGTAAACCATTTTTCCTATTCTCTCACGAGAAACAGGGAATAGCCTTGGGTACATTGGCACAGGATCTCAGCCCATATCAACGAGCAGTTGCCTATTTCTCCGAACAGTTAGGCGCAACTGCAAAGAGGTGGCCTGGATGCCTGTGGGCAGTTACTGCAGTGGTACTGAATGTACAGGAGGCCTGGAGATTTACCATGGGTCAGAAAATGACTGTGCTAGTATCCCACACAGTGTCTAACAAGATGGTGTAGAAATTACCGTCACTAACGTTGTCAACCCAGCTTCTTTCCTCAGTGGTAATTTTGGAGAACCAGTTCATCATGACTGCCTGGAGACCATCGAAGCAACATAATACAATCGACTAAATCTAAAAGACATTCCTACTGAAAACTCTGAAAACGGAAGCAGCTAACCATAAGGGTTGTGCATGTGCCCAGAGCAATTTGGAAAGAAAAGGGACTTTTGAACTCTCAAGACAAATATATCAAACGTGTGGAGGAGATATTGAAACTACCGGAAGCAGTTAAACTTCCTAAGAAAATGGCAACCGTGCATTAAGGCACACCAGAAAGTGAGCTCGGAATCAGAAAAGGCTGGTGGACAGAGAGGCAAAACAAACGGCTAAGCAAAAGGTAAAAACAGAAAGTGCTCTCGTCCTTGGAGGGCAGGTCTCTTTAACAGGTAAGCCAGAGTATACTAAAGAGAATCGAAACTCATCATAGATTTAGAAGAATCATATAATGAGGAAGGGTGGGTTCACCCCCCCCCCCCCGCCCCCTCTCCCCAGGGAAAACTTATTGTCGCCTTTCATCTAGTTTGGCCTTCAGTAAGGGAAGAACATAAGAAAGGATTTTGGGGAGTAGAACCACTATGCAAACATTTGATTAGGGGAAACAGGAGCTAGAAATTTGTATATCGCTGTAAAACAGGTGACAGCAGTGTGATCTTTGCCTCCAGACTAATCCCAGAAATACGCCCAAGCTAGAAATGGGTCAAATGGGTAAGGGGAATGGGCCTGGACCACAATGGCAAATTGAGTTTTCAGAACTCCCAGGAAAAGGGGGGCACCGATATTTGTTGGTATTAACTGACACTTTTTCAGGTTGGCCAGAAGCGTTCCCTACCAGGACAGCAAAAGTTTAGGAGGTGACTAGAACATTGATACATGAAATAACACCAAGGTTTGGAGTTCCAGCTGTTATATCCTCTGATAGAGGGCCACATTTTAGTTATGTGTATGTGAAGTCTTTTGCAGAGAACTTTGGAACCATAATAGGAAGGTCCATTTCAAGACCTCCTGATATCCTTCACTGCTACCAATATTAGAGAACAGAATGCCTGGATTCATCATTCTAGAGTGAAGAAAACCCCATGATGGGAGGGGTCTTTTTCTTGCTTTTTTAACTACAGGAACAGCTGTTTGGACTGCAGAGAAAGGATGGACACACATCTCTTGAGTTAAAGGACCACTGATGGAAGAAAGAACCTGGAAAGTAACTCAAGAACCAGGGGAATTGAAATTGATAAATGAAAATGAGAATGGTTTAATAGTTAAATGTGTTGAACCAAGTTGTATATGTAATTCTCTTGTTATTTTCGATGTTTAGGTTGTAAATGGACTGTGGTATAAGCATATCCACAAAGGGAACTTACCAACAGGATTGCATAATAAATGTCTAAAAATAGAAGATAAGGAAACTAGAGCTCGGTTGAGGATTCTAGTTGCCACTGGAAGAACAGAAAAAGAATAGTCAAGAATGGTGGGAGGTATTTACTGAAGGGATGAATGGGAATTTAGAGAGTCCACCAGTGATGAGAAGAATAGAGTGTAGAAAGAGAAATCAAATTCCATGTTGCTCCTGTTGTTCCTAGGAAGTGAAGGCCAAGAGGTGGGAAACGATAAAACATCGCCACGCTAACGGCAAAAATAGGAAAGGCGGGGACACTGCCCTTTCTGTTGAGAAGACGACGAACTCAGCTGCCGGCTGCAACCTGCTCAGCCAGAGAGGCAGAGGGTGCGGAAACCTGGACCTGATCCTCTTGCTAGGAGTGGTGACTTGTTGTTCCCTACTTAGCCTGCCCAATCCCTGTACCAAATGCTATAAGCACGTGAGAATAAGACAACTGACACAATATGTTCTCAATTATCACACTCATGTTAATTCTGGATGTTATGATTGATAGAACAAAATTGGAAAAATGTGAAATCCAAGGGCAGAAGTTACGGGTAGCAACTAATCTAGGGAAAGGTGGACTCGGTGTAGGCTCTGTCTCCTGCCCTAGGTGAGAACAGAGTATCTGTTTTACACAAGCTGGTATGTGGGGCTATTCAGATGGAAGGGAGTGCAAGATCAGTATAAGGAGGAGTTAGTTAAGAGTGCCACTCAGGAATTGAAAAGAAGGCAAGAGAAACAGAAAGTGGTACAGAAAAGCAGTGATTGGTATGAAGAAATAAGGCAAAAAGACAAGGGATTACAATTACCAACAGTAGGGGAAAAACCTGTTCATAGACCTTATGGAAAAGATAGCCCAGGAATTAAATGTCACATCATGCTGGATATGTGGGGGTCTCACATGGCAGAACAGTGGCCTTGGAGAGGAGAGAGTGTAAGCCCAGAAGGATTACTGGTGCGGAACAGAACTCATGTAACTCAAGAAAAAAAAAGACCAGAAGGATGGGTATTAAGTCACTTAATAATAGGGCAGATATGCATATCAAGGGAGGATGGTAAACGAGATTTTAGTGAATACATTGGACAAACCCTTGTTAGTGCTGCGGGCAAATTCATCAAATACCTCTACTCCTCCCACTTGGTGGCCAAGTCCACCTAATGGATATTGGTCTCAAAATGGTAGTCTGGTGGAAGAAAATAGGGTTCATGATAGTATGCGCATTTCTGGGTTTACTGTTTGTACCATATTTGATCCCATGCTTTATTCGGTTAATACATTCAGTAGTCCAAGGCATGCAAATCTCAGCTATGCCTATAGATCCTGAAACGGCAACAAAAGAAACGGGGTATAAATTGATGATTTTAAAAGATAACACCAAACTGGACCTAGCTGCCGCTAGGCAAGTACTAGCTAACTTTGAGGCAAAGCACGAATCAATAGGATAAAACGAAAAAGGGGGAATTGTGAAAAATGTGAAAAATGCAGTTGTGATTTGCGCTAAGATGTTGAATGTTTACAGATATAACCAAATGAGGCACGGACTCTGAACTTGGAAAAGGGAAAAAGGTGGTTAAGTTCTATGTAAAAAGTTATGAAACTTGTTTAGGAAGTTTTATTGATAGAGGGAACTAACGTTTTAAGGGTTAAGCAACTATATAGTAAGGGCCTACTAACAAGCTAACATTTTAAACCACGTAATTAATATCTAGTTTAGAGCTGTATGTAACCAATTGTGCTAAAAAAAGCAGGACTTCATCGAATGCCAAGATAAGAAGTTTTACAGCACCAGCTGCAACCTTGAGGAGACAAGACAGCCAAGATTTACAGCAAAAAGGGGGCGCCAGTCCGGTTTCAGTCGGTTTGGTAGCTTGAGTTCCAACCAGTTCCTCGTAATGAGCCAAAGGGAAAAAGTCCACTGTGACGGAGCTGAAGGAGCCTTCATCCAGAGACCCCTAAAGACCCCTCCTCAAATTCACCAAGTGACACTGCGCAGGCGAACAGGGGAGGGGCGAGAAGGGGCTATGGGAATGGTGATCTGAGACTCACTTCATGAATATGTAGAGGCGTTCCTGGGGTCGTTATGAATATGTAATACCTTACTGTATTTAAGCACACTTCTTATTGTTAAAAGTGTGCGTGCTGGGCGGAGTGAATCCCCCGCGCACCCAGCGCTGTTTTGCTTATGCTCTAATGAACACATGTTTAAAGAATACAATTAAGGAATTGGATTAAACGTTGTTTATCCATAGAAAAAGCATAAGTGTCTTTGAGTCCTTTGGACTAAACCGGCTTTGAACATCATGAGCCACTTGGTTCGTTTTAATGGACAACAGCCCCTCCTGGTGTGCAGGAGCTGCCAGTTTTCCTCCCCGCACCTCCAAGTCCACTGTCAAATTCCAAAACCCTGGGGCCCCGTCACCTCCTGGGGCTCCCGGCTCAGGAGCGGTGGTGCTGGCCCAGACGCCACACAAATGGAGAAATAACAGCAGAGTCGATGATCCCGTGACACGGCCTTCTTTATTTTATCAGCGCACTGCAGTCACAGCCGTGTCCCTCGGCTGGCGGACAGGGCCCCTGGCCAGTGAAACCCCTCAGGTGAGAGAAGCTTCTAGTCCGCCACCACAACTGACCACAGCTCAGATTCAAGTAGAGGTTTTAAACGTCAACCCTTGTGGCCATTGAGGCCATGAGAGACTCCAGCACCTGTGAGAAGGAGGAGGCGAGCAGCATCATGGATGTGGCCGTGAGAGAACCTGGCTCCTGGCTGAGGAAGGTGAGCGGCCCGTGGCTGCCCTGCCCTGGAGCCCTTCCAGGCCTTGTTCTTCCCTCCCTCGCCCCGTTGCCTCAGGCACCCGGAAACGATTTCAAGGCAGCAGCTTTGGGATGGGAAGGGCAGCAGGTTCAGAGGCAGCTGAGGAAATGGCTGCACTCCAGTGGCAGCACCATCCTCAGCTGGGTGCCCTCCAGCTCCCAGACACTGTGAGGGGCTGTGGCAGATGCACCTTCCTCCCCCACCCCCTGAAAGCACCAGAAACTTCTCCACCAACAGCCCACCCTGCTCATGGCCCTTGGCTGGCAGACAGGGCCCCCGGCCAGTGAAACACCTCGGCTGAGAGACGCTTCTAGTCCAACAGCACAACTGACCAGAGCTCCGAAGGAGAAGGAGACGGAGGAGGAGAAGGAGGAGAAGAAAGAAAAGGAAGAGAGAAGAGCAGAGAGGAGAAAGAGGAGGCTTTTTGCAGGAAGCAGTAAAGCCATCATCCAGCCACTCTCTGCAGTTGTTGACCTGAAGCAGGAGTGGAACTAAGATGGCAAGAGACCTCTTCTGGCAGCCTCACCCGACTCCAACCACTGAGAAGCTGGAGCGTTATGGTAAGGCCTTCAGGCCCAATTTCACATGTGTGTCTGGGTCAAGGACATCTCTGAAATCAGGCATGGAAACCCGAGGACTGTGGGGGGTGGTTGCTCAGGAGTGGTGACTGCAAGGAGGGACCTGCTTGACCATCTCAAAGGGCTGAGGGGCTGATGTGGCAGCCAGGGCTCCTGGTTCCCTCCCTGACGTGGCCCCTGCCTTCCTGGGGCAGCCCAGGCAGAAGCCCCTGACCCCAAGGGGCTGCCCTTGCCTGGCGCTGGGCATTGCCCACGCTGAGCTCATGTCTGAATGGAAGAGCTGAAGGTGCTCGTGGGCCACGTGTGCTCTGTGTGTTCAGAGATGTGACCCGGCAAAACTGGCCCCTGCTGGGGAGACACCAGGGCCTGCCCTGAGCCTCCGAGAGCCGCGTGGAGCGCAGCCCCGTGCCCCCGCGGGCAGGGCAGAGCACTGCCGGCTTCCCGGCTGCTGCCTCAGAGCATGACGGGTCTTTCCCTTGTTCTTCCAGAGTTCGCTAAGATTTGGGCCAGCACATCGTATCACCTCAGCCTGCAGCTGGCTCTCCACCAGGTGGGCCTCACCTCCTTCTCCCCTCACACCCTGATGAACGCTGATCAAGTCCTGATAGCCCTTTGCCATCGGGTGCAGCTGTTCTTCCTTGGAAAGCGGGAGCGATGCCCCAGCACGACATTACTTTCCCTTCCTTCCTTCCTTCCTTCCTTCCTTCCTTCCTTCCTTCCTTCCTTCCTTCCTTCCCTCCTTCCCTCCTTCCCTCCCTCCTTCCCTCCCTCCTTCCCTCCCTCCTTCCCTCCCTCCTTTCTTCCTTCCTTCCTTCCCTCCTTCCCTCCCTCCCTCCTTCCCTCCCTCCCTCCTTCCTTCCCTCCCTCCTTCCCTCCTTCCCTCCTTCCTTCCTTCCTTCCTTCCTTCCTTCCTTCCTTCCTTCCTTCCTTCCTTCCTTCCTTCCCAAACCTGGCACCCCAAAATCCTGTCCTACCCAACCCTTCACCCCAAATACCTTTACCCCAATGTCATCCTTCCCTAAACCCTGCACGCCCAAATCCTAACCCTGCACCCCAAAATCATGAACCCCCAAACTCAGCCCTACCAAACCGTGCACCTAAAATCCTGCACCTCAAAATCCTTCTCCCCAACCCTGCACCTCCAAATCCTCCATCCAAGTCCTGAACACCTGAACCCTGCACCCTTCAAACCCTGCCCTCCAAAAGTCTTCACCCCCAAACCCTGCACCCCAAGTTCTTGAAAACACAAAACCTGCACCCCCAAAGCCTCACTCCCACCCCTTACTCCAGAGCCCTGCACCCTAAATCCCTGCAGCCCCAAATCCTATCTAACCTTGGACCCCCAAAACCTGCACCCCTAGATCCTTCCCCTCAAAACCTGCACCCCCAGATCCTGCTGCCCCATACCCAGCGCCCCCAAACTCTGCACCTGGAAATCCTGCACTCTCATAACCCTGCACCTCAAACAATTCCCTCAACCCTGCACCCCCAAAACCTGTAACCCCAAATGCTGCACCCGCAGATCCTGTCCCCAAACTCTGCACTTCCAGATCCTGCCCCCCTAAACCCTTAAAGCCCAAATATTGCACCCCTAGGTCCTTCAACACCCTGCACCCCCAAATTCCCCACCCAAAAACCTGTACCCCAGATCCTGCACCCCAAATTCTGTCCTCCCACACAATGCACCCTAAATTACTGCAGCCCCAGGTCCTGAACACCCGAAGCCTGCACCCCCAAGTCCTGTACCCTAAAGCCCTGCACCGAAAATGCTGCCCCTCAACTCTGCTTGGACGGTGCTCTGAGCAACCTGAGCTGGTGAAGATGTCCCCGCTCACGGCACAGGGGGGTGGGTTGCAACCTGAGCAGCTTTTGCAACGGATTTGTGGTGTCTCTGCACCCCTGTGCAGTTGTATGGATGTGGCTGTGCTTGGCTACAGGATGCTGGAGGAGGAGCTCAGGGCAAAACTGCAGTCACAAGAGGCCCGGCGGGACCGCATGCGAGCCCAGATGCTGAGGGACCTTGAGCTCCTCCTCGGGTTTGAAAACAACATCGACAACCTCATCTTGCATCTGCACGGCATCACCGTGCCCGGCCAGGTACCCACCCAGCGCTGGGTGGTGCAGTGACACAGCGCGGTGACACTTGGTGCAGCCACCGTCACCCCAAGTGGCTCATTTTGCCCACCAAGGTGGTTCTCTCTGTCTCCAGGATGATTCTCTCCTGTCCCAGGGGGTGGAGGAGAAGCTCCAGTACCTGGGCCAGAAGCTGCAGTACCTGGCACAGCGGGCAGCCCACCTGTCCCTGACAGGCACATCCCCGATGGGAGCAACGGGGTACGTGGGGTCTCCATCCCTGCTGGGGTCTTCGGGGACCCGCACCAGGCTCCTCCTGATGGCCCGTCCCAAGTGAGGAGGATGGAGGTGGCCCCATGGAGCAGCTCAGCTCCAGGTGGCACTGGGCACTGCAGGGTGTTGTCCCCAGGGGATCATCAAGGGCATCCCTTGGGTTCTAACACCCACCTCCCCTTCAGCAATGAACCCAGGGTGTCTTTCACAGACTTTTGTGAAGGCCAGGGATTTTCTGGAGAAAAAAATGTCGAGCGATCCTCGGAACGTGGTGGTTTCCTTTGAGGAGAGAGACAGCAGTGATGACGGTAGGAGAGCTTAGCGGGGACGCGTCCCACGGGGACTGTCCCTGCCCCTGCCTGTTGGGATTTGTGACCATCCTCGCCTGTCTCTCCTGTCCCAGCAGAGTCCAGCCCATGAGTTCTCTCCAGACCTTGTGCTGTCTCCAAGCCTTTGAGCATGGGTGGTGCTTTTAGGTGGGGATGTGGGAGCATGAAGGCAGCCAGTGGGGTGGTGAGCATCGAACCACAGAAGGAACAAGAAAAGATGCTATGGGGCAAGGAGGGAGAGCCTTGTCTTCAAAATCACCTGGTTGTGAAGAATAACCAGTGCTGGGGTCTGTCTGTGGCCTCTTCCTATTGGATGCTCTTGGAGGAGCCACTGAGTTTTTGGAGCTTGCCACCTCTTTTGAATGAAGCTGGAGCGGCGTCCAGCACCGCGTGGCTCCAGACCTTTCTGGGAAGCCCCGACAGCTGGGGATGGGTCACAGCGGCATTGCAGCTCAGCCTGGGATGCTGGGCAGGAAGAGCCAGGGCTTGGCAGGAAAGCTCCTTGTGAAGCCACCAGCCCTCCAAAACGTGCCGGCTCTCCCTGGTGACACCGGCACAGCGGAGGGGGCCGTGCAGACCCTCCCCAGCCCATTTCTCTCTGTTCCCTCCTCCAGAATCCTCTGAATCTGATGACGAAGATGACGAGCACGTCCCCACACGGGAAGACATCAAGAAGGAGGGGCAGCAGCTGATCGAAAGCAAGAAGAAAGCCAGCAAGAAGACGCAGCAGTCGCTCCAGGAGAGCTTTGGATGTCCCAGACCATCCCTTGTGCTTCGGATGCCCCCACCACCCCACGTCTTTTGGATGGCCCAGACCATCCATTTGGCTCTGCACTCCCCCGCCACCCCTTGTACCCTTTCTCCACTGGGTTTAATAAAGCAGATCTTTTTCGTTCCTCCCAAACCTGTGGTCCAGCTGCAATGGGGGGTCCTAGGTCACTTCTGTCACCCGGGACGCATGGGGGTCAAACCCTGAGGAGCACTCACCTGGGTTTGAAGGCAGCCCCATCGCCCTGGCCCTCACCCAGCTGTTCTCCTCGCAGAGCTGGGGATGGGCTGGGGTGGGGACGGCGTTCCTGGCCAGAGGAAAGCCGGGGGCAGCCTGGCTTCCCCTCCTTGATCCTGTGGAGCCAGCAACTTCCTGGGACCTCTGTCCCCCAGACGGCTCTGGCTGCACCAGTGGGCCCGTGTGTGTCCACAAACATCTGCCAAAGCCTCAGCTGACCGAGAAACCCACCTCTCAGCAGCGACATCACCGAATCCAAGACCCAGAGTCTGTTGGTCAACAGCTGGGAATGTCCCAGTTCCAGGTATTCCGACAGCCTGAAGGTCATAGAGAAGAAAATCATAGAATCCCAGAATCAGACTCACAGAACAGTTTGGGTTGGAAGGGACCTTCACAGTTCATCCAGTCCAACCTCTGCCGTGAGCAGGGACATCTTCACCCAGATCAGGTTGCAGTTGGTAGAAATGATGACCTTTCAGAGCGTGCTGGTGGTACTTTGTCCCTTGTGCCCTGCCCTGATGTGCAGAGACAGAAGGGACACTGGGAAGCTTTGGGGAAGATCCTCCGTATGCTGAGGTGTTGCGTCTCCTTCCTCTTCAGCCTCTAAAAGGTATTTGGTAAAGAGCAGAGCTGGAACCGGGGGTTCCCATCATTTGGGATAAACCCTAAAAACTCATTAATCATTTTGGTTGGAAAAGACCCTCAAGATCATGGAACCCAACCATAACCCACCCCTGGCACTGACCCCTATCCCTGAGAACCTTGTCTAAGGCTTGACAGGAGCTCCAGCGCAGTTGTCTGCAGCCGGTGCCGGCGAGAAACCTAAAATAGGACATGGGAGAATTTGCATGGGAGCGTTCACCACACGGAAATATCTCTGCCTTGGGAGGGCTGAGATTGAGTGGGTTGGAGGTTCTTTTTGTTTTCAAGGATGTGATCAAAATCACATGAAATGACACACAACGGAGGGTAGGCACAGGCTGGGACTGACACCGGAGCCTCAGCACCGGGTTTTATCCTTCATGGAGAAAGGGAACCAGGCTAAATCAGCCAGTTGGAGGCCAAAACAAGCGGCTCCTTTGGCTGTTCTGGGACAGGAGATGCAGGCAGGGCCACCAGTGTGGGGTCTGTCCTGGAGCTGCAAGGGTGGGATGCGGGATGAGGCAGCCAGAGCTGCTTCCACACAAGGAGGCACAAACATCTGCCATTTCCATGTTGGTTTTAGGAGGGTTAATATATGTGATGCTGATTTTTGAGCCACACATCGCCTGGGTTGGCATCACCAGCCACAGGTTGGGTTTTAGCATCGTTCTAAAATGCTGGAGGGAGCAGGGTGGGACTGAGGCAGCACTGGTGACAGAGGGACAGAGCCCCTGGGGTCCATGTCTGTCTTGTGCCGGACAACCCAGAGTTGAACTCGGTTCTCTGGGGAGCCCCAGGAGAGCAGAGCAGAGGGGGAGCATCCCCTCCCTCCACCTGCTGGTGATGTGGCCCAGGACACACTTGGCTCTCTGGGCTGCAAATGCACATTGTGGACTTATGTCCCTTTTGTCACCCACCAGCCCTTCTCCACAGGGTTGCTATCCATCCATCCATCCATCCATCCATCCATCCATCCATCCATCCATCCATCCTCCCCCAGTCTGTGCTGGTACTGGGTATTGCCCTGACCCAGGTGCAGGACCTCGCACTTGGCCTGGTTGAATTTCATGAGGTTCACATGGACCCCCCAGCCTATCCAGGTCCCTCTGGATGCCACCCCTTCCCTCCAGCACATCGACGGCACCACTCAGCTTGGTGGAAAAGCAGAAATGAAGTGTCTTGGGTGATGCAGAGGCCAGGGAAATGTGCCTGGCTTTAGCTCTCTGCCAAGAACACCTGGGGAAACCCTTTGAAATGCTTCAGCCACTTTAGCAGGGAAAAATAACACCCCCACACAGTTGCCAGGCTTTCACTGCTCATGCAGGGACAAAGCACAGCGCGGGGACAGCACAGCGCTCACTCCGGAGCTCACCGGCTCTGACACCCGTGCCTGTTTGGGAGAAATATCCATGGGAAAGATTTTGTGCTCTGGGATTCAGGTCATCTGAAGAACACCAGCAAGCAGAACGACTGCCAAAACCTGCACAACGATGGGACCAGCTCCAGCTCCCCTGGGGAAGGAGGCGGCTGGTGCTTGTCCCAGCCCAGCCACGCCATGGGCGACCCAGAGCGGATGACAGCAAAGCCTCTTTCCAGGCTCTATTCGCTGTGAGATCGTGGGGCAGGGTCCCATCCAGGGGGGACATGGGGGGAACATCCTGCCCAAGCTCACGGGGAGCAGAGGAAGGGACAGAGGGGTCTGGGTGGCCCCAGAGGAGCTTGGAGCAGAGCAGGGGGCACAGAAACCCAGGGAGGGTCTTGGAGACGGGTCCAGAGAGGATCCAAGTGTATATGGGGAGGGGGAAAGGAATGGGATGGTGCAGGGGGTGTCACACAGGGTGGGAGTGAGCATGCAGGGACCAGAGCCAAGCTGAAGGTGCTTGGTGGGGATAGAGGTGATTGAGCAGGGGACAGGAGCAAAGTCCTGCGGAGGGCAACGGAGCTGGAGGGGATTTGGAGGGGTAAAGAGGAATGGGGGAGAACCAGGAAAGAATCTGGGGCATGGGGGGTGTGAGGGGGAAGCACAGGAGCTGTGATATTCGGGATCAGAGGAACTGGAGAGAGGATGCAGAGGGGAAGAGGGATGGGGAGAATCTAGAGTGCACAAAGAGGGGGGCAGAATGGGTGCCCCCGGGGTGGGGGGAAGGCTGGTTTGCCAGTCATTGCCCCCTAAACGAGCTGGGGCTGCAGGTGGTCCCAGCACCCCCACCCTGGGCAGCAAAGGGGGACCATGGCAGCAGCAGCAGGTCCCACTGCACATCCAGCATCCATCAGGGGGAAATAAAACACCTAAGTGGGGGCAGATAAAGCAGGAAACCCCCAAAGTGGGCACAGGGAACAGAGCTGAGCACAACACATTCCAGCACTGGGGCTGCTGGGCTTAAATTGGTGTCCAGGAGCAGGGGGGTGCAGGTGAGGATGCTCAGGGTGATGAAGGCATCGGAGTGGGGATGCCCATGGGAGAGGGTGGTGGGGGCTCTGAGGTGCTTGGGTATGTGTGTGTGTCAAGCACAGCCCTGTGACACACACGTAGTGGCTGCTGCTGGGTGTCATGGTGTGGGGACCCAGGATCACCCCAACACGCTGCCCTGGGCTGGGGCCAGGTGGGTGCTCCCCCAAACTGCCAGCACCCACTCCTGGGCACCCCCCACTGGCTGCAACCCCCTAGGGCAGGCACAGCGGTGCTGGGCTGTACTGGGACCTGCTGGTTCACAGCAGGATTTGGGGGGGGCCCAGGAAGAGTAGTCGGGCACCCCACCCTGTGCTGAGCTGGATCCATCCACCAGCACCACGTGGAGGACATTGGGGTGCAGGGGGGGTGGGAGGGGGTATGGAGGGTGAAGGGGCAGTATAGTGGGGTACAGTACAGGACAGTGGGTGTGGCAAGGTGCAAACCCCCCTCTCTCCCCCTCCCTCCTTCATCATGGAAGGAGTAGACACATCTCCCCCTCTCTCTGCTACAGCTTCTTTTGTTTGGCCCCAGAGCCCCTGGCCAGGGCCGTTAGGAGAAGGGAGCGCCGAGGTGCCAGGGAGCCGCTGGGCGCCTGCGGCCAGTGTGGGGGATGTTTGGAGGCTTCAGGTGCACCCACAGCCAGAGTGGGGGCACAGAGAAGCTTCTGGAATGCCCACAGTCAGATCTGATCAGCCAATAACAAACGGGACTCTCGTCAAGACTTCGCCCATTTGTCGCGGGTCTCTCGGAGCACGAGCGAGATGCTGCCGCCGAGAGCCCCCCCGGGATGGAGACTCCGCTGCCTTGCCGCTGCAGGTGTGAGTGAAACTGCCCATCGCAGGATTGCGAGTGTATTTATACTTTCCGTGCACACATGCACGTGTAACTTTCCATGCTCAATACGAGCCTGTGTAAAATTAATCCTCGTATAATCACGGGTGTATTTTCCTCTCGTGCTTCCACATAAGCACGTGTAACTTTCCGTGCACATTTGCACGCGTACTTTCCGTGCTTAGTGCAAGCACGTGTACTTTCCGTGCACATTTGCACGCGTACTTTCCATGCTTAGTACAAGCACGTGTACTTTCCATGCACACTTGCAAGTGTAACGTTCCGTGCTCAATACAAGCATGTGTATCAATTATTTCTTCGCACAATCGCGTGTGTATTTTCCTCCCCTGCTTCCGCACAAGCACGTGTAACTTTCCGTGCACATCTGCACGTGTATTAACCCTCGCAGGATTGCGAGTGTATTATAAATTTACCCTCGCAGAATCGCGAGTGTGCACTTTCCGTACTCACTACAGCACGTGTATCTCTTCAAAATAACCCCACACCGTGTTCAGGCAAGTGCGGACTCCTCCCGGACTCAGGGACGGCTCCGGCACTGTTTTGGTGAAGCCACGTGCATGCACTCTGTGCACCGCCTGTCGTATTGGTTGCTGCCCCTTCATAATTTTCCTCAACTGGTACCTGAACCTGTATTCAAGTCACTTTTGGATGCTAAAACCCTGTTTCTCACCGGTTTAACAAAAGTTGGTTTGGACCCTGTTGTCCCTTAAACGAACCTGGGGTGCCTCCGGGACACCCCCCTTTCCATATTGATCCCCAGGAATGAGTCCCCCCTCAGTCTCCTCTTCTCCAGCTCCAGAGCCCCAGCTCCCTCAGCCTTTCCTCACACGGGAGATGCTCCACTCCCTTCAGCATCTTGGTGGCTGCGCTGGACTCTCTCCAGCAGTTCCCTGTCCTTCTGGAACTGAGGGGCCACAACTGGACACAATATTCCAGGTGTGGTCTCCCCAGGGCAGAGCAGAGGGGCAGGAGAACCTCTCTGACCTACTGACCACCCCCTTCTAACCCACCCCAAGTACCATTGGCTTCCTGGCCACAAGGGCCCAGTGCTGGCTCATGCTCACCCTGCTGTCCCCAGGACCCCCAGCTCCCTTTCCCCTACACTGCTCTCCAACAGGTCCTTCCCCAGCTTAGGCTGGAACCTGGGCTTGTTCCTGCCCAGGTGCAAGACTCTACCAGTGCTGCCCAGCGCTGATGAAATAAAGAATGCCGCTGAACAGCGGCATTGCCTCTGCTCTTCACTCCATCTCTTCGCTGCCAGAGAGTTCCCACTTTCTCCAGAGCGCAAGAGATGAGGCCGAGAGAGCCCGGGAAGAGCCGGAGCCACCCCCGCCTCCCCAAGCCGGCCACGCCAGGAATTCAGCCGCCCAAGCGCTCTCCCCGCCACGCCGCAAGCGGCTCCCGCTGCCCGCCCAGGGGAACCGGGGCTCCCCGGCCCGGGACTCACCAGCCGTGCCGAACGCCCGCCCGCTCCGGACGCCGCTCAGCGCCGCGCTCGGCAGGGGCACCGCCATGCTGCGCGCCGCCCGCACTGGAAGGGCCCCGTTCCCATAGCGACGGGGGCCGCGCCGCGCGGAGTCCGGCCTGGAAGGCCCCGCAGCCGTAGCAACGGGTCTGTCTACCGCAGCGCCGGGCTGGGAATGCCCCCCTGCCCTAGCAACGGGGCTGTTTAGCGCGGAGCCTGCCTAGAAACGTCCCCGCAGCCCTGCGGGGCGCGCTCTGCCCTCCCCGGGAACCCCTCCCCATCGCCGGCCTTGCTGCTCCGACCGGGCAGAGCCCGCGGAAGGACTGGAGAGGCCCCGCTGTCACCCCGGGGTACCCGGATAGGAGGTGAAGCCCAAAACCACAGCCAGGTTTTTTTTAGAAATCGGCCCAAAAAGGAAAAGCTGCAGTTGCCTGTGGGCTGTGGAACATCCTGGGGGTGCTGGGGAACCGCAGGGCAGAGTCACAGAATCCCGGGCTGAAGGGACCCCTGCAGACCCCCAGTCCAACCCCTGCTCACGCGGGGTCACAGAGCAGATCACACAGGGAAATGCGTGGGGAGGAAAACACAGCCTGGACCCTTCACTTGGATTGTTGTTTTCTGGAAGACGGCCTTTAAAAACCAGAAGAACATCCCGGAACAATCTCCAGACCCAAGGACCTGGGGCAACTGATTTCTGCCCTCAAATTCTGGCTCCATCCTTCCGAGTCAAACCGGCAGTTTCTCCAACCACTGTGTGTGGTTTTCGGCTCCAGAGAAGGACGAGTATTTCCTTCCCAGCTCCATCAGCAAAGCAGTGCCACACGCGGATTCATGCGCACAAAACTGTCCCGGAAACGTTCTTGACCCCAGGTTCCCTGTATCAGAGTCTCAGATGTTTGCGCGTTAAAAAGATGCCTTAATTATAAGATAAAATACAACTTAAAAGGTACAGCAGAGAAACAGTCCAGGCTGGGGCCCTCTCAGGGGCAGGGAACACAAGGCGAAAGAGCCTTGGGCTTTTAAACCCATTTCTCTAAGAAACCCTCTCAGAAATGGTGGTCGGGGGCAGGGAGGATGGCCGGGCGCTGGGAGAGGTGAAGCGCAGTAGGGCACTTTCCTCGGGATCTCCAGAAATAACTGCGAAACCCCAAAGAAATTGCGGTCCAGAGAAGGGCAGAAGGACGGACGGGATGCTGACAGACGTGAAGTGGTGTATGGCGCTTTCTTCAGGGACTCCAAGAGGATCTTCTCCTTTTCTAAGTAATCATCCCCCTGAGAAGAGGGGAAGGAAGTGTGGGAATGATCCCAGAAAGTGCCACAGAAACAGGGTCGCAGTCCAGGGTGTTGCTCACCAACAAGAGAAACATCCCAAAGCCTCCCTCGTGCCATGTCCCCCATGAAGGGGACCCCTCCTCGTGCTCATCCGGAGCCCAGACCCTCGCAGTCTGAGCAAGACCCGCAGGGGAAGCCGCCAAGGGCGTCCCCGCCTGGGGAAAGACCCAGCAGGGACCTGACGGCACAGGATGGGGACACCACAAAGCCAGGGCAAACGGGCTTTAACCCACCTGCCTCTCCCCTCCTGCCCCCTCCGGGCACTGCGCTGGCTCAGAGAGCTCCGCTGAGCCCCTGCAGAGGACGCGGAGGCCAATTCACACCTGAGGTTTACATACAGGGGCACTAACCCAGCCCCCAGGAGCATCCCAAGCCTCTGGAGACACTGGTACAAGCGCAGCTGCCCCCCGGCAAGTCCCTTCCCACCCGCAGTGTGTGGAAGCCTCACCCAGGGTGCTGGGGAGACCCTCGGTCGGGGCACTGAGGTCCTGGGCTGCGGCCAGCGGTGTCACAGGGTAGTCGGGCAGCTCCTGGCGGGGCTGTTCACGCCGTCTCCTCTGGTGAGCCGTGCTCAGCCGCTGCTGCGCCGTCTCTGGGAGAAAGGCAGAGAGAGAAGCTCTCAGAAGGGCTGGCACCATAACTGCAAGGTGTGGGGGGTGACTTTCTTCCATTCTCTATCGCCTACAGTCATTCTCCAAGTGCCATCTGTTTTTCAAACAGGCCAGATAGGATTATTGAAAGCCGTCATGGTTTCTTTAGTGATCCCCACTTGCTGGAGTGCCCGAATAGTCTCAGTAATTCCTTCCTCCCCCCCGGGATGCGATATTGTTTTAGAGTCACCACCTTGGCAGGTGCAGGCAGCACAACAGGATCCCATTTTGGGAATCCACACAAGACAGTTACAGACCAGATAGCAAATCCTGCGTGCAGAGAGCCGAAAGCAAAACGACCACTTAAGGTTTCAACCGTCTGCCCTGCTAGGACATCAATACCCAGGATATATTCTTTAATTGGGGCAATCAACACTGTTTCAGTAAATGGCTTGGGATTTGCGATTGTGAGGGTAACAGTAGCTTGGAGAGCAGGGGTCAGATGTCCCTCCAAACCACAAATCTGTGATGTAGCATCTTTGTTCTTAATATCACTACGTAAAACTGTGAGCTCAGCCCCCGTATCCACCAGAGCTAACACATTCAAAATCCCCCCAGACTGCCACTCTGCAGTTAAAGGAACGTAAGGACGTCGGTTCTTCCGCAGTTCCCATTCAGCAGGGGTGGCACTGGATGAGTGTGAAGGTCCCTTCCAACCCAAACCGTCCTCTGATTCTGTGAACCCGCCACGTCCTGCGGCAGCGGGAGAGCCCAGGAACGACGCCGTCTGCTCAGCACGCTCAGGGCACTACACATCTGAAGGGCACCGGGGCTTTGGCATTCTCCTCCAGCTTTATTAAAATCCAGCCCTCCTCCCGAGAAGAGCTGCACCTCCGCCGGGCTTAGCGGCACCAGCAGCACAGGGCTCGCAGGGTCCATCGCGATCTTGGCTGCTCCCTTGGGTTGCTCAGGATGAGGATGGTCTGAGCCGCCAGAGAGCGGATGGAGGGTTCGCTGTCCTGCTCCAAGGGCTGAAGGGCTGCAACAGAAAGAAGCAGAACCCAGAGCTCCCACGTCTGCAGAGACCCCCAGGCATCCCCTCCGGACCATGCTCCCTACTCACCGCTGCAGATCTCAGCCAGCTTCTCCTCCTCCCTTCGGTCCCTCAGGGGCCGCGCAGCCAGCCCTGGGCACAGAGTTCCGTCAGAGCCCTGCTCCCTCCCCTCGTCAGGGAAGACCAGTAGCTGACATGGTGGGACTGAGCAAGGCGGCCACCAAGGCCACCCACGTGGGCAGGGCTGGGAGGGGAGCCCGAGGCCCTGCACGGGGCAGCCGGGGCTCTGGCAGCCACAGGGCTGCTCCTTGCGCCTGGGCAGCGGCGGGGACTGGGGCCATGCTGCCGAAAGAGGGACCCGGGGGCTGTGACTCACCGATGAACCTCGCGGCCGCCTCTCGCAAGCTGGCCTGAGCATCCTTCAGGTACGGCAGGCTGCGATTCAAGTATTCTTCAGCCCTGCTCCTGTCCTGCTCCAGCTGGAGAGAGCACAAGGGTGTGAGCAAGTCGCTGTCTCTCCTCCCAACAACCCACGTTCCCCTTCCCCCCCAGGCCATTCCTGTGTCCCAGCCAGGAGCCCTGTGGGGCTGAGGCTGACAGAGAGACACAGGCCGAGGGGTCCCAGGGGTGCTGGCAGCCCTCCCTCCCACTGGGTGTGGGGCAGAGGGAAGAGCCCCTGGGGGCTTTGTTCTTGAGGACAGGGAACAAGGATGCAGCTGCGGGCTGCAGCAGGGCGGACGAGGCACCTCTGCAGAGCCCACAGCCCACAGATGTGGGGCAGCACCCATCTGCCCTGAGCCTTGGGCGTTGTCCTCACCAAGCGCTCTGCAATCCTCCATGTCTGCTGTGTCTGTGCCGAGTGCTTGAGCTGTTTCCACTGGAGCAGCTCTGCTGCAGCAAGGAGGGCTTCCCTGGCGGCCTGCAGAACAGCAGAAGCTGGGAGATGGCACCTGGTGTCCCCCTCCTCTTGGCTTTGTTGCTGGGATAATCCTGCCCTTTGGGAGCAGAGACATGCCCTGGCCCAAACATCTGGAGCTCTCTTGGGCACAGCCCTTGGGGACAGGGAGTGAGGCTCAAAGCTTGAGCCCCAGCACCTGCAGGGACAGCTGAGGAGCCCGTAGGGACGTGCCTGTTCAGGCCTCGGTGGCCACGGGCCGCTGCTGAGCCCTGCGGGACCAGGTAGGGCAGGTGATGGAAATGGCTGTGGCAGCTTCTCTGTTGCGGCTCGCGCTGGGTCTGCAGGGACCCTTCCTACGGGCTGTGCTGGTGGAGGCTGCCAGCTGCCAGCAGCCCTGTCCCCTGGTGCCCAGGCCACCCATGTGGTATCGGCACGCCCTCCTCTGCCTCAGTGCTCAGTGTGGAAGCTGTACCTTGACCACGCTGTCGCTCTCGTCGCTCAGATGAAAGAAGAGGGGGAGCAGTGCACGGCACACATAGCTCTTCATGCTCTTCTTGTCATGCCCCATCATTGACTGCACCCGCTCTCTGAAGAGGCGGATGGCGAGCTCTCGCAGCCGGCTGGACACCTGGGAGGAAGGAGGAAAGTCGGACTTCAAACCCAGCGGCTCTCTGCCCAGGGTGAGCAGCAGCAGTATGGGGGCTGATGTGAGGGGAGATGCTCCAGGCTCAGATTGTGCAGGAGGAAGCTGTGCTGGGCTGCAAAGCCCAGAACCCATCCTGTAAGAGCCCAGTGGAGAGGACCCTACTCCCAGTGCTGCCCATGGGGTGACAGCTGCCCGCCCGCAGGGCTCGGTCTCCTCCATCAGCCTTACATCATCAAAGAGGGGCAGGAGCTTTTCCACCAGCTGCTTGGTGATGGGGCTGGTCTCCTCCCTCTTCAGGTGACCCATCACATTTCGGAAGAACTCCAGGGCCTTCGTCTTGATGTCTACATTGGCGTAGTCGAGCACCCCGATGACGTGCGGCAGGAAAACCTGCATTTTTCTTGCCTGTGTGAAGAACAGTTTCCTTCTTGTGAAACACTCAAAGACCACCCTGGCAAGCAAGCTGGTCACTGAGCACCAGCCTCCTGTCCAGCTTCCTGGCAGGTGGTGGCACAGGAATCTCTGTGGCAGCCTCCTGGTAGGTGGCGGCCATGGGCACACAGGCAGAGACACAGGACAGCAGGGCCAGGGCAGGAAGAAAAGCGAGGACTCCCTGTGCCCTGCTCAGCCATCCCCTTTCCCTTTCCCCACAGGCCTGAAGGGGAGATGCCTGGGAGAGCCTCTGTGCCTGGAAAGCTCCCCCGGCAGCCATCAGGCTCCAGCACGGCAGGGAGGGCATTTGGAGCTCTCACCCACCGCCTGACCCCCAGCCAAGGCCAAGCCACCGCCCCACCTGCTGCCCCAGCCCCAGCTGACAACAGTGCTCCCCTTGACGCCACCCTGCTCACCATGTCAGGTCTTTCTGCCAGTCTCATGAGGACTTGGAGGACCAGGGAGGCTATCACCAGGCTTGGATGCCTCTGACAGCTCTGGACGTGGGACTCGCCACCAGAATCCTCCGACTGAAGCTCACTGGAGGGCATCAGCTCAAGCAAAGGCAGCAGTGAGACACTGGCAGAGCCTGCTGGGCTTCTTGAAGGTGACCGAGGCCTTTCCTGGTAACTCACAGCCAAGGGCAGTTTGCAGGCCTGGTCTGTGGCTGAGCTGATCAGGCTGTAGAATGTTCTGCTGACTTGGAGTTCTCTGAGGAGCTTCTTGAAGAACTTCGGTATCCGGGGTGCGGAGAAGACTACCTCCCACAGTGCCAGGGCAGTCCTGCAAGCCAGAGCGCTCTGTCAGCAGGGCAGCCTGGGCCACAGCGCTGCAGGACACATGGGATGCCCTGGGCAGCAGCAGAGGCTGAGCTGGTGTTCCCGTGGGGCTGGCAGGGGCGCGGTGGGGGGCTCTGGGCTGGCTCGCTCAGCTGTGGCTGCTGCGGGCCTGGCTGACCCCCAGGGCTGGAAAGCGTGGTGGGATGGAGGGTCCTGCTCCTCAGGGGTGTCCTGCAGGATTCCTTGGCTCTGGCAGCCAGAGAGTCCCCGGGCCCCTCTCCCCACAGGGGACAAACCCTCATGGCTTTTGGGGTCAGTACCTGTCTCCTGCTGGAGCGATCCTCAGCAGCGTCCGGACCACCTCCCCCGGTCTCCTGTCAGCCATCACCAGAAGCAGGGAGTCCAGGCTCTGCCGGGCTGGTGCCGTGCTGGTGCTCTCCAGGTTTTCATGGATGCAGCTCGTGATCTTTGGCACCTGGAGGGGACACAGGTGAGGATGGTGCTGTTGCTGGAGTGCGGTGGATTCTTCAGCTGCCCTTACCATCCCTTTCTGCTGCCTTCATGTGGCTTCAGGTGCCTGAGACAACAGGCGTTGGGAAGGAGGGATGGAGAGAGGAACAAGACCTGACAGGGCCAAAAGGCAGGGCACTCCAGCCACAGGCCACTTACATCCGCCAGCCAGAAGCCAGGGTTTTGCATGACCACGTCCAGCAAGTCCCTCGTGTGCTCCTTGTCAAAGATGCTGGAGTCTCTCATCGCCTCAATGAACACAAGGACGATGTCTGTCCTCTCAGAAAGTCTGAGGTATGGTGCACAGGACTAGAGGAGGAAGAAAGGAAGCAAAGCCATATCACGCCAAGTGCCCTGATGGTGCTGCATAACTGGGCAGCGCCAGCAGCCCTGCAGAGTCGCCTAGCAGTGCTGGTGGCAGTGCCCGCAGCAAAGCTGGCAGCAGGGGTGGCAGTGTCTGCATGGGGAGGATGAGAAAAGAGGCCTCGGGGCGCGGGAGGCGGGTTGGGGCCCTGGGCACAGGGTGCTGGCCCTGCTGCCAACCAGAGCTTGCTGGTGGCCAGGAGGACTGGGGCTGCTGCTGGGACACTGGAGCGCAGCCCTCGCATCGTCCCTGCTCGGGGACAGCAGGAACCTTCTCAGCAGGGACAGGGAGACCACGGCAGTCCCGCTGATTGTGAAGATCTTTGCTCACACAAGTCCCCGGCTGATGCCGAACAAGAGCGCCAACAAGAGCTGATTAGTATGTCTTAGCTGCTTACCCAAAGCCCCAAGTCGGGGAGATCACCTTCCAAAGGGGGCTGTTGTGCTTGATTGTTCCTGCCTAAACAGTAGGGAAACACAGAAAAGTCACTAAGACACAGTAGCTTTGCCAGGAAGCTTCCCAAACTGCCCTGAGATCTGCTTGCAAGGTGGCAGGACTTAAGTGGTCAAGGAGATTTCTGGAGGGCATCAGGAGTAGCTTCCTGCTGGAAGTACTGGCAGGACCAGCCAGGAGGATGCAGAGATGGATCTGCTCTGCACTGGGAGGGAACACATGGCTTTGGGACATGGCAATCAGCCGTAGCTTTGGCTCTGGGAACCACAAAAGAGCGGGGTTCTAGATCCTGAAAGGAAGGAGGAATGGGAGCAGCAGAGAATGGATCCCAGAGTTCAGGAGAGCACTTAGCTGTTGCAGCAAAATGACAGCTGGGATGCTGTGGGAAGCAGCTGTGAGGGCTGAAGGAGGTCAGGAAGAGCAGCAGACATAGGGGGAGATGTCCGTGCGTAGGGGGGTGAAGCCCACAGCAACTTCTCTTACTGTTTTGCCGAGCCATGAATCTCTGAAGGCTAGACACGGCTTCCTCGGCTTCACTTTCTATTTCCCCAGAAGTATGGAGAAGGAGATGTCCCAGCAGCTGTCCGAGGATTGGAAACTGGATGTCTCTATAGCTGACATCGCCGTGTATGTCTCTCTGAGAGTGGAGCCAGTCCTGGGTGAGGGAAAAAGAACAGGAGGATGATTGAAGGGAGGCAGCTGGTGCCAAAGCCCTGAAGCCAAGTGTGTGTCCAGGGCAGTCAGGGCTCTCCAGGATTGTGCTGGTCACAGCTCCCAAAGCAGCTGGCTGGGCAGCAGCCCTGCGTGGGGAGAGCTGCAGGCTGCTCTGGGGTGCAGGGGTGATGAGACGGCCTGGCCGGAGGGTGCCTGGCTCCTTACCCGCATTGTGGCACGTGTGGACAGCAGAGCGCTCAGGCATTCAATACTCCCCATGGCCCTCAGCCGCACATGTGCTCTATCAGAACTGGTGAAAGTCAAGAGCATCTGGGAAGAGAGAAGCTGCTGGTGAGCCCTGGGAACGGCCCCCCGCTCCAGCAGAAGCAGCAGTGCTCAGCTGCTGGGATGGACTGGCCCACTCCATTAAGGCTTCCCCTGGTCTCGAGCAAAGCCTGTAGTGGGGTTCCTGCCCTAGGATCCCTGGCAGGCTTGGGACAAAGGCCCCGGGCCAGCCCTGTGGCCAGGCAGGAAGGCAGATGCCACCCTCTGCGGCCACTGTGCCGCGGAGTTGCCTGGAGGGCAGCCCCAGGTTTCCCAGGGAGGTGGGCACCCTCCCGGCAGCGCGCTGTCTCTGCACAGCATGGGGTGGGACTGTCACCTCCAGAGTGGACATCCCGTCCCCCAGGGCCAGGAACAGCCCTTGTGAAGCCCAGACTTTGCACGCCCCAGACCTGGAAGATGTTCTGCAGCAGCTCGCCGACTCTGCAGGCAGGAGAGTTGAGAAGCAACTCCTGCAGCATGAAGTCCATGGATGTCATGGTCTGCAAAGAAGACAAGGAGTTGTGGCCATGTTTCCTGCCATCCCTCTCGCCCGCAGGGGACTGATCTGAGCTCCCAGCAGCAAGGGATGACTCTCACGCTGCTTTGCTGTGCCTGGGAGAGACCCAGCGGCAAATAATCTGCTGCGGGCAGAGCAGCCTGCGAAACTGGACTTGGCCAGGCCCACAGGCAGGGGATGAAGGGATGAGGGTGGGACAGCAGAGCTGAGACCCTGCCCTGCCTTGGATCTATGGTCATATCGCAGCATGGGGTGGTAGGGGAGCAGCCCAGAGGGACCGGGGGCTCCTGTAGCTCACCCAGCACTTACCAAGAAGTAGACGCAATAGGTGGCGTATGGCATTTCCTCTTCTGGAGGAGGCAAGAAGAGACTGGAGAAGACCACTTGGATTAGACTTCTCTCTTTGCCCTCCAGCACTCCCTCCACCGAGCTGCAAAGAGACAGAGGAGCCAATTAGACACTGGTGCTGGGAGCAGCGCCTCGAGGCCTCATGCAGGCGGACATGGGGCTCTGGGAGTCGCCAGGAGCCACGGACAGGTACCTCAATGTGGCAATGGCAAGCGTGGCCTGCCACCACACCGCCATGCGCAGCTGCTCTCTGGGCTCCTCTTCCAGCAGCACCTGCAGAGCACAGCCGGGATGGGACCTGGCAGCCGCCAGCACCCAGTGCCACCAGCCCCTGCCCAACGCTGTCCTCACAGGGTGCCGGTGCCAGGGGCCTCCATCCCTTCCCCACAGCCGCCAGGTATCCCCTCACCTTGATATTTTCTGCCAGCTCGTATCTCTGGCAGAAGACATCTAGGCCCTGGGTCAGACCGCGGCGCTGGCTGCTGTCACACAGCTCACAGATGCTCAGGAGAAAACGAATCGTCTGGCTCTCCTCCTGGCAGACGTAGAGCAGAGAGACAAACAGGGAGTGTGAGATGGGGACACGCCCAGCAGCACCGCAGCACGGGGTGCGGTGCCCATTGGAGACCTGGGAGCAGCAGCTCTGCCCAGCCAGCTCCCTCCAGCAGCCCCGCAGCAGAGCCCCTGCCAGCAGACGCCGGCACAGCCGCCTTTGACACAGCCGTGGTTACCTTGTCTGGGTTGCCGACAAAGGTCACGATGAAGTTCACGCTTTGCTCTTCAAATTCATAAACAGGTAACCAGCTGGCATCTAATGAAGGAGGAGAGCAGGGAGGGCTGCAGAGAGGGTTTGCAGGTCTGCAGGACAGAGCAGAGGAAGGGCTGCCCCCCACCCTGCCCAGACAATCAAGGCCCCTCACTCACCAATCTCTGGTGGCTGGGCCACATCCACCTCGTGCTGCGATGGAGCTCGGACGACCCCACGAGCCCTGACGTCCTGCAGGGCCAGCCTGGGGCGGCTGGGGGGTCTCTGCGCCATCCTGCTCGATGGGGTGAAGGGGTGAGAGTCGGGAACTGGGGAGCTTCAGCTAAACGTCTTGGTGGTGCGGGTCTGCCAGGGGCAGCGGTAAAAGACGTGGGCTGTGGTTGGAAGCTCCTCGCTAGTGAAAGATGGGAGCTGCACTCAGGGACTCCTTGCGTGAGTCTGCCAGGGCAGCTAGAGATAGGTTGTGGCTGGTTGGACTCGACGATCTTTAGCGTTTCTTCCACCCAAAATGACTCTCTGATTCTATGAATCTCTGAAAGACGTGGGCTACGCTCGGGGCTCTCGCCAGCTCCGTGCTCGCACCCTGTCCCGTCACCGTCCTGCCGGACAGTGTGGGCTGGGGCCACGGCTGCGCTGAGCACATGCGGGGCAGTGGGAGTCACAGTGTGAGGTCACAAAGGGCCCCACTGTGACCCTGCGCCTGGGGAGGGAGGCCAGGGTGTCTCCTTGGGAGGCCCAGGGTCAGCTCAGCCCTGGGCACCTGGGTGCTCTCAGGGTGGCCTTGGCCAAATTTGAATCCCAGTTTCTACAAGTTCCACCCCCGTTGCTCTCAGTCTTGAACAGTCCGCTGCTCCGTCCAGCGCTCCCAGAAACGGGTGCAGGATGGGGGATGTGACAGACGCGCTCACTGCCGTGCCGTGGGAAGAAAACTTTCTTTTTAGGGTCTAAATCCTCATTCTGAGGGTCCAAATACTCATTTCTAGGGCCTAAAGCCTTATTTTGGGCCTAGAGCTCCATCTGTAGGGTGTAAATACTCATTTTCAGGGCAAACCCCCTCATTTTTTGGGAGTTTCTGAGGGGATCTGAGGTAAAAAGTGGCATCTTAAGGGAGTTTGTGAGGGTATTTGAAAGTAAAAATCGTGTTTTGGGGGACTTGGAGGGGATTTGAGGTAGAAAAACATGGCGTTTTGGGGGAGTTTGTGAGGAGATTTGAGGTGAAAGTTGCATTTTGGAGTGCGATGCCAAGCGGAGGACAGTAGTGTGGCGCCTCCTCAGCCTCCCCAGGGGGCGCAGGGAGGCCCCGGGACCGTGACAACTGATGTGTCTCCTCGTAGGCCTTGGTGGCAGGAACATCAGCCATAGACAAGGGGACAAAGCCCTTGGGTCTGTCAGGGACATTCAGCCTTGCCAGTGCCCTTGGCCATCTCCACCACAGGCCGTCCAGCACTGTCCCAGGCCCGTCAGAAGGGACCCAGGAGTGCCCGAAGAAAGCCAGGAGTTCGGGGAGGCTCCCAATAGTTCGGGGGGGACCCAGGAGTTCGGGACGGATCCAGGAAATCGGGAGGAACCCAGGAGGTCAGGAGGGACCAAGGAGTTCAAGATTGACCCAGGAGTTCGGGTCGGACCCAGGAGTTCGGGAGGAACCCAGGAGAACCCCAATGGACACAGGGGTTCGGGACGGACCCAGGAGTGCCCCTAGCAACCCAGGTATACCTCAAGGGACCCAGGAGTTCGGAAAAGGACCAAGGAGTGCCCCAAGGGATCCAGCTGTTCGGGGAGAGACCCAGGAGTTGGGAAGGAGAGAGGAGTGCCCCAAGGGACCCAGGAGTTCAGGAGGGACCCAGGATTTCTGGAGGAACCCAGGAGTTAGGGTCGAACCCAGGAGTGCCCCAAGGGACCGAGGAGTTCAGGAAGGACCCAGGAGTGCCCCAATGGACACAGGGGTTCGGGAGGGACCCAGGGGTGCCCCTAGCGACCCAGGTATACCTCAAGGGACCCAGGAGTTCGGAAAGGGACCCAGGAGTGCCCCAAGGGATCCAGCTGTTCAGGGAGAGACCCAGGAGTTCGGGGAGGACCCAAGAGCTGGGGAGGGACCCAGGAGTTCGGGAGGGACCCCAGAGTGCCCCAAGGGACCCAGGAGTTTGGGAGGGACCCCAGAGTGCCCCAAGGGACCCAGGAGTTCAAGAGAGACCCAGGAGTGCCCCAAGGGAACCAAGAGTTTGGGTCGGACCCAGGAGTTCAGGAGGGACCCAGGATTTCTGGAGGGACCCAGGAGTTCGAGTTGGACCCAGGAGTTCGGGAGGGACCCAGGAGTGCCCCAATGGACCCAGGAGTTCGGGAGGGACCCAGTAGTGCACCAAGGGACCCAGGAGTTCGGGAGGGACCTGGGAGTGGCCAAATGGACCTGTTAGCAATCAGGACACATAACCATGGACGTAATTATATGCGGTGCTTTATTTCAGCACTGGGAAACCGGGGGTTCACAACCAAAGCTGGCTTCGAACAGCTGATTCAGACCATACCTTATTATACAAGTCAGTCACATACATATTCATTACACCCCTGACAACCATTAGCATATTCCACACCTATTCTAACACAAACTTTCTGTCTAAAAGATGCTATGATTATCAGTTATTTTCTACGGTACCAACTTTAAAAGAATATATCGTAAATCTATGTCCACCTTAAAAATAAGGCTTGGTTACAGTTACCTGCGTTATAAGAATATACCATAAATCTATGTCAGCTTTAAGAACAGAGTTTGGTTACTGATTACAAGAGTTCTATGGCTACAGGGCTGGTTGCTATCCTAATATTTATTCAATTGTAACAGATCCAGCGATATTCAGGGAAGACCCATCCTGTCCTGTTCCATGGAAAAAAACATCTTGTAAGGTTGATTACTATCATCTTCCCCTCTTTGAAAATCCTTTTTTTAGACAATGGATTTTCACTTGAAACAACCTCTTCAATTATTGATTTGGTTGGTGATTTGGCAAATGTGACAGTTCATAAGCTGGAGGGCTAGCTGGATGGCTGTCAAATACAGGATTAGCGTAATTCCTACTCAGGACACTAAAAATGTGGTTATTCTTAGCATCTGTTTGACTAATTACGCGTTCAATACCTACATATAATAAACAAAGAAGTATAATCACAATTGTAAGTACAATTAAGCTTTCTAGTAGTGAATGTACCCATCCTCCTAAATTTAAACCAAATGAATCCAACAGAGCTCCTATCCAGCTCTGTTCTGCATCCTGCTTTTCTTTTTGCAGCTCCATCTCTGTTTGGGTCAGTTGGGAAATGTCCTTCTCGACCTCCAAAGTTACGTTTGGAATATGGATACAGCAACGATCAATTCTGTCTTTCAAATATCCACAGACACCATTTTCTTTCAGTAACATTATGTCGAGTGCCATTCTATTCTGCAAGGTCATTTTAGTCGTAGCCTGTAATTGTATATTAAGTTCCTGAAAAGCCTTTTTAGTTATTCTAGCCAATCGATCCATTTGCCCAATCAATTTATCAATCATTTCTCTATTTCTGTAGGCCGCAATTGGTGCAAAGAAAGATTCTAGTGCCCAGCCAAATTTGACACTGCTTGATGGTTCGTGCCACACATCTTCATCTACCTCTCGTTTGTGCCTAACCTGTAGAAGTTCTTGCCTATTTTTCAAGGGTGACTTTTTCCAAATAGGACATAGGGTCGGCAGTCCCAGAGTAATTTCCCTTACTGGTCCTCCTATTGGTAGGTGAGTTGTCCAGGTCCCATCACTTAAGGCCCAAACCAGATGTCCCACACTACCTATAACGCCTCTACAATCAATTCTATCTCCATCAATGCCTATTTTGGTTGCTTCCTTTGGATCCAATTGTTTCTGACAAATGCAACCTGCAATTGTTGCAACTTTAATGATGGACAGAGGTATTTCTTTTACATCTGTCTGGCAGGTTATTACTTGTGAACAATTCCACCATGGTACTGTTGTTCCTCCTGTTACATTGGACCACCGTACACACCATGGAAATGCTTCACTATATTGGTATTGTTGTACAATACTCAGTGTCCACATGTTATTCCATGATTCAGTTCTATTTTTGCTATTTTGATCTTTGCATTCCCAGTAAGTCCGTTCAACCTTTTCATTTACCGTCTCTTTGGTCCAGCTTTCATAGGTGCACTTGGTTTTCCACCCAGCACCTGGACCAAGTTTTCCTCTGAGTCTCATACAATCTTCTATTGTCATTACTTCTGTCTGGGGTCCGCTTTTTACCCATCGCTCAGTTGGGACTTCTTCTATTCTAGTGTGAGATTCACATGCTATTTTACTAGTTTTATTTACTTCTGGTAAGGTGGTAGATATTATTCCCCACTGTATTGGATCTTCAGCCGATTTTGGAATTGGAAGGCAAGCAGTGATGCTACTGGTATTCTGGGTCAATGCAAAATCTCGAATTAGCCCTATCATCAGATTCTCTGCCTGATTCTGTACGCTTTGTACTACCTGTGGCACCTGGGTACTTTCATTATTGTTTACTGCTCTTCGTGGCCTAATTTGCAATCCCATTTGAATTGTCCCATTTTCCCACCGTTTATCAGAGGCCTTGTGGAATAGAGTGGCACTTCCCCCTCCAATTTTCAAAAGTACAAATGCTCTAACCAAAATCACAATTCGGTAATGAAAACCAGACATTATTGCGATGTAATCTTGAGCGTGGTAGGACCCACTATCTGCGATTTCCACAGTCTTGGAACTCTTTTCACTCGGGTATAATGTATCCAGGAGTCTACTCCAGCAACTTTGACTGCGGTGAATGTAGTCAGGAGTACTTGATAGGGTCCGTCCCAGCGCTCTTTTAAGGGTTCTTCATTCCAGGTTCTTATATACACCGTGTCTCCAGGCTCTATATCATGTACCGGATTCTCGAGCGCTAGTGGGCGATTCCACACTAGTGCGGATCTGAGTCGATTCAATGTCCTGCCAAGAGACAACACATAATTGTGCAAGTCCTGATTACCTTTCACATGTACCTCTGGGTTTGGGTCTGGTGCTTCACATGGTTTGCCATACAAAATCTCGTATGAACTTACTGACATCCCACTCCTAGGTTTAATCCTAATGCGCAGCAATGCTATTGGCAAGGCCTGAGGCCATTGAATTTTTGCTTCCTGACAGATCTTGCTAAGTTGCCTTTTTAGAGTTTGATTCATTTTCTCCACTTGCCCACTAGACTGGGGTCTCCATGGGCTATGTAACTCCCATTTAATTCCCAAACATCTGCTGATTTCTTTTACTAATTGTGCCACAAAGTGTGGTCCCCTGTCGGAAGATATCCCCAGTGGTACCCCAAATCTAGGGATTATTTCCTTTAGTAACCATTTTACAGTCTCTTTTGCTTGGTTGGTGCGACAAGGGAAAGCTTCTGGCCATCCTGAAAAGGTATCTACCCCAACTAGTATATACCTGAATCCTCGGGTTCTGGGGAGCTCTACATAATCTATTTGCCAATAATCCCCAGGTTGTACACCTGTCTTAATTTTCCCCATTTCTGTTTTTCTTCTTACTAAAGGATTATTTTTCAAGCAAATTTCACACTTAGCTGTAATAGACTTTGCCATTGTTAACATCTGGACCGAGATAATTTGTTTTCTTAGGTAAGCCACCAATGCTTCTGCACCCCAGTGACACTTCTGTTGTTCCGTCTGAAGTATTCCTCTCATAATAGTGGTTGGTACCACAACTTGTCCGTTGGTGGTTACATACCACCCAGAATTATTTTTGCTGGCTCTTACTAGACTTGCCAATTTTTCATCTTCTGTAGAATATTTAGGTGGTTCTGAAGGTAATAAATCAATTGCTCTTACCTTCTGGGAGACAAGGCCCACCATTGTTCTTACTTGCCGTGCTACTGACCGAGCTGTTTGATCAGCAAGCCGATTTCCCTCGATGATTTTTGATGTTCCACCTTGATGAGCTTTACAGTGCATTACAGCAACTTGTGATGGCTTTTGAATGGTCTTAAGCAGGTTCAGTATCTCCTGCTGGTACTTCATGTTTGTTCCTTGTGAAGAGAGCAGTCCCCGCTCTTTCCAAAGGGCTCCATGCACATGAACAACTCCAAAAGCATATTTTGAATCAGTCCATATATTAACTTTCTTGTTTTCGCTGAGTTCCAATGCTCTGGTTAAGGCGATTAACTCCGCTTTTTGTGCTGAGGTGTTTGATGGTAAGGGCTTAGCCTCAATTACTGTCTTGGCAGTAGTGATGGCATATCCTGCATACCGCATTCCGTTCTCCACAAAGCTACTGCCATCAGTAAAGAGTTCCCAGTCAGTTTCTGCCAGCGGAGTGTCTTTCAAATCAGGGCGACTTGCGTGGGTATATTCGATGACTTCCACGCAATCATGTTCCAGGTCTCCTTCTTCAGTACCTGCACCCAAAAACTCAGCAGGGTTCATTAGGTTAGTAGTTTTTAGAATAACATCATCTTGTTCTGTCAGAATTACCTGGTATTTCATCATTCTGCTTGCGGAAAGCCAATGGCCCCCCTTTTGTTCCAGTACTGTTGTCACCATATGGGATACAAACACTTCTATCCTTTTTCCCATAGTTAGTTTTCGGACCTCCTGGATCAGTATTACTGTAGCAGCTACCGCCCGTAAGCACGCCGGCCACCCAGCACTTACCGGATCTAGCTGTTTAGAAAAATAGCCGACAGGTCTTTTCCAAGATCCCAGTCGTTGGGTGAATACCCCCAAGGCAAGTCTTTGTCGCTCATGTACAAACAACTGAAACTCTTTGCTCAAGTCTGGCAGACCCAAGGCAGGTGCCTGCATCAAAGCTGGTTTCAATTTCTGGAAAGCCTCTCGTTGTGGCTTTCCCCACACTAAGGTCTTATTCTTCTGTGCCTCATATAAAGGTTTGGCAGTAAGTCCATAGTCCATGATCCAGAGCCTGCACCATCCTGTCATTCCTAAAAAGGATCTTAATTCATGTAAGTTTCGTGGTTCTGAAATAGCACAGATAGCATGCACACGGTTTGTGTTTTCTGCTGTCCTTGAGAAAGCTCGCATCCTAAATAAATCACAGTCTCGGATAGAATTTGAGCTTTATTTTTCGATACTTTGTACCCATTCATTCCCAATTGGTTCAGTATTTCAATCGTTACCTGGATGCAGAGTTCTCGCGTCTCAGTCGCGATCAAAATGTCGTCTACGTATTGTAGCAACAGGTACCGTTGTCGAGGGATTATGATGTGGCCTTTCGTAGTCCATTCCTCGAGTTCCTTAGCCAACTGATTTCCAAAAATAGTTGGGCTATTCTTGAATCCTTGCGGAAGACGTGTCCAGGTTAACTGAGTTTTCCTTCCATTGTGTGGATTTTCCCATTCAAAGGCAAACAATTTTTTGCTTTCCTGGTCGAGGGGTATGCAGAAGAAGGCATCTTTTAAATCAAGTACAGTAAACCATTTCTATTTCTCCTTCACAGATGTTAACAAGGTATATGGGTTTACAAATACCGGATAAATGTCCTTAGTGATCTGGTTTACAGCCCGCAAATCTTGGACTAATCGGTAACTACCATCAGGCTTCTTTACTGGAAAAATTGGAGTATTATATTCTGATTCACATTCCTCTAGAATTCCATACCTCAAGAATTTTTCAATTAGAGGCACTATTCCTAACCTAGCTTCTAGTTTCAGTGGGTACTGCCTCAACTGTACTGGCTTGGCATCTTCCTTCAGTTCCACTTTAACGGGCTGGGCCGTTTTCGATTTCCCAGGTATGTCAGTCGCCCATACCGTGGGGATCACTGCCTCCTCCACAGCTTGTGGTACCTCTGCTACTGGGTTTTCTTTTAACAGCAAAACTTGTCCTACCTTAGATTCTGGAATTTTCATTACCAGGTTTCCATTCTCGAATGTTATTACAGCATCCAATTTGGTCAGTAAGTCCCGTCCTAAAAGGGAAACTGGACGATCTGGAACATATAAGAACTCATGGGTTAACTCCTTTTCTCCAAAACACAGATCTAAGGGTTGTAGGAATGGCTGTACTTCTTCCTTCCCTGTGGCACCAACAATCGTCGTCTTTTTATTACTTACTGTTCCCTGTAAAGAATTGAGCACAGAATAAGTAGCCCCTGTGTCCACCAAAAAATCTCACATCCTGATCCCCCACTTGTATCGTCACCAGGGGTTCCTTACTCTGGGTATCTGTTTCTGTGCTGCCATATAGTCAGCTGTTGTTATTATACTCCCCCAACACCACAGTTTGTATTGCATTCCCTGCTGCGCTTGGTACCCGACCCGTAGGGCCCGGACGATTCGGGCATTCATTTTTCCAGTGTCCTCCCTCCTTACAATAAGCACATTGATTTATACCAAGCTTTACAACAGGCCTCAGAGGAGTTCCCTGAACATTCCGAAAACCGCGCCCTCGGCCGCCTCTAGCTCCCCTGCCGCGGGCTTCCATTCCTATTCCCCTGCCTTGCCCTTGGACCAGAGCCAACAAGTCTTGCTGAGAACGCCTCGACTGCTCCTTTTCTCTATTATTATAAACTTTCCAGGCTGTTTCTAACATAACATCCAGATCTCGCAATTGTGCCCCCTCCAGTTTCTGTAATTTCTCCCGAATATCATCCTGAGACTCCCCCAAAAAGATCAAAGCCAACTGGACCCTTGCTTGTTCCGTTTCAATATCTAAATCCATATATCTTTTTGCAGTTTCCTTCAATCTTTCTAAAAAAGCTGAAGGGGATTCATTCTTTTCCTGCCTAACATTATACAATTTTGACCAATTCATTTGTTTTGGCATAGCAGTCTGAACACCAATTAATAACCAGTCCTGATACCTCCGGAGGCGAAGCTGACCAGCCCCAGTATTATAATCCCACCGGGGTTCCTCTTTTGGGAAATTCTCATCAACATTACCGCCCACAGCCCCATTCCGAATATCCTCTCTTACTTTATCTCTTGCTACCCGTATAACCATATCTTTTTCTGTAGAATCCATTCATGTGTCAAGAATCACCTGCAAATCATCCCAATCGGGATTCTGCGTTTTAATTATCATCTTAATTATGCTTGCAACCTTGTCTGGGTTTTCCCGGTAAGGACCAGCTGATTGTTTCCAAATCATTAGATCTCCTGGTGAAAATGGGACTTTTACATAAACTGGTTCTCCCCCGACTCCTACCGCCTGTCTCAAGGGTGCTATTACATTTGACGGTTCACCCGCCTGTCTCAAGGGTGCTATTACATTTGACGGTTCACCCCCCTTTTGGGCTTCCTTTTCTCTGTTCCTAGTTCTGTGGGATATTGGTGTAGTTGTTACTCCTTTTACTCCGGTTGCTGCCCCCTCATCCCCACTGGAATCGATATCACTTTCAGTAAGACGCACAGGTGCCGAGGGTTTAAGGGGTTTAGGTGCAGAGGGATCAATTTCTGAAGGCGCAACGTCTAAACACGGCAGATCTGAAGCGTTGCCGCGGCTGCTCTCTACTGCCAAACACGTTATGCATTTCTTTTCCACCGTACAGCCCGTACATTTATCATTAATACCGTTCCTCTGGACTAACATTAACCCACATTCCTTCGTCCAGTCCTGGTTTTGTTCAAGATAGAAAAAGAGATCCACATACTGTACTTCATCCCATTTACCTTCCCTTTGACAAAACCTCATTAATTCAACAATAGTTCCATGTTCTAAAGTACCCTCCGGTGGCCAACGTACTTCATTAGGCAAGTCATATTCAGGCCACCAGTGAGTACAATATTCAACTAATTTCTTTTTACTCATAGATTGTGCAAATCCAGCCTCCTTCCAATGTTTCAACAAACAGTCTAATGGTGACATCTTTGTACCACACATACCAACACAAAAGAGTAACGCAGAGACGGGTTAATACAGAAAGATAACGCACGGATAACTTTGAAATCACCAGTCTCAACAGCGAACACAGGTCAAACTACCAGAACGATGATCTATATTCACTGTTGAAACCGGCGACCCCAGACAACCAGATAAATAACCAGACCAAGTGGTGAGCCTGAATAACACAAATAACAGACCAGGTGTGCACAAGTAACCAGACCCTAGGTGCACGCAGATAACCAGACAGGCAAAACCAGAACCAGATAACCAGATACCAGATGCCGAACCTGCAGAGGTTTCCCTCTGTCTAACGGACGGCTGCCTAGGCAATACCTCGGGAGCTCCCTGCCCAACCGAGCGTGGCTTTCGCCGCATCTGACCGGCAGGCTACCGGATGCCTGACCAGCAGGCTACAGGACCAGAACAGAACCAGACCAGATGGGTACCCAGTAATCCAGGTAAAACAACAGGTAAAGCACCTTCTTACCAATCAGAGGTCCGTCGTGAGCAGCAGAGAGCCGGTCGCGTCCGACGCACTCCCCAAGAATACCTCGGTGCTAGCCAGAGCAGGATCGAGACGCGAGCCGTCTCAGCAATGCCCGCGAGGTCCCATCTGGGTTGCCAAAATGTTAGCAATCAGGACACATAACCACGGGCGTAGTTATATGCGGTGCTTTATTTCAGCGCTGGGAAACCAGGGGTTCGCACCCAAAACTGGCTTCCATCGTCAGTTTAGGTTACACAGTATTTATGCAGTCCATTCACATACATATTCATATCTTCATTAGGATCATTAGAATATGTAACAGTTGCTCAACATTTATTGCAACATCGATTGCAACACCTTGGAACTACTTTGATCATGCGCAGTGTCCTCTGGTGGTCTTTCAGGGGGTCTTCAGGATGAAGTAAGTAGTCTTCATCGCCTCTGTCCTTTTCACCTTTTGATGCGGCACATGCGCACTACTCTATAATTGCACAACTGCTGACTAGCTTACTTTCCAGAGGTACTGTATATATTTCTCCTCATTCTAAGCATATTTGGGCTAAGATAAACGCTAGGTTGATAAGATAAAGGTATGCTCAATTCCCTTATTAGGTAAAACACGGTATGCAAAGGTTGAATCAGCCTGGTACCCATCCCAGAAAAGAACATCTTGTAAAATTGATCCTGTTAGTCTCCTATTAAGATTGACTGTATTGATTGTATTAGTATAATCCCCTATAAAATTGATTCTATCTCTAACATGTCCCCCCTTTGAGAATGCTTTTCTATTCTTAGACAATGCATTCTCACCTTCATCAACTATTTCGATTATTCTTCATAAGCTGGAGGGTTTTCGAATACAGGATTATCATAATTCCTGCTCAAGACACTAAAAATGCGATCACTTGTTTGACTAAGTACACGCCTAATACCTACATACAATAAGCAAAGAAGCACAATCACAATTTCAAGTACCACTACACTTTCTAGTAGTGAATGTACCCATCCTCCCAAATTTAAGCCAAATGTATTCAACAGAGCGCCTATCCAGCTCTGTTCTGCATCCTGCTTTTCTTTTTGCAGCTCCATCTCTGTTTGGGTCAGTTGGGAAATGTCCTTCTCGACCTCCAAAGTTACGTTTGGAATATGGATGCAGCAACGATCAATTCTGTCTTTCAAATATCCACAGACACCATTTTCTTTCAGTAACATTATGTCGAGTGCCATTCTATTCTGCAAGGTCATTTTAGTCGTAGCCTGTAATTGTATATTAAGTTCCCGAAAAGCCTTTTTAGTTATTCTAGCCAATCGATCCATTTGCCCAATCAATTTATCAATCATTTCTCTATTTCTGTAGGCCGCAATTGGTGCAAAGAAAGATTCTAGTGCCCAGCCAAATTTGACACTGCTTGATGGTTCGTGCCACACATCTTCATCTACCTCTCGTTTGTGCCTAACCTGTAGAAGTTCTTGCCTATTTTTCAAGGGTGACTTTTTCCAAATAGGACATAGGGTCGGCAGTCCCAGAGTAATTTCCCTTACTGGTCCTCCTATTGGTAGGTGAGTTGTCCAGGTCCCATCACTTAAGGCCCAAACCAGATGTCCCACACTACCTATAACGCCTCTACAATCAATTCTATCTCCATCAATGCCTATTTTGGTTGCTTCCTTTGGATCCAATTGTTTCTGACAAATGCAACCTGCAATTGTTGCAACTTTAATGATGGACAGAGGTATTTCTTTTACATCTGTCTGGCAGGTTATTACTTGTGAACAATTCCACCATGGTACTGTTGTTCCTCCTGTTACATTGGACCACCGTACACACCATGGAAATGCTTCACTATATTGGTATTGTTGTACAATACTCAGTGTCCACATGTTATTCCATGATTCAGTTCTATTTTTGCTATTTTGATCTTTGCATTCCCAGTAAGTCCGTTCAACCTTTTCATTTACCGTCTCTTTGGTCCAGCTTTCATAGGTGCACTTGGTTTTCCACCCAGCACCTGGACCAAGTTTTCCTCTGAGTCTCATACAATCTTCTATTGTCATTACTTCTGTCTGGGGTCCGCTTTTTACCCATCGCTCAGTTGGGACTTCTTCTATTCTAGTGTGAGATTCACATGCTATTTTACTAGTTTTATTTACTTCTGGTAAGGTGGTAGATATTATTCCCCACTGTATTGGATCTTCAGCCGATTTTGGAATTGGAAGGCAAGCAGTGATGCTACTGGTATTCTGGGTCAATGCAAAATCTCGAATTAGCCCTATCATCAGATTCTCTGCCTGATTCTGTACGCTTTGTACTACCTGTGGCACCTGGGTACTTTCATTATTGTTTACTGCTCTTCGTGGCCTAACTTGCAATCCCATTTGAATTGTCCCATTTTCCCACCGTTTATCAGAGGCCTTGTGGAATAGAGTGGCACTTCCCCCTCCAATTTTCAAAAGTACAAACGCTCTAACCAAAATCACAATTCGGTAATGAAAACCAGACATTATTGCGATGTAATCTTGAGCGTGGTAGGACCCACTATCTGCGATTTCCACAGTCTTGGAACTCTTTTCACTCGGGTATAATGTATCCAGGAGTCTACTCCAGCAACTTTGACTGCGGTGAATGTAGTCAGGAGTACTTGATAGGGTCCGTCCCAGCGCTCTTTTAAGGGTTCTTCATTCCAGGTTCTTATATACACCGTGTCTCCAGGCTCTATATCATGTACCGGATTCTCGAGCGCTAGTGGGCGATTCCACACTAGTGCGGATCTGAGTCGATTCAATGTCCTGCCAAGAGACAACACATAATTGTGCAAGTCCTGATTACCTTTCACATGTACCTCTGGGTTTGGGTCTGGTGCTTCACATGGTTTGCCATACAAAATCTCGTATGAACTTACTGACATCCCACTCCTAGGTTTAATCCTAATGCGCAGCAATGCTATTGGCAAGGCCTGAGGCCATTGAATTTTTGCTTCCTGACAGATCTTGCTAAGTTGCCTTTTTAGAGTTTGATTCATTTTCTCCACTTGCCCACTAGACTGGGGTCTCCATGGGCTATGTAACTCCCATTTAATTCCCAAACATCTGCTGGTTTCTTTTACTAATTGTGCCACAAAGTGTGGTCCCCTATCGGAAGATATCCCCAGTGGTACCCCAAATCTAGGGATTATTTCCTTTAGTAACCATTTTACAGTTTCTTTTGCTTGGTTGGTGCGACAAGGGAAAGCTTCTGGCCATCCTGAAAAGGTATCTACCCCAACTAGTATATATCTGAATCCTCGGGTTCTGGGGAGCTCTACATAATCTATTTGCCAATAATCCCCAGGTTGTACACCTGTCTTAATTTTCCCCATTTCTGTTTTTCTTCTTACTAAAGGATTATTTTTCAAGCAAATTTCACACTTAGCTGTAATAGACTTTGCCATTGTTAACATCTGGACCGAGATAATTTGTTTTCTTAGGTAAGCCACTAATGCTTCTGCACCCCAGTGACACTTCTGTTGTTCCGTCTGAAGTATTCCTCTCATAATAGTGGTTGGTACCACAACTTGTCCGTTTGTGGTTACATACCACCCAGAATTATTTTTGCTGGCTCTTACTAGACTTGCCAATTTTTCATCTTCTGTAGAATATTTAGGTGGTTCTGAAGGTAATAAATCAATTGCTCTTACCTTCTGGGAGACAAGGCCCACCATTGTTCTTACTTGCCGTGCTACTGACCGAGCTGTTTGATCAGCAAGCCGATTTCCCTCGATGATTTTTGATGTTCCACCTTGATGAGCTTTACAGTGCATTACAGCAACTTGTGATGGCTTTTGAATGGTCTTAAGCAGGTTCAGTATCTCCTGCTGGTACTTCATGTTTGTTCCTTGTGAAGAGAGCAGTCCCCGCTCTTTCCAAAGGGCTCCATGCACATGAACAACTCCAAAAGCATATTTTGAATCAGTCCATATATTAACTTTCTTGTTTTCGCTGAGTTCCAATGCTCTGGTTAAGGCGATTAACTCCGCTTTTTGTGCTGAGGTGTTTGATGGTAAGGGCTTAGCCTCAATTACTGTCTTGGCAGTAGTGATGGCATATCCTGCATACCGCATTCCGTTCTCCACAAAGCTACTGCCATCAGTAAAGAGTTCCCAGTCAGTTTCTGCCAGCGGAGTGTCTTTCAAATCAGGGCGACTTGCGTGGGTATATTCGATGACTTCCACGCAATCATGTTCCAGGTCTCCTTCTTCAGTACCTGCACCCAAAAACTCAGCAGGGTTCATTAGGTTAGTAGTTTTTAGAATAACATCATCTTGTTCTGTCAGAATTACCTGGTATTTCATCATTCTGCTTGCGGAAAGCCAATGGCCCCCCTTTTGTTCCAGTACTGTTGTCACCATATGGGATACAAACACTTCTATCCTTTTTCCCATAGTTAGTTTTCGGACCTCCTGGATCAGTATTACTGTAGCAGCTACCGCCCGTAAGCACGCCGGCCACCCAGCACTTACCGGATCTAGCTGTTTAGAAAAATAGCCGACAGGTCTTTTCCAAGATCCCAGTCGTTGGGTGAATACCCCCAAGGCAAGTCTTTGTCGCTCATGTACAAACAACTGAAACTCTTTGCTCAAGTCTGGCAGACCCAAGGCAGGTGCCTGCATCAAAGCTGGTTTCAATTTCTGGAAAGCCTCTCGTTGTGGCTTTCCCCACACTAAGGTCTTATTCTTCTGTGCCTCATATAAAGGTTTGGCAGTAAGTCCATAGTCCATGATCCAGAGCCTGCACCATCCTGTCATTCCTAAAAAGGATCTTAATTCATGTAAGTTTCGTGGTTCTGAAATAGCACAGATAGCATGCACACGGTTTGTGTTTTCTGCTGTCCTTGAGAAAGCTCGCATCCTAAATAAATCACAGTCTCGGATAGAATTTGAGCTTTATTTTTCGATACTTTGTACCCATTCATTCCCAATTGGTTCAGTATTTCAATCGTTACCTGGATGCAGAGTTCTCGCGTCTCAGTCGCGATCAAAATGTCGTCTACGTATTGTAGCAACAGGTACCGTTGTCGAGGGATTATGATGTGGCCTTTCGTAGTCCATTCCTCGAGTTCCTTAGCCAACTGATTTCCAAAAATAGTTGGGCTATTCTTGAATCCTTGCGGAAGACGTGTCCAGGTTAACTGAGTTTTCCTTCCATTGTGTGGATTTTCCCATTCAAAGGCAAACAATTTTTTGCTTTCCTGGTCGAGGGGTATGCAGAAGAAGGCATCTTTTAAATCAAGTACAGTAAACCATTTCTATTTCTCCTTCACAGATGTTAACAAGGTATATGGGTTTACAAATACCGGATAAATGTCCTTAGTGATCTGGTTTACAGCCCGCAAATCTTGGACTAATCGGTAACTACCATCAGGCTTCTTTACTGGAAAAATTGGAGTATTATATTCTGATTCACATTCCTCTAGAATTCCATACCTCAAGAATTTTTCAATTAGAGGCACTATTCCTAACCTAGCTTCTAGTTTCAGTGGGTACTGCCTCAACTGTACTGGCTTGGCATCTTCCTTCAGTTCCACTTTAACGGGCTGGGCCGTTTTCGATTTCCCAGGTATGTCAGTCGCCCATACCGTGGGGATCACTGCCTCCTCCACAGCTTGTGGTACCTCTGCTACTGGGTTTTCTTTTAACAGCAAAACTTGTCCTACCTTAGATTCTGGAATTTTCATTACCAGGTTTCCATTCTCGAATGTTATTACAGCATCCAATTTGGTCAGTAAGTCCCGTCCTAAAAGGGAAACTGGACGATCTGGAACATATAAGAACTCATGGGTTAACTCCTTTTCTCCAAAACACAGATCTAAGGGTTGTAGGAATGGCTGTACTTCTTCCTTCCCTGTGGCACCAACAATCGTCGTCTTTTTATTACTTACTGTTCCCTGTAAAGAATTGAGCACAGAATAAGTAGCCCCTGTGTCCACCAAAAAATCTCACATCCTGATCCCCCACTTGTATCGTCACCAGGGGTTCCTTACTCTGGGTATCTGTTTCTGTGCTGCCGTATAGTCAGCTGTTGTTATTATACTCCCCCAACACCATAGTTTGTATTGCATTCCCTGCTGCGCTTGGTACCCGACCCGTAGGGCCCGGACGATTCGGGCATTCATTTTTCCAGTGTCCTCCCTCCTTACAATAAGCACATTGATTTATACCAAGCTTTACAACAGGCCTCAGAGGAGTTCCCTGAACATTCCGAAAACCGCGCCCTCGGCCGCCTCTAGCTCCCCTGCCGCGGGCTTCCATTCCTATTCCCCTGCCTTGCCCTTGGACCAGAGCCAACAAGTCTTGCTGAGAACGCCTCGACTGCTCCTTTTCTCTATTATTATAAACTTTCCAGGCTGTTTCTAACATAACATCCAGATCTCGCAATTGTGCCCCCTCCAGTTTCTGTAATTTCTCCCGAATATCATCCTGAGACTCCCCCAAAAAGATCAAAGCCAACTGGACCCTTGCTTGTTCCGTTTCAATATCTAAATCCATATATCTTTTTGCAGTTTCCTTCAATCTTTCTAAAAAAGCTGAAGGGGATTCATTCTTTTCCTGCCTAACATTATACAATTTTGACCAATTCATTTGTTTTGGCATAGCAGTCTGAACACCAATTAATAACCAGTCCTGATACCTCCGGAGGCGAAGCTGACCAGCCCCAGTATTATAATCCCACCGGGGTTCCTCTTTTGGGAAATTCTCATCAACATTACCGCCCACAGCCCCATTCCGAATATCCTCTCTTACTTTATCTCTTGCTACCCGTATAACCATATCTTTTTCTGTAGAATCCATTCATGTGTCAAGAATCACCTGCAAATCATCCCAATCGGGATTCTGCGTTTTAATTATCATCTTAATTATGCTTGCAACCTTGTCTGGGTTTTCCCGGTAAGGACCAGCTGATTGTTTCCAAATCATTAGATCTCCTGGTGAAAATGGGACTTTTACATAAACTGGTTCTCCCCCGACTCCTACCGCCTGTCTCAAGGGTGCTATTACATTTGACGGTTCACCCGCCTGTCTCAAGGGTGCTATTACATTTGACGGTTCACCCCCCTTTTGGGCTTCCTTTTCTCTGTTCCTAGTTCTGTGGGATATTGGTGTAGTTGTTACTCCTTTTACTCCGGTTGCTGCCCCCTCATCCCCACTGGAATCGATATCACTTTCAGTAAGACGCACAGGTGCCGAGGGTTTAAGGGGTTTAGGTGCAGAGGGATCAATTTCTGAAGGCGCAACGTCTAAACACGGCAGATCTGAAGCGTTGCCGCGGCTGCTCTCTACTGCCAAACACGTTATGCATTTCTTTTCCACCGTACAGCCCGTACATTTATCATTAATACCGTTCCTCTGGACTAACATTAACCCACATTCCTTCGTCCAGTCCTGGTTTTGTTCAAGATAGAAAAAGAGATCCACATACTGTACTTCATCCCATTTACCTTCCCTTTGACAAAACCTCATTAATTCAACAATAGTTCCATGTTCTAAAGTACCCTCCGGTGGCCAACGTACTTCATTAGGCAAGTCATATTCAGGCCACCAGTGAGTACAATATTCAACTAATTTCTTTTTACTCATAGATTGTGCAAATCCAGCCTCCTTCCAATGTTTCAACAAACAGTCTAATGGTGACATCTTTGTACCACACATACCAACACAAAAGAGTAACGCAGAGACGGGTTAATACAGAAAGATAACGCACGGATAACTTTGAAATCACCAGTCTCAACAGCGAACACAGGTCAAACTACCAGAACGATGATCTATATTCACTGTTGAAACCGGCGACCCCAGACAACCAGATAAATAACCAGACCAAGTGGTGAGCCTGAATAACACAAATAACAGACCAGGTGTGCACAAGTAACCAGACCCTAGGTGCACGCAGAAAACCAGACAGGCAAAACCAGAACCAGATAACCAGATACCAGATGCCGAACCTGCAGAGGTTTCCCTCTGTCTAACGGACGGCTGCCTAGGCAATACCTCGGGAGCTCCCTGCCCAACCGAGCGTGGCTTTCGCCGCATCTGACCGGCAGGCTACCGGATGCCTGACCAGCAGGCTACAGGACCAGAACAGAACCAGACCAGATGGGTACCCAGTAATCCAGGTAAAACAACAGATAAAGCACCTTCTTACCAATCAGAGGTCCGTCGTGAGCAGCAGAGAGCCGGTCGCGTCCGACGCACTCCCCAAGAATACCTCGGTGCTAGCCAGAGCAGGATCGAGACGCGAGCCGTCTCAGCAATGCCCGCGAGGTCCCATCTGGGTTGCCAAAATGTTAGCAATCAGGACACATAACCACGGGCGTAGTTATATGCGGTGCTTTATTTCAGCGCTGGGAAACCAGGGGTTCGCACCCAAAACTGGCTTCCATTGTCAGTTTAGGTTACACAGTATTTATGCAGTCCATTCACATACATATTCATATATTCATTAGGATCATTAGAATATGTAACAGTTGCTCAACATTTATTGCAACATCGATTGCAATACCTTGGAACTACTTTGATCATGCGCAGTGTCCTCTGGTGGTCTTTCAGGGGGTCTTCAGGATGAAGTAAGTAGTCTTCATCGCCTCTGTCCTTTTCACCTTTTGATGCGGCACATGCGCACTACTCTATAATTGCACAACTGCTGACTAGCTTACTTTCCAGAGGTACTGTATATATTTCTCCTCATTCTAAGCATATTTGGGCTAAGATAAACGCTAGGTTGATAAGATAAAGGTATGCTCAATTCCCTTATTAGGTAAAACACGGTATGCAAAGGTTGAATCAGCCTGGTACCCATCCCAGAAAAGAACATCTTGTAAAATTGATCCTGTTAGTCTCCTATTAAGATTGACTGTATTGATTGTATTAGTATAATCCCCTATAAAATTGATTCTATCTCTAACATGTCCCCCCTTTGAGAATGCTTTTCTATTCTTAGACAATGCATTCTCACCTTCATCAACTATTTCGATTATTCTTCATAAGCTGGAGGGTTTTCGAATACAGGATTATCATAATTCCTGCTCAAGACACTAAAAATGCGATCACTTGTTTGACTAAGTACACGCCTAATACCTACATACAATAAGCAAAGAAGCACAATCACAATTTCAAGTACCACTACACTTTCTAGTAGTGAATGTACCCATCCTCCCAAATTTAAGCCAAATGTATTCAACAGAGCGCCTATCCAGCTCTGTTCTGCATCCTGCTTTTCTTTTTGCAGCTCCATCTCTGTTTGGGTCAGTTGGGAAATGTCCTTCTCGACCTCCAAAGTTACGTTTGGAATATGGATGCAGCAACGATCAATTCTGTCTTTCAAATATCCACAGACACCATTTTCTTTCAGTAACATTATGTCGAGTGCCATTCTATTCTGCAAGGTCATTTTAGTCGTAGCCTGTAATTGTATATTAAGTTCCCGAAAAGCCTTTTTAGTTATTCTAGCCAATCGATCCATTTGCCCAATCAATTTATCAATCATTTCTCTATTTCTGTAGGCCGCAATTGGTGCAAAGAAAGATTCTAGTGCCCAGCCAAATTTGACACTGCTTGATGGTTCGTGCCACACATCTTCATCTACCTCTCGTTTGTGCCTAACCTGTAGAAGTTCTTGCCTATTTTTCAAGGGTGACTTTTTCCAAATAGGACATAGGGTCGGCAGTCCCAGAGTAATTTCCCTTACTGGTCCTCCTATTGGTAGGTGAGTTGTCCAGGTCCCATCACTTAAGGCCCAAACCAGATGTCCCACACTACCTATAACGCCTCTACAATCAATTCTATCTCCATCAATGCCTATTTTGGTTGCTTCCTTTGGATCCAATTGTTTCTGACAAATGCAACCTGCAATTGTTGCAACTTTAATGATGGACAGAGGTATTTCTTTTACATCTGTCTGGCAGGTTATTACTTGTGAACAATTCCACCATGGTACTGTTGTTCCTCCTGTTACATTGGACCACCGTACACACCATGGAAATGCTTCACTATATTGGTATTGTTGTACAATACTCAGTGTCCACATGTTATTCCATGATTCAGTTCTATTTTTGCTATTTTGATCTTTGCATTCCCAGTAAGTCCGTTCAACCTTTTCATTTACCGTCTCTTTGGTCCAGCTTTCATAGGTGCACTTGGTTTTCCACCCAGCACCTGGACCAAGTTTTCCTCTGAGTCTCATACAATCTTCTATTGTCATTACTTCTGTCTGGGGTCCGCTTTTTACCCATCGCTCAGTTGGGACTTCTTCTATTCTAGTGTGAGATTCACATGCTATTTTACTAGTTTTATTTACTTCTGGTAAGGTGGTAGATATTATTCCCCACTGTATTGGATCTTCAGCCGATTTTGGAATTGGAAGGCAAGCAGTGATGCTACTGGTATTCTGGGTCAATGCAAAATCTCGAATTAGCCCTATCATCAGATTCTCTGCCTGATTCTGTACGCTTTGTACTACCTGTGGCACCTGGGTACTTTCATTATTGTTTACTGCTCTTCGTGGCCTAACTTGCAATCCCATTTGAATTGTCCCATTTTCCCACCGTTTATCAGAGGCCTTGTGGAATAGAGTGGCACTTCCCCCTCCAATTTTCAAAAGTACAAACGCTCTAACCAAAATCACAATTCGGTAATGAAAACCAGACATTATTGCGATGTAATCTTGAGCGTGGTAGGACCCACTATCTGCGATTTCCACAGTCTTGGAACTCTTTTCACTCGGGTATAATGTATCCAGGAGTCTACTCCAGCAACTTTGACTGCGGTGAATGTAGTCAGGAGTACTTGATAGGGTCCGTCCCAGCGCTCTTTTAAGGGTTCTTCATTCCAGGTTCTTATATACACCGTGTCTCCAGGCTCTATATCATGTACCGGATTCTCAAGCGCTAGTGGGCGATTCCACACTAGTGCGGATCTGAGTCGATTCAATGTCCTGCCAAGAGACAACACATAATTGTGCAAGTCCTGATTACCTTTCACATGTACCTCTGGGTTTGGGTCTGGTGCTTCACATGGTTTGCCATACAAAATCTCGTATGAACTTACTGACATCCCACTCCTAGGTTTAATCCTAATGCGCAGCAATGCTATTGGCAAGGCCTGAGGCCATTGAATTTTTGCTTCCTGACAGATCTTGCTAAGTTGCCTTTTTAGAGTTTGATTCATTTTCTCCACTTGCCCACTAGACTGGGGTCTCCATGGGCTATGTAACTCCCATTTAATTCCCAAACATCTGCTGGTTTCTTTTACTAATTGTGCCACAAAGTGTGGTCCCCTATCGGAAGATATCCCCAGTGGTACCCCAAATCTAGGGATTATTTCCTTTAGTAACCATTTTACAGTTTCTTTTGCTTGGTTGGTGCGACAAGGGAAAGCTTCTGGCCATCCTGAAAAGGTATCTACCCCAACTAGTATATATCTGAATCCTCGGGTTCTGGGGAGCTCTACATAATCTATTTGCCAATAATCCCCAGGTTGTACACCTGTCTTAATTTTCCCCATTTCTGTTTTTCTTCTTACTAAAGGATTATTTTTCAAGCAAATTTCACACTTAGCTGTAATAGACTTTGCCATTGTTAACATCTGGACCGAGATAATTTGTTTTCTTAGGTAAGCCACTAATGCTTCTGCACCCCAGTGACACTTCTGTTGTTCCGTCTGAAGTATTCCTCTCATAATAGTGGTTGGTACCACAACTTGTCCGTTGGTGGTTACATACCACCCAGAATTATTTTTGCTGGCTCTTACTAGACTTGCCAATTTTTCATCTTCTGTAGAATATTTAGGTGGTTCTGAAGGTAATAAATCAATTGCTCTTACCTTCTGGGAGACAAGGCCCACCATTGTTCTTACTTGCCGTGCTACTGACCGAGCTGTTTGATCAGCAAGCCGATTTCCCTCGATGATTTTTGATGTTCCACCTTGATGAGCTTTACAGTGCATTACAGCAACTTGTGATGGCTTTTGAATGGTCTTAAGCAGGTTCAGTATCTCCTGCTGGTACTTCATGTTTGTTCCTTGTGAAGAGAGCAGTCCCCGCTCTTTCCAAAGGGCTCCATGCACATGAACAACTCCAAAAGCATATTTTGAATCAGTCCATATATTAACTTTCTTGTTTTCGCTGAGTTCCAATGCTCTGGTTAAGGCGATTAACTCCGCTTTTTGTGCTGAGGTGTTTGATGGTAAGGGCTTAGCCTCAATTACTGTCTTGGCAGTAGTGATGGCATATCCTGCATACCGCATTCCGTTCTCCACAAAGCTACTGCCATCAGTAAAGAGTTCCCAGTCAGTTTCTGCCAGCGGAGTGTCTTTCAAATCAGGGCGACTTGCGTGGGTATATTCGATGACTTCCACGCAATCATGTTCCAGGTCTCCTTCTTCAGTACCTGCACCCAAAAACTCAGCAGGGTTCATTAGGTTAGTAGTTTTTAGAATAACATCATCTTGTTCTGTCAGAATTACCTGGTATTTCATCATTCTGCTTGCGGAAAGCCAATGGCCCCCCTTTTGTTCCAGTACTGTTGTCACCATATGGGATACAAACACTTCTATCCTTTTTCCCATAGTTAGTTTTCGGACCTCCTGGATCAGTATTACTGTAGCAGCTACCGCCCGTAAGCACGCCGGCCACCCAGCACTTACCGGATCTAGCTGTTTAGAAAAATAGCCGACAGGTCTTTTCCAAGATCCCAGTCGTTGGGTGAATACCCCCAAGGCAAGTCTTTGTCGCTCATGTACAAACAACTGAAACTCTTTGCTCAAGTCTGGCAGACCCAAGGCAGGTGCCTGCATCAAAGCTGGTTTCAATTTCTGGAAAGCCTCTCGTTGTGGCTTTCCCCACACTAAGGTCTTATTCTTCTGTGCCTCATATAAAGGTTTGGCAGTAAGTCCATAGTCCATGATCCAGAGCCTGCACCATCCTGTCATTCCTAAAAAGGATCTTAATTCATGTAAGTTTCGTGGTTCTGAAATAGCACAGATAGCATGCACACGGTTTGTGTTTTCTGCTGTCCTTGAGAAAGCTCGCATCCTAAATAAATCACAGTCTCGGATAGAATTTGAGCTTTATTTTTCGATACTTTGTACCCATTCATTCCCAATTGGTTCAGTATTTCAATCGTTACCTGGATGCAGAGTTCTCGCGTCTCAGTCGCGATCAAAATGTCGTCTACGTATTGTAGCAACAGGTACCGTTGTCGAGGGATTATGATGTGGCCTTTCGTAGTCCATTCCTCGAGTTCCTTAGCCAACTGATTTCCAAAAATAGTTGGGCTATTCTTGAATCCTTGCGGAAGACGTGTCCAGGTTAACTGAGTTTTCCTTCCATTGTGTGGATTTTCCCATTCAAAGGCAAACAATTTTTTGCTTTCCTGGTCGAGGGGTATGCAGAAGAAGGCATCTTTTAAATCAAGTACAGTAAACCATTTCTATTTCTCCTTCACAGATGTTAACAAGGTATATGGGTTTACAAATACCGGATAAATGTCCTTAGTGATCTGGTTTACAGCCCGCAAATCTTGGACTAATCGGTAACTACCATCAGGCTTCTTTACTGGAAAAATTGGAGTATTATATTCTGATTCACATTCCTCTAGAATTCCATACCTCAAAAATTTTTCAATTAGAGGCACTATTCCTAACCTAGCTTCTAGTTTCAGTGGGTACTGCCTCAACTGTACTGGCTTGGCATCTTCCTTCAGTTCCACTTTAACGGGCTGGGCCGTTTTCGATTTCCCAGGTATGTCAGTCGCCCATACCGTGGGGATCACTGCCTCCTCCACAGCTTGTGGTACCTCTGCTACTGGGTTTTCTTTTAACAGCAAAACTTGTCCTACCTTAGATTCTGGAATTTTCATTACCAGGTTTCCATTCTCGAATGTTATTACAGCATCCAATTTGGTCAGTAAGTCCCGTCCTAAAAGGGAAACTGGACGATCTGGAACATATAAGAACTCATGGGTTAACTCCTTTTCTCCAAAACACAGATCTAAGGGTTGTAGGAATGGCTGTACTTCTTCCTTCCCTGTGGCACCAACAATCGTCGTCTTTTTATTACTTACTGTTCCCTGTAAAGAATTGAGCACAGAATAAGTAGCCCCTGTGTCCACCAAAAAATCTCACATCCTGATCCCCCACTTGTATCGTCACCAGGGGTTCCTTACTCTGGGTATCTGTTTCTGTGCTGCCGTATAGTCAGCTGTTGTTATTATACTCCCCCAACACCATAGTTTGTATTGCATTCCCTGCTGCGCTTGGTACCCAACCCGTAGGGCCCGGACGATTCGGGCATTCATTTTTCCAGTGTCCTCCCTCCTTGCAATAAGCACATTGATTTATACCAAGCTTTACAACAGGCCTCAGAGGAGTTCCCTGAACATTCCGAAAACCGCGCCCTCGGCCGCCTCTAGCTCCCCTGCCGCGGGCTTCCATTCCTATTCCCCTGCCTTGCCCTTGGACCAGAGCCAACAAGTCTTGCTGAGAACGCCTCGACTGCTCCTTTTCTCTATTATTATAAACTTTCCAGGCTGTTTCTAACATAACATCCAGATCTCGCAATTGTGCCCCCTCCAGTTTCTGTAATTTCTCCCGAATATCATCCTGAGACTCCCCCAAAAAGATCAAAGCCAACTGGACCCTTGCTTGTTCCGTTTCAATATCTAAATCCATATATCTTTTTGCAGTTTCCTTCAATCTTTCTAAAAAAGCTGAAGGGGATTCATTCTTTTCCTGCCTAACATTATACAATTTTGACCAATTCATTTGTTTTGGCATAGCAGTCTGAACACCAATTAATAACCAGTCCTGATACCTCCGGAGGCGAAGCTGACCAGCCCCAGTATTATAATCCCACCGGGGTTCCTCTTTTGGGAAATTCTCATCAACATTACTGCCCACAGCCCCATTCCGAATATCCTCTCTTACTTTATCTCTTGCTACCCGTATAACCATATCTTTTTCTGTAGAATCCATTCATGTGTCAAGAATCACCTGCAAATCATCCCAATCGGGATTCTGCGTTTTAATTATCATCTTAATTATGCTTGCAACCTTGTCTGGGTTTTCCCGGTAAGGACCAGCTGATTGTTTCCAAATCATTAGATCTCCTGGTGAAAATGGGACTTTTACATAAACTGGTTCTCCCCCGACTCCTACCGCCTGTCTCAAGGGTGCTATTACATTTGACGGTTCACCCGCCTGTCTCAAGGGTGCTATTACATTTGACGGTTCACCCCCCTTTTGGGCTTCCTTTTCTCTGTTCCTAGTTCTGTGGGATATTGGTGTAGTTGTTACTCCTTTTACTCCGGTTGCTGCCCCCTCATCCCCACTGGAATCGATATCACTTTCAGTAAGACGCACAGGTGCCGAGGGTTTAAGGGGTTTAGGTGCAGAGGGATCAATTTCTGAAGGCGCAACGTCTAAACACGGCAGATCTGAAGCGTTGCCGCGGCTGCTCTCTACTGCCAAACACGTTATGCATTTCTTTTCCACCGTACAGCCCGTACATTTATCATTAATACCGTTCCTCTGGACTAACATTAACCCACATTCCTTCGTCCAGTCCTGGTTTTGTTCAAGATAGAAAAAGAGATCCACATACTGTACTTCATCCCATTTACCTTCCCTTTGACAAAACCTCATTAATTCAACAATAGTTCCATGTTCTAAAGTACCCTCCGGTGGCCAACGTACTTCATTAGGCAAGTCATATTCAGGCCACCAGTGAGTACAATATTCAACTAATTTCTTTTTACTCATAGATTGTGCAAATCCAGCCTCCTTCCAATGTTTCAACAAACAGTCTAATGGTGACATCTTTGTACCACACATACCAACACAAAAGAGTAACGCAGAGACGGGTTAATACAGAAAGATAACGCACGGATAACTTTGAAATCACCAGTCTCAACAGCGAACACAGGTCAAACTACCAGAACGATGATCTATATTCACTGTTGAAACCGGCGAGCCCAGACAACCAGATAAATAACCAGACCAAGTGGTGAGCCTGAATAACACAAATAACAGACCAGGTGTGCACAAGTAACCAGACCCTAGGTGCACGCAGATAACCAGACAGGCAAAACCAGAACCAGATAACCAGATACCAGATGCCGAACCTGCAGAGGTTTCCCTCTGTCTAACGGACGGCTGCCTAGGCAATACCTCGGGAGCTCCCTGCCCAACCGAGCGTGGCTTTCGCCGCATCTGACCGGCAGGCTACCGGATGCCTGACCAGCAGGCTACAGGACCAGAACAGAACCAGACCAGATGGGTACCCAGTAATCCAGGTAAAACAACAGATAAAGCACCTTCTTACCAATCAGAGGTCCGTCGTGAGCAGCAGAGAGCCGGTCGCGTCCGACGCACTCCCCAAGAATACCTCGGTGCTAGCCAGAGCAGGATCGAGACGCGAGCCGTCTCAGCAATGCCCGCGAGGTCCCATCTGGGTTGCCAAAATGTTAGCAATCAGGACACATAACCACGGGCGTAGTTATATGCGGTGCTTTATTTCAGCGCTGGGAAACCAGGGGTTCGCACCCAAAACTGGCTTCCATTGTCAGTTTAGGTTACACAGTATTTATGCAGTCCATTCACATACATATTCATATATTCATTAGGATCATTAGAATATGTAACAGTTGCTCAACATTTATTGCAACATCGATTGCAATACCTTGGAACTACTTTGATCATGCGCAGTGTCCTCTGGTGGTCTTTCAGGGGGTCTTCAGGATGAAGTAAGTAGTCTTCATCGCCTCTGTCCTTTTCACCTTTTGATGCGGCACATGCGCACTACTCTATAATTGCACAACTGCTGACTAGCTTACTTTCCAGAGGTACTGTATATATTTCTCCTCATTCTAAGCATATTTGGGCTAAGATAAACGCTAGGTTGATAAGATAAAGGTATGCTCAATTCCCTTATTAGGTAAAACACGGTATGCAAAGGTTGAATCAGCCTGGTACCCATCCCAGAAAAGAACATCTTGTAAAATTGATCCTGTTAGTCTCCTATTAAGATTGACTGTATTGATTGTATTAGTATAATCCCCTATAAAATTGATTCTATCTCTAACATGTCCCCCCTTTGAGAATGCTTTTCTATTCTTAGACAATGCATTCTCACCTTCATCAACTATTTCGATTATTCTTCATAAGCTGGAGGGTTTTCGAATACAGGATTATCATAATTCCTGCTCAAGACACTAAAAATGCGATCACTTGTTTGACTAAGTACACGCCTAATACCTACATACAATAAGCAAAGAAGCACAATCACAATTTCAAGTACCACTACACTTTCTAGTAGTGAATGTACCCATCCTCCCAAATTTAAGCCAAATGTATTCAACAGAGCGCCTATCCAGCTCTGTTCTGCATCCTGCTTTTCTTTTTGCAGCTCCATCTCTGTTTGGGTCAGTTGGGAAATGTCCTTCTCGACCTCCAAAGTTACGTTTGGAATATGGATGCAGCAACGATCAATTCTGTCTTTCAAATATCCACAGACACCATTTTCTTTCAGTAACATTATGTCGAGTGCCATTCTATTCTGCAAGGTCATTTTAGTCGTAGCCTGTAATTGTATATTAAGTTCCCGAAAAGCCTTTTTAGTTATTCTAGCCAATCGATCCATTTGCCCAATCAATTTATCAATCATTTCTCTATTTCTGTAGGCCGCAATTGGTGCAAAGAAAGATTCTAGTGCCCAGCCAAATTTGACACTGCTTGATGGTTCGTGCCACACATCTTCATCTACCTCTCGTTTGTGCCTAACCTGTAGAAGTTCTTGCCTATTTTTCAAGGGTGACTTTTTCCAAATAGGACATAGGGTCGGCAGTCCCAGAGTAATTTCCCTTACTGGTCCTCCTATTGGTAGGTGAGTTGTCCAGGTCCCATCACTTAAGGCCCAAACCAGATGTCCCACACTACCTATAACGCCTCTACAATCAATTCTATCTCCATCAATGCCTATTTTGGTTGCTTCCTTTGGATCCAATTGTTTCTGACAAATGCAACCTGCAATTGTTGCAACTTTAATGATGGACAGAGGTATTTCTTTTACATCTGTCTGGCAGGTTATTACTTGTGAACAATTCCACCATGGTACTGTTGTTCCTCCTGTTACATTGGACCACCGTACACACCATGGAAATGCTTCACTATATTGGTATTGTTGTACAATACTCAGTGTCCACATGTTATTCCATGATTCAGTTCTATTTTTGCTATTTTGATCTTTGCATTCCCAGTAAGTCCGTTCAACCTTTTCATTTACCGTCTCTTTGGTCCAGCTTTCATAGGTGCACTTGGTTTTCCACCCAGCACCTGGACCAAGTTTTCCTCTGAGTCTCATACAATCTTCTATTGTCATTACTTCTGTCTGGGGTCCGCTTTTTACCCATCGCTCAGTTGGGACTTCTTCTATTCTAGTGTGAGATTCACATGCTATTTTACTAGTTTTATTTACTTCTGGTAAGGTGGTAGATATTATTCCCCACTGTATTGGATCTTCAGCCGATTTTGGAATTGGAAGGCAAGCAGTGATGCTACTGGTATTCTGGGTCAATGCAAAATCTCGAATTAGCCCTATCATCAGATTCTCTGCCTGATTCTGTACGCTTTGTACTACCTGTGGCACCTGGGTACTTTCATTATTGTTTACTGCTCTTCGTGGCCTAATTTGCAATCCCATTTGAATTGTCCCATTTTCCCACCGTTTATCAGAGGCCTTGTGGAATAGAGTGGCACTTCCCCCTCCAATTTTCAAAAGTACAAACGCTCTAACCAAAATCACAATTCGGTAATGAAAACCAGACATTATTGCGATGTAATCTTGAGCGTGGTAGGACCCACTATCTGCGATTTCCACAGTCTTGGAACTCTTTTCACTCGGGTATAATGTATCCAGGAGTCTACTCCAGCAACTTTGACTGCGGTGAATGTAGTCAGGAGTACTTGATAGGGTCCGTCCCAGCGCTCTTTTAAGGGTTCTTCATTCCAGGTTCTTATATACACCGTGTCTCCAGGCTCTATATCATGTACCGGATTCTCGAGCGCTAGTGGGCGATTCCACACTAGTGCGGATCTGAGTCGATTCAATGTCCTGCCAAGAGACAACACATAATTGTGCAAGTCCTGATTACCTTTCACATGTACCTCTGGGTTTGGGTCTGGTGCTTCACATGGTTTGCCATACAAAATCTCGTATGAACTTACTGACATCCCACTCCTAGGTTTAATCCTAATGCGCAGCAATGCTATTGGCAAGGCCTGAGGCCATTGAATTTTTGCTTCCTGACAGATCTTGCTAAGTTGCCTTTTTAGAGTTTGATTCATTTTCTCCACTTGCCCACTAGACTGGGGTCTCCATGGGCTATGTAACTCCCATTTAATTCCCAAACATCTGCTGGTTTCTTTTACTAATTGTGCCACAAAGTGTGGTCCCCTATCGGAAGATATCCCCAGTGGTACCCCAAATCTAGGGATTATTTCCTTTAGTAACCATTTTACAGTTTCTTTTGCTTGGTTGGTGCGACAAGGGAAAGCTTCTGGCCATCCTGAAAAGGTATCTACCCCAACTAGTATATATCTGAATCCTCGGGTTCTGGGGAGCTCTACATAATCTATTTGCCAATAATCCCCAGGTTGTACACCTGTCTTAATTTTCCCCATTTCTGTTTTTCTTCTTACTAAAGGATTATTTTTCAAGCAAATTTCACACTTAGCTGTAATAGACTTTGCCATTGTTAACATCTGGACCGAGATAATTTGTTTTCTTAGGTAAGCCACTAATGCTTCTGCACCCCAGTGACACTTCTGTTGTTCCGTCTGAAGTATTCCTCTCATAATAGTGGTTGGTACCACAACTTGTCCGTTGGTGGTTACATACCACCCAGAATTATTTTTGCTGGCTCTTACTAGACTTGCCAATTTTTCATCTTCTGTAGAATATTTAGGTGGTTCTGAAGGTAATAAATCAATTGCTCTTACCTTCTGGGAGACAAGGCCCACCATTGTTCTTACTTGCCGTGCTACTGACCGAGCTGTTTGATCAGCAAGCCGATTTCCCTCGATGATTTTTGATGTTCCACCTTGATGAGCTTTACAGTGCATTACAGCAACTTGTGATGGCTTTTGAATGGTCTTAAGCAGGTTCAGTATCTCCTGCTGGTACTTCATGTTTGTTCCTTGTGAAGAGAGCAGTCCCCGCTCTTTCCAAAGGGCTCCATGCACATGAACAACTCCAAAAGCATATTTTGAATCAGTCCATATATTAACTTTCTTGTTTTCGCTGAGTTCCAATGCTCTGGTTAAGGCGATTAACTCCGCTTTTTGTGCTGAGGTGTTTGATGGTAAGGGCTTAGCCTCAATTACTGTCTTGGCAGTAGTGATGGCATATCCTGCATACCGCATTCCGTTCTCCACAAAGCTACTGCCATCAGTAAAGAGTTCCCAGTCAGTTTCTGCCAGCGGAGTGTCTTTCAAATCAGGGCGACTTGCGTGGGTATATTCGATGACTTCCACGCAATCATGTTCCAGGTCTCCTTCTTCAGTACCTGCACCCAAAAACTCAGCAGGGTTCATTAGGTTAGTAGTTTTTAGAATAACATCATCTTGTTCTGTCAGAATTACCTGGTATTTCATCATTCTGCTTGCGGAAAGCCAATGGCCCCCCTTTTGTTCCAGTACTGTTGTCACCATATGGGATACAAACACTTCTATCCTTTTTCCCATAGTTAGTTTTCGGACCTCCTGGATCAGTATTACTGTAGCAGCTACCGCCCGTAAGCACGCCGGCCACCCAGCACTTACCGGATCTAGCTGTTTAGAAAAATAGCCGACAGGTCTTTTCCAAGATCCCAGTCGTTGGGTGAATACCCCCAAGGCAAGTCTTTGTCGCTCATGTACAAACAACTGAAACTCTTTGCTCAAGTCTGGCAGACCCAAGGCAGGTGCCTGCATCAAAGCTGGTTTCAATTTCTGGAAAGCCTCTCGTTGTGGCTTTCCCCACACTAAGGTCTTATTCTTCTGTGCCTCATATAAAGGTTTGGCAGTAAGTCCATAGTCCATGATCCAGAGCCTGCACCATCCTGTCATTCCTAAAAAGGATCTTAATTCATGTAAGTTTCGTGGTTCTGAAATAGCACAGATAGCATGCACACGGTTTGTGTTTTCTGCTGTCCTTGAGAAAGCTCACATCCTAAATAAATCACAGTCTCGGATAGAATTTGAGCTTTATTTTTCGATACTTTGTACCCATTCATTCCCAATTGGTTCAGTATTTCAATCGTTACCTGGATGCAGAGTTCTCGCGTCTCAGTCGCGATCAAAATGTCGTCTACGTATTGTAGCAACAGGTACCGTTGTCAAGGGATTATGATGTGGCCTTTCGTAGTCCATTCCTCGAGTTCCTTAGCCAACTGATTTCCAAAAATAGTTGGGCTATTCTTGAATCCTTGCGGAAGACGTGTCCAGGTTAACTGAGTTTTCCTTCCATTGTGTGGATTTTCCCATTCAAAGGCAAACAATTTTTTGCTTTCCTGGTCGAGGGGTATGCAGAAGAAGGCATCTTTTAAATCAAGTACAGTAAACCATTTCTATTTCTCCTTCACAGATGTTAACAAGGTATATGGGTTTACAAATACCGGATAAATGTCCTTAGTGATCTGGTTTACAGCCCGCAAATCTTGGACTAATCGGTAACTACCATCAGGCTTCTTTACTGGAAAAATTGGAGTATTATATTCTGATTCACATTCCTCTAGAATTCCATACCTCAAAAATTTTTCAATTAGAGGCACTATTCCTAACCTAGCTTCTAGTTTCAGTGGGTACTGCCTCAACTGTACTGGCTTGGCATCTTCCTTCAGTTCCACTTTAACGGGCTGGGCCGTTTTCGATTTCCCAGGTATGTCAGTCGCCCATACCGTGGGGATCACTGCCTCCTCCACAGCTTGTGGTACCTCTGCTACTGGGTTTTCTTTTAACAGCAAAACTTGTCCTACCTTAGATTCTGGAATTTTCATTACCAGGTTTCCATTCTCGAATGTTATTACAGCATCCAATTTGGTCAGTAAGTCCCGTCCTAAAAGGGAAACTGGACGATCTGGAACATATAAGAACTCATGGGTTAACTCCTTTTCTCCAAAACACAGATCTAAGGGTTGTAGGAATGGCTGTACTTCTTCCTTCCCTGTGGCACCAACAATCGTCGTCTTTTTATTACTTACTGTTCCCTGTAAAGAATTGAGCACAGAATAAGTAGCCCCTGTGTCCACCAAAAAATCTCACATCCTGATCCCCCACTTGTATCGTCACCAGGGGTTCCTTACTCTGGGTATCTGTTTCTGTGCTGCCGTATAGTCAGCTGTTGTTATTATACTCCCCCAACACCATAGTTTGTATTGCATTCCCTGCTGCGCTTGGTACCCAACCCGTAGGGCCCGGACGATTCGGGCATTCATTTTTCCAGTGTCCTCCCTCCTTGCAATAAGCACATTGATTTATACCAAGCTTTACAACAGGCCTCAGAGGAGTTCCCTGAACATTCCGAAAACCGCGCCCTCGGCCGCCTCTAGCTCCCCTGCCGCGGGCTTCCATTCCTATTCCCCTGCCTTGCCCTTGGACCAGAGCCAACAAGTCTTGCTGAGAACGCCTCGACTGCTCCTTTTCTCTATTATTATAAACTTTCCAGGCTGTTTCTAACATAACATCCAGATCTCGCAATTGTGCCCCCTCCAGTTTCTGTAATTTCTCCCGAATATCATCCTGAGACTCCCCCAAAAAGATCAAAGCCAACTGGACCCTTGCTTGTTCCGTTTCAATATCTAAATCCATATATCTTTTTGCAGTTTCCTTCAATCTTTCTAAAAAAGCTGAAGGGGATTCATTCTTTTCCTGCCTAACATTATACAATTTTGACCAATTCATTTGTTTTGGCATAGCAGTCTGAACACCAATTAATAACCAGTCCTGATACCTCCGGAGGCGAAGCTGACCAGCCCCAGTATTATAATCCCACCGGGGTTCCTCTTTTGGGAAATTCTCATCAACATTACCGCCCACAGCCCCATTCCGAATATCCTCTCTTACTTTATCTCTTGCTACCCGTATAACCATATCTTTTTCTGTAGAATCCATTCATGTGTCAAGAATCACCTGCAAATCATCCCAATCGGGATTCTGCGTTTTAATTATCATCTTAATTATGCTTGCAACCTTGTCTGGGTTTTCCCGGTAAGGACCAGCTGATTGTTTCCAAATCATTAGATCTCCTGGTGAAAATGGGACTTTTACATAAACTGGTTCTCCCCCGACTCCTACCGCCTGTCTCAAGGGTGCTATTACATTTGACGGTTCACCCGCCTGTCTCAAGGGTGCTATTACATTTGACGGTTCACCCCCCTTTTGGGCTTCCTTTTCTCTGTTCCTAGTTCTGTGGGATATTGGTGTAGTTGTTACTCCTTTTACTCCGGTTGCTGCCCCCTCATCCCCACTGGAATCGATATCACTTTCAGTAAGACGCACAGGTGCCGAGGGTTTAAGGGGTTTAGGTGCAGAGGGATCAATTTCTGAAGGCGCAACGTCTAAACACGGCAGATCTGAAGCGTTGCCGCGGCTGCTCTCTACTGCCAAACACGTTATGCATTTCTTTTCCACCGTACAGCCCGTACATTTATCATTAATACCGTTCCTCTGGACTAACATTAACCCACATTCCTTCGTCCAGTCCTGGTTTTGTTCAAGATAGAAAAAGAGATCCACATACTGTACTTCATCCCATTTACCTTCCCTTTGACAAAACCTCATTAATTCAACAATAGTTCCATGTTCTAAAGTACCCTCCGGTGGCCAACGTACTTCATTAGGCAAGTCATATTCAGGCCACCAGTGAGTACAATATTCAACTAATTTCTTTTTACTCATAGATTGTGCAAATCCAGCCTCCTTCCAATGTTTCAACAAACAGTCTAATGGTGACATCTTTGTACCACACATACCAACACAAAAGAGTAACGCAGAGACGGGTTAATACAGAAAGATAACGCACGGATAACTTTGAAATCACCAGTCTCAACAGCGAACACAGGTCAAACTACCAGAACGATGATCTATATTCACTGTTGAAACCGGCGACCCCAGACAACCAGATAAATAACCAGACCAAGTGGTGAGCCTGAATAACACAAATAACAGACCAGGTGTGCACAAGTAACCAGACCCTAGGTGCACGCAGATAACCAGACAGGCAAAACCAGAACAAGATAACCAGATACCAGATGCCGAACCTGCAGAGGTTTCCCTCTGTCTAACGGACGGCTGCCTAGGCAATACCTCGGGAGCTCCCTGCCCAACCGAGCGTGGCTTTCGCCACATCTGACCGGCAGGCTACCGGATGCCTGACCAGCAGGCTACAGGACCAGAACAGAACCAGACCAGATGGGTACCCAGTAATCCAGGTAAAACAACAGATAAAGCACCTTCTTACCAATCAGAGGTCCGTCGTGAGCAGCAGAGAGCCGGTCGCGTCCGACGCACTCCCCAAGAATACCTCGGTGCTAGCCAGAGCAGGATCGAGACGCGAGCCATCTCAGCAATGCCCGCGAGGTCCCATCTGGGTTGCCAAAATGTTAGCAATCAGGACACATAACCACGGGCGTAGTTATATGCGGTGCTTTATTTCAGCGCTGGGAAACCAGGGGTTCGCACCCAAAACTGGCTTCCATCGTCAGTTTAGGTTACACAGTATTTATGCAGTCCATTCACATACATATTCATATATTCATTAGGATCATTAGAATATGTAACAGTTGCTCAACATTTATTGCAACATCGATTGCAACACCTTGGAACTACTTTGATCATGCGCAGTGTCCTCTGGTGGTCTTTCAGGGGGTCTTCAGGATGAAGTAAGTAGTCTTCATCGCCTCTGTCCTTTTCACCTTTTGATGCGGCACATGCGCACTACTCTATAATTGCACAACTGCTGACTAGCTTACTTTCCAGAGGTACTGTATATATTTCTCCTCATTCTAAGCATATTTGGGCTAAGATAAACGCTAGGTTGATAAGATAAAGGTATGCTCAATTCCCTTATTAGGTAAAACACGGTATGCAAAGGTTGAATCAGCCTGGTACCCATCCCAGAAAAGAACATCTTGTAAAATTGATCCTGTTAGTCTCCTATTAAGATTGACTGTATTGATTGTATTAGTATAATCCCCTATAAAATTGATTCTATCTCTAACATGTCCCCCCTTTGAGAATGCTTTTCTATTCTTAGACAATGCATTCTCACCTTCATCAACTATTTCGATTATTCTTCATAAGCTGGAGGGTTTTCGAATACAGGATTATCATAATTCCTGCTCAAGACACTAAAAATGCGATCACTTGTTTGACTAAGTACACGCCTAATACCTACATACAATAAGCAAAGAAGCACAATCACAATTTCAAGTACCACTACACTTTCTAGTAGTGAATGTACCCATCCTCCCAAATTTAAGCCAAATGTATTCAACAGAGCGCCTATCCAGCTCTGTTCTGCATCCTGCTTTTCTTTTTGCAGCTCCATCTCTGTTTGGGTCAGTTGGGAAATGTCCTTCTCGACCTCCAAAGTTACGTTTGGAATATGGATGCAGCAACGATCAATTCTGTCTTTCAAATATCCACAGACACCATTTTCTTTCAGTAACATTATGTCGAGTGCCATTCTATTCTGCAAGGTCATTTTAGTCGTAGCCTGTAATTGTATATTAAGTTCCCGAAAAGCCTTTTTAGTTATTCTAGCCAATCGATCCATTTGCCCAATCAATTTATCAATCATTTCTCTATTTCTGTAGGCCGCAATTGGTGCAAAGAAAGATTCTAGTGCCCAGCCAAATTTGACACTGCTTGATGGTTCGTGCCACACATCTTCATCTACCTCTCGTTTGTGCCTAACCTGTAGAAGTTCTTGCCTATTTTTCAAGGGTGACTTTTTCCAAATAGGGCATAGGGTTGGCAGTCCCAGAGTAATTTCCCTTACTGGTCCTCCTATTGGTAGGTGAGTTGTCCAGGTCCCATCACTTAAGGCCCAAACCAGATGTCCCACACTACCTATAACGCCTCTACAATCAATTCTATCTCCATCAATGCCTATTTTGGTTGCTTCCTTTGGATCCAATTGTTTCTGACAAATGCAACCTGCAATTGTTGCAACTTTAATGATGGACAGAGGTATTTCTTTTACATCTGTCTGGCAGGTTATTACTTGTGAACAATTCCACCATGGTACTGTTGTTCCTCCTGTTACATTGGACCACCGTACACACCATGGAAATGCTTCACTATATTGGTATTGTTGTACAATACTCAGTGTCCACATGTTATTCCATGATTCAGTTCTATTTTTGCTATTTTGATCTTTGCATTCCCAGTAAGTCCGTTCAACCTTTTCATTTACCGTCTCTTTGGTCCAGCTTTCATAGGTGCACTTGGTTTTCCACCCAGCACCTGGACCAAGTTTTCCTCTGAGTCTCATACAATCTTCTATTGTCATTACTTCTGTCTGGGGTCCGCTTTTTACCCATCGCTCAGTTGGGACTTCTTCTATTCTAGTGTGAGATTCACATGCTATTTTACTAGTTTTATTTACTTCTGGTAAGGTGGTAGATATTATTCCCCACTGTATTGGATCTTCAGCCGATTTTGGAATTGGAAGGCAAGCAGTGATGCTACTGGTATTCTGGGTCAATGCAAAATCTCGAATTAGCCCTATCATCAGATTCTCTGCCTGATTCTGTACGCTTTGTACTACCTGTGGCACCTGGGTACTTTCATTATTGTTTACTGCTCTTCGTGGCCTAATTTGCAATCCCATTTGAATTGTCCCATTTTCCCACCGTTTATCAGAGGCCTTGTGGAATAGAGTGGCACTTCCCCCTCCAATTTTCAAAAGTACAAACGCTCTAACCAAAATCACAATTCGGTAATGAAAACCAGACATTATTGCGATGTAATCTTGAGCGTGGTAGGACCCACTATCTGCGATTTCCACAGTCTTGGAACTCTTTTCACTCGGGTATAATGTATCCAGGAGTCTACTCCAGCAACTTTGACTGCGGTGAATGTAGTCAGGAGTACTTGATAGGGTCCGTCCCAGCGCTCTTTTAAGGGTTCTTCATTCCAGGTTCTTATATACACCGTGTCTCCAGGCTCTATATCATGTACCGGATTCTCGAGCGCTAGTGGGCGATTCCACACTAGTGCGGATCTGAGTCGATTCAATGTCCTGCCAAGAGACAACACATAATTGTGCAAGTCCTGATTACCTTTCACATGTACCTCTGGGTTTGGGTCTGGTGCTTCACATGGTTTGCCATACAAAATCTCGTATGAACTTACTGACATCCCACTCCTAGGTTTAATCCTAATGCGCAGCAATGCTATTGGCAAGGCCTGAGGCCATTGAATTTTTGCTTCCTGACAGATCTTGCTAAGTTGCCTTTTTAGAGTTTGATTCATTTTCTCCACTTGCCCACTAGACTGGGGTCTCCATGGGCTATGTAACTCCCATTTAATTCCCAAACATCTGCTGGTTTCTTTTACTAATTGTGCCACAAAGTGTGGTCCCCTGTCGGAAGATATCCCCAGTGGTACCCCAAATCTAGGGATTATTTCCTTTAGTAACCATTTTACAGTCTCTTTTGCTTGGTTGGTGCGACAAGGGAAAGCTTCTGGCCATCCTGAAAAGGTATCTACCCCAACTAGTATATACCTGAATCCTCGGGTTCTGGGGAGCTCTACATAATCTATTTGCCAATAATCCCCAGGTTGTACACCTGTCTTAATTTTCCCCATTTCTGTTTTTCTTCTTACTAAAGGATTATTTTTCAAGCAAATTTCACACTTAGCTGTAATAGACTTTGCCATTGTTAACATCTGGACCGAGATAATTTGTTTTCTTAGGTAAGCCACCAATGCTTCTGCACCCCAGTGACACTTCTGTTGTTCCGTCTGAAGTATTCCTCTCATAATAGTGGTTGGTACCACAACTTGTCCGTTGGTGGTTACATACCACCCAGAATTATTTTTGCTGGCTCTTACTAGACTTGCCAATTTTTCATCTTCTGTAGAATATTTAGGTGGTTCTGAAGGTAATAAATCAATTGCTCTTACCTTCTGGGAGACAAGGCCCACCATTGTTCTTACTTGCCGTGCTACTGACCGAGCTGTTTGATCAGCAAGCCGATTTCCCTCGATGATTTTTGATGTTCCACCTTGATGAGCTTTACAGTGCATTACAGCAACTTGTGATGGCTTTTGAATGGTCTTAAGCAGGTTCAGTATCTCCTGCTGGTACTTCATGTTTGTTCCTTGTGAAGAGAGCAGTCCCCGCTCTTTCCAAAGGGCTCCATGCACATGAACAACTCCAAAAGCATATTTTGAATCAGTCCATATATTAACTTTCTTGTTTTCGCTGAGTTCCAATGCTCTGGTTAAGGCGATTAACTCCGCTTTTTGTGCTGAGGTGTTTGATGGTAAGGGCTTAGCCTCAATTACTGTCTTGGCAGTAGTGATGGCATATCCTGCATACCGCATTCCGTTCTCCACAAAGCTACTGCCATCAGTAAAGAGTTCCCAGTCAGTTTCTGCCAGCGGAGTGTCTTTCAAATCAGGGCGACTTGCGTGGGTATATTCGATGACTTCCACGCAATCATGTTCCAGGTCTCCTTCTTCAGTACCTGCACCCAAAAACTCAGCAGGGTTCATTAGGTTAGTAGTTTTTAGAATAACATCATCTTGTTCTGTCAGAATTACCTGGTATTTCATCATTCTGCTTGCGGAAAGCCAATGGCCCCCCTTTTGTTCCAGTACTGTTGTCACCATATGGGATACAAACACTTCTATCCTTTTTCCCATAGTTAGTTTTCGGACCTCCTGGATCAGTATTACTGTAGCAGCTACCGCCCGTAAGCACGCCGGCCACCCAGCACTTACCGGATCTAGCTGTTTAGAAAAATAGCCGACAGGTCTTTTCCAAGATCCCAGTCGTTGGGTGAATACCCCCAAGGCAAGTCTTTGTCGCTCATGTACAAACAACTGAAACTCTTTGCTCAAGTCTGGCAGACCCAAGGCAGGTGCCTGCATCAAAGCTGGTTTCAATTTCTGGAAAGCCTCTCGTTGTGGCTTTCCCCACACTAAGGTCTTATTCTTCTGTGCCTCATATAAAGGTTTGGCAGTAAGTCCATAGTCCATGATCCAGAGCCTGCACCATCCTGTCATTCCTAAAAAGGATCTTAATTCATGTAAGTTTCGTGGTTCTGAAATAGCACAGATAGCATGCACACGGTTTGTGTTTTCTGCTGTCCTTGAGAAAGCTCGCATCCTAAATAAATCACAGTCTCGGATAGAATTTGAGCTTTATTTTTCGATACTTTGTACCCATTCATTCCCAATTGGTTCAGTATTTCAATCGTTACCTGGATGCAGAGTTCTCGCGTCTCAGTCGCGATCAAAATGTCGTCTACGTATTGTAGCAACAGGTACCGTTGTCGAGGGATTATGATGTGGCCTTTCGTAGTCCATTCCTCGAGTTCCTTAGCCAACTGATTTCCAAAAATAGTTGGGCTATTCTTGAATCCTTGCGGAAGACGTGTCCAGGTTAACTGAGTTTTCCTTCCATTGTGTGGATTTTCCCATTCAAAGGCAAACAATTTTTTGCTTTCCTGGTCGAGGGGTATGCAGAAGAAGGCATCTTTTAAATCAAGTACAGTAAACCATTTCTATTTCTCCTTCACAGATGTTAACAAGGTATATGGGTTTACAAATACCGGATAAATGTCCTTAGTGATCTGGTTTACAGCCCGCAAATCTTGGACTAATCGGTAACTACCATCAGGCTTCTTTACTGGAAAAATTGGAGTATTATATTCTGATTCACATTCCTCTAGAATTCCATACCTCAAAAATTTTTCAATTAGAGGCACTATTCCTAACCTAGCTTCTAGTTTCAGTGGGTACTGCCTCAACTGTACTGGCTTGGCATCTTCCTTCAGTTCCACTTTAACGGGCTGGGCCGTTTTCGATTTCCCAGGTATGTCAGTCGCCCATACCGTGGGGATCACTGCCTCCTCCACAGCTTGTGGTACCTCTGCTACTGGGTTTTCTTTTAACAGCAAAACTTGTCCTACCTTAGATTCTGGAATTTTCATTACCAGGTTTCCATTCTCGAATGTTATTACAGCATCCAATTTGGTCAGTAAGTCCCGTCCTAAAAGGGAAACTGGACGATCTGGAACATATAAGAACTCATGGGTTAACTCCTTTTCTCCAAAACACAGATCTAAGGGTTGTAGGAATGGCTGTACTTCTTCCTTCCCTGTGGCACCAACAATCGTCGTCTTTTTATTACTTACTGTTCCCTGTAAAGAATTGAGCACAGAATAAGTAGCCCCTGTGTCCACCAAAAAATCTCACATCCTGATCCCCCACTTGTATCGTCACCAGGGGTTCCTTACTCTGGGTATCTGTTTCTGTGCTGCCGTATAGTCAGCTGTTGTTATTATACTCCCCCAACACCATAGTTTGTATTGCATTCCCTGCTGCGCTTGGTACCCAACCCGTAGGGCCCGGACGATTCGGGCATTCATTTTTCCAGTGTCCTCCCTCCTTGCAATAAGCACATTGATTTATACCAAGCTTTACAACAGGCCTCAGAGGAGTTCCCTGAACATTCCGAAAACCGCGCCCTCGGCCGCCTCTAGCTCCCCTGCCGCGGGCTTCCATTCCTATTCCCCTGCCTTGCCCTTGGACCAGAGCCAACAAGTCTTGCTGAGAACGCCTCGACTGCTCCTTTTCTCTATTATTATAAACTTTCCAGGCTGTTTCTAACATAACATCCAGATCTCGCAATTGTGCCCCCTCCAGTTTCTGTAATTTCTCCCGAATATCATCCTGAGACTCCCCCAAAAAGATCAAAGCCAACTGGACCCTTGCTTGTTCCGTTTCAATATCTAAATCCATATATCTTTTTGCAGTTTCCTTCAATCTTTCTAAAAAAGCTGAAGGGGATTCATTCTTTTCCTGCCTAACATTATACAATTTTGACCAATTCATTTGTTTTGGCATAGCAGTCTGAACACCAATTAATAACCAGTCCTGATACCTCCGGAGGCGAAGCTGACCAGCCCCAGTATTATAATCCCACCGGGGTTCCTCTTTTGGGAAATTCTCATCAACATTACTGCCCACAGCCCCATTCCGAATATCCTCTCTTACTTTATCTCTTGCTACCCGTATAACCATATCTTTTTCTGTAGAATCCATTCATGTGTCAAGAATCACCTGCAAATCATCCCAATCGGGATTCTGCGTTTTAATTATCATCTTAATTATGCTTGCAACCTTGTCTGGGTTTTCCCGGTAAGGACCAGCTGATTGTTTCCAAATCATTAGATCTCCTGGTGAAAATGGGACTTTTACATAAACTGGTTCTCCCCCGACTCCTACCGCCTGTCTCAAGGGTGCTATTACATTTGACGGTTCACCCGCCTGTCTCAAGGGTGCTATTACATTTGACGGTTCACCCCCCTTTTGGGCTTCCTTTTCTCTGTTCCTAGTTCTGTGGGATATTGGTGTAGTTGTTACTCCTTTTACTCCGGTTGCTGCCCCCTCATCCCCACTGGAATCGATATCACTTTCAGTAAGACGCACAGGTGCCGAGGGTTTAAGGGGTTTAGGTGCAGAGGGATCAATTTCTGAAGGCGCAACGTCTAAACACGGCAGATCTGAAGCGTTGCCGCGGCTGCTCTCTACTGCCAAACACGTTATGCATTTCTTTTCCACCGTACAGCCCGTACATTTATCATTAATACCGTTCCTCTGGACTAACATTAACCCACATTCCTTCGTCCAGTCCTGGTTTTGTTCAAGATAGAAAAAGAGATCCACATACTGTACTTCATCCCATTTACCTTCCCTTTGACAAAACCTCATTAATTCAACAATAGTTCCATGTTCTAAAGTACCCTCCGGTGGCCAACGTACTTCATTAGGCAAGTCATATTCAGGCCACCAGTGAGTACAATATTCAACTAATTTCTTTTTACTCATAGATTGTGCAAATCCAGCCTCCTTCCAATGTTTCAACAAACAGTCTAATGGTGACATCTTTGTACCACACATACCAACACAAAAGAGTAACGCAGAGACGGGTTAATACAGAAAGATAACGCACGGATAACTTTGAAATCACCAGTCTCAACAGCGAACACAGGTCAAACTACCAGAACGATGATCTATATTCACTGTTGAAACCGGCGAGCCCAGACAACCAGATAAATAACCAGACCAAGTGGTGAGCCTGAATAACACAAATAACAGACCAGGTGTGCACAAGTAACCAGACCCTAGGTGCACGCAGATAACCAGACAGGCAAAACCAGAACCAGATAACCAGATACCAGATGCCGAACCTGCAGAGGTTTCCCTCTGTCTAACGGACGGCTGCCTAGGCAATACCTCGGGAGCTCCCTGCCCAACCGAGCGTGGCTTTCGCCGCATCTGACCGGCAGGCTACCGGATGCCTGACCAGCAGGCTACAGGACCAGAACAGAACCAGACCAGATGGGTACCCAGTAATCCAGGTAAAACAACAGATAAAGCACCTTCTTACCAATCAGAGGTCCGTCGTGAGCAGCAGAGAGCCGGTCGCGTCCGACGCACTCCCCAAGAATACCTCGGTGCTAGCCAGAGCAGGATCGAGACGCGAGCCGTCTCAGCAATGCCCGCGAGGTCCCATCTGGGTTGCCAAAATGTTAGCAATCAGGACACATAACCACGGGCGTAGTTATATGCGGTGCTTTATTTCAGCGCTGGGAAACCAGGGGTTCGCACCCAAAACTGGCTTCCATTGTCAGTTTAGGTTACACAGTATTTATGCAGTCCATTCACATACATATTCATATATTCATTAGGATCATTAGAATATGTAACAGTTGCTCAACATTTATTGCAACATCGATTGCAATACCTTGGAACTACTTTGATCATGCGCAGTGTCCTCTGGTGGTCTTTCAGGGGGTCTTCAGGATGAAGTAAGTAGTCTTCATCGCCTCTGTCCTTTTCACCTTTTGATGCGGCACATGCGCACTACTCTATAATTGCACAACTGCTGACTAGCTTACTTTCCAGAGGTACTGTATATATTTCTCCTCATTCTAAGCATATTTGGGCTAAGATAAACGCTAGGTTGATAAGATAAAGGTATGCTCAATTCCCTTATTAGGTAAAACACGGTATGCAAAGGTTGAATCAGCCTGGTACCCATCCCAGAAAAGAACATCTTGTAAAATTGATCCTGTTAGTCTCCTATTAAGATTGACTGTATTGATTGTATTAGTATAATCCCCTATAAAATTGATTCTATCTCTAACATGTCCCCCCTTTGAGAATGCTTTTCTATTCTTAGACAATGCATTCTCACCTTCATCAACTATTTCGATTATTCTTCATAAGCTGGAGGGTTTTCGAATACAGGATTATCATAATTCCTGCTCAAGACACTAAAAATGCGATCACTTGTTTGACTAAGTACACGCCTAATACCTACATACAATAAGCAAAGAAGCACAATCACAATTTCAAGTACCACTACACTTTCTAGTAGTGAATGTACCCATCCTCCCAAATTTAAGCCAAATGTATTCAACAGAGCGCCTATCCAGCTCTGTTCTGCATCCTGCTTTTCTTTTTGCAGCTCCATCTCTGTTTGGGTCAGTTGGGAAATGTCCTTCTCGACCTCCAAAGTTACGTTTGGAATATGGATGCAGCAACGATCAATTCTGTCTTTCAAATATCCACAGACACCATTTTCTTTCAGTAACATTATGTCGAGTGCCATTCTATTCTGCAAGGTCATTTTAGTCGTAGCCTGTAATTGTATATTAAGTTCCCGAAAAGCCTTTTTAGTTATTCTAGCCAATCGATCCATTTGCCCAATCAATTTATCAATCATTTCTCTATTTCTGTAGGCCGCAATTGGTGCAAAGAAAGATTCTAGTGCCCAGCCAAATTTGACACTGCTTGATGGTTCGTGCCACACATCTTCATCTACCTCTCGTTTGTGCCTAACCTGTAGAAGTTCTTGCCTATTTTTCAAGGGTGACTTTTTCCAAATAGGACATAGGGTCGGCAGTCCCAGAGTAATTTCCCTTACTGGTCCTCCTATTGGTAGGTGAGTTGTCCAGGTCCCATCACTTAAGGCCCAAACCAGATGTCCCACACTACCTATAACGCCTCTACAATCAATTCTATCTCCATCAATGCCTATTTTGGTTGCTTCCTTTGGATCCAATTGTTTCTGACAAATGCAACCTGCAATTGTTGCAACTTTAATGATGGACAGAGGTATTTCTTTTACATCTGTCTGGCAGGTTATTACTTGTGAACAATTCCACCATGGTACTGTTGTTCCTCCTGTTACATTGGACCACCGTACACACCATGGAAATGCTTCACTATATTGGTATTGTTGTACAATACTCAGTGTCCACATGTTATTCCATGATTCAGTTCTATTTTTGCTATTTTGATCTTTGCATTCCCAGTAAGTCCGTTCAACCTTTTCATTTACCGTCTCTTTGGTCCAGCTTTCATAGGTGCACTTGGTTTTCCACCCAGCACCTGGACCAAGTTTTCCTCTGAGTCTCATACAATCTTCTATTGTCATTACTTCTGTCTGGGGTCCGCTTTTTACCCATCGCTCAGTTGGGACTTCTTCTATTCTAGTGTGAGATTCACATGCTATTTTACTAGTTTTATTTACTTCTGGTAAGGTGGTAGATATTATTCCCCACTGTATTGGATCTTCAGCCGATTTTGGAATTGGAAGGCAAGCAGTGATGCTACTGGTATTCTGGGTCAATGCAAAATCTCGAATTAGCCCTATCATCAGATTCTCTGCCTGATTCTGTACGCTTTGTACTACCTGTGGCACCTGGGTACTTTCATTATTGTTTACTGCTCTTCGTGGCCTAATTTGCAATCCCATTTGAATTGTCCCATTTTCCCACCGTTTATCAGAGGCCTTGTGGAATAGAGTGGCACTTCCCCCTCCAATTTTCAAAAGTACAAACGCTCTAACCAAAATCACAATTCGGTAATGAAAACCAGACATTATTGCGATGTAATCTTGAGCGTGGTAGGACCCACTATCTGCGATTTCCACAGTCTTGGAACTCTTTTCACTCGGGTATAATGTATCCAGGAGTCTACTCCAGCAACTTTGACTGCGGTGAATGTAGTCAGGAGTACTTGATAGGGTCCGTCCCAGCGCTCTTTTAAGGGTTCTTCATTCCAGGTTCTTATATACACCGTGTCTCCAGGCTCTATATCATGTACCGGATTCTCGAGCGCTAGTGGGCGATTCCACACTAGTGCGGATCTGAGTCGATTCAATGTCCTGCCAAGAGACAACACATAATTGTGCAAGTCCTGATTACCTTTCACATGTACCTCTGGGTTTGGGTCTGGTGCTTCACATGGTTTGCCATACAAAATCTCGTATGAACTTACTGACATCCCACTCCTAGGTTTAATCCTAATGCGCAGCAATGCTATTGGCAAGGCCTGAGGCCATTGAATTTTTGCTTCCTGACAGATCTTGCTAAGTTGCCTTTTTAGAGTTTGATTCATTTTCTCCACTTGCCCACTAGACTGGGGTCTCCATGGGCTATGTAACTCCCATTTAATTCCCAAACATCTGCTGGTTTCTTTTACTAATTGTGCCACAAAGTGTGGTCCCCTATCGGAAGATATCCCCAGTGGTACCCCAAATCTAGGGATTATTTCCTTTAGTAACCATTTTACAGTTTCTTTTGCTTGGTTGGTGCGACAAGGGAAAGCTTCTGGCCATCCTGAAAAGGTATCTACCCCAACTAGTATATATCTGAATCCTCGGGTTCTGGGGAGCTCTACATAATCTATTTGCCAATAATCCCCAGGTTGTACACCTGTCTTAATTTTCCCCATTTCTGTTTTTCTTCTTACTAAAGGATTATTTTTCAAGCAAATTTCACACTTAGCTGTAATAGACTTTGCCATTGTTAACATCTGGACCGAGATAATTTGTTTTCTTAGGTAAGCCACTAATGCTTCTGCACCCCAGTGACACTTCTGTTGTTCCGTCTGAAGTATTCCTCTCATAATAGTGGTTGGTACCACAACTTGTCCGTTGGTGGTTACATACCACCCAGAATTATTTTTGCTGGCTCTTACTAGACTTGCCAATTTTTCATCTTCTGTAGAATATTTAGGTGGTTCTGAAGGTAATAAATCAATTGCTCTTACCTTCTGGGAGACAAGGCCCACCATTGTTCTTACTTGCCGTGCTACTGACCGAGCTGTTTGATCAGCAAGCCGATTTCCCTCGATGATTTTTGATGTTCCACCTTGATGAGCTTTACAGTGCATTACAGCAACTTGTGATGGCTTTTGAATGGTCTTAAGCAGGTTCAGTATCTCCTGCTGGTACTTCATGTTTGTTCCTTGTGAAGAGAGCAGTCCCCGCTCTTTCCAAAGGGCTCCATGCACATGAACAACTCCAAAAGCATATTTTGAATCAGTCCATATATTAACTTTCTTGTTTTCGCTGAGTTCCAATGCTCTGGTTAAGGCGATTAACTCCGCTTTTTGTGCTGAGGTGTTTGATGGTAAGGGCTTAGCCTCAATTACTGTCTTGGCAGTAGTGATGGCATATCCTGCATACCGCATTCCGTTCTCCACAAAGCTACTGCCATCAGTAAAGAGTTCCCAGTCAGTTTCTGCCAGCGGAGTGTCTTTCAAATCAGGGCGACTTGCGTGGGTATATTCGATGACTTCCACGCAATCATGTTCCAGGTCTCCTTCTTCAGTACCTGCACCCAAAAACTCAGCAGGGTTCATTAGGTTAGTAGTTTTTAGAATAACATCATCTTGTTCTGTCAGAATTACCTGGTATTTCATCATTCTGCTTGCGGAAAGCCAATGGCCCCCCTTTTGTTCCAGTACTGTTGTCACCATATGGGATACAAACACTTCTATCCTTTTTCCCATAGTTAGTTTTCGGACCTCCTGGATCAGTATTACTGTAGCAGCTACCGCCCGTAAGCACGCCGGCCACCCAGCACTTACCGGATCTAGCTGTTTAGAAAAATAGCCGACAGGTCTTTTCCAAGATCCCAGTCGTTGGGTGAATACCCCCAAGGCAAGTCTTTGTCGCTCATGTACAAACAACTGAAACTCTTTGCTCAAGTCTGGCAGACCCAAGGCAGGTGCCTGCATCAAAGCTGGTTTCAATTTCTGGAAAGCCTCTCGTTGTGGCTTTCCCCACACTAAGGTCTTATTCTTCTGTGCCTCATATAAAGGTTTGGCAGTAAGTCCATAGTCCATGATCCAGAGCCTGCACCATCCTGTCATTCCTAAAAAGGATCTTAATTCATGTAAGTTTCGTGGTTCTGAAATAGCACAGATAGCATGCACACGGTTTGTGTTTTCTGCTGTCCTTGAGAAAGCTCACATCCTAAATAAATCACAGTCTCGGATAGAATTTGAGCTTTATTTTTCGATACTTTGTACCCATTCATTCCCAATTGGTTCAGTATTTCAATCGTTACCTGGATGCAGAGTTCTCGCGTCTCAGTCGCGATCAAAATGTCGTCTACGTATTGTAGCAACAGGTACCGTTGTCAAGGGATTATGATGTGGCCTTTCGTAGTCCATTCCTCGAGTTCCTTAGCCAACTGATTTCCAAAAATAGTTGGGCTATTCTTGAATCCTTGCGGAAGACGTGTCCAGGTTAACTGAGTTTTCCTTCCATTGTGTGGATTTTCCCATTCAAAGGCAAACAATTTTTTGCTTTCCTGGTCGAGGGGTATGCAGAAGAAGGCATCTTTTAAATCAAGTACAGTAAACCATTTCTATTTCTCCTTCACAGATGTTAACAAGGTATATGGGTTTACAAATACCGGATAAATGTCCTTAGTGATCTGGTTTACAGCCCGCAAATCTTGGACTAATCGGTAACTACCATCAGGCTTCTTTACTGGAAAAATTGGAGTATTATATTCTGATTCACATTCCTCTAGAATTCCATACCTCAAAAATTTTTCAATTAGAGGCACTATTCCTAACCTAGCTTCTAGTTTCAGTGGGTACTGCCTCAACTGTACTGGCTTGGCATCTTCCTTCAGTTCCACTTTAACGGGCTGGGCCGTTTTCGATTTCCCAGGTATGTCAGTCGCCCATACCGTGGGGATCACTGCCTCCTCCACAGCTTGTGGTACCTCTGCTACTGGGTTTTCTTTTAACAGCAAAACTTGTCCTACCTTAGATTCTGGAATTTTCATTACCAGGTTTCCATTCTCGAATGTTATTACAGCATCCAATTTGGTCAGTAAGTCCCGTCCTAAAAGGGAAACTGGACGATCTGGAACATATAAGAACTCATGGGTTAACTCCTTTTCTCCAAAACACAGATCTAAGGGTTGTAGGAATGGCTGTACTTCTTCCTTCCCTGTGGCACCAACAATCGTCGTCTTTTTATTACTTACTGTTCCCTGTAAAGAATTGAGCACAGAATAAGTAGCCCCTGTGTCCACCAAAAAATCTCACATCCTGATCCCCCACTTGTATCGTCACCAGGGGTTCCTTACTCTGGGTATCTGTTTCTGTGCTGCCGTATAGTCAGCTGTTGTTATTATACTCCCCCAACACCATAGTTTGTATTGCATTCCCTGCTGCGCTTGGTACCCAACCCGTAGGGCCCGGACGATTCGGGCATTCATTTTTCCAGTGTCCTCCCTCCTTACAATAAGCACATTGATTTATACCAAGCTTTACAACAGGCCTCAGAGGAGTTCCCTGAACATTCCGAAAACCGCGCCCTCAGCCGCCTCTAGCTCCCCTGTCTTAATTTTCCCCATTTCTATTTTTCTTCTTCCTAAAGGATTATTTTTCAAGCAATTTTCACACTTAGCTGTAATAGACTTTGCCATTGTTAACATCTGGACCGAGATAATTTGTTTTCCTAGGTAAGCTACCAATGCTTCTGCACCCCAAAGGACGTTTCCTTGCTTTATATTTTCTACCACATCCATCTGGAGACGAGGAGGAACGCCATCAGACCTGATGGATTACGCCAAAGCAAAAACCCCGGCTACTTGAGACACTTAGACTAAGCCTAAAAGGCAAAGATCTCTCCATAAGGATGGTTTTTAAACTCTACTTCCACAATCTGCTGGCAGGACAAAAGAATAAGTGGCAGATCTACTTAGACTGAGTCATGGTGGTTTGCTCCTAAGACCATGCATACCATGGGAAAATTTCAGAATTTCTGCTCTGGTTTTCAGTGTATTATACCAAAACACCCACCTGATGACATCATTTCAAGAGCAACAGCAGCAACTGGCAGAATTCAGCTTCTTTGGGGAACTGAGAAATTGCTGAGCTGACACCAAGTCCTGCTGTGTCTCTGTCACGCGCAGAGTGCCCGCATCCTCACCACGGTAGCGGGCATTGTGACAAACGTTCTATGTCAGCTGGGTGTGGCAGCCGAACGCCCCCGAGGGGAGGGGGAGCCTGTCAGCCCCGGGCCTGTCACTGCCTGCTGTCCCCCCTGTCACCAGCAAGGCCTCTGAAAAGTTTCCAAAACATCCCCAGACTTGGGTCCAGCGTGGCCAAAAGTCTCCAAGAGACAAGTCGGAAAGAAGGATATGGAACAAAGGGAGAAAGCGAAGGGAGCAAGCCAAAGGGAGGGAAGAGGAAAAGCTAGTGCCGGGCTGCAGGACTGAAATGGAGGAATGGAAAGACAAAAGCCAGGAAGCAGGAGAGTTTGAGAAAAGGAGAGAGGAAAGAAGAGACATGCAGCCAGACGAGGGGTTAGTGAGAGAGGCTGGCACAGAGAACAGGATGAGAAGGAAATAAGGCAAAACAAGGCTAGACCAAAGGATGTTTCCTTGCTTTATATTTTCTACCACATTCATCTGGAGACAAGGAGGAAAGCCATCAGACCTGATGGATTAGGCCCAAGCAAAAACCCCGGCTACTTGAGACACTTAGACTAAGCCTAAAATGCAAAGATCTCTCCATCAGGATGGTTTTTATACTCTACTTCCACAATCTGCTGGCAGTACAAAAGAATAAGCGGCAGATCTACTTAGGAGCAAAGCACCGTGACACAGCCTAAGACCATGCATACCATGGGAATATTTCAGCATTTCTGCTCTGGTTTTCAGTGTATTACACCAAAACACCCACCTGATGACATAATTGCAACAGCAACAGCAGCAATTTGCAGAATCCAGCTTCCTTGGGGAACTGAGAAATTGCTGAGCTGACACCAAGTCCTGCTGTGTCCCTGTCACCCGCAGAGTGCCCGCATCCTCACCACGGTAGCGGGCATTGTGACAAACGTTCTATGTCAGCTGTTGCTCTTGCGACCGGCAAGAGAGCTACAACGAAGCATGCCGAACGGAGAAAATAGCAGAAGCTCATCTGTTCACACCTTGTTTCTGCCATGTGCTTGAACGCCAAGACGTTCGCGCTTCTGTGAGATGAAAGACGTCCTTCTTCATATGTGGTTGCTCACACCGGTCCACTTGTTAGTGTATCCATTCAGTGCTGGGCTGCGGGGCATTCAGAAGTGGCTCTGTGGAGACGTCTGCATAGAGACAGCTGTCAGAACACGCACACTCGATTGTTCACCAAAACATATGCAGACGCGTCCTTAGCCTGTAGATTTGGATGCACAGAGTTCCCTGTATTCGCAAGAGACAAGGGAATCGCATCTGTACGCACAGAAGCAATAGCGGACCGTTTCCCTTGGAGTGAACACGAAAGAGCTGTCTATACACTCGCAGACATGGGAACGTGCCTCAATGCAGTCACAGAGGCAGCAGCTTTTGAACAGAGGCTCTGGTGATTCTGGCACACTCCTGAAAGTCGCGCACACTGCTGTTCACTCGCTAAACTACCTCTTTGGAAACACGTCTCCGGTCCATGTACCGCTCAGATTTCTTCTCGTGTAACTGTGAACTGTGTCAGCGCGGGGATTCCGTCTCTGTTGAGCAGATGTCAATCCTGCCTCGCTTTTGCTTTGTTGCCTCTACCAAGATGATTTCCCCTTTCTCTCTTCACTGGAGCAGGCAGACACAGCCAACGCACAGCAAGTGTCAAGAGACACACTCCATCCGCTGAGCTCAACGCTTGTGCAGATGCACGTGTGCGACGAAGTCAACACACGTGCTTGTGGAGAGAAAGAAAGGGACTCACAGGCGTGTGGAGCGACGGATAGAAAGAGCAGGCGCTAAGGAACACAGAGTTTCAGGCAGACTGTCTCCACACAAACAGGCACCTGTCTGCAGGTATCCTAGATCTTGATTCTTGAACTTGAGGAAACACGCGTCTGAGCAAAACTCCCAAACGCTTCCAGGAAAGACACAGGCTCTCCCACAAGCACACAAGTGTTTGCCCTCAGCTATAGATCAGCGACAAGCTTGTGAAGAGATGCCCTGCTATTCTTTCGCCTTATGGCATCACGTGTTTCGTTTCTCTTGGAGATCGATTGCTAAGCGTCTTTCCTCGGGCGACTGTGAAGCATTTGCCACCGGAGGAGAAGTAGCACGGAGCAGCATTCAGTACTGTCTACGTCACGGCCCCTTATAAGACAGCGGCACTGGCGCACACACACACAGAGGAGACGGCGGCACTGGCGCACACACACACAGAGGAGACGGCGGCACTGGCGCACACACACACAGAGGAGACGGCGGCACTGGCGCACACACACACAGAGGAGACGGCGGCACTGGCGCACACACACACAGAGGAGACGGCGGCACTGGCGCACACACACACACAGAGGAGACGGCGGCACCACTTAAAAACTTCAAGATGCTGGGAAGAAGTGCCAGTCCCTTAGACTGGAGGGGTACAGAGCACAGCTGCCGATGCAGCCCAGAACTACACCATAAAACACAACTGAGCAGAAACATCCAAAATGCAAAAACCATCCACGCTTTCAGCTGCTGATACAAGAAAACCAGGACCCGATTGGCGCTACGCCAACTGGCACCGGCGTTCCGGATCCCGGGATGGCGCCCGGGATGCCTGTCGGGTCCCTCAAGCGCGACGAGACCCCGGGACCGTCTGACAGGCACAATGCAAGCCTCCCGACCTGCAATACAACACTGACACGAGGCTGGAGCTGCCCTGCCCGGGACACGCTGGCATCGCACTGTGAAGTTCCCTGGACCCTTCGCCTGCCCAAAAGGGACTGTTCCTGGATCACCCTTGCCCCAAAGAGAACTTTACCCCCCTCCCTGCAGTTCCCAACCCCTTCCCAGCCCCCCAGCCTCCACTTATCTTTCAGAGGGCCAAGAGACTGAATCCATCTTCAACAGAGGAAAACACCACATGTGCTGATAGAGATCGTCCTGCATCACCAAGTTCCTCCTTGTCCTGGTTTTGTTAAAAAACAAGTTTCTCTTTTAGTGAATTTTTGCCTGTCAGCTAAAGCCTTCATATTAGCTGCATTTTCCTGGAAAACCCAACACATGTTTTGGTTAAACCTAGCAATGGAATGCAAACTTATTGATAAGCACGGATGGACATCTCACGAGAGGGGCAACGAGAAACTGATGATCGAGAGACTGACCAACCGTGTATAACATTCCATTCACGTGAATACTTCATATAAAAGTGGGAGATCACGAGGATCTCGGCCCCTTTTTTCCCTTTTTGCCCTTTTTCCCTTTTTCCTCATGGCTGACATTAGGAGAGGACCTTGCTGGTCGTCCCTGCGAACTAGAGGCCTAGTGAGAGACTGAATCCAGCTCCAGTTGGCTACAGAGTCTATATCCAGGACTTTGGGTGCTGGCTCTGCAGTTGCTGAGACTTACAAGATTGGTTTTGTATATTTTGTATTATTTTCTCTATTCTTATTAGCAGCATTAGTAAAACATCTTTAACTTTTCCAACTCTCTTCTCTCTGTCCTTCTTTCCCTCCCAATCGCCTGTCCTGAGTAGGAAGGGGGGAGAGGGAGGGGCAAAAGGGGGAAGTGGGGGGGAGAGGAGGTTAACAATACATCTGCCAGGGTTTGATTGTCACCCCGCAATATTAACCCTCGACAGATAATTAGCACCCAACGTGGGGCAAGAGAAAGGGGTAAATTTGGAGATTTTTGGCTTTTCTACTGCTCTGACGTACCTTTCAATTTTCTTGGCACGGTGCCAACTCATAGAGTTGTGATACTCACGCGTACGTTTGCTTTGGATATTATTTAGTGGTATTAAGGCAAAGTGAATTACATTGATTTAAAGATGTTATGGCAAAAGTTGTATCAGTTATTTTCTACATTGTGCTCGCTGATCCCATATCTGTGTTGGTGTTTCTTTCTGAATCAAAGTATTCATTATATAACAACAAGAAACTGGACAGCGGTCATGATGATTCTGTGTGGTATGGCACTGGTTTATTTCATTATACTGCAGCCGCTAATGAATTTCTACTCGCTTCTGCTTTACCTTGAAAAACCTCCAGGAGAGATTAAAGAGCAGAATGGCTCTATATTTGCTAATTGGTCAAGCGAATCTTTAGAAAGGCTGACTAACAATACTTTTGTGTTTTCGCTAGGACAGTTTGCAAATGTTTTAGAGAACTTGGAATATCCTTGGAGCTTTGTAGAACTGTGATGGTGTTATCTGGTTTGCTGAATGTGTGGCAGTTTGTGTTACTGTTAAGAGAAATGAGGTTCAATAGGAGGTTTGCGTTTCTTTTTAGTCCTGAGATTTGCAGTGCGTCTTCGGAAGCTTTAGCAAAAAGCACTCCTAGCCGCTCGAGAAAAGGCAAAACAGCCAAAGCTGCTGCTGCAGCCACTGCCCCCCCAACCGCAGCTTCACAGGCTGAAGCTACAGCTCCTCCGCAGAGCTCCTCTGCCAAGCTCGCTGCAGATAACGTTACTTCTCCAGCCTCAAAGTCTAACAAGGCAGCCTCCCCGCCTTCACACACTGGGCACTGTTGCTGCTGTAACCACAGCAATCACTGTGACAGTCATTCAGACTCTGAAAGTGAATCAGATGATGGTGAACCCATATCAGCATCAGTTGCTGGTTGTAAGAAAGTCACTAGAAAGACCACCCGTGCAGCAGGTGATGGCACAGGGCCAACATCAACCCAAGGGGCATCATCAGGACAGGGTGGAGATGAAGTGACCACCACTCGGTCCTTTTCTCCAGGTGAGCTGAGAGATCTGCGAAAAGACTTCAGTCGTCGTGAAGGCGAGAATATTTTAACCTGGCTGCTGCGATGCTGGGACAATGAGGCAGAAACAATTGAATTGGAAGGTGGTGAAGCCAGGCAACTGGGATCTCTGTCAAAAGATTCCACCATTGATAGGGCAATTTCAAGAGAGTCTAATGCCTCTACTCTCTGGACCCGACTCCTGGCAGCTATGAAAGTCAGATTTCCCTACAAGGAAGATTGTATATCCAAGTTAGGGAAATGGAATACTATGGAGAGAGGTATCCAGTTCCTGAGAGAATTAGCTGTGCGAGAGATCATCTATCTAGGACCAAACAGCCAAGAGGGGACAGACCCAGATAGAATCAATTGTACAAAATCTATGTGGTGCAGATTTGTACAAAGTGCACCACCTGCATATGCTAAGTCATTGGCAGGAATGGTCTGGTCAGCTAGAGGTCTACAAGAAATTAATGAAGTGATTGAGCAGCTCCGGTACTTTGAGGACAGCCTTGCTGGTTCTCTACGGGCTTGTATATCCGCTGTGGAGAAACTGTGTGAAAAATCTGATGACCGGTTTGAAAAGCTGTTGCAAGAAATCAAAGAGCTCAGAGAAGACTCGTACCGTTCACGACCTGCACAAACCTATGTTTCAGCTGTTAAGAGAAGGCGTTTCCAATCTCGAGAGAGAGGGCAGAGACAGCCCACAAAAAGAGGTTCACTGTGGTTCTTCCTACATGAGCAGGGAGAAAACATCAATAAGTGGCATGGAAGGCCTACCTCAACTTCAAGAACGAGTACGTGAGATAAAAGGAAAAACTCCTAGGAAAGTGGCTGCTCCAGTTTACAAAAGGAGCAGAAGAGATTCTGATGCTCTTGAAGGAACCTCTAATTCACACCCAGAGACTGTGCAAAACAGGAATTAGAGGTGCCCTGCCTCCAACCAGGTGGAGGAAAGGGATAACAGAGTTTATTGGACTGTAGAAATACTATGGCCTGGTACAACACAACCCCAGGAGTACAAAGCTTTAGTGGACACTGGTGCTCAGTGCACAATAATTCCTTCTAATTATAAAGGAACGCAATCCATCAATATTGTTGGAGTGACTGGGGGATCCCAGGAACTGACTGTTGCAGAGGCTGAAATGAGCCTAACTGGAAAAAACTGGCAAAAGCATCCCATTGTGACTGGTCCAGATGCTCCGTGCATCCTTGGTGTAGACTACCTCAGGAAAGGGTATTTTAAGGACCCAAAAGGGTATAGGTGGGCATTTGGTATAGCAGCTGTGGACACTGAGAAAATTGAACAGCTGTCTGATTTGCCTGGTCTTTCAGATGACCCTTCTGTTGTAGGACTGCTGATGGTTGACGATCAGCAGGTGCCAATTGCTACCACGACGGTGCATCGCTGGCAATATCACACCAATCGAGACTCTTGGATTCCTATCCAGAAGCTGATTCGTCAATTGGAAAGCCAGGGTGTGATCAGTAAGACTCGCTCACCTTTTAACAGCCCAATCTGGCCAGTGCGTAAGTCTAATGACGAGTGGAGACTAACTGTAGACTATCGTTGCCTGAATTAAGTTACACCACCACTGAGTACTGCTGTGCCTGACATGCTAGAACTGCAATTTGAACTGGAGTCAAAGGCAGCCAAGTGGTACGCTACAATTGACATTGCTAATGCATTTTTCTCTATTCCTGTAGCAGCAGAGTGCAGGCCGCAGTTTGCTTTCACCTGGAGGGGCATCCAGTATACATGGAATCGCTTGCCCCAGGGGTGGAAACACAGTCCTACCATCTGCCATGGACTGATCCAGACCACGCTGGAGCAAGGTGAAGCTCCAGAACACTTGCAATATATTGATGACATCATCGTATGGGGCGACGCAGCGAAAGAAGTCTTCGAGAAAGGTGAGAGAATAATTCCTATTCTTTTGGATGCTGGTTTTGCCATAAAACGAAGCAAGGTCAAGGGACCTGCACGAGAGATCCAGTTTTTAGGAATAAAATGGCAAGATGGCTGTTGTCAGATCCCAATGGATGTGATCAACAAAATTGCAGCAATGTCTCCACCTACTAATAAAAAGGAGACACAGACTTTCTTGGGCATTGTAGGTTTTTGGAGAATGCATATTCCTGACTACAGCCACATTGTGAGCCTCTCTATCGAGTGACTCGTAAAAAGAACCAATTTGAGTGGGGCCCTGAACAACGACAAGCCTTTGAACAAATTAAGCGTGAGATAACTCATGCGGTGGCCCTTGGACCAGTCCAAACTGGACTAGATGTTAAAAATGTGCTCTACACCGCAGCCGGAGATAATGGACTTACCTGGAGCCTCTGGCAAAAAACACCAGGAGAAACCCGAGGTCAACCCTTAGGTTTTTGGAGTCGAGGATACAAAGGATCTGAGGCCAACTATACTCCAACTGAAAAGGAGAGACTGGCAGCATATGAAGGAGTTCGAGCTGCTTCAGAAGTGATCGGCACCGAAAACGCTCCGCAACGACAGCGACGCCAAAACCAGAGATGGCATCAATCGAAACACCCTGCAGGGAGGCAGTGATGAGGCAAGGAGCCTCTTCTGCAACCCCAGGAAAAAGGACCCCAACGTCACGGCCCCTTATGAGACGGCGGCACTGGCGCGCACACACCCACAGCGCAGACGGCGGCACTGGCGCGCACACACCCACAGCGCAGACGGCGGCACTGGCGCGCACACACCCACAGCGCAGACGGCGGCACTGGCGCGCACACACCCACAGCGCAGACGGCGGCACTGGCGCGCACACACCCACAGCGCAGACGGCGGCACTGGCGCGCACACACCCACAGCGCAGACGGCGGCACTGGCGCGCACACACCCACAGCGCAGACGGCGGCACTGGCGCGCACACACCCACAGCGCAGACGGCGGCACTGGCGCGCACACACCCACAGCGCAGACGGCGGCACTGGCGCGCACACACCCACAGCGCAGACGGCGGCACTGGCGCGCACACACCCACAGCGCAGACGGCGGCACTGGCGCGCACACACCCACAGCGCAGACGGCGGCACTGGCGCGCACACACCCACAGCGCAGACGGCGGCACTGGCGCGCACACACCCACAGCGCAGACGGCGGCACTGGCGCGCACACACCCACAGCGCAGACGGCGGCACTGGCGCGCACACACCCACAGCGCAGACGGCGGCACTGGCGCGCACACACCCACAGCGCAGACGGCGGCACTGGCGCGCACACACCCACAGCGCAGACGGCGGCACTGGCGCGCACACACCCACAGCGCAGACGGCGGCACAACCTAAGAACTTCTTCCCAGCATCTTGAAGTGTCAGTCCCTAGGACTGGAGGGGTAGAGAGCAGAGCTGCTGATGCAGCCCAGAATGACACCATAAATCACAACTGACCAGGAACATCCAAAATGCAAGAACCGTCCACGCTTTTGGCTGATGATACAAGAATCCAGCACCCGATTGGCATTACACCAATTAACACCGGTATTCCGGATCCCGGGATGGCACCTGAGAGGCCCATTGGGCCCCTGGAGCACAGCGAGACCCCGGGATCATCTGACAGATGCAAGGCAGGCTTCCCGAGCTACACGACAATGCAGACGCAGGCTGGAGCTGCCCTGCCCGGCACATGCTGGCATCGCACTGTAAAGTCCCCTGGACCCTTTACCCACCCAAAGGGGACTTGTCCTGGACAGCCCTTTCCCTTATCAGAACTTTACCCCCATCCCTGCGATTCCCGGCCCCTTCCCAGCCCCGTGCCTCCACTTATCTTTCAGAAGGCCGAGGGACCAAATCCACCTTCGACAGAGAAAACGCCACGTGCAATAACGGAGATGTTCCTGCATTGCCGGGGTCCTCTTCAACATCTACAGTAACACAGGAAAAGACACGCTCACTAAGCCGTGCCAGCATACAGTATAGCAGGGTAAACGCCGACTCCTCCCGCAACACCCACCTCCTCCTAAGTTCCTCGGCATTCCGTTTGGCACGTCGTGTCACGGGTGCGGTCACAAACCCTCATCGCTCGTAACACCTAACACAGCGAGAAATAAAAGAACTGTAGGGCTTGGAGCGAGTCCCCAGCCCCACGCTCCTCCTCACCCATACCCCGGCTCACCAGAAACGTTCCTCCAAGTCCAAAGGGCACAAAAGGAGCCTGCAAAACAAGAAGGAAATGCTGAACCTAGTCACCGAGCGACACCGGGCTCCTCGACACCCACCGCCGCCTCACCTTCTCGGCTGCTGACCGGCGTGCGGCTTCGCCCCTCCGAGCTGGTCCACAGCACCTGCGAAAACAAAAGCACCTGCTCGGACGCTGCTCAAAAACAGCCCGCCCGTAGACGGGCCCGTCTCCCCCTCCTTTACCTTGGCCGCTCTCCCACCTGCCTGCCCACCCTTGCTTTTGACTGCAACGCCGTTGACCACAGGGGTTCAGCTGCCGCCTGTAAAACACAACCCAATGACGCTGACACCTGCACTGGCAACACGGTACCTGAAACGAGCGGCTGCTTCGGCCCGATGCTCATTGTTCACCTTGCCCGAGGAGATGCGGTGCTAATACCCAGGTTTCCTCTTTGCTTCTATGAAAGAGACAAATGACCAAACTTACATAGAGCCACACGACACATCTTCCCGCTGGCATCACACACCGACCCACCTGCTTATGGCGCGCTGCTCGCCTCTTCTGTTGCTCTTTCGAACCAAGTCATCCCTCTACCTCTGAAAATAAGGTATTCAACAAGTCACCCAGACGCTCATCAACAGTTTGACCATTCCACAGGTTTGCTTTCTATTCAGGAATCCCACCCGACACTCTAATTGAGTCCCTAAAACACTGGGGAACGGACTGCCAGCTCCCCTGCCCACAGCTACTGCATCCCAGATGATCGCACAACCTCTGCCTACACACTTGAATCTGTCAACAGATTAACCCTGGACTCCTAGAGTTTGCTCTACCCGCCCCTGACTCCACACCACCGGGCAGAGCAGCTCCGAGCCGAACGTGCACGTGCGCAGACAAACGCGCCACAGAACGCTATGGACAACACAACCGCAACAGCACCAAAAACGCTCTGCAATGACAGTGACCCAAAACCAGAGACGGCATCAATCCAAATGCCCTGCAGGGAGGCAGTGATGAGGCAAGGAGCCTCTTCTGCAGCCCCAGGAAAAAGAAAAAGGAACCGAACATCACACCCTTACGAGACGGCGGCACTGCCACACACACACGCAGAAGAGACGGCGGCACGACCTAAGAACTTCTTCCCAGCATCTTGAAGTGCCAGTCCCTTAGACTGGAGGAGTAGAGCGCAGAGCTGCTGATGCAGCCCAGATTGACACCGTAAGTCACAGCTGACCAGAAACGTCCAAAATACAAGCACCGTCCACGCTTTTGGCTGATGATACAAGAATCCAGCACCCGATTGGCTCTACGCCAATTAACACCGACATTTCGGATCCCAAGATAGCACCTGAGAGGCCCGTTGGGCCCCCGGAGCACAGCGAGACCCCGGGATCGTCTGACAGGCACGAGGCGAGCTTCCCGAACTACACGACAACAGGCGCCGGCGGGAGCTGCCCTGCCCGGCAGATGCTGGCATCGCACCGTAACGTTCCCTGACCCCTTATCTGCCCGAAGGGGACCGCTCCTAGACTGCGCTTTTCTGTCTGAGAACTTTAAACCCACCCTGCGATTCCCAGCCCCTTCCCAGCCCTCGTGCCTCCACTTATCTTTCAGAGGGCCGAGGGACTGAATCCACCTTCAACAGAGGAAAATGCCACCTATGCTAACGGAGATCTTCCCGCAGTTGTCGCTTTCTCCATCGTCGCCTACAGTAAGGAAAGCGAGAACACGCACGCTATCGAGCCCCCAAATAATATTTATCCATAGTAGCCTACGGTTCATTGCTCACCTTGGCTGAGTTCTGGGAAGTACATTTGAATGATCCACCGGGGGCCGCCGCATGCTGCAAAAGTTCTGGAGACAAGATGCTCTTCCAGGAGAAGAGATGACATTAACAACTACTAATACAGCAATACAAACCAAAAAACAACACTCCCTCTCCATTGTAGTCAGGAATCTTGGGAAAATGCAAAGCACCTGAAAATGAATCAACAAATGAAACATAATGATAAACAACTTTTCTACTACAGCTGTTGTTAAACCTTCGCTGTTCCTGAAGCTCTTACATCAAACAAGCACCTCTGCTTGTCCAAAGACATCTGCCTATTTGGATTAAACATCTCAAAAGCTGCTGAAGGAGCAGCAGAGAACCACCACTGAAGAGGCTCTGGAGCAGAATGAGCTCCCTGCCTGGGGACCGGGGCTCAAATACCCAGGGCTCCGCCCACCCCTTCCCACAAACCCCTGGGAAAGGGGCAGGGTCATTCACCCCAGACCCCCTCACCACCCTTATCAAATTACCTGGAATCTCCCTGAAAATGACAGCACCTGCACTTTATTGCTGCTATTGCAGCTACAATGAGACCGAGTATGGATTTCAACTTAGTTTTTCTAGGGAGCAGATAGAAAGTGAAATACAACTGCCAGCACTCCATCTCCATTGTAGTCAGGAATTTTGGGAAAATGCAAAGCACCTGGAACCGAATCAATGAATGAAACATAATGACAAACAACCTTTCTACTACAGCTGCTACTGAACCTTTGCTGCTCCTGAAGCTCGTACCTCGAACAGACACCTCCACTTCTCCAAAGACATCTGCCCATGTAGATTAAACGGCTCCAAAGCTGCCGAGGGGAGGGGTCGATCATCCCAGGCCCCGCCCACCACCCTTATAAAATCACCTGGACCCTAACTAGAAATGACAGCACCTGTGGGAGATTTAAGGGATTTTCTTAAGGTTGTTGTGCAGATGGGTTTCTGTTAGATAGAGATTTATTTCTGAACTAGACAAAGCAACTCCAAGGTTGGCGCGAAGGCTGAAAAACAACATCTGTTATGAGAGTGAGGTAATTCTATAATAACAAGACCTGAACGTGGACGATATCCGATCAGCCGACGCGTGTTTGGAACGTGGACGCTTATCGGGAAATAACTGCGTATATAAGGAGGCTTGTCTCTGTAATAAATGGCTTCGCTTGAATTCGTGTTGAGTTGCGTGGAGTCCGTGAGTTTGCGCCCTCGCAAGCGGTGACCCCGACGTGATCCCTAAGGAGAATTTACGGAAGGCGCACGACCGCTGCAGGGAGTGAGCCCGAGCTGGAACGGCTCGGCTGGACCATGACCGGGACGCGGGCTGCGTGACCCCCGATTGATGGCTACGGAGTGACAGAGGAGGGATAAAGGATCCGATATCGTCGCAACGGACGCCCAAAGAGGTGAGCAGCTGGGGGCGAGAGGAGATGGGGCAGAATATTTTTAAAGAAGAAGAAGAAATACTGCGGCTCCTCTTGCATATTCTCTCTAAGAGAGGGGTGAAGTATGAGGAGAGTAACCTCAAAAGATTGTTAATTTGGTGCAGAGGCAGTGGGTTTCCTGCTGACCTGTTAGGAGTTTTTCAAATAAAGACCTGGGAAAAAGTGGGAACTGTGTTGTGGAAGGCGATTAGTCGCAGTGAAAAATATATTCTCAGCCTTGTAACCACCTGTAAACTGGTAATTACTACAGTGAAGCAATTAAAACCTGGAAAGACTGTTATAAGCATTAGTGACTCAAAACTTAAACTTGAACTTTGGGATGATATGTAAAAACCTAACCCTAACCCTAAACCCTAACCCGGTGTGAAGTGGCTGGGGCGGAGGTGTGAAGTGAAGTGGCCAGGCAGGCCAGGAGTTCAGGAGGGGACCGGGAGTTCAGGGAGGGACTGAAGAATTCAATAGGGGACCTAGGAGTTCAGGGGGTAACCCAAGAGTTCAGGAGCGGACGCAGGAGCGCAGGAGCGGACCCAGGAGTGCCCCAAAGGACCCAGGAGTTCAGTAGGGGACCCAGGAGTGCCCCAAAGGATCCAGAGTTCAGGAGGGGACCCAGGAGTACCCCAAAGGACCCAGGAGTTCAGGGGGGAACCCAGAAGTTCTGAGGGGACACAAGAGTTCAGGAGGGGACCCAAGAGTGCCCCAAAGGATTCAGAGTTCAGGACGGGACCCACCCAGGAGTTCAGGAGGGGAACCAGCAGTGCCCCAAAGGACCCAGGAGTTCAGGGGGGAACACAGGAGTTCGGAGGGGACCCAGGAGTTCAGGAGGGGACCCAGGCGTTCTGAGGGGACCCAGGAGTGCCCCAAAGTACCCAAGAGTTCGGGAGGGACCCACCCAGGAGTTCAGGAGGGGACCCAGCAGTGCCCCAAAGGACCCAGCAGTTCAGGGGGGAACCCAAGAGTACTGAGAAGACCCAGGAGTTCTGAGGGGACCCAAAAGTTCCCCAAAGGACCCAAGAACTTAGGAGGGAACCCAGGAGTGCCCCAAAGGACCCAAGAGTTCAGGAGGGGACCCAAGAGTTCAGGAGGGGACCCAAGAGTGCCCCAAAGGATCCAGAGTTCAGGAGGGGACCCAAGAATTCAGGAGGGGGACCAGGAGTGCCCCAAAGGACCCAGGAGTTCAGTGGGGAACCCAGGAGTTCTGAGGGGACCCAAGAGTTCAGGAGGGGATGCACCCAGGAGTTCAGGAGGGGACCCACCCAGGACTTCAGGAGGGGACCCTGGAGTTCTGAGGTGACCCAGGAGTTCACGAGGGACCCATTCAGGAGTTCAGAAGGGACCCATTCAATAGTTCAGGATGGGGACCAGGAGTGCCCCAAAGGACCCAGGAGCTCAGGGGTGAACCCAGGAGTTCTGAGGGGACCCAAGAGTTCCCCAAGGGACCCAAGAGCTTAGAGGGGGACCCAGGAGTGCCCCAAAGGACCCAAGAGTTCAGGAGGGGACCCAGGAGTACCCCAAAGGACCCAGGAGTTCAGTGGGGAACCCAGGAGTTCTGAGGGGATCCAAGAGTGACCCAAAGGACCCAAGAGATCAGAAGGGCACCCAGAAGTTCAGGAGGGGACCCACCCAGGAGTTCAGGAGGGGACCCAGGAGTTCAGGGGGGAACCCAGGAGTGCCCCAAAGGATCCAGAGTTCAGGAGGGGACCCAGGAGTGCCCCAAAGGATCCAGGGTTCAGGAGGGGACCCAAGAGTTCAGGAGGGGACCCAGGAATGCCCCAAAGGATCCAGAGTTCAGGAGGGGACCCAAGAGTTCAGGAGGGGGACCAGGAGTGCCCCAAAGGACCCAGGAGTTCAGTGAGGAACCCAGGAGTTCTGAGGGGACCCAAGAGTGCCCCAAAGGACCCAGGAGTTCAGGAGGGGACGCACCCAGGAGTTCAGGAGGGGACCCACCCAGGACTTCAGGAGGGGACCCTGGAGTTCTGAGGTGACCCAGGAGTTCAGGAGGGACCCATTCAGGAGTTCAGAAGGGACCCATTCAATAGTTCAGGATGGGGACCAGGAGTGCCCCAAAGGACCCAGAGGCTCAGGGGTGAACCCAGGAGTTCTGAGGGGACCCAAGAGTTCCCCAAGGGACCCAAGAGCTTAGAGGGGGACCCAGGAGTGCCCCAAAGGACCCAGGAGTTCAGGAGGGGACCCACCCAGGAGTTCAGGAGGGGACCCACCCAGGAGTTCAGGAGGGGACCCACCCAGGAGTTCAGGAGGGGACCCACCCAGGAGTTCAGGAGGGGAACCACCCAGGAGTTCAGGAGGGGAACCACCCAGGAGTTCAGGAGGGGAACCACCCAGGAGTTCAGGAGGGGACCATGAATTGCCCCAAAGGACCCAAGAGTTCAGGAGGGGACCGGCCCAGGAGTTCAGGTGGGACCCGCCCAGGAGTTCAGGTGGGACCCGCCCAGGAGTTCAGGAGGCACCCGCCCAGGAGTTCAGGGAGGGACTGAAGAATTCAGGAGGGGACTTAGGAGTTCAGGGGGTAACCCAGGAGTTCAGGAGCGGACCCAGGAGTGCCCCAAAGGACCCAGGAGTTCAGCATGGGACCCAGGAGTGCCCCAAAGGATCCAGAGTTCAGGAGAGGACCCAGGAATGCCCGAAAGGACCCAGGAGTTCAGGGGGGAACCCAGCCGTTCTGAGGGAACCCAGGAGTGCCCCAAAGTACCCAAGAGTTCAAGAGGGGACCCACCCAGGAGTTCAAGAGGGAACCCACCCAGGAGTTCAAGAGGGGACCCACCCAGGAGTTCAAGAGGGGACCCACCCAGGAGTTCGGGAGGGGACCCAGCAGTGCCCCAAAGGACGCAAGAGTTCAGGGGGGAACCCAAGAGTACTGAGGAGACCCAGAAGTGCCCCAAAGGACCCAGGAGTTCAGGGGTGAACCCAGGAGTTCTGAGGGGACCCAAGAGTTCCCCAAAGGACCCAAGAGCTTAGGAGGGGACCCAGGAGTGCCCCAAAGGATCCAGAGTTCAGGAGGGGACCCAAGAGTTCAGGAGGGGACCCAGGAGTGCCCCAAAGGACCCAGGAGTTCAGTGGGGGACCGAAGAGTTCAGGAGGGGGACCAGGAGTGCCCCAAAGGACCCAGGAATTCAGTGGGGAACCCAGGAGTTCTGAGGGGACCCAGGAGTGCCCCAAAGGACCCAAGTGATCAGGAGGGCACCCAAGAGATCAGGAGGGACCCACCCAGCAGTTCAGGAGGGACCGAACCAGGAGTTCAGGTGGGGACCCAGCAGTGCCCCAAAGGACCCAGGAGTGCCCCAAAGGATCCAGGGTTCAGGAGGGGACCCAGGAGTGCTCCAAAGAATCCAGGGTTCAGGAGGGGAACCAAGAGTTCAGGAGGGACCCACCCAGGACTTCAGGAGGGGACCCATTCAGGAGTTCAGGAGGGGACCCATTCAGGAGTTCAGGAGGGACCCATTCAGGAGTTCAGGAGGGAGACCAAGAGTGCCCCAAAGGACCCAGGAGTTTAGGGTGGGACCCAAAAGTTCAGGAGGGACCCACCCAGGACTTCAGCAGGGGACCCATGAGTTCTGAGGGGACCCATTCAGGAGTTCAGGAGGGGGACCAGGAGTGCCCCAAAGGATCCAGAGTTCAGGAGGGGACCCAGGAATGCCCCAAAGGACCCAGGAGTTCAGGGGGGAACCCAGGCGTTCTGAGGGGACCCAGGAGTGCCCCAAAGGACCCATGAGTTTAGTGGTGAAGCCAGGAGTTCTGAGGGGACCCAAGAGTTCCCCAAAGGACCCAAGAGCTTAGGAGGGGACCCAGGAGTGCCCCAAAGGATCCAGAGTTCAGGAGGGGACCCAGGAGTGCCCCAAAGGATCCAGAGTTCCGGAGGGGACCCGCCCAGGAGTTCCGGAGGGGACCCGCCCAGGAGTTCCGGAGGGGACCCGCCCAGGAGTTCTGGAGGGGACCCGCCCAGGAGTTCCGGAGGGGACCCGGAGTTCAGGGAGGGACTGAAGAATTCAGGAGGGGACCTAGGAGTTCAGGGGGTAACCCAGGAGTTCAGGACCGGACCCAGGAGTGCCCCAAAGGACCCAGGAGTTCAGTGGGGAACCCAGGAGTTCTGAGGAGACCCAAGAGTGCCCCAAAGGACCCAAGAGATCAGGAGGGCACCCAAGGGATCAGGAGGGACCCACCCCGTAGTTCAGGAGGGACCCACCCAGGAGTTCAGGAGGGGACCCAGCAGTGCCCCAAAGGACCCAGGAGTTCAGGGGGGAACCCAGGAGTTCTGAGGGGACCCAAGAGTTCCCCAAGGGACCCAAGAGCTTACAGGGGGACCCAGGAGTGCCCCAAAGGACCCAAGAGTTCAGGAGGGGACCCAAGAGTTCAGGAGGGGACCGAGGAGTACCCCAAAGGACCCAGGAGTTCAGTGGGGAACCCAGGAGTTCTGAGGGGATCCAAGAGTGACCCAAAGGACCCAGGAGTGCAGGAGGGGACCCACCCAGGAGTGCAGGAGGGGACCCACCCAGGAGTGCAGGAGGGGACCCACCCAGGATTGCAGGAGGGGACCCACCCAGGAGTGCAGGAGGGGACCCACCCAGGAGTGCAGGAGGGGACCCACCCAGGAGTGCAGGAGGGGACCCACCCAGGAGTTCAGGAGGGGACCCACCCAGGAGTTCAGGAGGGGACCCAGCAGTGCCCCAAAGGACCCAGGAGTTCAGGGGGGAACCCAGGAGTGCCCCAAAGGATCCAGAGTTCAGGAGGGGACCCAGGAGTGCCCCAAAGGATCCAGAGTTCCGGAGGGGACCCAGGAGTTCAGGAGGGACCCATTCAGGAGTTCAGGAGGGGACCCAGAAGTGCCTCAAAGGACCCAAGAGTTCAGGAGGGGACCCGCCCAGGAGTTCAGGAGGGACCCGCCCAGGAGTTCAGGAGGGACCCGCCCAGGAGTTCAGGAGGGACCCGCCCAGGAGTTCAGGAGGGACCCGCCCAGGAGTTCAGGAGGGACCCGCCCAGGAGTTCAGGGAGGGACTGAAGAATTCAGGAGCGGACCCAGGAATTCAGGAGGGGACCCAGGAGTGCCACAAAGGATCCAGAGTTCAGGAGAGGACCCAGGAATGCCCCAAAGGACCCAGGAGTTCAGGGGGGAACCCAGCCATTCTGAGGGAACCCAGGAGAGCCCCAAAGTAACCAGGAGTTCAAGAGGGGACCCACCCAGGAGTTCAAGAGGGGACCCACCCAGGAGTTCGGGAGGGGACCCACCCAGGAGTTCGGGAGGGGACCCAGCAGTGCCCCAAAGGGCCCAAGAGTTCAGGGGGGAACCCAAGAGTACTGAGGAGACCCAGAAGTGCCCCGAGGGACCCAGGAGTTCAGGGGTGAACCCAGGAGTTCTGAGGGGACCCAAGAGTTCCCCAAAGGACCCAAGAGCTTAGGAGGGGACCCAGGAGTGACCCAAAGGATCCAGAGTTCAGGAGGGGACCCAAGAGTTCAGGAGGGGACCCAGGAGTGCCCCAAAGGACCCAGGAGTACAGTGGGGGACCGAAGAGTTCAGGAGGGGGACCAGGAGTGCCCCAAAGGACCCAGGAGTTCAGTGGGGAACCCAGGAGTTCTGAGGGGACCCAAGAGTTCCCCAAAGGACCCAAGAGCTTAGGAGGGGACCCAGGAGTGCCCCAAAGGATCCAGAGTTCAGGAGGGGATCCAGGAGTGCCCCAAAGGATCCAGAGTTCAGGAGGGGAACCAGGAGTGCCCCAAAGGATCCAGAGTTCAGGAGGGGACCCAAGAGTTCAGGAGAGGACCCGCCCAGGAGTTCAGGAGGGGACCCAGGAGTTCTGAGGGGACCCATTCAGGAGTTCAGGAGGGACCCATTCAGGAGTTCAGGAGGGGGACCAGGAGTGCCCCAAAGGACCCAGGAGTTCAGGGTGGGACCCAAAAGTTCAGGAGGGACCCACCCAGGACCTGAGGAGGGGACCCAGGAGTTCTGAGGGGACCCATTCAGGAGTTCAGGAGGGGGACCAGGAGTGCCCCAAAGGACCCAGGAGTTCAGGAGGGGACCCAAGAGTGCCCCAAAGGATCCAGAGTTCAGGAGGGGACCCAAGAGTTCAGGAGAGGACCCGCCCAGGAGTTCAAGAGGGGACCCACCCAGGAGTTCGGGAGGGGACCCAGCAGTGCCCCAAAGGACCCAAGAGTTCAGGGGGGAACTCAAGAGTACTGAGGAGACCCAGAAGTGCCCCAAAGGACCCAGGAGTTCAGGGGTGAACCCAGGAGTTCTGAGGGGACCCAAGAGTTCCCCAAAGGACCCAAGAGCTTAGGAGGGGACCCAGGAGTGCCCCAAAGGACCCAGGAGTTCAGTGGGGGACCAGGAGTGCCCCAAAGGACCCAGGAGTTCAGTGGGGAACCCAGGAGTTCTGAGGGCACCCAAGTGATCAGGAGGGACCCACCCAGGAGTTCAGGGGGGAACCCAGGAGTGCCCCAAAGGATCCAGAGTTCAGGACGGGACCCAGGAGTGCCCCAAAGGATCGAGGGTTCAGGAGCGGACCCAAGAGTTCAGGAGGGACCCACCCAGGACTTCATGGCGGGACCCACCCAGGACTTTCTGAGGGGATCCAGGAGTTCTGAGGGGACCCATTCAGGAGTTCAGAAGGGACCCATTCAATAGTTCAGGACGGGGACCAGGAGTGCCCCAAAGGACCCAGGAGTTCAGGAGGGACCCACCCAGGAGTTCAGGAGGGACCCACCCAGGAGTTCAGGAGGGACCCACCCAGGACTTCAGGAGGGGACCCACCCAGGACTTCAGGAGGGGACCCATTCAGGAGTTCAGGAGGGGGACCAGGAGTGCCCCAAAGGTCCCAGGAGGTCAGAGAGGGACCCAGGGGTTCTTAGGGGACCCAAGAGTGCCCCAAACGACACAGGAGGTCAGGAGGGGACCCACCCAGGAGTTCAGGAGGGGACCCACCCAGGAGTTCAGGAGGGGACCCAGCAGTGCCCCAAAGGACCCAAGAGTTCAGGGGGGTACCCAGGAGTGCCCCAAAGGATCCAGAGTTCAGGAGGGGACACAAGAGTTCAGGAGGGACCCACCCAGGACTTCAGGAGGGACCCATGCAGGAGTTCAGGAGGGACCCATTCATGAGTTCAGGAGGGGGACCAGGAGTGCCCCAAAGGACCCAGGAGTTCAGGGTGGGACCCAAAAGTTCAGGAGGGACCCACCCAGGACTTGAGGAGGGGACCCAGGAGTTCTGAGGGGACCCATTCAGGAGTTCAGGAGGGGGACCAGGAGTGCCCCAAAGGACCCAGGATTTCAGGAGGGGACCCAAGAGTGCCCCAAAGTATCCAGAGTTCAGGAGGGGACCCGCCCAGGAGTTCAGGAGGGGACCCGCCCAGGAGTTCAGGAGGGGACCGGGAGTTCAGGGAGGGACTGAAGAATTCAGGAGGGGACCTAGGAGTTCAGGGGGTAACCCAGGAGTTCAGGACCGGACCCAGGAGTTCAGGAGAGGACCCAGGAGTGCCCCAAAGGACCCAGGAGATCAGGAGGGCACCCAAGGGATCAGGAGGGACCCACCCCGTAGTTCAGGAGGGACCCACCCAGGAGTTCAGGAGGGGACCCAGCAGTGCCCCAAAGGACCCAGGAGTTCAGGGGGGAACCCAGGAGTGCCCCAAAGAATCCAGAGTTCAGGAGGGGACCCAGGAGTGCCCCAAAGGATCCAGAGTTCCGGAGGGGACCCAGGAGTTCAGGAGGGACCCATGCAGGAGTTCAGGAGGGGACCCAGAAGTGCCTCAAAGGACCCAAGAGTTCAGGAGGGGACCCGCCCAGGAGTTCAGGAGGGGACCCGCCCAGGAGTTCAGGAGGGACCCGCCCAGGAGTTCAGGGAGGGACTGAAGAATTCAGGAGGGGACCTAGGAGTTCAGGGGGTAACCCAAGAGTTCAGGAGCGGACCCAGGAATTCAGGAGGGGACCCAGGAGTGCCACAAAGGATCCAGAGTTCAGGAGAGGACCCAGGAATGCCCCAAAGGACCCAGGAGTTCAGGGGGGAACCCAGCCATTCTGAGGGAACCCAGGAGTGCCCCAAAGTACCCAGGAGTTCAAGAGGGGACCCACCCAGGAGTTCGGGAGGGGACCCAGCAGTGCCCCAAAGGGCCCAAGAGTTCAGGGGGGAACCCAAGAGTACTGAGGAGACCCAGAAGTGCCCCGAGGGACCCAGGAGTTCAGGGGTGAACCCAGGAGTTCTGAGGGGACCCAAGAGTTCCCCAAAGGACCCAAGAGCTTAGGAGGGGACCCAGGAGTGACCCAAAGGATCCAGAGTTCAGGAGGGGACCCAAGAGTTCAGGAGGGGACCCAGGAGTGCCCCAAAGGACCCAGGAGTACAGTGGGGGACCGAAGAGTTCAGGAGGGGGACCAGGAGTGCCCCAAAGGACCCAGGAGTTCAGGGGGGAACCCAGGAGTTCTGAGGGGACCCAAGAGTGCCCCAAAGGACCCAAGTGATCAGGAGGGCACCCAGGAGTTCAGGAGGGACCCACCCAGGTGTTCAGGAGGGACCCAACCAGGAGTTCAGGTGGGGACCCAGCAGTGCCCCAAAGGACCCAGGAGTGCCCCAAAGGATCCAGGGTTCAGGAGGTGACCCAAAAGTTCAGGAAGGACCCACCCAGGACTTCATGGCAGGACCCACCCAGGAGTTCAGGAGGGGACCCATTCAGGAGTTCAGGAGGGACCCATTCAATAGTTCAGGAGGGAGACCAGGAGTGCCCCAAAGGACCCAGGAGTTTAGGGTGGGACCCAAAAGTTCAGGAGGGACCCACCCAGGAGTTCAGGAGGGACCCACCCAGGAGTTCAGGAGGGGAACCATGAGTTCTGAGGGGACCCATTCAGGAGTTCAGAACGGGGACCAGGAGTGCCCCAAAGGATCCAGAGTTCAGGAGGGGACCCAGGAATGCCCCAAAGGACCCAGGAGGTCAGAGAGGGACCCAGGGGTTCTTAGGGGACCCAAGAGTGCCCCAAACGACACAGGAGGTCAGGAGGGGACCCACCGAGGAGTTCAGGAGTGGACCCATTCAGGAGTTCAGGAGGAACCCATTCAGGAGTTTAGGAGGGACCCATTCAATAGTTCAGGAGGGGGACCAGGAGTGCCCCAAGGGACCCAGGAGTTCAGGGTGGGACCCACCCAGGAGTTCAGGAGGGACCCACCCAGGGCCTGAGGAGGGGACCCAGGAGTTCTGAGGGGACCCATTCAGGAGTGCCCCAAAGGACCCAGGAGTTCAGGAGGGGACCCAAGAGTGCCCCAAAGGATCCAGAGTTCAGGAGGGGACCCAAGAGTTCAGGAGAGGACCCGCCCAGGAGTTCAAGAGGGGACCCACCCAGGAGTTCGGGAGGGGACCCAGCAGTGCCCCAAAGGACCCAAGAGTTCAGGGGGGAACCCAAGAGTACTGAGGAGACCCAGAAGTGCCCCAAAGGACCCAGGAGTTCAGGGGTGAACCCAGGAGTTCTGAGGGGACCCAAGAGTTCCCCAAAGGACCCAAGAGCTTAGGAGGGGACCCAGGAGTGCCCCAAAGGATCCAGAGTTCAGGAGGGGACCCAAGAGTTCAGGAGGGGACCCAGGAGTGCCCCAAAGGACCCAGGAGTTCAGTGGGGGACCGAAGAGTTCAGGAGGGGGACCAGGAGTGCCCCAAAGGACCCAGGAGTTCTGTGGGGAACCCAGGAGTTCTGAGGGCACCCAAGAGTTCAGGAGGGCACCCAAGTGATCAGGAGGGACCCACCCAGGAGTTCAGGAGGGACCCACCCAGGAGTTCAGGAGGGGACCCAGCAGTGCCCCAAAGGACCCAGGAGTTCAGGGGGGAACCCAAGAGTGCCCCAAAGGATCCAGAGTTCAGGACGGGACCCAGGAGTGCCCCAAAGGATCCAGGGTTCAGGAGGGTACCCAAGAGTTCAGGAGGGACCCACCCAGGACTTCATGGCGGGACCCATCCAGGACTTTCTGAGGGGATCCAGGAGTTCTGAGGGGACCCATTCAGGAGTTCAGAAGGGACCCATTCAATAGTTCAGGACGGGGACCAGGAGTGCCCCAAAGGACCCAGGAGTTCAGGGTGGGACCCAAAAGTTCAGGAGGGACCCACCCAGGAGTTCAGGAGGGACCCACCCAGGACTTGAGGAGGGGACCCAGGAGTTCTGAGGGGACCCATTCAGGAGTTCAGGAGGGGGACCAGGAGTGCCCCAAAGGACCCAGGAGTTCAGGAGGGGACCCAGGAGTGCCCCAAAGGATCCAGAGTTCAGGAGGGGACCCAAGAGTACTGAGGAGACCCAGGAGTGCCCCAAAGAACCCAGGCGTTCAGGGGTGAACCCAGGAGTTCTGAGGGGACCCAAGAGTTCCCCAAAGGACGCAAGAGCTTAGGAGGGGACCCAGGAGTGCCCCAAAGGATCCAGAGTTCAGGAGGGGACCCAGGAGTGCCCCAAAGGACCCAGGAGGTCAGAGAGGGACCCAGGAGTTCTTAGGGGACCCAAGAGTGCCCCAAACGACACAGGAGTTCAGGAGGGGACCCACCCAGGAGTTCAGGAGGGACCCACCCAGGACTTCATGGCGGGACCCACCCAGGAGTTCAGGAGTGGACCCATTCAGGAGTTCAGGAGTGGACCCATTCAGGAGTTCAGGAGTGGACCCATTCAGGAGTTCAGGAGTGGACCCATTCAGGAGTTCAGGAGGGACCCATTCAGGAGTTTAGGAGGGACCCATTCAATAGTTCAGGAGGGGGACCAGGAGTGCCCCAAAGGATCCAGAGTTCAGGAGGGGACCCAGGAATGCCCAAAGGACCCAGGAGTTCAGGGGGCAACCCAGGCGTTCTGAGGGGACCCAGGAGTGCCCCAAAGTACCCAGGAGTTCGGGAGGGGACCCACCCAGGAGTTCGGGAGGGGACCCACCCAGGAGTTTGGGAGGGGACCCAGCAGTGCCCCAAAGGACCCAGGAGTTCAGGGGGGAACCCAAGAGTACTGAGGAGACCCAGGAGTGCCCCAAAAAATCCAGAGTTCAGGAGGGGACCCAGGAGTGCCCCAAAGGATCCAGAGTTCAGGAGGGGACCCAGGAGTACCCGAAAGGATCCGGAGTTCAGGAGGGGACTCAAGAGTTCAGGAGTGACCCACCCAGGATTTGAGGAGGGGACCCAGGAGTTCTGAGGGGACCCATTCAGGAGTTCAGGAGGGACCCATTCAGGAGTTCAGGAGGGACCCATTCAGGAGTTCAGGAGGGGGACCAGGAGTGCCCCAAAGGACCCAGGAGTTCAGGGTGGGACCCAAAAGTTCAGGAGGGACCAACCAAGGAGCTCATGGCGGGACCCACCCAGGACTTGAGGAGGGGACCCAGGAGTTCTGAGGGGACCCATTCAGGAGTTCAGGAGGGGGACCAGGAGTGCCCCAAAGGACCCAGGAGTTCAGGAGGGGACCCAAGAGTGCCCCAAAGGATCCAGAGTTCAGGAGGGGACCCGCCCAGGAGTTCAGGAGGGGACCCGCCCAGGAGTTCAGGAGGGGACCCGCCCAGGAGTGCCCCAAAGGATCCAGAGTTCAGGAGGGAACACAGGAATGCCCCAAAGGACCCAGGAGTTCAGGGGGGAACCCAGGCGTCCTGAGGGGACCCAGGAGTGCCCCAAAGTACCCAGGAGTTCGGGAGGGGACCCACCCAGGAGTTCGGGAGGGGACCCACCCAGGAGTTCGGGAGGGGACCCAGCAGTGCCCCAAAGGACCCAGGAGTTCAGGGGGGAACCCAAGAGTACTGAGGAGACCCAGGAGTGCCCCAAAGGACCCAGGAGTTCAGGAGGGGACCCACCCAGGAGTTCAGGAGGGGACCCACCTAGGAGTTCAGGAGGGGACCTAGCAGTGCCCCAAAGGACCCAAGAGTTCAGGGGGGAACCCAGGAGTGCCCCAAAGGATCCAGAGTTCAGGAGGGGACCCAGGAGTGCCCCAAAGGACCCAGGAGGTCAGAGGGGGACCCAGGAGTTCTCAGGGGACCCAAGAGTGCCCCAAACGACCCAGGAGTTCAGGAGGGGACCCACCCAGGAGTTCAGAAGGGGACCCACCCAGGAGTTCAGGAGGGGACCTAGCAGTGCCCCAAAGGACCCAAGAGTTCAGGGGGGAACCCAGGAGTGCCCCAAAGGATCCAGAGTTCAGGAGTGGACCCAGGAGTGCCCCAAAGGATCCAGAGTTCAGGAGGGAACGCAAGAGTTCAGGAGGGACCCACCCAGGACTTCAGGAGGGACCCATGCAGGAGTTCAGGAGGGACCCATTCATGAGTTCAGGAGGGGGACCAGGAGTGCCCCAAAGGACCCAGGAGTTCAGGAGGGGACCCAAGTGTGCCCCAAAGGACCCAGGAGTTCAGGAGGGGACCCAAGAGTGCCCCAAAGGATCCAGAGTTCAGGAGGGGACCCGCCCAGGAGTTCAGGAGGGGACCCGCCCAGGAGTTCAGGAGGGGACCCGCCCAGGAGTTCAGGGAGGGACTCAAGAATTCAGGAGGGGACCTAGGAGTTCAGGGGGTAACCCAAGAGTTCAGGAGCGGACCCAGGAGTTAGGAGAGGACCCAGGAGTGCCCCAAAGGACCCAGGAGTTCAGGAGGGGACCCAGGAGTGCCCCAAAGGACCCAGGAGTTCAGGAGGGGACCCAGCAGTGCCCCAAAGGACCCAGGAGTTCAGGGGGGAACCCAGGAGTGCCCCAAAGTACCCAGGAGTTCAGGGGGAACCCAGGCGTTCTGAGGGGACCCAGGAGTGCCCCAAAGTACCCAAGAGTTCAGAGGGGACCCAGGAGTTCGGGAGGGACCCACCCAGGAGTTCGGGAGGGGACCCAGCAGTGCCCCAAAGGACCCAGGAGTTCTGAGGGGACCCAAGAGTTCACCAAAGACCCAAGAGTTCAGGAGTGGACCCAGCAGTGCCCCAAAGGACCCAGGAGTTCAGGGGGTAACACAGGAGTTCGGAGGGGACCCAGGAGTTCAGGAGGGGACCCAGGCGTTCTTAGGGTACCCAGCAGTGCCCCAAAGTACCCAGGAGTTCGGGAGGGGACGCACCCAGGAGTTCGGGAGGGGACGCACCCAGGAGTTCGGGAGGGGACGCACCCAGGAGTTCGGGAGGGGACGCACCCAGGAGTTCGGGAGGGCACCCAGCAGTGCCCCAAAGGACCCAGGAGTTCAGGGGTGAACCCAGGAGTACTGAGGGGACCCAAGAGTTCCCCAAAGGACCCAAGAGCTTAGGAGGGGACCCAGGAGTGCCCGAAAGGATCCGGAGTTCAGGAGGGGACCCAGGAGTTCAGGAGGGGACCCAGGAGTGCCCCAAAGGACCCAGGAGTTCAGTGGGGGACTGAAGAGTTCAGGAGGGGGAGCAGGAGTGCCCCAGAGGACCCAGGAGTTCTGAGGGCACCCAAGAGATCAGGAGGGACCCACCCAGGAGTTCGGGAGGGGACCCGCCCAGGAGTTCGGGAGGGGACCCGCCCAGGAGTTCGGGAGGGGACCCGCCCAGGAGTTCGGGAGGGGACCCGCCCAGGAGTTCGGGAGGGGACCTGCCCAGGAGTTCGGGAGGGGACCCGCCCAGGAGTTCGGGAGGGGACCCGCCCAGGAGTTCGGGAGGGGACCCGCCCAGGAGTTCAGAAGGGACCCTCCCAGGAGTTCGGGAGGGGACCCGCCCAGGAGTTCGGGAGGGGACCCGCCCAGGAGTTCGGGAGCGGACCCGCCCAGGAGTTCAGGAGGGACCCGCCCAGGAGTTCAGGAGGGACCCGCCCAGGAGTTCAGGAGGGACCCGCCCAGGAGTTCAGGAGGGACCCGCCCAGGAGTTCAGGAGGGGACCGGGAGTTCAGGGAGGGACTGAAGAATTCAGCAGTGGACCCAGGAGTTCAGGAGAGGACCCAGGAGTGCCCCAAAGGACCCAGGAGTTCAGGAGGGGACCCAGGAGTGCCCCAAAGGATCCAGAGTTCAGGAGGGTACCCAGGAATGCCCCAAAGGACCCAGGAGTTCAGGGGGGAACCCAGGCATTCTGAGGGGACCCAGGAGTGCCCCAAAGTACCCAAGAGTTCAGGAGGGGACCCAGAAGTTCGGGAGGGACCCACCCAGGAGTTCGGGAGGGACCCACCCAGGAGTTCGGGAGGGGACCCAGCAGTGTTCCAAAGGACCCAGGAGTTCAGGGTGGAACCCAAAAGTACTGAGGATACCCAGCAGTGCCCCAAAGGACCCAGGAGTTCTGAGGGGACCCAAGAGTTCAGGAGGGGACCCAGGAGTGCCCCAAAGGATCCAGAGTTCAGGAGGGGACCCACCCAGGAGTTCTGAGGGGACCCAGGCGTGCCCCAAAGTACCCAGGAGTTCGGGAGGGGACCCACCCAGGAGTTCGGGAGGGGACCCACCCAGGAGTTCGGGAGGGGACCCAGCAGTGTTCCAAAGGACCCAGGAGTTTAGGTAGGGAACGAAGAGTTCAGGAGGGGACCCAGGAGTTCAGGAGGGGACCCAGGAGTGCCCCAAAGGACCCAGGAGTTCAGTGGGGGACCGAAGAGTTCATGGCGGGACCCACCCAGGACTTCATGGCGGGACCCACCCAGGAGTTCACGAGGGACCCATTCAGGAGTTCAGGAGGGACCCATTCAGGAGTTCAGGAGGGACCCATTCAATAGTTCAGGAGGGGGACCAGGAGTGCCCCAAAGGACTCAGGAGTTCAGGGGGGAACCCAGGCGTTCTGAGGGGACCCAGGAGTGCCCCAAAGTACCCAAGAGTTCGGGAGGGGACCCAGGAATTCGAGAGGGACCCACCCAGGAGTTCGGGAGGGACCCACTCAGGAGTTCAGGAGCGGACCCATCAGTGCCCCAAAGGACCCAGGAGTTCAGGGGGGAACACAGGAGTTCGGAGGGGACCCAGGAGTTCAGGAGGGGACCCAGGCGTTCTGAGGGGACCCAGGAGTGCCCCAAAGTACCCAAGAGTTCAGGAGGGGACCCGCCCAGGAGTTCAGGAGGGACGCGCCCAGGAGTTCAGGAGGGACGCGCCCAGGAGTTCAGGAGGGACGCGCCCAGGAGTTCAGGGAGGGACTGAAGAATTCAGGAGGGGACCTAGGAGTTCAGGGGTTAACCCAAGAGTTCAGGAGCGGACCCAGGAGTTAGGAGAGGACCCAGGAGTGCCCCAAAGGACCCAGGAGTTCAGGAGGGGACCCAGGAGTGCCCCAAAGGACCCAGGAGTTCAGGAGGGGACCCAGCAGTGCCCCAAAGGACCCAGGAGTTCAGGGGAGAACCCAGGAGTGCCCGAAAGTACCCAGGAGTTCAGGGGGAACCCAGGCGTTCTGAGGGGACCCAGGAGTGCCCCAAAGTACCCAAGAGTTCGGGAGGGGACCCAGGAGTTCGGGAGGGACCCACCCAGGAGTTCGGGAGGGACCCACCCAGGAGTTCGGGAGGGACCCACCCAGGAGTTCGGGAGGGGACCCAGCAGTGCCCCAAAGGACCCAGGAGTTCTGAGGGGACCCAAGATTTCACCAAAGACCCAAGAGTTCAGGAGTGCACCCAGGAGTGCCCCAAAGGATCCAGAGTTCAGGAGGGGACCCTCACAGGAGTTCAGGAGGGGACCCAGCAGAGCCCCAAAGGACCCAGGAGTTCAGGGGGTAACACAGGAGTTCGGAGGGGACCCAGGAGTTCAGGAGGGGACCAAGGCGTTCTGAGGGTACACAGCAGTGCCCCAAAGTACCCAGGAGTTCGGGAGGGGAACCACCCAGGAGTTCGGGACGGGACCCAGCAGTGCCCCAAAGGACCCAGGAGTTCAGGGGTGAACCCAGGAGTTCTGAGGGGACCCAAGAGTTCCCCAAAGGACCCAAGAGCTTAGGAGGGGACCCAGGAGTGCCTGAAAGGATCCAGAGTTCAGGAGGGGACCTAGGAGTTCAGGAGGGGACCCAGGAGTGCCCCAAACGACCCAGGAGGTCAGTGGGGGACCGAAGAGTTCAGGAGGGAGACCAGGAGTGCCACAAAGGACCCAGGAGTTCAGGGGGGAACCCAGGAGTTCTGAGGGGACCCAGAACTACCCCAAAGGAACCAGGAATTCAGTGGGGGACCGAAGAGTTCAGGAGGGGGACCAGGAGTGCCCCAAAGGACCCTGGAGTTCTGAGGGGACCCAGGAGTGCCACAAAGGATCCAGAGTTCAGGAGGGGACCCAGGAGTGCCCCAAAGGATCCAGAGTTCAGGAGGGGACCCAAGAGTTCAGGAGGGACCCACCCAGGACTTCATGGCGGGACCCACCCAGGACTTCATGGCGGGACCCACCCAGGACTTCATGGCGGGACCCACCCAGGAGTTCAGGAGGGACCCATTCAGGAGTTCAGGAGGGACCCATTCAATAGTTCAGGAGGGGGACCAGGAGTGCCCCAAAGGACCCAGGAGTTCAGGGGGGAACCCAGGCGTTCTGAGGGGACCCAGGAGTGCCCCAAAGTACCTAAGAGTTCAGGAGGGGACCCAGGAGTTCGAGAGGGACCCACCCAGGAGTTCAGGAGCGGGCCCATTAGTGCCCCAAAGGACCCAGGAGTTCAGGGGGGAACACAGGAGTTCGGAGGGGACCCAGGCGTTCTGAGGGGACCCAGGAGTGCCCCAAAGTACCCAGGAGTTCAGGAGGGGACCCGCCCAGGAGTTCAGGAGGGGACCCGCCCAGGAGTTCAGGAGGGGACCCGCCCAGGAGTTCAGGAGGGGACCCGCCCAGGAGTTCAGGAGGGGACCCGCCCAGGAGTTCAGGAGGGGACCCGCCCAGGAGTTCAGGAGGGGACCCGCCCAGGAGTTCAGGAGGGGACCCGCCCAGGAGTTCAGGAGGGGACCCGCCCAGGAGTTCAGGAGGGGACCCGCCCAGGAGTTCAGGAGGGGACCCGCCCAGGAGTTCAGGGAGGGACTGAAGAATTCAGGAGGGGACCTAGGAGTTCAGGGGGTAACCCAAGAGTTCAGGAGCGGACCCAGGAGTTAGGAGAGGACCCAGGAGTGCCCCAAAGGACCCAGGAGTTCAGGAGGGGACCCAGGAGTGCCCCAAAGGACCCAGGAGTTCAGGAGGGGACCCAGCAGTGCCCCAAAGGACCCAGGAGTTCAGGGGGGAACCCAGGAGTGCCCCAAAGTACCCAGGAGTTCAGGGGGAACCCAGGCGTTCTGAGGGGACCCAGGAGTGCCCCAAACTACCCAAGAGTTCAGGAGGGGACCCAGGAGTTCGGGAGGGACCCACCCAGGAGTTCAGGAGGGACCCACCCAGGAGTTCGGGAGGGGACCCAGCAGTGCTCCAAAGGACCCAGGAGTTCTGAGGGGACCCAAGAGTTCACCAAAGGACCCAAGAGTTCACCAAAGGACCCAAGAGTTCAGGAGTGGACCCAGGAGTGCCCCAAAGGATCCAGAGTTCAGGAGGGGACCCTCCCAGGAGTTCAGGAGGGGACCCAGGCGTTCTGAGGGGACCCAGGAGTGCCCCAAAGTACCTAAGAGTTCAGGAGGGGACCCAGGAGTTCGAGAGGGACCCACCCAGGAGTTCAGGAGCGGGCCCATTAGTGCCCCAAAGGACCCAGGAGTTCAGGGGGGAACACAGGAGTTCGGAGGGGACCCAGGAGTTCAGGAGGGGACCCAGGCGTTCTGAGGGGACCCAGGAGTGCCCCAAAGTACCCAAGAGTTCAGGAGGGGACCCAGGAGTTCGAGAGGGACCCACCCAGGAGTTCAGGAGCGGGCCCATTAGTGCCCCAAAGGACCCAGGAGTTCAGGGGGGAACACAGGACTTCAGGAGGGGACCCAGGAGTTCAGGAGGGGACCCAGGAGTTCAGGAGGGGACCCAGGCGTTCTGAGGGGACCCAGGAGTGCCCCAAAGTACCCAAGAGTTCAGGAGGGGACCCGCCCAGGAGTTCAGGAGGGGACCCGCCCAGGAGTTCAGGGAGGGACTCAAGAATTCAGGAGGGGACCTAGGAGTTCAGGGGGTAACCCAGGAGTTCAGGAGCGGACCCATGAGTTCAGGAGAGGACCCAGGAGTGCCCCAAAGGACCCAGGAGGTCAGGAGGGGACCCAGCAGTGCCTCAAAGGACCCAGGAGTTCAGGGGGGAACCCAGGAGTGCCCCAAAGTACCCAGGAGTTCAGGAGGGGACCCAGGCGTTCTGAGGGGACCCAGGAGTGCCCCAAAGTACCCAAGAGTTCAGGAGGGGACCCAGGAGTTCAGGAGAGACCCACCCAGGAGTTCGGGAGGGACCCACCCAGGAGTTCGGGAGGGGACCCAGCAGTGCCCCAAAGGACCCAGGAGTTCTGAGGGGACCCAAGAGTTCACCAAAGACCCAAGAGTTCAGGAGTGGACCCAGGAGTGCCCCAAAGGATCCAGAGTTCAGGAGGGGACCCGCCCAGGACTTCAGGAGGGGACCCGCCCAGGACTTCAGGAGGGGACCCGCCCAGGACTTCAGGAGGGGACTTAGGAGTTCAGGGGGTAACCCAAGAGTTCAGGAGCGGACCCAGGAGTTCAGGAGAGGACCCAGGAGTGCCCCAAAGGACCCAGGAGTGCCCCAAGGTACCCAGGAGTTCAGGAGGGGACCCAGCAGTGCCCAAAGGACCCAGGAGATCAGGGGGGAACCCAGAAGTTCAGGAGGGGACCGAGGAGTACCCCAAAGGATCCAGTCTTCAGGAGGGGACCCAAGAGTTCGGGAGGGGACCCACCCATGAGTTCGGGAGGGGACCCACCCAGGAGTTCAAGAGGGCCCCACCCAGGAGTTCGGGGGGGGACCGAAGAGTTCAGGAGGGGGACCAGGAGTGCCCCAAAGGACCCAGGAGTGTCCCAAGGTACCCAGGAGTTCAGGAGGGGACCCAGGAGTGCCCCAAAGGACCCAAGAGTTCAGGAGGGGCCCCACCCAGGAGTTCAAGAGGGCCCCACCCAGGAGTTCAAGAGGGCCCCACCCAGGAGTTCAGGGGGGCGACCGAAGAGTTCAGAAGGCGGACCAGGAGTGCCCCAAAGGACCCAGGAGTGCCCCAAGGTACCCAGGAGTTCAGGAGGGGACCCAGCAGTGCCCCAAAGGACCCAGGAGTTCAGGAGGGAACCCAGGAGTTCGGAGGGGATCCAGGAGTGCCCCAAAGGACCCAGGAGTTCAGGGGGGAACCCAGGAGTTCGGAGGGGACCTAGATGTTCAGGAGGGGACCCAGAAGTTCAGGAGGGGATCGAGGAGTACTCCAAAGGATCCAGTCTTCAGGAGAGGACCCAGGAGTGCCCCAAAGGATCCAGAGTTCAGGAAGGGACCCAGGAGTTCGGGAGGGGACCCACCCAGGAGTTCAGGACGGGACCCACCCACGAGTTCGGGACGGGACCCACCCAGGAGTTCGGGACGGGACCCAGCAGAGCCCCAAAGGACCGAGGAGTTCAGGGGTGAACCCAGGAGTTCTGAGGGGACCCAAGAGTTCCCCAAAGTACCCAAGAGCTTAGGAGGGGACCCAGGAGTGCCCCAAAGGATCCAGAGTTCAGGAGGGGACCCAGGAGTGCCCCAAAGGACCCAGGAGTTCAGTGGGGGACCGAAGAGTTCAGGAGGGGGAGCAGGAGTGCCCCAAAGGACCCAGTAGTTCTGAGGGGACCCAAGAGTTCAGAAGGGCACCCAGGAGATCAGGAGGGACCCACCCAGGAGATCAGGAGGGACCCGCCCAGGAGTTCGGGAGGGACCCGCCCAGGAGTTCGGGAGGGACCCGCCCAGGAGTTCGGGAGGGACCCGCCCAGGAGTTCGGGAGGGGACCCGCCCAGGAGTTCAGGAGGGGACCGGGAGTTGAGGGAGGGACTGAAGAATTCAGGAGGGGACCTAGGAGTTCAGGGGGTAACCCAAGAGTTCAGGAGCGGACCCAGGAGTTCAGGAGAGGACCCAGGAGTGCCGCAAAGGACCCAGGAGTTCAGGAGGGGACCCAGGAGTGCCCCAAAGGATCCAGAGTTCAGGAGGGTACCCAGGAATGCCCCAAAGGACCCAGGAGTTCAGGGGGGAACCCAGGCATTCTGAGGGGACCCAGGAGTGCCCCAAAGTACCCAAGAGTTCAGGAGGGGACCCAGGAGTTCGGGAGGGACCCACCCAGGAGTTCGGGAGGGGACCCAGCAGTGTTCCAAAGGACCCAGGAGTTCAGGGTGGAACCCAAAAGTACTGAGGATACCCAGCAGTGCCCTAAAGGACCCAGGAGTTCTGAGGGGACCCAAGAGTTCACCAAAGGACCCAAGAGTTCAGGAAGGGACCCAGGAGTGCCCCAAAGGATCCAGAGTTCAGGAGGGGACCCAGCAGTGCCCCAAAGGACCCAGGAGTTCAGGAGGGGACCCAGGCGTTCTGAAAGGACCCAAGAGTGCCTCAAAGTACCCAGGAGTTCGGGAGGGGGCCCACCCAGGAGTTCGGGAGGGGGCCCACCCAGGAGTTCGGGAGGGGGCCCACCCAGGAGTTCGGGAGGGGGCCCACCCAGGAGTTCGGGAGGGGGCCCAGCAGTGCCCCAAAGGACCCAGGAGCTCAGGAGGGGACCCAGGAGCTCAGGAGGGGACCCAGGAGTGCCCCAAAGGACCCAGGAGTTCAGTGGGGGACCGAAGAGTTCAGGAGGGGGACCAGGAGTGCCCCAAAGGACCCAGGAGTTCAGGGGGGAACCCAGGAGTTCTGAGGGGACCCAGGAGTGCCCCAAAGGAACCAGGAGTTCATGGGGGAACTCAGGAGTGCCCCAAAGGATCCAGAGTTCAGGAGGGGACCCAGGAGTGCCCCAAAGGATCCAGAGTTCAGGAGGGGACCCAAGAGTTCATTAGGGACCCACCCAGGACTTCATGGGGGGACCCACCCAGGACTTCAGGAGGGACCCATTCAGGAGTTCAGGAGGGGGACCAGGAGTGCCCCAAAGGACCCAGGAGTTCAGGGGGGAACCCAGGCGTTCTGAGGGGACCCAGGAGTGCCCCAAAGTACCCAAGAGTTCAGGAGGGGACCCAGGAGTTCGAGAGGGACCCACCCAGGAGTTCATGAGCGGACCCATCAGTGTCTCAAAGGACCCAGGAGTTCAGGGGGGAACACAGGAGTTCGGAGGGGACCCAGGAGTTCAGGAGGGGACCCAGGCGTTCTGAGGGGACCCAGGAGTGCCCCAAAGTACCCAAGAGTTCAGCAGGGTACCCAAGAGTTCAGGAGGGGACCAAGAGAACAGGAGGGGACCCGCCCAGGAGTTCAGGAGGGGACCCAGGAGTTAGGAGAGGACCCAGGAGTGCCCCAAAGGACCCAGGAGTTCAGGAGGGGACCCAGGAGTGCCCCAAAAGACCCAGAAGTTCAGGAGGGGACCCAGCAGTGCCCCAAAGGACCCAGGAGTTCAGGAGGGGACCCAGCAGTGCCCCAAAGGACCCAGGAGTTCAGAGGGGAACCCAGGAGTGCCCCAAAGTACCCAGGAGTTCAGGGGGAACCCAGGCGTTCTGAGGGGACCCAGGAGTGCCCCAAAGTACCCAAGAGTTCAGGAGGGGACCCAAGAGTTCGGGAGGGACCCACCCAGGAGTTCAGGAGGGACCCACCCAGGAGTTCGGGAGGGGACCCAGCAGTGCTCCAAGGGACCCAGGAGTTCAGGGGGGAACCCAGGAGTTCGGAGGGGATCCAGGAGTGCCCCAAAGGACCCAGGAGTTCAGGGGGGAACACAGGAGTTCGGAGGGGACCCAGGAGTTCAGTAGGGGACCCAGGCGTTCTGAGGGGACCCAGCAGTGCCCCAAAGGACCCAAAAGTTCAGGAGGGACCCACCCAGGAGTTTATGGCGGGACCCACCCAGGACTTCAGGAGGGGACCCATTCAGGAGTTCAGGAGGGGGACCAGGAGTGCCCCAAAGGACCCAAGAGTTCAGGAGGGGACCCAGGATTGCCCCAAAGGATCCAGAGTTCAGGAGCGGACCCGCCCAGGAGTTCAGGAGGGGACCCGCCCAGGAGTTCTGAGGGGACCCGCCCGGGAGTTCAGGAGGGGACCGGGAGTTCAGGGAGGGACTGAAGAATTCAGGAGGGGACCTAGGAGTTCAGGGGGTAACCCAAGAGTTCAGGAGCGGACCCAGGAGTGCCCCAAAGGACCTAGGAGTTCAGGAGGGGACCCAGCAGTGCCCCAAAGGACCCTGGAGTTCAGGGGGGAACCCAGGAGTGCCCCAAAGTACCCAGGAGTTCAGGGGGAACCCAGGCGTTCTGAGGGGACCCAGGAGTGCCCCAAAGTACCCAAGAGTTCAGGAGGGGACCCAGGAGTTCAGGAGAGACCCACCCAGGAGTTCGGGAGGGACCCACCCAGGAGTTCGGGAGGGGACCCAGCAGTGCCCCAAAGGACCTAGGAGTTCTGAGGGGACCCAAGAGTTCACCAAAGACCCAAGAGTTCAGGAGTGGACCCAGGAGTGCCCCAAAGGACCCAGGAGTTCAGTGGGGGACCGAAGAGTTCAGGAGGGGGACCAGGAGTGCCCCAAAGGACCCAGAGTTCAGGAGGGGACCCAGGAGTGCCCCAAAGGATCCAGAGTTCAGGAGGGGACCCAAGAGTTCAGGAGGGACCCACCCAGGACTTCATGGCGGGACCCACCCAGGAGTTCAGGAGGGACCCATTCAGGAGTTCAGGAGGGACCCATTCAATAGTTCAGGAGGGGGACCAGGAGTGCCCCAAGGGACTCAGGAGTTCAGGGGGGAACCCAGGCGTTCTGAGGGGATCCAGGAGTGCCCCAAAGTACCCAAGAGTTCGGGAGGGGACCCAGGAATTCGAGAGGGACCCACCCAGGAGTTCAGGAGCGGACCCATCAGTGCCCCAAAGGACCCAGGAGTTCAGGGGGGAACACAGGAGTTCGGAGGGGACCCAGGAGTTCAGGAGGGGACCCAGGCATTCTGAGGGGACCCAGGAGTGCCCCAAAGTACCCAAGAGTTCAGGAGGGGACGCGCCCAGGAGTTCAGGAGGGACGCGCCCAGGAGTTCAGGAGGGACGCGCCCAGGAGTTCAGGGAGAGACTGAAGAATTCAGGAGGGGACCTAGGAGTTCAGGGGGTAACCCAAGAGTTCAGGAGCGGACCCAGGAGTTAGGAGAGGACCCAGGAGTGCCCCAAAGGACCCAGGAGTTCAGGAGGGGACCCAGGAGTGCCCCAAAGGACCCAGGAGTTCAGGAGGGGACCCAGCAGTGCCCCAAAGGACCCAGGAGTTCAGGGGAGAACCCAGGAGTGCCCCAAAGTACCCAGGATTTCAGGGGGAACCCAGGCGTTCTGAGGGGACCCAGGAGTGCCCCAAAGTACCCAAGAGTTCGGGAGGGGACCCAGGAATTCGAGAGGGACCCACCCAGGAGTTCGGGAGGGACCCACCCAGGAGTTCGGGAGGGGACCCAGCAGTGCCCCAAAGGACCCAGGAGTTCTGAGGGGACCCAAGATTTCACCAAAGACCCAAGAGTTCAGGAGTGCACCCAGGAGTGCCCCAAAGGATCCAGAGTTCAGGAGGGGACCCTCACAGGAGTTCAGGAGGGGACCCAGCAGAGCCCCAAAGGACCCAGGAGTTCAGGGGGTAACACAGGAGTTCGGAGGGGACCAAGGCGTTCTGAGGGTACACAGCAGTGCCCCAAAGTACCCAGGAGTTCGGGAGGGGACCCAGCAGTGCCCCAAAGGACCCAGGAGTTCAGGGGTGAACCCAGGAGTTCTGAGGGGACCCAAGAGTTCCCCAAAGGACTCAAGAGCTTAGGAGGGGACCCAGGAGTGCCTGAAAGGATCCAGAGTTCAGGAGGGGACCTAGGAGTTCAGGAGGGGACCCAGGAGTGCCCCAAACGACCCAGGAGTTCAGTGGGGGACCGAAGAGTTCAGGAGGGAGACCAGGAGTGCCACAAAGGACCCAGGAGTTCAGGGGGGAACCCAGGAGTTCTGAGGGGACCCAGAACTACCCCAAAGGAACCAGGAATTCAGTGGGGGACCGAAGAGTTCAGGAGGGGGACCAGGAGTGCCCCAAAGGACCCAGGAGTTCTGAGGGGACCCAGGAGTGCCACAAAGGAACCAGGAGTTCAGGAGGGGACCCAAGTGTGCCCCAAAGGACCCAGGAGTTCAGGAGGGGACCCAAGAGTGCCCCAAAGGATCCAGAGTTCAGGAGGGGACCCGCCCAGGAGTTCAGGAGGGGACCCGCCCAGGAGTTCAGGAGGGGACCCGCCCAGGAGTTCAGGGAGGGACTCAAGAATTCAGGAGGGGACCTAGGAGTTCAGGGGGTAACCCAAGAGTTCAGGAGCGGACCCAGGAGTTAGGAGAGGACCCAGGAGTGCCCCAAAGGACCCAGGAGTTCAGGAGGGGACCCAGGAGTGCCCCAAAGGACCCAGGAGTTCAGGAGGGGACCCAGCAGTGCCCCAAAGGACCCAGGAGTTCAGGGGGGAACCCAGGAGTGCCCCAAAGTACCCAGGAGTTCAGGGGGAACCCAGGCGTTCTGAGGGGACCCAGGAGTGCCCCAAAGTACCCAAGAGTTCAGAGGGGACCCAGGAGTTCGGGAGGGACCCACCCAGGAGTTCGGGAGGGGACCCAGCAGTGCCCCAAAGGACCCAGGAGTTCTGAGGGGACCCAAGAGTTCACCAAAGACCCAAGAGTTCAGGAGTGGACCCAGCAGTGCCCCAAAGGACCCAGGAGTTCAGGGGGTAACACAGGAGTTCGGAGGGGACCCAGGAGTTCAGGAGGGGACCCAGGCGTTCTTAGGGTACCCAGCAGTGCCCCAAAGTACCCAGGAGTTCGGGAGGGGACGCACCCAGGAGTTCGGGAGGGGACGCACCCAGGAGTTCGGGAGGGGACGCACCCAGGAGTTCGGGAGGGGACGCACCCAGGAGTTCGGGAGGGCACCCAGCAGTGCCCCAAAGGACCCAGGAGTTCAGGGGTGAACCCAGGAGTACTGAGGGGACCCAAGAGTTCCCCAAAGGACCCAAGAGCTTAGGAGGGGACCCAGGAGTGCCCGAAAGGATCCGGAGTTCAGGAGGGGACCCAGGAGTTCAGGAGGGGACCCAGGAGTGCCCCAAAGGACCCAGGAGTTCAGTGGGGGACTGAAGAGTTCAGGAGGGGGAGCAGGAGTGCCCCAGAGGACCCAGGAGTTCTGAGGGCACCCAAGAGATCAGGAGGGACCCACCCAGGAGTTCGGGAGGGGACCCGCCCAGGAGTTCGGGAGGGGACCCGCCCAGGAGTTCGGGAGGGGACCCGCCCAGGAGTTCGGGAGGGGACCCGCCCAGGAGTTCGGGAGGGGACCCGCCCAGGAGTTCGGGAGGGGACCCGCCCAGGAGTTCGGGAGGGGACCCGCCCAGGAGTTCGGGAGGGGACCCGCCCAGGAGTTCGGGAGGGGACCCGCCCAGGAGTTCAGAAGGGACCCGCCCAGGAGTTCGGGAGGGGACCCGCCCAGGAGTTCGGGAGGGGACCCGCCCAGGAGTTCGGGAGCGGACCCGCCCAGGAGTTCAGGAGGGACCCGCCCAGGAGTTCAGGAGGGACCCGCCCAGGAGTTCAGGAGGGACCCGCCCAGGAGTTCAGGAGGGACCCGCCCAGGAGTTCAGGAGGGGACCGGGAGTTCAGGGAGGGACTGAAGAATTCAGCAGTGGACCCAGGAGTTCAGGAGAGGACCCAGGAGTGCCCCAAAGGACCCAGGAGTTCAGGAGGGGACCCAGGAGTGCCCCAAAGGATCCAGAGTTCAGGAGGGTACCCAGGAATGCCCCAAAGGACCCAGGAGTTCAGGGGGGAACCCAGGCATTCTGAGGGGACCCAGGAGTGCCCCAAAGTACCCAAGAGTTCAGGAGGGGACCCAGAAGTTCGGGAGGGACCCACCCAGGAGTTCGGGAGGGACCCACCCAGGAGTTCGGGAGGGGACCCAGCAGTGTTCCAAAGGACCCAGGAGTTCAGGGTGGAACCCAAAAGTACTGAGGATACCCAGCAGTGCCCCAAAGGACCCAGGAGTTCTGAGGGGACCCAAGAGTTCAGGAGGGGACCCAGGAGTGCCCCAAAGGATCCAGAGTTCAGGAGGGGACCCACCCAGGAGTTCTGAGGGGACCCAGGCGTGCCCCAAAGTACCCAGGAGTTCGGGAGGGGACCCACCCAGGAGTTCGGGAGGGGACCCACCCAGGAGTTCGGGAGGGGACCCAGCAGTGTTCCAAAGGACCCAGGAGTTTAGGTAGGGAACGAAGAGTTCAGGAGGGGACCCAGGAGTTCAGGAGGGGACCCAGGAGTGCCCCAAAGGACCCAGGAGTTCAGTGGGGGACCGAAGAGTTCATGGCGGGACCCACCCAGGACTTCATGGCGGGACCCACCCAGGAGTTCACGAGGGACCCATTCAGGAGTTCAGGAGGGACCCATTCAGGAGTTCAGGAGGGACCCATTCAATAGTTCAGGAGGGGGACCAGGAGTGCCCCAAAGGACTCAGGAGTTCAGGGGGGAACCCAGGCGTTCTGAGGGGACCCAGGAGTGCCCCAAAGTACCCAAGAGTTCGGGAGGGGACCCAGGAATTCGAGAGGGACCCACCCAGGAGTTCGGGAGGGACCCACTCAGGAGTTCAGGAGCGGACCCATCAGTGCCCCAAAGGACCCAGGAGTTCAGGGGGGAACACAGGAGTTCGGAGGGGACCCAGGAGTTCAGGAGGGGACCCAGGCGTTCTGAGGGGACCCAGGAGTGCCCCAAAGTACCCAAGAGTTCAGGAGGGGACCCGCCCAGGAGTTCAGGAGGGACGCGCCCAGGAGTTCAGGAGGGACGCGCCCAGGAGTTCAGGAGGGACGCGCCCAGGAGTTCAGGGAGGGACTGAAGAATTCAGGAGGGGACCTAGGAGTTCAGGGGTTAACCCAAGAGTTCAGGAGCGGACCCAGGAGTTAGGAGAGGACCCAGGAGTGCCCCAAAGGACCCAGGAGTTCAGGAGGGGACCCAGGAGTGCCCCAAAGGACCCAGGAGTTCAGGAGGGGACCCAGCAGTGCCCCAAAGGACCCAGGAGTTCAGGGGAGAACCCAGGAGTGCCCGAAAGTACCCAGGAGTTCAGGGGGAACCCAGGCGTTCTGAGGGGACCCAGGAGTGCCCCAAAGTACCCAAGAGTTCGGGAGGGGACCCAGGAGTTCGGGAGGGACCCACCCAGGAGTTCGGGAGGGACCCACCCAGGAGTTCGGGAGGGACCCACCCAGGAGTTCGGGAGGGGACCCAGCAGTGCCCCAAAGGACCCAGGAGTTCTGAGGGGACCCAAGATTTCACCAAAGACCCAAGAGTTCAGGAGTGCACCCAGGAGTGCCCCAAAGGATCCAGAGTTCAGGAGGGGACCCTCACAGGAGTTCAGGAGGGGACCCAGCAGAGCCCCAAAGGACCCAGGAGTTCAGGGGGTAACACAGGAGTTCGGAGGGGACCCAGGAGTTCAGGAGGGGACCAAGGCGTTCTGAGGGTACACAGCAGTGCCCCAAAGTACCCAGGAGTTCGGGAGGGGAACCACCCAGGAGTTCGGGACGGGACCCAGCAGTGCCCCAAAGGACCCAGGAGTTCAGGGGTGAACCCAGGAGTTCTGAGGGGACCCAAGAGTTCCCCAAAGGACCCAAGAGCTTAGGAGGGGACCCAGGAGTGCCTGAAAGGATCCAGAGTTCAGGAGGGGACCTAGGAGTTCAGGAGGGGACCCAGGAGTGCCCCAAACGACCCAGGAGGTCAGTGGGGGACCGAAGAGTTCAGGAGGGAGACCAGGAGTGCCACAAAGGACCCAGGAGTTCAGGGGGGAACCCAGGAGTTCTGAGGGGACCCAGAACTACCCCAAAGGAACCAGGAATTCAGTGGGGGACCGAAGAGTTCAGGAGGGGGACCAGGAGTGCCCCAAAGGACCCTGGAGTTCTGAGGGGACCCAGGAGTGCCACAAAGGATCCAGAGTTCAGGAGGGGACCCAGGAGTGCCCCAAAGGATCCAGAGTTCAGGAGGGGACCCAAGAGTTCAGGAGGGACCCACCCAGGACTTCATGGCGGGACCCACCCAGGACTTCATGGCGGGACCCACCCAGGACTTCATGGCGGGACCCACCCAGGAGTTCAGGAGGGACCCATTCAGGAGTTCAGGAGGGACCCATTCAATAGTTCAGGAGGGGGACCAGGAGTGCCCCAAAGGACCCAGGAGTTCAGGGGGGAACCCAGGCGTTCTGAGGGGACCCAGGAGTGCCCCAAAGTACCTAAGAGTTCAGGAGGGGACCCAGGAGTTCGAGAGGGACCCACCCAGGAGTTCAGGAGCGGGCCCATTAGTGCCCCAAAGGACCCAGGAGTTCAGGGGGGAACACAGGAGTTCGGAGGGGACCCAGGCGTTCTGAGGGGACCCAGGAGTGCCCCAAAGTACCCAGGAGTTCAGGAGGGGACCCGCCCAGGAGTTCAGGAGGGGACCCGCCCAGGAGTTCAGGAGGGGACCCGCCCAGGAGTTCAGGAGGGGACCCGCCCAGGAGTTCAGGAGGGGACCCGCCCAGGAGTTCAGGAGGGGACCCGCCCAGGAGTTCAGGAGGGGACCCGCCCAGGAGTTCAGGAGGGGACCCGCCCAGGAGTTCAGGAGGGGACCCGCCCAGGAGTTCAGGAGGGGACCCGCCCAGGAGTTCAGGAGGGGACCCGCCCAGGAGTTCAGGAGGGGACCCGCCCAGGAGTTCAGGGAGGGACTGAAGAATTCAGGAGGGGACCTAGGAGTTCAGGGGGTAACCCAAGAGTTCAGGAGCGGACCCAGGAGTTAGGAGAGGACCCAGGAGTGCCCCAAAGGACCCAGGAGTTCAGGAGGGGACCCAGGAGTGCCCCAAAGGACCCAGGAGTTCAGGAGGGGACCCAGCAGTGCCCCAAAGGACCCAGGAGTTCAGGGGGGAACCCAGGAGTGCCCCAAAGTACCCAGGAGTTCAGGGGGAACCCAGGCGTTCTGAGGGGACCCAGGAGTGCCCCAAACTACCCAAGAGTTCAGGAGGGGACCCAGGAGTTCGGGAGGGACCCACCCAGGAGTTCAGGAGGGACCCACCCAGGAGTTCGGGAGGGGACCCAGCAGTGCTCCAAAGGACCCAGGAGTTCTGAGGGGACCCAAGAGTTCACCAAAGGACCCAAGAGTTCACCAAAGGACCCAAGAGTTCAGGAGTGGACCCAGGAGTGCCCCAAAGGATCCAGAGTTCAGGAGGGGACCCTCCCAGGAGTTCAGGAGGGGACCCAGGCGTTCTGAGGGGACCCAGGAGTGCCCCAAAGTACCTAAGAGTTCAGGAGGGGACCCAGGAGTTCGAGAGGGACCCACCCAGGAGTTCAGGAGCGGGCCCATTAGTGCCCCAAAGGACCCAGGAGTTCAGGGGGGAACACAGGAGTTCGGAGGGGACCCAGGAGTTCAGGAGGGGACCCAGGCGTTCTGAGGGGACCCAGGAGTGCCCCAAAGTACCCAAGAGTTCAGGAGGGGACCCAGGAGTTCGAGAGGGACCCACCCAGGAGTTCAGGAGCGGGCCCATTAGTGCCCCAAAGGACCCAGGAGTTCAGGGGGGAACACAGGACTTCAGGAGGGGACCCAGGAGTTCAGGAGGGGACCCAGGAGTTCAGGAGGGGACCCAGGCGTTCTGAGGGGACCCAGGAGTGCCCCAAAGTACCCAAGAGTTCAGGAGGGGACCCGCCCAGGAGTTCAGGAGGGGACCCGCCCAGGAGTTCAGGGAGGGACTCAAGAATTCAGGAGGGGACCTAGGAGTTCAGGGGGTAACCCAGGAGTTCAGGAGCGGACCCATGAGTTCAGGAGAGGACCCAGGAGTGCCCCAAAGGACCCAGGAGGTCAGGAGGGGACCCAGCAGTGCCTCAAAGGACCCAGGAGTTCAGGGGGGAACCCAGGAGTGCCCCAAAGTACCCAGGAGTTCAGGAGGGGACCCAGGCGTTCTGAGGGGACCCAGGAGTGCCCCAAAGTACCCAAGAGTTCAGGAGGGGACCCAGGAGTTCAGGAGAGACCCACCCAGGAGTTCGGGAGGGACCCACCCAGGAGTTCGGGAGGGGACCCAGCAGTGCCCCAAAGGACCCAGGAGTTCTGAGGGGACCCAAGAGTTCACCAAAGACCCAAGAGTTCAGGAGTGGACCCAGGAGTGCCCCAAAGGATCCAGAGTTCAGGAGGGGACCCGCCCAGGACTTCAGGAGGGGACCCGCCCAGGACTTCAGGAGGGGACCCGCCCAGGACTTCAGGAGGGGACTTAGGAGTTCAGGGGGTAACCCAAGAGTTCAGGAGCGGACCCAGGAGTTCAGGAGAGGACCCAGGAGTGCCCCAAAGGACCCAGGAGTGCCCCAAGGTACCCAGGAGTTCAGGAGGGGACCCAGCAGTGCCCAAAGGACCCAGGAGATCAGGGGGGAACCCAGAAGTTCAGGAGGGGACCGAGGAGTACCCCAAAGGATCCAGTCTTCAGGAGGGGACCCAAGAGTTCGGGAGGGGACCCACCCATGAGTTCGGGAGGGGACCCACCCAGGAGTTCAAGAGGGCCCCACCCAGGAGTTCGGGGGGGGACCGAAGAGTTCAGGAGGGGGACCAGGAGTGCCCCAAAGGACCCAGGAGTGTCCCAAGGTACCCAGGAGTTCAGGAGGGGACCCAGGAGTGCCCCAAAGGACCCAAGAGTTCAGGAGGGGCCCCACCCAGGAGTTCAAGAGGGCCCCACCCAGGAGTTCAAGAGGGCCCCACCCAGGAGTTCAGGGGGGCGACCGAAGAGTTCAGAAGGCGGACCAGGAGTGCCCCAAAGGACCCAGGAGTGCCCCAAGGTACCCAGGAGTTCAGGAGGGGACCCAGCAGTGCCCCAAAGGACCCAGGAGTTCAGGAGGGAACCCAGGAGTTCGGAGGGGATCCAGGAGTGCCCCAAAGGACCCAGGAGTTCAGGGGGGAACCCAGGAGTTCGGAGGGGACCTAGATGTTCAGGAGGGGACCCAGAAGTTCAGGAGGGGATCGAGGAGTACTCCAAAGGATCCAGTCTTCAGGAGAGGACCCAGGAGTGCCCCAAAGGATCCAGAGTTCAGGAAGGGACCCAGGAGTTCGGGAGGGGACCCACCCAGGAGTTCAGGACGGGACCCACCCACGAGTTCGGGACGGGACCCACCCAGGAGTTCGGGACGGGACCCAGCAGAGCCCCAAAGGACCGAGGAGTTCAGGGGTGAACCCAGGAGTTCTGAGGGGACCCAAGAGTTCCCCAAAGTACCCAAGAGCTTAGGAGGGGACCCAGGAGTGCCCCAAAGGATCCAGAGTTCAGGAGGGGACCCAGGAGTGCCCCAAAGGACCCAGGAGTTCAGTGGGGGACCGAAGAGTTCAGGAGGGGGAGCAGGAGTGCCCCAAAGGACCCAGTAGTTCTGAGGGGACCCAAGAGTTCAGAAGGGCACCCAGGAGATCAGGAGGGACCCACCCAGGAGATCAGGAGGGACCCGCCCAGGAGTTCGGGAGGGACCCGCCCAGGAGTTCGGGAGGGACCCGCCCAGGAGTTCGGGAGGGACCCGCCCAGGAGTTCGGGAGGGGACCCGCCCAGGAGTTCAGGAGGGGACCGGGAGTTGAGGGAGGGACTGAAGAATTCAGGAGGGGACCTAGGAGTTCAGGGGGTAACCCAAGAGTTCAGGAGCGGACCCAGGAGTTCAGGAGAGGACCCAGGAGTGCCGCAAAGGACCCAGGAGTTCAGGAGGGGACCCAGGAGTGCCCCAAAGGATCCAGAGTTCAGGAGGGTACCCAGGAATGCCCCAAAGGACCCAGGAGTTCAGGGGGGAACCCAGGCATTCTGAGGGGACCCAGGAGTGCCCCAAAGTACCCAAGAGTTCAGGAGGGGACCCAGGAGTTCGGGAGGGACCCACCCAGGAGTTCGGGAGGGGACCCAGCAGTGTTCCAAAGGACCCAGGAGTTCAGGGTGGAACCCAAAAGTACTGAGGATACCCAGCAGTGCCCTAAAGGACCCAGGAGTTCTGAGGGGACCCAAGAGTTCACCAAAGGACCCAAGAGTTCAGGAAGGGACCCAGGAGTGCCCCAAAGGATCCAGAGTTCAGGAGGGGACCCAGCAGTGCCCCAAAGGACCCAGGAGTTCAGGAGGGGACCCAGGCGTTCTGAAAGGACCCAAGAGTGCCTCAAAGTACCCAGGAGTTCGGGAGGGGGCCCACCCAGGAGTTCGGGAGGGGGCCCACCCAGGAGTTCGGGAGGGGGCCCACCCAGGAGTTCGGGAGGGGGCCCACCCAGGAGTTCGGGAGGGGGCCCAGCAGTGCCCCAAAGGACCCAGGAGCTCAGGAGGGGACCCAGGAGCTCAGGAGGGGACCCAGGAGTGCCCCAAAGGACCCAGGAGTTCAGTGGGGGACCGAAGAGTTCAGGAGGGGGACCAGGAGTGCCCCAAAGGACCCAGGAGTTCAGGGGGGAACCCAGGAGTTCTGAGGGGACCCAGGAGTGCCCCAAAGGAACCAGGAGTTCATGGGGGAACTCAGGAGTGCCCCAAAGGATCCAGAGTTCAGGAGGGGACCCAGGAGTGCCCCAAAGGATCCAGAGTTCAGGAGGGGACCCAAGAGTTCATTAGGGACCCACCCAGGACTTCATGGGGGGACCCACCCAGGACTTCAGGAGGGACCCATTCAGGAGTTCAGGAGGGGGACCAGGAGTGCCCCAAAGGACCCAGGAGTTCAGGGGGGAACCCAGGCGTTCTGAGGGGACCCAGGAGTGCCCCAAAGTACCCAAGAGTTCAGGAGGGGACCCAGGAGTTCGAGAGGGACCCACCCAGGAGTTCATGAGCGGACCCATCAGTGTCTCAAAGGACCCAGGAGTTCAGGGGGGAACACAGGAGTTCGGAGGGGACCCAGGAGTTCAGGAGGGGACCCAGGCGTTCTGAGGGGACCCAGGAGTGCCCCAAAGTACCCAAGAGTTCAGCAGGGTACCCAAGAGTTCAGGAGGGGACCAAGAGAACAGGAGGGGACCCGCCCAGGAGTTCAGGAGGGGACCCAGGAGTTAGGAGAGGACCCAGGAGTGCCCCAAAGGACCCAGGAGTTCAGGAGGGGACCCAGGAGTGCCCCAAAAGACCCAGAAGTTCAGGAGGGGACCCAGCAGTGCCCCAAAGGACCCAGGAGTTCAGGAGGGGACCCAGCAGTGCCCCAAAGGACCCAGGAGTTCAGAGGGGAACCCAGGAGTGCCCCAAAGTACCCAGGAGTTCAGGGGGAACCCAGGCGTTCTGAGGGGACCCAGGAGTGCCCCAAAGTACCCAAGAGTTCAGGAGGGGACCCAAGAGTTCGGGAGGGACCCACCCAGGAGTTCAGGAGGGACCCACCCAGGAGTTCGGGAGGGGACCCAGCAGTGCTCCAAGGGACCCAGGAGTTCAGGGGGGAACCCAGGAGTTCGGAGGGGATCCAGGAGTGCCCCAAAGGACCCAGGAGTTCAGGGGGGAACACAGGAGTTCGGAGGGGACCCAGGAGTTCAGTAGGGGACCCAGGCGTTCTGAGGGGACCCAGCAGTGCCCCAAAGGACCCAAAAGTTCAGGAGGGACCCACCCAGGAGTTTATGGCGGGACCCACCCAGGACTTCAGGAGGGGACCCATTCAGGAGTTCAGGAGGGGGACCAGGAGTGCCCCAAAGGACCCAAGAGTTCAGGAGGGGACCCAGGATTGCCCCAAAGGATCCAGAGTTCAGGAGCGGACCCGCCCAGGAGTTCAGGAGGGGACCCGCCCAGGAGTTCTGAGGGGACCCGCCCGGGAGTTCAGGAGGGGACCGGGAGTTCAGGGAGGGACTGAAGAATTCAGGAGGGGACCTAGGAGTTCAGGGGGTAACCCAAGAGTTCAGGAGCGGACCCAGGAGTGCCCCAAAGGACCTAGGAGTTCAGGAGGGGACCCAGCAGTGCCCCAAAGGACCCTGGAGTTCAGGGGGGAACCCAGGAGTGCCCCAAAGTACCCAGGAGTTCAGGGGGAACCCAGGCGTTCTGAGGGGACCCAGGAGTGCCCCAAAGTACCCAAGAGTTCAGGAGGGGACCCAGGAGTTCAGGAGAGACCCACCCAGGAGTTCGGGAGGGACCCACCCAGGAGTTCGGGAGGGGACCCAGCAGTGCCCCAAAGGACCTAGGAGTTCTGAGGGGACCCAAGAGTTCACCAAAGACCCAAGAGTTCAGGAGTGGACCCAGGAGTGCCCCAAAGGACCCAGGAGTTCAGTGGGGGACCGAAGAGTTCAGGAGGGGGACCAGGAGTGCCCCAAAGGACCCAGAGTTCAGGAGGGGACCCAGGAGTGCCCCAAAGGATCCAGAGTTCAGGAGGGGACCCAAGAGTTCAGGAGGGACCCACCCAGGACTTCATGGCGGGACCCACCCAGGAGTTCAGGAGGGACCCATTCAGGAGTTCAGGAGGGACCCATTCAATAGTTCAGGAGGGGGACCAGGAGTGCCCCAAGGGACTCAGGAGTTCAGGGGGGAACCCAGGCGTTCTGAGGGGATCCAGGAGTGCCCCAAAGTACCCAAGAGTTCGGGAGGGGACCCAGGAATTCGAGAGGGACCCACCCAGGAGTTCAGGAGCGGACCCATCAGTGCCCCAAAGGACCCAGGAGTTCAGGGGGGAACACAGGAGTTCGGAGGGGACCCAGGAGTTCAGGAGGGGACCCAGGCATTCTGAGGGGACCCAGGAGTGCCCCAAAGTACCCAAGAGTTCAGGAGGGGACGCGCCCAGGAGTTCAGGAGGGACGCGCCCAGGAGTTCAGGAGGGACGCGCCCAGGAGTTCAGGGAGAGACTGAAGAATTCAGGAGGGGACCTAGGAGTTCAGGGGGTAACCCAAGAGTTCAGGAGCGGACCCAGGAGTTAGGAGAGGACCCAGGAGTGCCCCAAAGGACCCAGGAGTTCAGGAGGGGACCCAGGAGTGCCCCAAAGGACCCAGGAGTTCAGGAGGGGACCCAGCAGTGCCCCAAAGGACCCAGGAGTTCAGGGGAGAACCCAGGAGTGCCCCAAAGTACCCAGGATTTCAGGGGGAACCCAGGCGTTCTGAGGGGACCCAGGAGTGCCCCAAAGTACCCAAGAGTTCGGGAGGGGACCCAGGAATTCGAGAGGGACCCACCCAGGAGTTCGGGAGGGACCCACCCAGGAGTTCGGGAGGGGACCCAGCAGTGCCCCAAAGGACCCAGGAGTTCTGAGGGGACCCAAGATTTCACCAAAGACCCAAGAGTTCAGGAGTGCACCCAGGAGTGCCCCAAAGGATCCAGAGTTCAGGAGGGGACCCTCACAGGAGTTCAGGAGGGGACCCAGCAGAGCCCCAAAGGACCCAGGAGTTCAGGGGGTAACACAGGAGTTCGGAGGGGACCAAGGCGTTCTGAGGGTACACAGCAGTGCCCCAAAGTACCCAGGAGTTCGGGAGGGGACCCAGCAGTGCCCCAAAGGACCCAGGAGTTCAGGGGTGAACCCAGGAGTTCTGAGGGGACCCAAGAGTTCCCCAAAGGACTCAAGAGCTTAGGAGGGGACCCAGGAGTGCCTGAAAGGATCCAGAGTTCAGGAGGGGACCTAGGAGTTCAGGAGGGGACCCAGGAGTGCCCCAAACGACCCAGGAGTTCAGTGGGGGACCGAAGAGTTCAGGAGGGAGACCAGGAGTGCCACAAAGGACCCAGGAGTTCAGGGGGGAACCCAGGAGTTCTGAGGGGACCCAGAACTACCCCAAAGGAACCAGGAATTCAGTGGGGGACCGAAGAGTTCAGGAGGGGGACCAGGAGTGCCCCAAAGGACCCAGGAGTTCTGAGGGGACCCAGGAGTGCCACAAAGGAACCAGGAGTTCAGGGGGGAACTCAGGAGTGCCCCAAAGGATCCAGAGTTCAGGAGGGGACCCAGGAGTGCCCCAAAGGATCCAGAGTTCAGGAGGGGACCCAAGAGTTCAGGAGGGACCCACCCAGGAGTTCATGGCGGGACCCACCCAGGAGTTCATGGCGGGACCCACCCAGGAGTTCAGGAGGGACCCATTCAATAGTTCAGGAGGGACCCATTCAATAGTTCAGGAGGGGGACCAGGAGTGCCCCAAAGGACCCAGGAGTTCAGGGGGGAACCCAGGCGTTCTGAGGGGACCCAGGAGTACCCCAAAGTACCTAAGAGTTCAGGAGGGGACCCAGGAGTTCGAGAGGGACCCACCCAGGAGTTCAGGAGAGGGCCCATATAGTGCCCCAAAGGACCCAGGAGTTCAGGGGGGAACACAGGAGTTCGGAGGGGACCCAGGAGTTCAGTAGGGGACCCAGGCGTTCTGAGGGTACCCAGGAGTGCCCCAAAGTACCCAGGAGTTCGGGAGGGGACCCACCCAGGAGTTCGGGAGGGGAACCACCCAGGAGTTCGGGAGGGGAACCACCCAGGAGTTCGGGAGGGGAACCACCCAGGAGTTCGGGAGGGGACCCAGCAGTGCCCCAAAGGACCCAAAAGTTCAGGAGGGACCCACCCAGGAGTTCATGGCGGGACCCACCCAGGACTTCAGGAGGGGACCCATTCAGGAGTTCAGGAGGGGGACCACGAGTGCCCCAAAGGACCCAGGAGTTCAGGAGGGGACCCAGGATTGCCCCAAAGGATCCAGAGTTCAGGAGGGGACCCGCCCAGGAGTTCAGGAGGGGACCCGCCCAGGAGTTCAGGAGGGGACCCGCCCAGGAGTTCAGGAGGGGACCCGCCCAGGAGTTCAGGAGGGGACCCGCCCAGGAGTTCAGGAGGGGACCCGCCCAGGAGTTCAGGAGGGGACCCGCCCAGGAGTTCAGGAGGGGACCGGGAGTTCAGGGAGGGACTGAAGAATTCAGGAGGGGACCTAGGAGTTCAGGGGGTAACCCAAGAGTTCAGGAGCGGACCCAGGAGTTAGGAGAGGACCCAGGAGTGCCCCAAAGGACCCAGGAGTTCAGGAGGGGACCCAGGAGTGCCCCAAAGGACCCAGGAGTTCAGGAGGGGACCCAGCAGTGCCCCAAAGGACCCAGGAGTTCAGGGGGGAACCCAGGAGTGCCCCGAAGTACCCAGGAGTTCAGGGGGAACCCAGGCGTTCTGAGGGGACCCAGGAGTGCCCCAAACTACCCAAGAGTTCAGGAGGGGACCCAGGAGTTCGGGAGGGACCCACCCAGGAGTTCAGGAGGGACCCACCCAGGAGTTCGGGAGGGGACCCAGCAGTGCTCCAAAGGACCCAGGAGTTCTGAGGGGACCCAAGAGTTCACCAAAGGACCCAAGAGTTCACGAGTGGACCCAGGAGTGCCCCAAAGGATCCAGAGTTCAGGAGGGGACCCTCCCAGGAGTTCAGGAGGGGACCCAGCAGTGCCCCAAAGGACCCAGGAGTTCAGGGGGTAACACAGGAGTTCGGAGGGGACCCAGGAGTTCAGTAGGGGACCCAGGCGTTCTGAGGGTACCGAGGAGTGCCCCAAAGTACCCAGGAGTTCGGGAGGGGACCCACCCAGGAGTTCGGGAGGGGACCCACCCAGGAGTTCAAGAGGGCCCCACCCAGGAGTTCGGGGGGGGACCGAAGAGTTCAGGAGGGGGACCAGGAGTGCCCCAAAGGACCCAGGAGTGTCCCAAGGTACCCAGGAGTTCAGGAGGGGACCCAGGAGTGCCCCAAAGGACCCAAGAGTTCAGGAGGGGACCCACCCAGGAGTTCAAGAGGGCCCCACCCAGGAGTTCAAGAGGGCGACCGAAGAGTTCAGAAGGCGGACCAGGAGTGCCCCAAAGGACCCAGGAGTGCCCCAAGGTACCCAGGAGTTCAGGAGGGGACCCAGCAGTGCCCCAAAGGACCCAGGAGTTTAGGGGGGAACCCAGGAGTTCGGAGGGGATCCAGGAGTGCCCCAAAGGACCCAGGAGTTCAGGGGGGAACCCAGGAGTTCGGAGGGGACCTAGATGTTCAGGAGGGGACCCAGAAGTTCAGGAGGGGACCGAGGAGTACCCCAAAGGATCCAGAGTTCGGGAGGGGACCCACCCAGGAGTTCGGGAGGGGACCAACCCAGGAGTTCGGGAGGGGACCCACCCAGGAGTTCGGGACGGGACCCAGCAGAGCCCCAAAGGACCCAGGAGTTCAGGGTGAACCCAGGAGTTCTGAGGGGATCCAAGAGTTCCCCAAAGGACCCAAGAGCTTAGGAGGGGACCCAGGAGTGCCCCAAAGGATCCAGAGTTCAGGAGGGGACCCAGGAGTGCCCCAAAGGACCCAGGAGTTCAGTGGGGGACCGAAGAGTTCAGGAGGGGGAGCAGGAGTGCCCCAAAGGACCCAGGAGTTCTGAGGGGACCCAGGAGTTCAGGAGGGACCCACCCAGGAGTTCAGGAGGGACCCGCCCAGGAGTTCGGGAGGGACCCGCCCAGGAGTTCGGGAGGGGACCCGCCCAGGAGTTCGGGAGGGGACCCGCCCAGGAGTTCGGGAGGGGACCCGCCCAGGAGTTCGGGAGGGACTGAAGAATTCAGGAGGGGACCTAGGAGTTCAGGGGGTAACCCAAGAGTTCAGGAGGGGACCCAGCAGTGCTCCAAGGGACCCAGGAGTTCAGGGGGGAACCCAGGAGTTCTGAGGGGAACCCAGGAGTTCCTTAAAGCACCCAAGAGTTCAGGAGGGGACCCAGGAGTGCCCCAAAGGATCCAGAGTTCAGGAGGGGATCCAGGAGTGCCCCAAAGGATCCAGAGTTCAGGAGGGGACCCAGGATTTCGGGAGGGCCCCACCCAGGAGTTCAGGAGTGTACCCAGGAGTGCCCCAAAGGATCCAGAGTTCAGGAGGGGACCCAGCAGTGCCCCAAAGGACCCAGGAGTTCAGGAGGGGACCCAGGCGTTCTGAAAGGACCCAAGAGTGCCTCAAAGTACCCAGGAGTTCGGGAGGGGGCCCACCCAGGAGTTCGGGAGGGGGCCCACCCAGGAGTTCGGGAGGGGGCCCACCCAGGAGTTCGGGAGGGGGCCCAGCAGTGCCCCAAAGGACCCAGGAGTTCAGGAGGGGACCCAGGAGCTCAGGAGGGGACCCAGGAGTGCCCCAAAGGACCCAGGAGTTCAGTGGGGGACCGAAGAGTTCAGGAGGGGGACCAGGAGTGCCCCAAAGGACCCAGGAGTTCAGGGGGGAACCCAGGAGTTCTGAGGGGACCCAGGAGTGCCCCAAAGGAACCAGGAGTTCATGGGGGAACTCAGGAGTGCCCCAAAGGATCCAGAGTTCAGGAGGGGACCCAGGAGTGCCCCAAAGGATCCAGAGTTCAGGAGGGGACCCAAGAGTTCATTAGGGACCCACCCAGGACTTCATGGCGGGACCCACCAAGGACTTCATGGCGGGACCCACCCAGGACTTCATGGCGGGACCCACCCAGGACTTCATGGCGGGACCCACCCAGGACTTCAGGAGGGACCCATTCAGGAGTTCAGGAGGGGGACCAGGAGTGCCCCAAAGGACCCAGGAGTTCAGGGGGGAACCCAGGCGTTCTGAGGGGACCCAGGAGTGCCCCAAAGTACCCAAGAGTTCAGGAGGGGACCCAGGAGTTCGAGACGGACCCACCCAGGAGTTCTGGAGGGACCCACCCAGGAGTTCAGGAGCGGACCCATCAGTGCCCCAAAGGACCCAGGAGTTCAGGGGGGAACACAGGAGTTCGGAGGGGACCCAGGAGTTCAGGAGGGGACCCAGGCATTCTGAGGGGACCCAGGAGTGCCCCAAAGTACCCAAGAGTTCAGGAGGGGACCCAAGAGAACAGGAGGGGACCCGCCCAGGAGTTCAGGAGGGGACCCAGGAGTTAGGACAGGACCCAGGAGTGCCCCAAAGGACCCAGGAGTTCAGGAGGGGACCCAGGAGTGCCCCAAAAGACCCAGGAGTTCAGGAGGGGACCCAGCAGTGCCCCAAAGGACCCAGGAGTTCAGGAGGGGACCCAGCAGTGCCCCAAAGGACCCAGGAGTTCAGGGGGGAACCCAGGAGTGCCCCAAAGTACCCAGGAGTTCAGGGGGAACCCAGGCGTTCTGAGGGGACCCAGGAGTGCCCCAAAGTACCCAAGAGTTCAGGAGGGGACCCAGGAGTTCGGGAGGGACCCACCCAGGAGTTCAGGAGGGACCCACCCAGGAGTTCGGGAGGGGACCCAGCAGTGCTCCAAGGGACCCAGGAGTTCAGTAGGGGACCCAGGCGTTCTGAGGGTACCCAGGAGTGCCCCAAAGTACCCAGGAGTTCGGGAGGGGACCCACCCAGGAGTTCAGGAGGGGACCCAGCAGTGCCCTAAAGGACCCAAAAGTTCAGGAGGGACCCACCCAGGAGTTTATGGCGGGACCCACCCAGGACTTCAGGAGGGGACCCATTCAGGAGTTCAGGAGGGGGACCAGGAGTGCCCCAAAGGACCCAAGAGTTCAGGAGGGGACCCAGGATTGCCCCAAAGGATCCAGAGTTCAGGAGGGGACCCGCCCAGGAGTTCAGGAGGGGACCCGCCCAGGAGTTCTGAGGGGACCCGCCCAGGAGTTCTGAGGGGACCCGCCCAGGAGTTCAGGAGGGGACCAGGAGTTCAGGGAGGGACTGAAGAATTCAGGAGGGGACCTAGGAGTTTAGGGGGTAACCCAAGAGTTCAGGAGCGGACCCAGGAGTTCAGGAGGGGACCCAGGAGTTCAGGAGAGACCCACCCAGGAGTTCGGGAGGGACCCACCCAGGAGTTCGGGAGGGGACCCAGCAGTGCCCCAAAGGACCTAGGAGTTCTGAGGGGACCCAAGAGTTCACCAAAGACCCAAGAGTTCAGGAGTGGACCCAGGAGTGCCCCAAAGGATCCAGAGTTCAGGAGAGGACCCTCCCAGGACTTCAGGAGAGGACCCTCCCAGGACTTCAGGAGGGGACCCTCCCAGGACTTCAGGAGGGGACCCTCCCAGGACTTCAGAAGGGGACCCTCCCAGGACTTCAGAAGGGGACCCTCCCAGGACTTCAGGAGGGGACCCTCCCAGGACTTCAGGAGGGGACCCTCCCAGGACTTCAGGAGGGGACCCACCCAGGAGTTCAGGAGGGGACCCGCCCAGGAGTTCAGGAGAGGACCTAGGAGTTCAGGGGGTAACCCAAGAGTTCAGGAGCGGACCCAGGAGTGCCCCAAGGTACCCAGGAGTTCAGGAGGGGACCCAGGAGTTAGGAGAGGACCCAGGAGTGCCCCAAAGGACCCAGGAGTTCAGGAGGGGACACAGGAGTGCCCCAAAAGACCCAGGAGTTCAGGAGGGGACCCAGCAGTGCCCCAAAAGACCCAGGAGTTCAGGAGGGGACCCAGCAGTGCCCCAAAGGACCCAGGAGTTCAGGGGGGAACCCAGGAGTGCCCCAAAGTACCCAGGAGTTCAGGGGGAACCCAGGCGTTCTGAGGGGACCCAGGAGTGCCCCAAAGTACCCAAGAGTTCAGGAGGGGACCCAGGAGTTCGGGAGGGACCCACCCAGGAGTTCAGGAGGGACCCACCCAGGAGTTCGGGAGGGGACCCAGCAGTGCTCCAAGGGACCCAGGAGTTCAGGGGGGAACCCAGGAGTTCGGAGGGGATCCAGGAGTGCCCCAAAGGACCCAGGAGTTCAGGGGGGAACACAGGAGTTCGGAGGGGACCCAGGAGTTCAGTAGGGGACCCAGGCGTTCTGAGGGTACCCAGGAGTGCCCCAAAGTACCCAGGAGTTCGGGAGGGGACCCACCCAGGAGTTCAGGAGGGGACCCAGCAGTGCCCCAAAGGACCCAAAAGTTCAGGAGGGACCCACCCAGGAGTTTATGGCGGGACCCACCCAGGACTTCAGGAGGGGACCCATTCAGGAGTTCAGGAGGGGGACCAGGAGTGCCCCAAAGGACCCAAGAGTTCAGGAGGGGACCCAGGATTGCCCCAAAGGATCCAGAGTTCAGGAGGGGACCCGCCCAGGAGTTCAGGAGGGGACCCGCCCAGGAGTTCTGAGGGGACCCGCCCAGGAGTTCAGGAGGGGACCAGGAGTTCAGGGAGGGACTGAAGAATTCAGGAGGGGACCCAGGAGTTCAGGGGGTAACCCAAGAGTTCAGGAGCGGACCCAGGAGTTCAGGAGAGGACCCAGGAGTGCCCCAAAGGACCCAGGAGTTCAGGAGGGGACCCAGCAGTGCCCCAAAGGACCCAGGAGTTCAGGGGGGAACCCAGGAGTGCCCCAAAGTACCCAGGAGTTCAGGGGGAACCCAGGCGTTTTGAGGGGACCCAGGAGTGCCCCAAAGTACCCAAGAGTTCAGGAGGGGACCCAGGAGTTCAGGAGAGACCCACCCAGGAGTTCGGGAGGGGACCCAGCAGTGCCCCAAAGGACCTAGGAGTTCTGAGGGGACCCAAGAGTTCACCAAAGACCCAAGAGTTCAGGAGTGGACCCAGGAGTGCCCCAAAGGATCCAGAGTTCAGGAGAGGACCCTCCCAGGACTTCAGGAGGGGACCCTCCCAGGACTTCAGGAGGGGACCCGCCCAGGACTTCAGGAGGGGACCCGCCCAGGACTTCAGGAGGGGACCCGCCCAGGACTTCAGGAGGGGACCCGCCCAGGACTTCAGGAGGGGACCCGCCCAGGACTTCAGGAGGGGACCCGCCCAGGACTTCAGGAGGGGACCTAGGAGTTCAGGGGGTAACCCAAGAGTTCAGGAGCGGACCCAGGAGTTCAGGAGAGGACCCAGGAGTGCCCCAAGGTACCCAGGAGTTCAGGAGGGGACCGAGGAGTACCCCAAAGGATCCAGAGTTCAGGAAGGGACCCAGGAGTTCGGGAGGGGACCCACCCAAGAGTTCGGGAGGGGACCCACCCAGGAGTTCGGGAGGGCCCCACCCAGGAGTTCGGGAGGGCCCCACCCAGGAGTTCGGGGGGGGACCGAAGAGTTCAGAAGGTGAACCAGGAGTGCCCCAAAGGACCCAGGAGTGCCCCAAGGTACCCAGGAGTTCAGGAGGGAACCCAGCAGTGCCCCAAAGGACCCAGGAGTTCAGGGGGGAACCCAGGAGTTCGGAGGGGATCCAGGAGTGCCCCAAAGGACCCAGGAGTTCAGGGGGGAACCCAGGAGTTCGGAGGGGACCCAGATGTTCAGGAGGGGACCCAGAAGTTCAGGAGGGGACCGAGGAGCACCCCAAAGGATCCAGTCTTCAGGAGGGGACCCAGGAGTGCCCCAAAGGATCCAGAGTTCAGGAAGGGACCCAAGAGTTCAGGAGGGGACCCACCCAGGAGTTCGGGAGGGGACCCACCCAGGAGTTCAGGGGGGGACCGGGAGTTCAGGGGGTAACCCAGGAGTTCAGGAGGGGACCCAGGAGTTCAGGAGAGGACCCAGGAGTTCAGGAGAGGACCCAGGAGTGCCCCAAAGGACCCAGCAGTTCAGGAGGGGACCCAGCCAGGAGTTCAGGAGGGGACCGAGGAGTTCAGGAGGGGACCCAGGAGTGCCCCAAAGGACCCAGGAGTTCAGGGGGGACCCAGGAGTTCAGGGGGGACCCAGGAGTTCAGGAGCGGGCCCCCACAGAAGTTCACGAGGGCACCCAAGAGTTCAGGGCGGGACCCAGGAGTGCCCCAAAGGACCCAGGACTTCAGCGGGGGACCCCAGAGTGCCCCAAAGGACCCAGGAGTTCAGGGGGGAACCCAGGAGTGCCCCAAAGTACCCAGGAATTCAGGGGGAACCCAGGCGTTCTGAGGGGACCCAGGAGTGCCCCAACAGACCCAGGAGTTCAGTGGGGAACCCAGGAGTTCTGAGGGGACCCAAGAGTTCAGGAGGGCATTCAAGAGTTCAGGAGGGAGCCACCCAGGAGTTCAGGAGGGAGCCACCCAGGAGTTCAGGAGGGAGCCACCCAGGAGTTCAGGAGGGAGCCACCCAGGAGTTCAGGAGGGGACTGGGGGTTCAGTGGGGGACCCAGGAGATCAGGGGGGCCCCCAAGAGCTCAGGGGGGGACTGAAGAGTTCGGGGGGGGACTGAAGAGTTCAGGAGGGGACCCACCCAGGAGTTCAAGAGGGGACTCAGCAGTTCAGGAGGGACACAGCAGTTCAGGGGGGAACCCAGGAGTGCCCCAAAGGACTCACGAGTTCAGGAGGGGACTCAGGAGTTCAGGATGGGACCCAGGAGTGCCCCAAAGGATCCAGAGTTCAGGAGGGGACCCAAGAGCTCAGTGCGGGACCCAGCAGTTGAGGAGGGAACCCAGGAGTGCCCCAAAGGACCCAGGAGTGCCCCAAAGGACCCAGGAGTTAAGGAGGGCTCCCAAGAGTTCCGGGGGGGGAACCAAGAGTTCCGGGAGGGGACCCAGCAGTGGCCCAAACGGCCCAGGAGTTCTGAGGGGACCCAGGAGTGCCCCAAAAAACAAAAGAGTTCAGGAGGGGACCCAGGAGTGCCCCAAAGGACCCACGAGTTCAGGAGGAGACCCAGGAGTGCTCCAAAGGACCGAAGAGTTCAGGAGGGGACCCAGGAGTTCAGGAGGGCACCCAAGAGTTCAGGAGGGGACCCAGCAGTGCTCCAAGGGACCCAGGAGTTCAGGGGGGAACCCAGGAGTTCTGAGGGGAACCCAGGAGTTCCTTAAAGCACCCAAGAGTTCAGGAGGGGACCCAGGAGTGCCCCAAAGGATCCAGAGTTCAGGAGGGGATCCAGGAGTGCCCCAAAGGATCCAGAGTTCAGGAGGGGACCCAGGATTTCAGGAGGGCCCCACCCAGGAGTTCAGGAGTGGACCCAGGAGTGCGCAAAAGGACCCAAGAGTTCAGGGGGGACCCACCCAGGAGTTCAGGGGGGGACCCACCCAGGAGTTCAGGGGGGGACCCACCCAGGAGTTCAGGGGGGGGACCGAAGAGTTCAGGAGGGGACCAGGAGTTCAGGAGGGGACCCAGGAGTGCCCCAAAGGACCGAAGAGTTCAGGAGGGACCCAGGAGTTCAGGAGGGACCCAGGAGTTCAGGAGCGGGCCCACACAGGAGTTCAGGACGGGGGACCCAAGAGTTCAGAGCGGGACCCAGGAGTGCCCCAAGGACCCAGGAGTTCAGTGGGGAACCCAGAAATTCAGGAGGGGACCGAGGAGTACCCCAAAGGATCCAGAGTTCAGGAAGGGACCCAGGAGTTCGGGAGGGGACCCACCCAGGAGTTCGGGAGGGGACCCACCCAGGAGTTCGAGAGGGCCCCACCCAGGATTTCAAGAGGGCCCCACCCAGGAGTTCAAGAGGGCCCCACCCAGGAGTTCGGGGGGGGACCGAAGGGTTCAGAAGGTGAACCAGGAGTGCCCCAAAGGACCCAGGAGTGCCCCAAGGTACCCAGGAGTTCAGGAGGGAACCCAGCAGTGCCCCAAAGGACCCAGGAGTTCAGGGGGGAACCCAGGAGTTCGGATGGGATCCAGGAGTGCCCCAAAGGACCCAGGAGTTCAGGGGGGAACCCAGGAGTTCGGAGGGGACCCAGATGTTCAGGAGGAGACCCAGAAGTTCAGGAGGGGACCGAGGAGCACCCCAAAGGATCCAGTCTTCAGGAGGGGACCCAGGAGTGCCCCAAAGGATCCAGAGTTCAGGAAGGGACCCAAGAGTTCAGGAGGGGACCCACCCAGGAGTTCGGGAGGGGACCCACCCAGGAGTTCAGGGGGGGACCGGGAGTTCAGGAGAGGACCCAGGAGTTCAGGAGAGGACCCAGGAGTTCAGGAGAGGACCCAGGAGTTCAGGAGAGGACCCAGGAGTTCAGGAGAGGACCCAGGAGTTCAGGAGAGGACCCAGGAGTTCAGGGTGAATCCAGGAGTTCAGGAGGGACCCACCCAGCATTTCGGGAGGGGACCCAACCAGGAGTTCGGGAGGGGACCCAGCAGTGCCCCAAAGGACCCAGGAGTTCAGGGGGGAACCCAGGAGTGCCCCAAAGGATCCAGAGTTCAGGAGGGGTCCCACCCAGGAGTTCAGGAGGGGTTCCAGCCAGGAGTGCACCAAAGGACCCAGGATTTCAGGGGGGAACCCAGGAGTTCTGAGGGGACCCAGGAGTGCCCCAAAGTACCCAGGAGTTCGGGAGGGGACCCACCCAGGAGTTCGGGAGGGGACCCAGCAGTGCCCCAAAGGACCCAGGAGTTCAGGGGGGAACCCAGGAGTGCCCCAAAGGATCCAGAGTTCAGGAGGGGTCCCACCCAGGAGTTCAGGAGGGGTCCCACCCAGGACTGCACCAAAGGACCCAGGAGTTCAGGGGGGAACCCAGGAGTGCCCCAAAGGATCCAGAGTTCAGGAGGGGTCCCACCCAGGAGTTCAGGAGGGGTCCCACCCAGGAGTGCCCCAAAGTACCCAGGAGTTCGGGAGGGGACCCACCCAGGAGTTCAAGAGGGCCCCACCCAGGAGTTCGGGGGGGGACCGAAGAGTTCAGGAGGGGGACCAGGAGTGCCCCAAAGGACCCAGGAGTGTCCCAAGGTACCCAGGAGTTCAGGAGGGGAGCCAGCAGTGCCCCAAAGGACCCAGAAGTTCAGGGGGGAACCCAGGAGTTCGGAGGGGACCCAGGAGTTCAGGAGGGGCCCAGGAGTGCCCCAAAGGACCCACGAGTTCAGGAGGGGACCCAGGAGTTCAGGAGGGGACCCAGGAGTGCCCCAAAGGATCCAGAGTTCAGGAGGGCCCCACCCAGGAGTTCAGGAGGGCCCCACCCAGGAGTTCAGGAGGGCCCCACCCAGGAGTGCCCCAAAGGACCCAGCAGTTCAGGAGGGGACCCACCCAGGAGTTCAGGAGGGACCCAGCCAGGAGTTCAGGAGGGGAACGAGGAGTTCAGGGGGGACCCAGGAGTTCAGGAGCGGGCCCCCACAGAAGTTCACGAGGGCACCCAAGAGTTCAGGGCGGGACCCAGGAGTGCCCCAAAGGACCCAGGACTTCAGCGGGGGACCCCAGAGTGCCCCAAAGGACCCAGGAGTTCAGGGGGGAACCCAGGAGTGCCCCAAAGTACCCAGGAGTTCAGGGGGAACCCAGGCGTTCTGAGGGGACCCAGGAGTGCCCCAACGGACCCAGGAGTTCAGTGGGGAACCCAGGAGTTCTGAGGGGACCCAAGAGTTAAGGAGGGCATTCAAGAGTTCAGGAGGGAGCCACCCAGGAGTTCAGGAGGGAGCCACCCAGGAGTTCAGGAGGGAGCCACCCAGGAGTTCAGGAGGGGACTGGGGGTTCAGGGGGGGACCCAGGAGATCAGGGGGGCCCCCAAGAGCTCAGGGGGGTACTGAAGAGTTCGGGGGGGGACTGAAGAGTTCGGGGGGGGACCCACCCAGGAGTTCAAGAGGGGACTCAGCAGTTCAGGAGGGACACAGCAGTTCAGGGGGGAACCCAGGAGTGCCCCAAAGGACCCACGAGTTCAGGAGGGGACTCAGGAGTTCAGGATGGGACCCAGGAGTGCCCCAAAGGATCCAGAGTTCAGGAGGGGACCCAAGAGCTCAGTGCGGGACCCAGCAGTTGAGGAGGGAACCCAGGAGTGCCCCAAAGGACCCAGGAGTGCCCCAAAGGACCCAGGAGTTAAGGAGGGCTCCCAAGAGTTCCGGGGGGGGACCCAAGAGTTCCGGGGGGGGACCCAGCAGTGGCCCAAACGACCCAGGAGTTCTGAGGGGACCCAGGAGTGCCCCAAAAAACAAAAGAGTTCAGGAGGGGACCCAGGAGTGCCCCAAAGGACCCACGAGTTCAGGAGGGGACCCAGGAGTGCTCCAAAGGACCGAAGAGTTCAGGAGGGGACCCAGGAGTTCAGGAGGGCACCCAAGAGTTCAGGAGGGGACCCAGCAGTGCTCCAAGGGACCCAGGAGTCCAGGGGGGAACCCAGGAGTTCTGAGGGGAACCCAGGACTTCCTTAAAGCACCCAAGAGTTCAGGAGGGGACCCAGGAGTGCCCCAAAGGATCCAGAGTTCAGGAGGGGATCCAGGAGTGCCCCAAAGGATCCAGAGTTCAGGAGGGGATCCAGGAGTGCCCCAAAGGATCCAGAGTTCAGGAGGGGACCCAGGATTTCAGGAGGGCCCCACCCAGGAGTTCAGGAGTGTACCCAGGAGTGCCCCAAAGGACCCAAGAGTTCAGGGGGGGACCCACCCAGGAGTTCAGGGGGGGACCCACCCAGGAGTTCAGGGGGGGACCCACCCAGGAGTTCAGGGGGGGACCCACCCAGGAGTTCAGGGGGGGGACCCACCCAGGAGTTCAGGGGGGGACCAGGAGTTCAGGAGGGGACCCAGGAGTGCCCCAAAGGACCGAAGAGTTCAGGAGGGACCCAGGAGTTCAGGAGGGACCCAGGAGTTCAGGAGCGGGCCCACACAGGAGTTCAGGAGGGGGGGACCCAAGAGTTCAGGGCGGGACCCAGGAGTGCCCCAAGGACCCAGGAGTTCAGTGGGGAACCCAGGAGTGCCCCAAAGGACCCAAGAGATCAAGAGGGACCCACCCAGGAGTTCAGGAGGGACCCACCCAGGAGTTCAGGAGGGGACTGTGGGTTCAGGGGGGGACCCAGGAGTTCAGGAGGGTAACCAGGAGATCATGGGGGCCCCAGGAGCTCAGGGGGGACTGAAGAGTTCAGGAGGGGACCCACCCAGGAGTTCAGGAGGGGACCCAGCAGTGCCCCAAAGGACCCAGGAGTTCAGGGGGGGACCCACCCAGGAATTCACGGGGGACCCACCCAGGAGTTCAGGAGGGACCCAGGAGTTCAGGGGGGACCCAGGAGTTCAGGAGCGGGCCCCCACAGAAGTTCACGAGGGCACCCAAGAGTTCAGGGCGGGACCCAGGAGTGCCCCAAAGGACCCAGGACTTCAGCGGGGGACCCCAGAGTGCCCCAAGGGACCCAGGAGTTCAGGAGGGAACCCAGGAGTGCCCCAAAGTACCCAGGAGTTCAGGGGGAACCCAGGCGTTCTGAGGGGAACCCAGGAGTGCCCCAACGGACCCAGGAGTTCAGTGGGGAACCCAGGAGTTCTGAGGGGACCCAAGAGTTAAGGAGGGCATTCAAGAGTTCAGGAGGGAGCCACCCAGGAGTTCAGGAGGGAGCCACCCAGGAGTTCAGGAGGGGACTGGGGGTTCAGGGGGGGACCCAGGAGATCAGGGGGGCCCCCAAGAGCTCAGGGGGGGACTGAAGAGTTCAGGAGGGGACCCACCCATGAGTTCAAGAGGGGACCCAGCAGTTCAGGAGGGACCCAGCAGTTCAGGGGGGAACCCAGGAGTGCCCCAAAGGACCCACGAGTTCAGGAGGGGACTCAGGAGTTCAGGATGGGACCCAGGAGTGCCCCAAAGGATCCAGAGTTCAGGAGGGGACCCAAGAGCTCAGTGCGGGACCCAGCAGTTGAGGAGGGAACCCAGGAGTGCCCCAAAGGACCCAGGAGTGCCCCAAAGGACCCAGGAGTTAAGGAGGGCTCCCAAGAGTTCCGGGGGGGGACCCAAGAGTTCCGGGGGGGGACCCAGCAGTGGCCCAAACGACCCAGGAGTTCTGAGGGGACCCAGGAGTGCCCCAAAAAACAAAAGAGTTCAGGAGGGGACCCAGGAGTGCCCCAAAGGACCCACGAGTTCAGGAGGGGACCCAGGAGTGCTCCAAAGGACCGAAGAGTTCAGGAGGGGACCCAGGAGTTCAGGAGGGCACCCAAGAGTTCAGGAGGCGACCCAGCAGTGCTCCAAGGGACCCAGGAGTTCAGGGGGGAACCCAGGAGTTCTGAGGGGAACCCAGGAGTTCCCTAAAGCACCCAAGAGTTCAGGAGGGGACCCAGGAGTGCCCCAAAGGATCCAGAGTTCAGGAGGGGATCCAGGAGTGCCCCAAAGGATCCAGAGTTCAGGAGGGGACCCAGGATTTCAGGAGGGCCCCACCCAGGAGTTCAGGAGTGGACCCAGGAGTGCCCCAAAGGACCCAAGAGTTCAGGGGGGGACCCACCCAGGAGTTCAGGGGGGGACCCACCCAGGAGTTCGGGGGGGGGACCGAAGAGTTCAGGAGGGGACCCAGGAGTGCCCCAAAGGACCGAAGAGTTCAGGAGGGACCCAGGAGTTCAGGAGGGACCCAGGAGTTCAGGAGCGGGCCCACACAGGAGTTCAGGAGGGGGGGACCCAAGAGTTCAGGGCGGGACCCAGGAGTGCCCCAAGGACCCAGGAGTTCAGTGGGGAACCCAGGAGTGCCCCAAAGGACCCAAGAGTTCAGGAGGGCACCCAAGAGATCAAGAGGTGCCCCACCCAGGAGTTCAGGAGGGACCCACCCAGGAGTTCAGGAGGGGACTGTGGGTTCAGGGGGGGACTCAGGAGTTCAGGAGGGTAACCAGGAGATCATGGGGGCCCCAGGAGCTCAGGGGGGACTGAAGAGTTCAGGAGGGGACCCACCCAGGAGTTCAGGAGGGGACCCAGCAGTGCCCCAAAGGACCCAGGAGTTCAGGGGGGGACCCACCCAGGAATTCACGGGGGACCCACCCAGGAGTTCAGGAGGGACCCAGGCATCCGGCTGCCCATCCTCCGCAGGTTCTGGACTTGTCACTCAATGAGGTCACAACTCTGCAGGGTTTCCCACCCCTCCACCACCTGGAGGAGCTGGATCTCCATGGAAACCATGAGAACCAAGGGGGCACTGGGAGGGACTGGGAGACACTGAGGGGTCAGTGGGGGTCAATGGGGATCAGTGCGACCGGATCAAAGGGAACTGGGGTGAACTGGTGTGAACTGGGGGTGCTGGGGTCAGGCTCTGATTGGTTCCTCCCTTTGACTCTGACCTTAGTGATTGGCGACATTTCCGCCCTCACCCCATTGGCCGCCTGCCCCCAGCTGCACCGCATCCGATTGGCCGACACGTCCTTGGCCGCCGCCCCCGATCGCTGTGCCCGCCTGGCCGAGCTCCTCCCGCAGGTGACCATCGCTCTCACCTGATTCGTCGGTGCCTCTGAAGACTCCGCCCACTCCAGCACAACCCACCTTAAAACACGGGGGGGGCAATAAATAAAGTGATGTTACCACAATGCAAGTCCGTTTGTGTGACCCCAGCCTCGTCTGGTTCTGAGCGCGTGTCTGTCAGACGGCTGCTTTACTCTTACAAGTTCACTGCTGTGCGATTGTGATGGCGAAGGGCAATGCAAGATAGAAGGGTTTGTTCTGCTGGGGGTCACCACCCGCCCCCCGCGTCTGAGCGGGCCAATCAGAGGGCACGGGAGGGCTGGAGGGGCGGAGCGCTGGTGTCCGTGCGGGAATTTGTCACCGTGCGGCGTGCGTTCGACTTTGTCCTTGTCTCTGTCTGTGAGCGTGTGGGACTCCGTGCCGTGTGAGTGTTGGACTTTGCTGTGTCTATGTGTGTGCATAGGACTCAGTGTCACTGTCCGTGTGCCGGACTTGGCATCCGTGTGGGCGCGTTAGACTCGGTGTCTATCGCTGTTGTGTGCGAGTGTCGGACTTTGTCTGTCTGTGTGTGCCAGTCTTTGTTTCTGTGAGTGCTGGACTCTGTCCGAGTGTGTGTTTGATGGAGTTTGAGCGAACCGATTGGTGAGGTTGAATGGGATCGCGTGTGCAGTTCTGGCAGGGTTTCTATTGGACAGCATGTCAGATTATTTAAATTGCCAAACTAAAAATAAAATACAAACTAAACTTCCTTGTTGTTGTTTTTTCTTCAGGTGCAGCAGTAAGGTTGTGGATGCTCTAGGGGATTTAAAAAAAAAAAAACATTAAATAAATAATTCCAGTCCTCCCCTAGAGCATCCACAGCCCTACTGCTGCACCAGACTTGTAGGTATTTTGTGTGGAAAAAGAAGAGAAAACTAAATTATACATTCCAATCCATTACATGACATTACCATACCCCTAAGAAATACTCAAACAATAAACAGCCAAACACATATGAAACAAATGAGACCCTGATTATGCAAATTAAACCCCAATTATGAAAACGACCTCATTAAATATGCAAATGAGGTAAACACACCTCCTCCCCGCCACTTCACACCTCCTCCCTGGCCACTTCACACCTCCTGCCTGGCCACTTCACACTGGGTTAGGGTTTACGGTTAGGGTTAGGTTTTTACATATCATCCCCAAGTTCAAGTTTAAGTTTTGAGTCACTAATGCTCATAACAGTCTTTCCAGGTTTTAATTGCTTCACTGTAGTAATTACCAGTTTACAGGTGGTTACAAGGCTGAGAATATATTTTTCACTGCGACTAATCGCCTTCCACAACACAGTTCCCACTTTTTCCCAGGTCTCTATTTGAAAAACTCCTAACAGGTCAGCAGGAAACCCACTGCCTCTGCACCAAATTAACAATCTTTTGAGGTTACTCTCCTCATACTTCACCCCTCTCTTAGAGAGAATATGCAAGAGGAGCCGCAGTATTTCTTCTTCTTCTTTAAAAATATTCTGCCCCATCTCCTCTCACCCCCAGCTACTCACCTCTTTGGGCGTCCGTTGCGACGATATTGGATCCTTTATCACTCCTCTGTCACTCCGTAGACATCAATCGGGAGTCACGCAGCCCGCAGCCCGCGTCCCGGTCATGGTCCAGCCGAGCCGTTCCAGCTGGGGCTCGCTCCCTGCAGTGGTCGTGCGCCTTCCGTAAATTCTCCTTAGGGATCACGTCGGGGTCACCGCTTGCGAGGGCGCAAACTCACAGACTCCACGCAACTCAATACGAATTCAAGCGAAGCCATTTATTACAGAGACAAGCCTCCTTATATACGCAGTTATTTCCCAATAAGCGTCCACGTTTCAAACACGCGTCGGCTGATCAGATATCGTCCACGTTCAGGTCTTGTTATTATAGAATTACCTCACTCTCATAACAGGTGTTGTTTTTCAGCCTTCGCGCGAGTCTTGGAGTCGCTTTGTCCAGTTCAGAAATAAATCTCTATCTAACAGAAACCCATCTGCACAACAACCTTAAGAAAATCCCTTAAATATCCCGCAGGTGCTGTCATTTCTAGTTAGGGTCCAGGTGATTTTATAAGGGTGGTGGGCGGGGCCTGGGATGATCGACCCCTCCCCTCGGCAGCTTTGGAGCCGTTTAATTTACATGGGCAGATGTCTTTGGAGAAGTGGAGGTGTCTGTTCGAGGTACGAGCTTCAGGAGCAGCAAAGGTTCAGTAGCAGCTGTGGTAGAAAGGTTGTTTGTCATTATGTTTCATTCATTGATTCGGTTCCAGGTGCTTTGCATTTTCCCAAAATTCCTGACTACAATGGAGATGGAGTGCTGGCAGTTGTATTTCACTTTCTATCTGTTCCCTAGAAAAACTAAGTTGAGATCCATACTCGGTCTCATTGTAGCTGCAATAGCAGCAATAAAGTGCAGGTGCTGTCATTTTCAGGGAGATTCCAGGTAATTTGATAAGGGTGGTGAGGAGGTCTGGGGTGAATGACCCCGCCCCTTTCCCAGGGGTTTGTGGGAAGGGGTGGGCGGAGCCCTGGGTATTTGAGCCCCGGTCCCCAGGCAGGGAGCTCATTCTGCTCCAGAGCCTCTTCAGTGGTGGTTTTCTGCTGCTCCTTCAGCAGCCAGCAGCTTTTGAGATGTTTAATCCAAATGGGCAGATGTCTTTGGACAAGCAGAGGTGCCTGTTTGACGTAAGAGCTTCAGGAACAGCGAAGGTTTAACAACAGCTGTAGTAGAAAAGTTGTTTGTTGTTATGTTTCTTTTGTTGATTCATTTCCAGGTGCTTTGCATTTTCCCAAGATTCCTGACTACAATGGAGAGGGAGTGTTGTTTTTTGGTTTGTATTGCTGTATTAATAGTTGTTAATGTAATCTCTTCTCCTGGAAGAGAGTCTTGTCTCCAGAACCTTAGCAGCGTGCGGCGGCCCCCGGTGGATCATTCAAATGTACTTCCCAGAACTCAGCCAATGTGAGCAACGAACCGTAGGCTACTATGGATAAATATTATTTGGGGGCTCGATAGCGTGCGTGTTCTCGCTTTCCTTACTGTAGGCGACGATGGAGAAAGCGACAACTGCGGGAAGATCTCCGTTAGCCCACGTGGCGTTTTCCTCTGTCGAAGGTGGATTCGATCCCTCAGCCCTCTAAAAGATAAGTGGAGGTAGAAGGGCTGGGAAGGGCCTGGGAATCGCAGGGTGCGATTAAAGTTCTCAGACAGAAAAGCGCAGTCTAGGAGCGGTCCCCTTCGGGCAGATAAGGGGTCAGGGAACGTTACGGTGCGATGCCAGCATCTGCCGGGCAGGGCAGCTCCAGCCGGCGCCTGTTGTCGTGTAGTTCGGGAAGCCCGCCTCGTGCCTGTCAGACGATCCCGGGGTCTCGCTGTGCTCCGGGGGCCCAACGGGCCTCTCAGGTGCCATCCCAGGATCCGGAATGCCGGTGCTAATTGGCGTAGTGCCAATTGGGTGCTGGATTATTGTATCATCAGCCAAAAGCGTGGATGGTGCTTGCATTTTGGATGTTTCTTGTCAGTTGTGATTTATGGTGTCATTCTGGGCTGCATCAGCAGCTCTGCTCTCTACCCCTCCAGTCCTAGGGACTGGCATTTCAAGATGCTGGGAAGAAGTTCTTAAGTTGTGCCACCGTCTCCTCTGTGTGTGTGTGCGCCGGTGCTGCCGTCTCATAAGGGACTGTGATGTTCAGCTCCTTTTTCCTCAGGTTGCAGAAGAGGCTCCTTGCCTCATCACTGCCTCCCTGCAGGGCATTTGGATTGATGCCTTCTCTGGTTTTGGTGTCGCTGTCTTTGCGGAGTGTTTTTAGTGCCATTGCGGTCGTGTCGTCCATAGCGTTCTGTGGCGTGTTTGACTGCGCACGTGCACGTTCGGCTCGGAGCTGCTCTGCCCGGCGGTGTGGAGTCAGGGGCGGGTGGAGTGAGCTCTAGGAGTCCACGGTTAATCTGTTGACAGATTCAACTGTGTAGGCAAAGGTGGTACAGTCATCTAGGATGCAGTAGCTGTGGGCAGGGGAGCTGGCAGTCTGTTCCCCAGTGTTTTAGGGACTCAATTAGAGCTTCTGGTGGGATTCCTGAATAGAAAGCAAACCTGTGGAATGGTCAAGCTGTTGATGAGCATCTCAGTGACTTGTTGAATACCTTGATTTCAGATGCAGAGGAACAACATGGCACGAAAGAGCGACGGAAGAGCCGAGCAGAGCGCCGTAAGCAGGTGGGTCGGTGCGTGGTGTCAGAGGGAAGATGTGCCCTCTGTCTTTATCTAAGTTGGGTTGTTTGTCTGTTTTACAGGTGTGAAACAAAGAGGAAAGCTGGGTATCGGCACTGCAGCTCCTCGGGCAAGGTGAGGAACGAGTGCTGGGCCAAAGCAGCAGCTCATTTCAGGTCTTGTGTTGCCAGTGCAGGTATGAGTATCCTTTGGTTGTATTTTACAGGTGGTAGCTGAACCTCTGTGGTCAACAGCGTTGCAGTCAAAAGCAAAGGCAGCCAGGTGGGCGAGCGGCCAAGGTAAAGGAGCGGGAGATGGAATTGTCTGTGGGCAGGCCGTTTTCAGGCAGCGTCGGAGTAGATGCCTTTGTTTTTGCAGGTGCCGCGGACCAGCTCGGAGGGGCGAAGCTGCACGCCGACCAGCAGCCGAGAAGGTGAGGCGGTGGTGGGTGTCAAGGAGCCCGGTGTCTCGGTTCAGCATTTCCTTCTTGTTTTGCAGGCTCCTTTTGGGCCCTTTGGACTCGGAGGAGCGTTTCTGGTGAGCCGGGGTGTGGGCGAGAAGGAGCGTGAGGCTGGGGACTCGCTCCAAGCCCTACAGTTCTTTTGTTTCCCAATGTCTTAGGTGCCACGAGCAATGAGGGTTTGTGACCGCACCCGTGGCACGACGCGCCGAACAGAACGCCAAGGAACTTAGGAGGTGGGTGTTGTGGAAGGAGTTGGCGTTTACCCTGCGATACCGTGTGCTGACACGACTTAGTAAGCGTGTGTTTTCCCGTGTTACTGTAGATGTTGAAGAGGAACCTGGCGATGCAGGAACATCTCCGTTAGCGCACGTGGCGTTTTTTCTGTCGAAGGTGGATTCGGTCCCTCAGCCCTCTGAAAGATAAGTGGAGGCACAGGGGCTGGGAAGGGGCCGGGAATCGCAGGGAGGCAGGTAAAGTTGTGATAAGGGGAAGGGCTGTCCAGGAAAAGTCCTCTTGGGGTGGGTAAAGGACCTAGGGAACTTTACAGTGCGATGCCGGCACATGCCGGGCAGGGCAGCTCCAGCCTGCGTCTGCGTTGTCGCGTAGCTCGGGAAGCCTGCCTTGCACCTGTCAGACGATCCCGGGGTCTCGCTGTACTCCGGGGGCCCAACGGGCCTCTCAGGTGCCATCCCGGGATCCGGAATGCCGGTGTTAATTGGTGTAGAGCCAATCGGGTGCTGGATTCTTGTATCATCAGCCAAAAGCGTGGACGGTGCTTGCATTTTGGGCATTTCTGGTCAGCAGTGACCTATGGTGTCATTCTGGGCTGCTTCAGCAGCTCTGCTCTCTACCCCTCCAGTCTAAGGGACTGGCACTTCAAGATGCTGGGAAGAAGTTCTTAGGTTGTACCGCCGTCTCTGTGTGTGTGGGCGCCAGTGCCGTCGCCGTCTCATAAGGGGCCGTGACGTTGGGCTCCTTTTTCCTGGGGTTGCAGAAGAGGCTCCTTGCCTCATCACTGCCTCCCTGCAGGGCATTTTGATTGATGCCGTCTCTGGTTTTGGCGTCTCTGTCGTTGCGGAGCGTTGCGGTGCCGTTGCGGTCGTGTAGTCCATAGCGTTCTGTGACGCGTTTGTCTGCGCACGTGCACGTTCGGCTCGGAGCTGCTCTGCCCGGCGGTGTGGAGTCAGGGGTGGGTGGAGTGAACTCTAGGAGTCCACGGTTAATCTGTTGACAGATTCAGTTGTGTAGGCAAAGGTTGTGCGGTCATCTGGGATGCAGTAGCTGTGGGCAGGGGAGCTGGCTGTCCATTCCGTAGTGTTTTAGGGACTCAATTAGAGCTTCTGGTGGGATTCCTGAATAGAAAACAGACCTGTGGAATGGTCAAGCTGTTGATGAGCATCTCAGTGACTTGTTGAATACCTTGATTTCAGATGCAGAGGGACAACATGGCACGAAAGAGCGACGGAAGAGCCGAGCAGAGCGCCGTAAGCAGGTGGGTCGGTGCGTGGTGTCAGAGGGAAGATGTGCCTTGTGCCTTTATATTGTGTGCTGGCTTTGCTTAGTGAGTGTGTGTTTTCTTGTGTTATTGCAGATGTTGAGGAGGAACTTGGTGATGCAGGAAGATCTCCATCAGCACATGTGGTGTTTTCCTCTGTTGAAGATGGATTCAGTCTCTTGGCCCTCTGAAAGATAAGTGGAGGCTGGAGGGCTGGGTAGGGGTTGGGAACTGCCGGGAGGGGGGTAAAGTTCTCTTTGGGGCAAGGGTGTTCCAGGAACAGTCCCTTTTGGTCAGGGAACTTCACAGTGCGATGCCAGGGTGTCCTGGGCAGGGCAGCTCCAGCCTAGTGTCAGTGTTGTATTGCAGGTCGGGAGGCTTGCATTGTGCCTGCCAGACGGTCCCGGGCTCTCATCGCGCTTGAGGGACCCGACAGGCATCCCGGGCACCATCCCGGGATCCGGAACGCCGGTGCCAGTTGGCGTAGTGCCAATCAGGTCCCTGTTTTCTTGTATCAGCAGCTGAAAGCGTGGATGGTTTTTGCATTTTGGATGTTTCTGCTCAGTTGTGTTTTATGGTGTAGTTCTGGGCTGCATCGGCAGCTCTGCTCTGTACCCCTCCAGTCTAAGGGACTGGCACTTCTTCCCAGCGTCTTGAAGGTTTTAAGTAGTGCCGCCGTCTCCTCTGTGTGTGTGCGCGCCAGTGCCGCCGTCTCCTCTGTGTGTGTGCGCGCCAGTGCCGCCGTCTCCTCTGTGTGTGTGCGCGCCAGTGCCGCCGTCTCCTCTGTGTGTGTGTGTGCGCTAGTGCCGCCGTCTCCTCTGTGTGTGTGTGTGCGCTAGTGCCGCCGTCTTATAAGGGGCCGTGACGTTCGGCTCCTTTGTTTTCTGGGGTTGCAGTGGAGGCTCCTCGCCACACCAGTGCCCCCCTGCAGGTTTTTTTGATCGATGCCTCTCTGATTGGGAGTTGTTCCCATTGTTGGGTGTTGTTGGTGTTGTTGACATGATGTCGCCTGTAACGTTCTGTGGCACGTTTGTCTGCGTACGTGCACGTTCGGCTCGGAGCTGCTCTGCCCGGCGGTGTGGAGTCAGGGGCAGGTGGAGTGAGCTCTAGGAGTCCACGGTTAATCTGTTGACAGATTCAGTTGTGTAGGCAAAGGTTGTGCGGTCATCTGGGATGCAGTAGCTGTGGGCAGGGGAGCTGGCAGTCCGTTCCCCAGTGTTTTAGGGACTCAATTAGAGTGTCGGGTGGGATTCCTGAATAGAAAGCAAACCTGTGGAATGGTCAAGCTGTTGATGAGCGTCTGGGTGACTTGTTGAATACCTTGATTTCAGAGGTAGAGGGATGACTTGGTATGAAAGAGCAACAGAAGAGGTGAGCAGCGCGCCATAAGCAGGTGGGTCGGTGTGTGATGCCAGCGGGAAGATGTGCCGTGTGGCTCTATGTAAGTTTGGTCATTTGTCTCTTTCATAGAAGCGAAGAGGAAACCTGGGTATTAGCACCGCAACTCCTCGGGCAAGGTGAACAACGAGCGTCGGGCCGAAGCAGCAGCTCGTTTCAGGTCCCGTGTTGCCAGTGCAGGTATGAGCGTCATTGGGTTGTGTTTTACAGGTGGCAGCTGAACCTCTGTGGTCAACGGCGTTGCAGTCAAAAGCAAGGATGGGCAGGCAGGTGAGAGAGCGGCCAAGGTAAAGGAGCTGGAGACGGGCACGTCTACGGGCGGGCTGTTTTTGAGCAGCGTCTGAGCAGGTGCCTTTGTTCTCGCAGGTGCCGTGGACCAGCTCGGAGGGGCGAAGCCGCACACCGACCAGCAGCCGAGAAGGTGAGGCGGCTGTGGGTGTCGAGGAGCCCGGTGTCGCCCGGTGACTCGGTTCAGCGTTTCCTTCTTGTTTTGCAGGCTCCTTTTGGGCCCTTTGGACTCGGAGGAGCGTTTCTGGTGAACCGGGGTATGGGCAAGGAGGAGCGTGGGGCTGGGGACACGCTCCAAGCCCTACAGTTCTTTTGTTTCTCGCTGTCTTAGGCGTTACGAGCGATGAGGGTTTGTGACCGCACCCGTGACACAACGCACCGAACGGAACGCCGAGGAACTTAGGAGCAGGTGGGTGTTGCGGGAGGAGTCGGCGTTTACCCCGCGATACCGTATGCTGGCATGGCTTAGTGAGCGTGTGTTTTCCTGTGTTACTGTAGATGTTGAAGAGGACCCCGGCAATGCAGGAACATTTCCATTAGCGCACGTGGCGTTTTCTCTGTCGAAGGTGGATTCGGTCCCTTGGCCCTCTTAAAGATAAGTGGAGGCACGGGGGCTGGGAAGGGGCTGGGAATCGCAGGGATGGGGGTAAAGTTCTGATAAGGGCTTTCCCTGTCCAGGAAAAGTCCCCTTTGGGTGGGTTAAGGGCCCAGGGAACTTTACAGTGCGATGCCAGCATGTGCCGGGCAGGGCAGCTCCAGCCTGCGTCTGCGTTGTCGTGTAGCTCGGGATGCCTGCCTTGCGTCTGTCAGACGATCCCGGGGTCTCGCTGTGCTCCAGGGGCCCAATGGGCCTCTCAGGTGCCATCCCGGGATCCGGAATGCTGGTGCTAATTGGCGTAGTGCCAATTGGGTGCTGGATTATTGTATCATCAGCCAAAAGCGTGGATGGTGCTTGCATTTTGGATGTTTCTGGTCAGTTGTGATTTATGGTGTCATTCTGGGCTGCATCAGCAGCTCTGCTCTCTACCCCTCCAGTCCTAGGGACTGGCATTTCAAGATGCTGGGAAGAAGTTCTTAGGTTGTGCCGCCGTCTCCTCTGTGTGTGTGTGCGCCGGTGCCGCCGTCTCATAAGGGACTGTGATGTTCAGCTCCTTTTTCCTGGGGTTGCAGAAGAGGCTCCTTGCCTCATCACTGCCTCCCTGCAGGGCATTTGGATTGATGCCTTCTCTGGTTTTGGTGTCGCTGTCGTTGCGGAGTGTTTTTAGTGCCATTGCGGTCGTGTCGTCCATAGCGTTCTGTGGCGTGATTGACTGCGCACGTGCACGTTCGGCTCGGAGCTGCTCTGCCCGGCGGTGTGGAGTCAGGGGCGGGTGGAGTGAGCTCTAGGAGTCCACGGTTAATCTGTTGACAGATTCAGTTGTGTAGGCAAAGGTTGTGCGGTCATCTGGGATGCAGTAGCTGTGGGCAGGGGAGCTGGCAGTCTGTTCCCCAGTGTTTTAGGGACTCAATTAGAGCTTCTGGTGGGATTCCTGAATAGAAAGCAGACCTGTGGAATGGTCAAGCTGTTGATGAGCATCTCAGTGACTTGTTGAATACCTTGATTTCAGATGCAGAGGGACAACATGGCACGAAAGAGCGACGGAAGAGCCGAGCAGAGCGCCGTAAGCAGGTGGGTCGGTGCGTGGTGTCAGAGGGAAGATGTGCCCTCTGTCTTTATCTAAGTTGGGTTGTTTGTCTGTTTTACAGGTGTTAAACAAAGAGGAAAGCTGGGTATCGGCACTGCAGCTCCTTGGGCAAGGTGAGGAACGAGTGCTGGGCCAAAGCAGCAGCTCATTTCAGGTCTTGTGTTGCCGGTGCAGGTATGAGCATCCTTTGGTTGTGTTTTACAGGTGGTAGCTGAACCTCTGTGGTCAACAGCGTTGCAGTCAAAAGCAAAGGCAGCCAGGTGGGCGAGCGGCCAAGGTAAAGGAGCGGGAGATGGAATTGTCTGTGGGCAGGCTGTTTTCAGGCAGCGTCGGAGCAGATGCCTTTGTTTTTGCAGGTGCCGCGGACCAGCTCGGAGGGGCGAAGCTGCACGCCGACCAGCAGCCGAGAAGGTGAGGCGGTGGTGGGTGTCAAGGAGCCCGGTGTCTCGGTTCAGCATTTCCTTCTTGTTTTGCAGGCTCCTTTTGGGCCCTTTGGACTCGGAGGAGCGTTTCTGGTGAGCCGGGGTGTGGGCGAGAAGGAGCGTGAGGCTGGGGACTCGCTCCAAGCCCTACAGTTCTTTTGTTTCCCAATGTCTTAGGTGCCACGAGCAATGAGGGTTTGTGACCGCACCCGTGGCACGACGCGCCGAACAGAACGCCAAGGAACTTAGGAGGTGGGTGTCGCGGAAGGAGTTGGTGTTTACCCCGCGATACCGTATGCTGGTACGGCTTAGTGAGCGTGTGTTTTCCCGTGTTACTGTAGATGTTGAAGAGGAACCCGGCGATGCAGGAACATCTCCGTTAGCGCACGTGGCGTTTTCTCTGTCGAAGGTGGATTTGGTCCCTCGGCCCTCTGAAAGATAAGTGGAGGCACAGGGGCTGGGAAGGGGCCGGGAATCACAGGGAGGCGGGTAAAGTTGTGATAAGGAGAAGGGCTGTCCAGGAAAAGTCCTCTTGGGGTGGGTAAAGGACCTAGGGAACTTTACAGTGCGATGCCAGCACGTGCCGGGCAGGGCAGCTCCAGCCTGCGTCTGCGTTGTCGTGTAGCTCGGGAAGCCTGCCTTGCACCTGTCAGACGATCCCGGGGTCTCGCTGTACTCCGGGGGCCCAACGGGCCTCTCAGGTGCCATCCCGGGATCCGGAATGCTGGTGTTAATTGGTGTAGAGCCAATCGGGTGCTGGATTCTTGTATCATCAGCCAAAAGCGTGGACGGTGCTTGCATTTTGGGCATTTCTGGTCAGCAGTGACCTATGGTGTCATTCTGGGCTGCTTCAGCAGCTCTGCTCTCTACCCCTCCAGTCTAAGGGACTGGCACTTCAAGATGCTGGGAAGAAGTTCTTAGGTTGTACCGCCGTCTCTGTGTGTGTGGGCTCCAGTGCCGCCGCCGTCTCTGTGTGTGTGGGCGCCAGTGCCGTCGCCGTCTCATAAGGGGCCGTGACGTTGGGCTCCTTTTTCCTGGGGTTGCAGAAGAGCCTCCTTGCCTCATCACTGCCTCCCTGCAGGGCATTTGGATTGATGCCTTCTCTGGTTTTGGTGTCGCTGTCGTTGCGGAGTGTTTTTGGTGCCATTGCGGTCGTGTAGTCCATAGCGTTCTGTGGCGAGTTTGACTGCGCACGTGCACGTTCGGCTCGGAGCTGCTCTGCCCGGCGGTGTGGAGTCAGGGGCGGGTGGAGTGAGCTCTAGGAGTCCACGGTTAATCTGTTGACAGATTCAGTTGTGTAGGCAAAGGTTGTGCGGTCATCTGGGATGCAGTAGCTGTGGGCAGGGGAGCTGGCAGTCTGTTCCCCAGTGTTTTAGGGACTCAATTAGAGCTTCTGGTGGGATTCCTGAATAGAAAACAGACCTGTGGAATGGTCAAGCTGCTGATGAGCATCTTAGTGACTTGTTGAATACCTTGATTTCAGATGCAGAGGGACAACATGGCACGAAAGAGCGACGGAAGAGCCGAGCAGAGCGCCGTAAGCAGGTGGGTCGGTGCGTGGTGTCAGAGGGAAGATGTGCCTTGTGCCTTTATATTGTGTGCTGGCTTTGCTTAGTGAGTGTGTGTTTTCTTGTGTTATTGCAGATGTTGAGGAGGAACTTGGTGATGCAGGAAGATCTCCATCAGCATATGTGGTGTTTTCCTCTGTTGAAGATGGATTCAGTCTCTTGGCCCTCTGAAAGATAAGTGGAGGCTGGAGGGCTGGGAAGGGGTTGGGAACTGCCGGGAGGGGGGTAGAGTTCTCTTTGGGGCAAGGGTGTTCCAGGAACAGTCCCTTTTGGGCAGGGAACTTCACAGTGCGATGCCAGGGTGTCCTGGGCAGGGCAGCTCCAGCCTAGTGTCAGTGTTGTATTGCAGGTCGGGAGGCTTGCATTGTGCCTGCCAGACGGTCCCGGGCTCTCATCGCGCTTGAGGGACCCGACAGGCATCCCGGGCACCATCCCGGGATCCGGAACGCCGGTGCCAGTTGGCGTAGCGCCAATCAGGTCCCAGTTTTCTTGTATCAGCAGCTGAAAGCGTGGATGGTTTTTGCATTTTGGATGTTTCTGCTCAGTTGTGTTTTATGGTGTAGTTCTGGGCTGCATCGGCAGCTCTGCTCTGTACCCCTCCAGTCTAAGGGACTGGCACTTCTTCCCAGCGTCTTGAAGGTTTTAAGTAGCGCCGCCGTCTCCTCTGTGTGTGTGCGCGCCAGTGCCGCCGTCTCCTCTGTGTGTGTGTGCGCGCCAGTGCCGCCGTCTCCTCTGTGTGTGTGTGCGCGCCAGTGCCCCCGTCTCCTCTGTGTGTGTGTGCGCGCCAGTGCCGCCGTCTCCTCTGTGTGTGTGTGCGCGCCAGTGCCGCCGTCTCCTCTGTGTGTGTGTGCGCGCCAGTGCCGCCGTCTCCTCTGTGTGTGTGTGCGCGCCAGTGCCGCCGTCTCCTCTGTGTGTGTGTGCGCGCCAGTGCCGCCGTCTCCTCTGTGTGTGTGTGCGCGCCAGTGCCGCCGTCTCCTCTGTGTGTGTGTGCGCGCCAGTGCCGCCGTCTCCTCTGTGTGTGTGTGCGCGCCAGTGCCGCCGTCTCCTCTGTGTGTGTGTGCGCGCCAGTGCCGCCGTCTCCTCTGTGTGTGTGTGCGCGCCAGTGCCGCCGTCTTATAAGGGGCCGTGACTTTCGGCTCCTTTGTTTTCTGGGGTTGTAGTGGAGGCTCCTCGCCACACCAGTGCCCCCCTGCAGGTTTTTTTGATCGATGCCTCTCTGATTGGGAGTTGTTCCCATTGTTGGGTGTTGTTGGTGTTGTTGACATGATGTCGCCTGTAACGTTCTGTGGCACGTTTGTCTGCGCACGTGCACGTTCGGCTCGGAGCTGCTCTGCCCGGCGGTGTGGAGTCAGGGGCGGGTGGAATGAGCTCTAGGAGTCCACGGTTAATCTGTTGATGTGTTAAAATGTATAGCCAGAAGTCATCTGGGACGCAGTAGCTGGGGGCAGGGGAGTCGTAAGTCCTTTTAGTGGTGTTTTGCAGTCGTTACAGAGACCATTGATGATTAGTGTTGTCTGTGGTGTGCTGTTATTTCATAGACAAAGCCTGTTTTAATGAAATCTTTTTGGTTTTTTTCTTTGCAGGTGACCACATTGTCAATATGAGTCACTTATAGAAAGGCGTTTTGTTAGGCTATGTAGCACTCATAATTATAGCCTTTACTCGATGGTAACAAAAGCAGCTACAGACTCCGATCGTCACCCATCCCATAAGGCGCGCTTTACACGTTCCCGCAGGAATAGGCTTCTGTCGCCAAAAATGCCACATTCGAGGCCGTCGGGAAGCTCCTACGGACCGTAAACCGAATCTACGGCTGCGCAGAGCCGAGTCCAGCGCGAGGTCAGCGCACAGGATCCGCTGAGAAGCAAGAAGACCAGAGACTCGACTATCGCTATTGGATGCAATCGCAGCGTAGAGGGGTGGGTGAATAGTTTGTAAGGGTATAAATACCCAGGGATTTCCACGCTTGGCTGGGACCTCAGCAGAAGAGGCAGCTCCAGTCAGCCTTCCCGCAGTACCGCTCCGTTCGGTTGGTTATTTACATGGATTTTGCCGGAGAGTTTGCCCCGATAGACCGAGGACTTAGACCATGACCCAACCGTCCCCGTGCCTCTGGAAGGGAGGTAGGGATGCCGAGGCGTAGAGCGATGCCATTCAGAAATTCAGGCTGAGCGGTATAAGGAGTCAGGTGTGCACATACAGTCCTTTGGCCATATGTCAATATAATATCTTAGGTGTTTTCCCTCTCCCCTGCACGGCCGGGAGGCCAACCGTAGATCCAGCGCAGGGCTAAGTTCGGATCCAGCCGCACCCGGGCTCCCGTCCGCAGAGGAGTTTAGAGAGTGAGGGGGTCTGATCCCAACCTCACGCCTCGACGGAAAGACCTCCCTGTAGCCTTTGGCATTTCCCGTCCACGTAGAAATCGCTCTGAATCAAGTTTCAGCTGAATTTGCTTAGCATATTCTGTCCTCCTAGTAAGCAATAGCATCCCTCACCATTACATTCTGCCACAGCGCAAGCCGTCTAGCGCCACCCTCGGTCGGCCGCGCCCCAGTCGGTCACCCGAAACCGAGCGATGTCGGCGGGATCGCGGGCGTCGTCGGCGTTCGGCGACGGAGACGCGGGGCGAGTTTGAATTCCGGAATCTCAGAGGAAGGAGGTCGCGGTAACTGACAGGATCAGGACGCCGAGCAAGAATAGGTCACCACAGTCAAGAACTATATGAAGGATGGCAAGGGAATTAAGTGCAAAGTGTGAAGGCCCTGTCTCAAGCAAATCTTCGGGAGAGGAAGAAGCGGTCGGCCGGGTAGATGACGCGCAGAGCGTTCGGATAGTGTGAAACCTCAAGCAAACGCGGCTCGGGGCTGTAGTTATTTGTCCTTGGAGGTTCAATTTTTTTTCCTTTTCAGGTAAATTCCAAAGTTAAAGAATAAAAAACTCCAGCTGGGGGATCCATCCCCCCCGACCGGGTTTTTTCCCTGGTCCCGGCCGCTCCGCGAGGCGACATTTGTCGCCGAGGTTAGGACGCGGGCGGCCCTCGGGCTGGGGTTTCGGCAGGCAGGGCCATTTTGGAGGCTCCTGGGAACGGTGTTCCCGAGGAGCAACGGCATAGAGGGGACAACAGCTGCCATGTGAGCGTGGGGTGGGTTTGGTAGGTGAATGAGTGGTGCGCTCAGCTGTGTGATTGTGGTGCATTTGTATATTGGGGGTTGTGAGTTTTTGTCCTTGCAGGTTAATGATTTTTCCTTTTCAGGTACATTTAAAATTTCAAATAGAATAAAAAAACCCCAGCCAGGGAATTTTTTTTTTTTTTTTCCCCCGGTCCCGGCCGCTCCGCGAGGCGACGTTCGTCGCCAAGGTTCGGACCCGGGAGGCCATCGGACCGGGGTTTTGGCAGGCAGGGCCATTTTGGAGGCTGCTGGGAACAGCGTTCCCCACGAGCAATGGCACAGAGGGCACAATGGCTGTGATGCGTGAGGTGGCTTTGTTAGGTGAATGAGTGGTGTGGTGAGCTGTGAGATTTGGTGTGTTTGTGTTTATGGGTTGTGGGTTTTTGTCTGTGCAGGTTCATGGTTTTTCCTTTTCAGGTACATTTAAGTTTTAAAATAGAATAAAAAAAAACCCAGCCGGGGGATTTTTTTTTTTTCCCCCGGCTGGGTGTTTTTTTTTCCCGGTCCCGGCCGCTCCGCAAGGCGATGTTGGTCGCCAAGGTTCGGATGCGGGCGACCCTCGGACCGGGGTTTTGGCAGGCAGGGCCATTTCGGAGGCTCCCGGGAACGATGTTCCTGAGGGGCGATGCGGACATGGGGCGATCGTACGAGCTGGGAGAATGGCAGCCGTGCGAGAGGGTGGTGGGTTTGGTATTGGAGTGAGTGGTGCGGTTTAGCTGTGAGGTCTGGTATGATTGTGTTTTGGGGTAGTTGTTTTCTTTGCAGGTTTATTTTGAAATTTACCTGAAAAGGAGGAAAAAACAGAAATAGGAAAACAAGCCCCTGTCAGGGGATTCTCTGTTCTCTGCCCCCCCAGGAGGGTGTTTTTTCCCCAGGTCCAGGCCGCTAGGCAAGATCAAGTTCACAGTCAGCGTTCCAATTTGGGTCCGGCTGGGATGGCAGCTTCGAAGGCGAGGGGATTGTCAAGGCTCTGGGAACAGCTTTTGAGGCCGTAGTTATTCCAGATTGCGGTCTCGGTCGGTAGCGGCCAGGAGGTTCGTTTAGGGAACGGTACCGGAAAGCCGGTCGCAATCGCCCCAGGAGCGGTCAAACTAAACGGCCCACGAGTCGGTCAGGGTCGTGATAGGGGCGTGTTATCCTCCGTAAGGTGACATCAGGGATGCCGTGAGATAGAGGAGTTGGCTTTTCTGCGTAGCGTGATAAATGTAATACGTAAAATATGTAATCAAGGTACGCATTAGATGTTTCGGTTACCAGTCAGGAGGATACTCTGTAGAAGAGTCATAACAGGGAGGAGTCCATTCTGCGATGCGGTCAAAGGGACACGGTCAGGAAGAGTCCGTAAATCGCTCCGATCCAGAACAAAACTTTGTAACGGCTCCCTACCAAAGGTGACGATATTCCCCGTAGCCTTAGGCACTGTGATATATTATGTCAAAATGCTGTAATATGGGGGAGTTTTCTGTGTTATGGTCATAGTGATAAGGGAATGCTGTAATAACAAGCAGCTTGTATATGATCTTACTGTTTATTACAACTCCATGTAATTTGTTGGGTAATATTGAGTTTGAGGGGCCTAGCTTTACCTAACTCAGCTCCTTCACAAAGGTAATAAAGCAGCTGTACCTTGTTGTTGTCCGGCATCTTTTTCAGTCGGAGAAGTTTCGCGTGCGTGAGAGGCTTCGAGAGCATGTCGACGGCGAGCGCATGCCAGACTCGGTCACCATCCGTCGCGTCCATGCAGCAATTCGTCACGTGCGGCGTGCGGGTTAGACTTCGTCCGTCTCCGTCCGTGGGTGCATTGGACTTTGTGTCTATGTGTGTAGGACTTTGTCCGTGTCTATGTGCATGTGCATGCTGGACTCAGTGTCAGCCATCCATGCTGGACTTCATATGTGCATGTGGGTGTGTTGGACTTTGTCTGTATCCACATTGGAGTCTGTCTGTGTCTGAGTGTCCATTTGACGGACTTTGAGCAAGCGGACCAGTCGTTGAGGTTGAAGGGCAGTGAGTGTGCAGTTCTGGAAGGGTTTCTTTTGGATGTCGTGTCAGATTAGTTTGTCATTGCAAAGAAACTAAATAAAAATGAAATAAACTACTTGAAGAAAAAGTGAGGAAGAAAAAGAATGTATTTTATTTTTAAGTGGAGCAGTATGGCTTTGGGTGCTCTAGGGGATTTAAAAAAATATATTTAATATAAATCCCAGTACTCCCTGCAGTCTCTGGGAGGAGGTGTGGATTGGTTTTGTTGTTTTTATGGTGGTTTTTTTTGTTGTGTTCTGGTTTTTGTAGGAGAGAAAAAGTTGGTTTTTTCCTCCCTAATTTGCATATTTAATGAGTTAATTTGCATAGTTGCTGTGTAATTTGAATATTTCTGGTAGTTGAGGATTTTTTATGTTATGTGTAGTTGTGTATTTTTCTGTTGCATATTTAATTCGTATTTGTAGATGTTGTTATTTATATTCTGTAGTATGTATAGGTAAAAAGATGAAAAACTAAAAGTCTGGTGCAGCAGTAGGGATTAGGCCATTAGCGTTAGGGTTAGGGTCGGTTAGGGTCGTTAGGGTTAGGGGTTAGGGTCGTTAGGGTTTAGGGGTTAGGGTTAGGGGTTAGGGTTTAGGGTTAGGGTTTAGGGTTAGGGTTTAGGGTTTAGAGTGAGGGGGTAAGGGGTTAGGGGCATTAGGGTTAGGAGGGCTAGGGTTAGGGGTTAGGGGTTTGGGGGAGGGGTCAGGGGTCGGGGTTAGGGGTTGGGGGTTGGGTTTAGATTTAGGATTAGTGTTAGGGTTAGGGGTTAGGGTTTAGGGTTATGGTTAGGGTTAGGTTTAGGGATGATGTTTAGGGTTTAGGGCATAGGGTTAGTGTTAAGGGTAGAGGTTAGGTTTAGGGTTACTGTTAGGTTAGGGTTAGGGTTAGGGACGTTAGGGTTAGGGTTAGGGATAGGGCCATTAGAGTTAGGGTTAGAGTTAGGGCCATTAGGGTTAGGTTAGGGTTAGGCTTAGGGTTAGGGCCATTACGGTTGGGTTAGGGGTTAGGGCCATTAGGGTTAGGGTTAGGGCCGTTAGGGTTAGGGTTAGGGCCATTAGGGTTGGGTTAGGGTTAGGGTTAGGGCCATTAGGGTTAGGGTTAGGGCCGTTAGGGTTAGGGCCATTAGGGTTAGGGTCAGGGTTAGGGTTAGTGCCATTAGGGTCAGGGTCAGGGTTAGGGTTAGGGTTAGGGTTTAGGATTACGCTTAGGGTTAAGGTTTAGGGTTAGGGTTAGGGCTACGCTTAGGGTTGCGCTTAGGGTTAGGGTTAGGGTTAGGGTCAGGATTAGGGTTAGGGTTAGGGTAAGTTTAAGGGGTTAGGGTTAGTGTTAGGGTTAGGGGTTTTGGTTAGGGTTAGAGTTAACGGTAGGGTTAGGGTTAGGGTTAGGGATTAGGGTTAGGGTCAATTAGGGTTAGGGTTTAGGATTACGCTTAGGGTTAAGATTAGGGTTACGGTTTAGGATTACGCTTAGGGTTAGGGTTAGGGTTTAGGATTACGCTTAGGGTTAGGGGTTAGGGTTAGGGTTTAGGATTACGCTTAAGGTTAGGATTAGGTTTAGGGTTTAGGATTACGCTTAGGGTTAGGGCTTAGGGTTAGATTTAGTGTTAGGGTTAGGGTTAGGGCTACGCTTAGGGTTGCGCTTTAGGGTTAGGGTTTAGGATTACGCTTAGGGTTAGGATTGGGGTTAGGGTTTAGGATTACGCTTAGGGTTAAGGGTTAGGGTTAGGGCTACGCTTAGGGTTGCGCTTAGGGTTAGGGTTAGGGTTAGGGTCAGGATTAGGCTTAGGGTTAAGGTTAGGGTAAGTTTAAGGGGTTAGGGTTACAGTTAGGATTAGGGGTTAGGGTTAGGGGTTTTGGTTAGGGTTAGAGTTAGGGTTAGGGTTAGGGCTACGCTTAGGGTTGCGCTTTAGGGTTAGGGTTAGGGTTAGGGGTTAGGGTTAGGGTTTAGGATTACGCTTAGGGTTAGGATTAGGGTTAGGGTTTAGGATTACGCTTAGGGTTAGGGGTTAGGGTTAGGGTTAGGGCCACGCTTAGGGTTGCGGTTAGGGTTAGGGTTAGGGGTTAGGGTTAGGGTTAGGGTTTAGGATTATGCTTAGGGTTAGGGTTAGGGTTTAGGATTACACTTAGGGTTAGGGTTAGGGTTTAGGATTACGCTTAGGGTTAGGGTTTAGGGTTAGATTTAGTGTTAGGGTTATGCTTAGGGTTACGATTAGGGTTAGGGGTTAGGGTTAGGGTTAGGGTCAGGATTAGGGTTAGGGTTAAGATTAGGGTAAGTTTAAGGGATTAGGGTTACAGTTAGGATTAGGGGTTAGGGTTAGTGTTAGGGTTAGGGGTTTTGGTTAGGGTTAGAGTTAACGGTAGGATTAGGGTTAGGGTTAGGGCTACGCTTAGGGTTAGGTTTAGGGGTTAGGGTTAGGGTTTAGGATTACGCTTAGGGTTAGGATTAGGGTTAGGGTTTAGGATTACGCTTAGGGTCAGGGCTTAGGGTTAGGGTTTAGGATTACGCTTAGGGTTAGGATTAGGGTTAGAGTTAGTGTTAGGGTTAAAGTTAGGTTTAGGGTTAGGGTTACGGATAGGAATATAGGGTTAGGCTTAGAGTTAAAGTTAGGGGTTAGGGTTAGGGCTAGATTTAGGCTTACGGGTTAGGGGCTAGGGTTAGGGCTAGGGTTAGGGTTAGGGCCGTTAGGGTTAGGGTTATGGTTTTGGGTTAGGTTTAGGGTTAGGGTTAGGGCCGCTAGGGTTAGGGCCATTAGAGTTAGGGTTAGGGTTACGATTAGGGTTTTAGTTTAGGGTTAGGGTTGGGGTTGTTAGGGTTAGGTTTAGGGTTAATGTTAGGGTTAGGGTTTTGGGTTAGGCTTAGGCTTAGGGTTAGGGCCATTACGGTTGGGTTAGGGGTTAGGGTTAGGGTTAGGGGTTAGGGTTCGGGTTACGGATAGGAATAGGGTTAGGCTTAGAGTTAGGGTTAGGGCTAGAGTTAGGCTTACGGGTTAGGGCTTAGGGTTAGGGCCATTACGGTTGGGTTAGGGGTTAGGGTTAGATTTACGGATAGGAATAGGGTTAGGCTTAGAGTTAGGGTTAGGGGTTAGGGTTAGGGCTAGAGTTAGGCTTACGGGTTAGAGGTTAGGCTTAGGCTTAGGCTTAGGTTAGGGCCATTACGGTTGGGTTAGGGGTTAGGCGTAAGGGTTAGGCGTAAGGGTAGGGTTAGGGCCTTAGGGTTAGGGCCTTAGGGTTAGGGCCTTAGGGTTAGGGCCTTAGGGTTATGTTTAGGCTTAGTGTCAGGGTTAGGGGTTAGGGTTAGGTGTTAGGTTTAGATTTAGGATTAGTGTTAGGGTTAGGGTTTAGGGTTATGGTTAGGGTTAGGTTTAGGGATGATGTTTAGGGTTTAGGGCATAGGGTTAGTGTTAAGGGTAGAGGTTAGGTTTAGGGTTACTGTTAGGTTAGGGTTAGGTTTAGGGTTAGGGTTAGGGCCATTAGAGTTAGGGTTAGGGTTAGGGTTAGGGCCATTAGAGTTAGGGTTAGGGCCATTAGGGTTGGGTTAGGGTTAGGCTTAGGGTTAGGGCCATTACGGTTGGGTTAGGGGTTAGGGCCATTAGGGTTAGGGTTAGGGCCGTTAGGGTTAGGGTTAGGGCCATTAGGGTTAGGGTCAGGGTTAGGGTTAGGGTTAGGGGTTAGGGTTAGGGTTATTGTTAAAGTTAGGTTTAGAGTTACGGGTTAGGGTCAGGATTAGGGTTAGGGTTAGGGTTAAGGTTAGGGTAAGTTTAAGGGGTTAGGGTTACAGTTAGGATTAGGGGTTAGGGTTAGTGTTAGGGTTAGGGGTTTTGGTTAGGGTTAGAGTTAACGGTAGGGTTAGGGTTAGCGGTTAGGGTTAGGGTTAGGGTTCGGGTTCGGGTTAGGGTTAGGGTTTAGAGTTAGGGTTAGGGTTATTGGGTTAGGGGTTAGGGTTATTGGGTTAGGGTTAGGGTTTAGAGTTAGGGTTAGGGTTATTGGGTTAGGGGTTAGGGTTAGGGATTAGGGTTAGGGTTAGGGTTAGGATTAGGGGTTAGGGTTAGTGTTAGGGTTAGGGGTTTTGGTTAGGGTTAGAGTTAACGGTAGGGTTAGGGTTAGGGTCAATTAGGGTTAGGGTCAATTAGGGTTAGGGTTACGCTTAGGGTTGCGCTTAGGGTTAGGGGTTAGGGTTAGGGGGTTAGGGTTAGGGTTAGGGATTAGGGTTAGGTTTAGGGTCAATTAGGATTAGGGTTAGGGTTAGGGCTTAGGGTTAGGGTTTAGGATTACGCTTAGGGTTAGGATTAGGGTTAGAGTTAGTGTTAGTGTTAAAGTTAGGTTTAGGGTTAGGGTTAGGGTTACGGATAGGAATAGGGTTAGGCTTAGAGTTAAAGTTAGGGGTTAGGGTTAGGGCTAGATTTAGGCTTACGGGTTAGGGGCTAGGGTTAGGGCTAGGGTTAGGGTTAGGGTTAGGGCCGTTAGGGTTAGGCTTATGGTTTTGGGTTAGGTTTAGGGTTAGGGTTAGGGCCGTTAGGGTTAGGGCCATTAGAGTTAGGGTTAGGGTTACGATTAGGGTTTTGGTTTAGGGTTAGGGTTAGGGTTGGGGTTGTTAGGGTTAGGTTTAGGGTTAATGTTAGGGTTTGGGTTTTGGGTTAGGCTTAGGCTTAGGGTTAGGGCCATTACGGTTGGGTTAGGGGTTAGGGGTTAGGGTTAGGGTTAGGGGTTAGGGTTCGGGTTACGGATAGGAATAGGGTTAGGCTTAGAGTTAGGGTTAGGGGTTAGGGTTAGGGCTAGAGTTAGGCTTACGGGTTAGGGTTTAGGCTTAGGCTTAGGGTTAGGGCCATTACGGTTGGGTTAGGGGTTAGGGTTAGATTTACGGATAGGAATAGGGTTAGGCTTAGAGTTAGGGTTAGGGGTTAGGGTTAGGGCTAGAGTTAGGCTTACGGGTTAGAGGTTAGGCTTAGGCTTAGGTTAGGGCCATTACGGTTGGGTTAGGGGTTAGGCGTAAGGGTTAGGCGTAAGGGTAGGGTTAGGGCCTTAGGGTTAGGGCCTTAGGGTTAGGGCCTTAGGGTTAGGGCCTTAGGGTTAGGGCCTTAGGGTTATGTTTAGGCTTAGTGTCAGGGTTAGGGGTTAGGGTTAGGTGTTAGGTTTAGATTTAGGATTAGTGTTAGGGTTAGGGTTTAGGGTTATGGTTAGGGTTAGGTTTAGGGATGATGTTTAGGGTTTAGGGCA